>NC_073696.1:77753967-78436467 GCF_029784165.1 Wyeomyia smithii
TCGGCCCCTAAAACCCCTATATACAAAATTTCACGACGATCGGTTTAGTCAGAGCTGCATGTTTATATGTTTCGATTGAAATATTATGTTTTTGTTGACTGATCACTTACTTTACTTTGCTTCATTTTTACGGCGAGAGACCGATTATCGATCCAATGACGAATGCAGAGTTCGTCGCCATGTAACTTGGTCTTGGGCTTCTGTCCTACAATCGCCTGTAATACCTATTATGCGGTAATTCTTGTCGATAGCATATATCGAATGAGTGCTGGGTCTACCCCGGCCGGAGTCGACAGCTTCTATCGGGATTCCTGCTAAATATAGTTTTTGTTGATCGTTCCTCCGCTTAACTATATCCGCCGATTTGTATATAGTCTAGTGGATTTGTGAGCTTGCCGATCATCCTCTTTTAGTGTATTTGCTTCATGGCCACCGAGAGAATCAGTGTTTCATAAAGTGCTAGTTTTGTACAAGTTGCAGGACCCTACATAATCTGGAGAAGGCCCTATTTGCGGCCGCTATACGCCTCTGAGATTACGCCACTCTATACACCGTGATATATTGCCAGTTTTACATGTGATGGAAAACCACGCATTTGTACAAAACTGCCACTAAATCTCGTCGTTTGTGCGATTAATTAAATAGTGATTCAAATGTTGATTATAGCCATAACGTATGCTTGGATAAGTTTCAGGATATTCGAAAATGCATCTTTTAATGTAGAATGATGAGTGATTAATCCACCAATGAGTGAGAAAGAAAATTTATTTTTTAATCAGATTGAGATAGACGCAAGGTGTCTTCGACAATGTTCTAGGTTATCTCAAACCAAGAAACTTTGCCGAAGACATCATGTTTCTATCTCTTACATTTTCGTTCGAACTTTTTTCTCAATTTTTCCCGAATTTTTAATTCTCCTACTAAGTTATCAGCCATTCAGAAATGCATTTGTCTTCTAAACTTTGCTATTTTTCATCTCCCAAAATAAAAATTTATTTGACATATTTGTAAAAATGCTTAGTTTTCCATCACACTCCTAAAAATTAAAAAATTTCAGCCCCCCACCACCCCATATTTGTAAAAATGCTTAGTTTTCCATCACACTCATAAAAATTAAAAGTAGGAGCCACTACAGTTTGGAAAACTCATCCATCGTCAGTTGCGCTGATGGTTATTTGTTAAAAATAAATATTATCTATTCGTTGAAAAGCAATGACGTTCGTATCCTGTTTCAATCGTACTTTATAGAGTGTTTTTTATTAAAATGCACTCTTCATAATACGCTTTTTATTTTTAATCACCTTATAGCATCACATGAAATTTTCCACTCTGGCTAAAACGTTTGTATTGTATTGTTAGTACAACCACGATAACTGAAACATTCAAGGAATAATCCTCTCTTTGTCAGCAATGTCCATTTACGCACCTCGTGGATACGTGTGCAAAAAACACTTGAATAAATACGTTTCCCGATCATTGGTTACACATTAGGTGCAAATTATTGTTACAAAAAATTGGCGCATATGTTAAATCATATAAATACGCTGAGCAACAGAACCAAGGTTATCAGTTCACGGCGAAAAACAGGAGAAGCTTAATTTCAAAATGAAATTCGCACTATTCTTTGGACTGTGTTTCTGTGTTCTGGCTGTAAGATTTTTTTTTTGCAAATGTAACTGACAATGTTTAACCCGAATTTTTTTCTAAGGTTTCACTAGCAGCGCCACAACCTCAACTTCTGTCTGGAGTTCTCTCATTGTTTGGTAATCTTATCAATGCGTTCATTACAACGTTCACCTCCCTTCTCGGCAACGTACAAACCCAAGTTGACAGCACGATCACTACACTGGCTGGCATCATTGCCAATATCAGTAGAAATGCCGGAACTGCTCTGAACACTGGTTTGAGCACTGCTCTCCAGAACGCCAACAATGCGCTGATCATAGCCTCGACCACGCTGAACAACCTGGCCAATACTGCTCTGACTAACATTTCATCTGCGTTGCAAGCACGACTCCAAACTGTTGTCGGCAACCTGCAGGCACTTATCTTGAAACTAAATGCAACGTTGGCTAACGCCGCTCACAATAGTACGGCAGCCAACAGCACCTTCGTGGCTAGCGTGCAGAATCTCACCACGGCGGTTCATGCTGCTGTACAGAATGTTACTGATACATTGGCTATCATTGTCGGTACTACCGTAGCAAACGCCGGAATAACGGCTGGCACTATTATTGGCGGCATCGGGGGACTGCTTGGGTCTATTTTTGGTTAATTGACAAAGATAATCTAATGAAACAGTAATAAATTGTATCGGGTGACTGCATCAAATACATGATTTTTGTTATTGATACGTTACGAGAAATTTTTATCAATTCCCTATTTACGATATCACGTCTGTCCTAACTTTAAAAGCGTAATATAGGGTGGGAAACCAATTTCAGGCAGCTTATGCAGCTATCTATGCATTAAGCCGAAATACTCGAAATGTGCAAGGTGATATACAAGCAAAAGTAGGGGTAAACAGGGTAAGACCGCCCTGCGGGGTAAGACCGCCCACCGTAGTTTCACTACCAAGTTATATAATAATTGAAAAATTTCCTTAATAGACATGTTACAATATAGTAACATAACATTTTGCACCCCTTTCTGCTTTGATAGTGCGCGAACGGTCACAGAAATAATCAAAATCAACATTTCAGCTGGCAACCGGTCAATGCGCTAGTGTTTTGCGGCAACGGGATTTAAGGCTTTATTGTCTAAAAGTCTATTGTTTCGTTTGTAAATACACGTTTAATCGGTTGCCTGAATCTGTCTTCTTTCGGAAATATCGAAAGCCGTGAGTAATCTTGTAATTTTGACTGCTTTTTCGGTGAAATATGAAAATGTTCCACTGGGGGTAAGGCCGCCCACTATAGATGGGGTAGAACCGCCACGTATACAACTGTTTGTTGATTTACTTCAAGACCCAAATGCCGCGACACTACAAAGGGAATATTGATAGGATCAGTACAGCGATTTCAAGCCACATAAGACAACGATGTTAATCGACTTTTCTAATAATATTTTTTTAACAAGACTAATTTTTGAAAGAAGTAAACTTGTGTAAAAGTTGTATTAATGAGCAAAAATAATTGTATAGCCAGGACGGTTTGTTTGATCGGTATGACGTAAAGGCAGAATTGAATATCTCGAAAAACCGCATTTTTGAAAAATGTATTTGTTGTGAAAACCAGAAAAAGGTACCTAAACATTGCATTGATTTGAACTTAAATAGTTAAAAAATAAAAAGAGTTAAAAAATTTTTCAGATTTTTTACAGTGTATATTTTTTTTATGAGAAAAAAAATACCATCTACAACTTTGCCAAAGACACAATACCAAAAAAATCAACCGTTTTGGCTCTAAAATCATTTGTTGTCCACAACAAATGATGGGCGATCTTACCCCGCTGGTGGGCGGGTTTACCCCGCATGAAAGAGATCTGCAAATTTTCAATGCATTTTTAAAATCGCTAAAAAAGCTGGAAAATAAACGAAAATATTTTAGTTCTATTTTTTTAGATGCGGGTATTGAATAGAAGAGTCTCTTGGCAAAGAAAAAATGAAATTGAAGCCGCAACTTTTTTTTCTATAAACTGAATTGCTTAAGGGGGCGGCCTTACCCCGCTTACCCTTTCTCTCTTTCAGTACTTTTCTTCAGATTATGACTTGATTCAACAAACTTTTACAATAATCAAGTTCCGAGGAGGACTATTTTAATCAACCTGAACGTATTTAGGTATCTAAAATTGAAACAGTTTGCAACTGGTTTGCAGTGAATTTTCTCTAGCGGCCAGACAACGACTACAGTTTGGTAGGGTTTTACGTTTGTTGTGATGAAGGAGATTACATATATTTTTGGAACAGATAGTTAAAGAGAGTTTTCATTTCCTTCATTGTAATTGTCAATATTGATTCAAATTCAAAAGTTAATCCGTTGCTTACCCTATGTAAGAAAAGCAATCGAAGACTAATTTTCCGGGTCAAAGAAACGCAGGTATAAAATTGAGAAATTTCAATCGTATTCAACATTACATTGATCGATAGAAGCGAAAAAAATGTTGTCCTAAAGCTCAAAATAGTTGCCCTAAAAAGATAATAGCTATTTTAACCATTCTTGAGAATTTAAGTGCCCCTAGTGTATGCAGAAGGGCGTCACAGTGCGGCAGACTAATTACTCTCCGGTTTCGTCGCTTCTACGTTGGCTTATGGGAAAACTCATTTAAGTCTCTGGAAAAGTAAGCTCCATAAGGGGCATAAAAATTCACGGAAATGGTTAAAAACCTATAATCTCCCATTTTTTGTAGTTTGAGCTCTAGGGCAAAACCTGTGTCTACCAATGTTATTATCAGTTTTTTTCTGATGTTTTTTTTATAAAAAAAAACACATGAGATCATAAATGTAATATATTTAATCAAGCGTATAAAAATGATTATAAACGAACATTCTAACAACAAAGGATTACCATTGTCAAGCCTTGAAACTGCGAAACTTGCAGACCGATAGATTCTTAAAAATATAAAATACGAGAAAAATTCTATTTTCGAGCTATGAGTGCTTCCTTTCATAAGCAAGCATATCGATCAGTCTTTCAAACTCCAACTGAATAATCAGATCTTCTGCGTAACGTAACTGCGTAACAATCGACCATTTGTTAAGCATTTGACCTGGGTATGCTCTTGAAAATTCACCATTATAAAACGGGTGCTACTTTAAGTAAGGCATCAGTTTAACCAGAATTCTATAAGAACAAGAAACATCTTAGCAATGAAACTGACACTATTTTTCGCGGTGTGCTTCTGTTTCCTAGCAGTAGGTAATATTCTTGCCAAAACTTACATCTGTCTAACTTATGACTACTCTTGAAGGTTTCGCTGGCTGCTCCCAAACCGCAGTTTTTCTCTGGAATCGTGTCGTTGTTCGGAAATTTGTTTAACGCGTTCATTACTACTTTCACGAACGTCCTGAGTAGCGTTCAGGTACAGGTTAACAGTACTATAACGGCGATATCAGGTATTTTTGCGAATGTTAGCAAAAATGCAGGAACCGTTTTGAAAACGGCTCTCAAAAACGCCAACACAACCCTGTTCAACGTTCAAACTACACTGGCGACTGTGGCTAATACCACTCTGACCAATATTTCGACGGCTTTGCAAACGCAACTGCATAACGCCGTTGTTAATCTGCAAACATTGGTTCAACAATTGAATGCTACCTTAAGTGCTGTTGCTAACAATACAGCCGCGGCAAACAGTACCTTCGTAGCCAACTTGAACAACATAACAGAAACGGTGGATGCTGCAGTGAAAAACGTTTCGACTACTTTGGCTACCATCATCGGGAACACGGTGACAAACACGGGTAGCACAATTGGTACAGTAATTACGGATGTTGGCAGTTTCTTTGGTAATTTGTTTTCGTCTATTTTCGGATAAAAATGGTTGTCGAATAAAGTTCGTTGATAATTAATCTTTGTTTATAATATAATACTTTTCACGTCCTATGTATTGGTCAGTAATTTTTTGGTGTTTTTTTTTCTCACTGTATCTGTATGTATCATCTGAAAACGTTTGACTAAAATTATTCAACATAAAAAGAGCGAATGTTTGTTCCAAAATTTACTAAGCAAGGTGTATGTGTTAACCCATCTTATGGTTCGACATTGTATCTTGAACAAATTTTATCCCCGCAATAAATTACTTATCTGCAGCAACAAAATTGAAAGGAAAGTCTCTTACTATTTCCGAATAATAAATGAAAAGAGTTAATATTAAGGTTTTTTTCTTAACCAATAAAAAACTGTTGGTTGACAGTGTATTTGGTTACATAAACTTTCAAGCGAACGGAACTATTTCATTGCAAATTTGAGAAAATGAACGCCAAAGAAGGTTTACGGTTTTGTTGCTCGCCCAAAAGACACCGAAGAAGATTTCGAGGGTAAAAGGATGCTATTTGGATACAGTTTATCTCAACAAAAATTCTCTGTGGGATGGTCCTAAGCAGCGGAACTCGGAAGATGGTGGTCCGCGGTTTGCACGTACTCTAAATGGTAATTTAGAGAAAAATTGGTTCGCACGAAGATTCTTCGCTAGGCTGACCAGATTTTCTCGGGATTAAAACGGGACAAATGGGATCAAAAACGGGACACATGATAAAATTGATTTTTGAAAATTTTTACCAATCAAAGCATACAAACAATTATTCATTTCTTTGATGAACTTGCCCGATCCTAAAGAGTGTGATTTTTTGCAATGAGTTCCTGAAATTCGTCACATGATGATCGAGATTTTGACTAACAAATCAACTTTCAATCGCGACTTTTTCATCAATTCACGATAGGAGATGTCCTTCCAGTGGTGCGGTACTGTCAGGAAAGATCAAAACGTACTCACTAATATTAGAAAATCCTGGCTGCTTGGAATAAGTTTCCATTTAGAAAAATTTCAATGCAAAGCTCTATTTTTAAAAGATTTTTTCAAGGAGTATCCGAAAACGGTACAAAATGGCAAAAAGACGGGACGGTTAAAAACAGTCGAAAAAACGGTACTGTCCCGTTCAAAACGGTACGTCTGGTCAGCCTATTTGTACCTGATTGCAATACCTTCCAATGTGTTATCTTTCTTGTTCGTTTGGCTAGGATTTTGACAGGTTCGTTTGGCTCACAACATTCTCTTCGCATATCTCTCCCTCTGAGTATTGCTAGGTCTAACCACACATTTTTGCCAGCTCTGGAAGGTTTGTTTACAAGATGTTAGAAATAAGAGCGATAAATTAGGGCCTTAGACGCGCCTATGCTATTGAACTGGGTTTGGATATGACATATTTTTGGCTCCGTATTTCATTTCGAACCCACCGTGGTCGCATAAAGTCACATGTTATTTTTGGGTCATGAAAAGATGGCGTTTTTTCTTAGGCTTGGATGAATCGAACTTTTTTGGTTCTTATAAAGATTGTGGCCTATTCATTAGAAAGCGCATGAGAAACTAATAATAATAAACATATTTCTATCAGAGTTCCGAAATTCCGAAAAGCATTAAAACAAAAACCTCTTTCGGCTCCATCGAAAATAAATCTAAGTCCGCAAAATTTACTGGCAAATGAATTCAAACAAATCAACAGTAACAAAGAAATCAAAGTAGGAAAATTGTTCAATCTTTTATTTTGGAATTTTAAGAAGTTCTCTGCGTTTTCTGAGTTACAAAAAGAGCTTTTGTATTTGTGAAAGCTCGCTTCACCTTGTTCATCTATAAAAGTTTTCATATATTTGGCCATATATTTTGGCCATCTTTTTGTTTTGAAACCAAAATCGCCTCTAACGCAAAAACAGATCCAAAATCGGTTGCATTCGATATAATGGAGATAAGAAATCAATCAAAAAAACCGAGTAGAATTACAGTGAGCTTTGTTGTGTAACGCAAAAGTCTAACACTTTTCCTTCTCAAGTTTTATTGCTCAAGAATTTAGCCTAGTGTTATTTTACTTTTTTTTTGAAAATGAAGCAGAAGCAAAATGCAAATGCGATGCATTGAGTTACAGGTCAACCAAATTTTTCAGCGTAGCTACTAAGTCATTAAAGTTGTTTTTATTTCTTGCATCAACCACGGCATATTAACAAGCAATTCCATCTCGTTTATCTCCGTAGGACTTTCGCGTGCTGAAAATACTTCCCAGCGATCTGGACGAAGTGGAAGACATAAAACAAGTCGGCAATGAGTACTATTTTAAAAAAGACATCGAAGTGATTGATGACTCGGAGAACGAAATCATCCCTGGTCGCTCTAGGAACGACAGCGCACAGTTTTCGGAAACGCTGGACATCGTGGTCCTTCCACAGCCCGCCAAGGATGTCGACGTGTACGAGAGCAATCTAGACCCGTCCTTAACGATAGCCGATAACGTTGGTAAAACCACTGTAAATATGATAGAATTGATTTCCCCAACCATAGGTACGGGGTCAGTGAGCACTACTAGTCAAAAGCAAACATATCTAGATGTAAGTGTACATTCAACTGCAGTCACAGTTACCGGCATGGTGAATGAGGGTCGTGCCACTTTGAAGACAGGATCGGGGCCTTCCACGCCTCTGACCACTATGATGATGGCCGGTGGTGTGGAAGGCAAAAAGAGTACAGTAAAATATCCGGATGTAGGGTCGAATGAAATCGAAGGTATCGTCAGATTTTCAAACAAAAGCGAGGACGAAGATGGATTTAACTTCAACAACAGAACATTTAAAAAGATGCAAGATGCTGTTTTAAAGGAAATCAGTGAAAAAGAACCGGCAGGTAGCAACGGTTATCCAGTGAACTATGACTTTAATGATGGCGATGATGAGGAGGAGGACAATGATGACAATGACGATGACGATTATGACGAATCGGATAAGAGAAGCCACAGGAAATATATCAGGTGAGCAGGCATGTTTTTTTTTTTTTTGTTCGAAGGAAGATTGTGAATGGAATTTTGAGATATGGTTTACGGTATTCGTATGAATTCAAATTTGAAATTATTCCATTTGATCAAGAAAATTACTAATGATACAATGCACTATCATTTTTGTCTTTTTCGGCTTTATACATTTAAAAATGGATATCCAATGAATGCACACTACAAGCACAGACTAACAGACATAACACTTTGAACAAATTTTCAATAAAATCATCGTTCGAATGGTTCGAAATGTTACGTTAGTGATATTAGCACCATGCACTGTTCGCGCTGCGTTTTGTATTTCGACGTGCAGGTGGCAAATTGAGAATCACAAAATATGTATTAGATTGCATGATAGCGCCCTAGACTATGTTATGCGACTGGAGATGAGAGATCTGGCAATGGAGCTAGATTTCAGTGTAATGTCTGTTAGTCTGTGCTACTAGTATTATCCATGAGCCATTTGAAATCCATTTAATTTCAATTGTTTGACCGTTTACGAATACAATCAGGGTTTTTTACGCGGATTTTTAAGATTTTTTTACGCGGATTTTTTAATTACCGCGGTTTTTTACGCGATATTGCGCTTATTAAAAACAAATCGAATTAACGTGAGTTGGGAACCAAAAACGTCGAAAAAGTGTTTATTGAGTGAAAGACTTAGTCAAAAAATCACAGGAGGCTTGTGTGCAAAGCCACGAGCGCGAGGTTGAAGTAGAATACTTTTACACTGCTACGGCTGCACATTAACCTACGGCCGGGCGAAACGGTTCACGCCGCTTTTCGCGTTTAGCCTGGCAGAGGCCTAATGTGCACGGCCAACAGAATAGAAAGGTGTTTTCACATTGAAAATTAGACACGGCTTTACTGGAGTAAGTGTTGGCAAATGCATCTACCGCTAATACCGCCGCTATCGTACGAAAGCGCTTCGTTTCATGTGGGGAATAATATCAACAACGAAAAATGACGCGCGTCTAAGCACACCCGAACTGTTTCGCCATGCCGCTTCCATTTACTTCCTTATAACATCCGCCTCATGGAAGTACCGGCTGCACCTACCGCTGAGGCTGTTACCATACTGCTACTGGTACCCAAAACTATTAACTCTTCAAATTAAGTGTTTTATTTGTCCTCAAAATATTACTGACAGTAATATTCTTATGAACAAAATGATCCAACTTATCCATTAGAGGAAGTGCCGGCTGATGTACGGTAAAAATCTCGCCCGATCGCTCGCGTTGGCTTTCGTTCTCAGGCAGAGACCTGAGACGTGATGACCAACCACAGGGCAAGTGATTTGTTTAATTTGAAGGCAGCCATAGGCGCAACCCGCTGATATATTCTGTTACCGCTGAGTGCTGATATCTGCTGCTGCTGCTGTCAACGTTGTGGACGGTCCATCCAGCTCACCTTCCGACTAATGAATGTAGCTAGTATTATTATTATTATTGATTTTATTGAGGTTTTAACATAGGAGTCATTCACCTCCTTACACAAATTTACATTTTTAGTTTATCACAAAAAATCTTAATATCTATATCTTTTTATATAAAAAAAATCTTAATATCTATATCTTTTTATAAAAAAAATCTTTATATCTATATTTTTTTATAAAGGTCAGTGTCTTTAAGGTATTTTATTAAGTTTTTTTCGTTAGGCAGTGACAAAGCTTCTTCCAAAGTATTGGGAATGTTGTTGTTAAATCGTTCGGTATCAAAAGCTCTACAGTCAGTTATGATATGGTGTATGGTAAGGGGGGAGCCACAAGTAATACAATTAGGGGGATTAGTTTTATCTAGTCTATAACTGTGGGTAAGGCGTGTGTGGCCAATACGTAAGCGGGTTAAAATACAGCCGGGATTTTATTGTCGGGCCAACAAAGAGTTGACAGTTTGAACCTTCTTAGACTACATGAAGTGTTTTTAAACCATTCGATATCCCAAGAGTCCCTTATTCTGTTTCTAGCCCATCTTGAGACATCAATAGTGGGGAGAGGAAGTAAATCAACCGGTTTTTCTCGACCTGAACCGGCAAGCTTGTCAGCAACTTCATTGCCATTAATTCCAGAGTGTCCGGGAACCCAGCAGAGAGTCACTTTATTACTAATGGACGTTAGTTCAGTTTTAGTTAGCCAAGGATGGGAGGATGAATCAGAATTTAAAGTCTGCAGGCAACTGGCTGAATCGCTGAATATGACAGTTTTTTTATTGGGGTCTAGGGATATTTCGGAGGCTTTCATTAGGGCGAAGGCCTCGGCACTGTAGATGCTAGAGATAGAGGGGAGAGAGGAACTTATATTCAAGTTTAAGGATTCCGAAAATATACCATAACCAACCTTGCCGTCGGCTACAGATCCGTCAGTATATATGTGGTGGTAGTTCTGATATTTGTCGGAAACTAATTGATGGAAGTGCTGTTGAACTATGGAAGGAGTGTAACCTGCTTTTAAAGTGTTGAGAATAGAGAGGTCTATGGAAGGGGAGGGTTGGTTCCAAGGTCGGTTTTTAGTTCTAGGTAATATAGCAATCGGTGGAAGATTAGAGCGGGTTGTAGATTGGAAAAGTTGTAAAGTTCTATTTACCAGGGGAACGTCGCTTTGACCGGTAATGCTCAACCATCGAATGGATTTCCTGACAAGGCAAAAAAGAAGATAGTATTTGAAAGGCAGTTGACCACATTCTGCCATGATAGCAGATGTAGGGCTAGTGATGAAAGCACCTGAAGTAGAACGAATGGCGCGATTGTACAGCGGAAGGAGTCTTCCTAATACTGATTCACCTCCTCTACTGTAGAGTCCAACTCCATAGAAGATTTTAGGAAGCAGCCAAGCATTTACAAGTTTGAGCATAGTGGACCTATGGGCATAGGATCGAGATCCAATTATCTTGATGACCCGCATTTTATTTATGGTATCTTTTCTAACAGCATTAGCATGTTCTTTAAAATTGAGACGTCTATCAAGATATACACCAAGAATTTTGAGAGTTGGTTTACTGGGGATAATTACTTGATTAAGTTTAATATCTCGAAGCTTACTTATACCTTTTCTATTGGAACTAATGTGAAGCAGCTGGGATTTTTCGGGAGAGATGGTAAAACCTATTTCATCAGCCCAATGAGCTACGGTGTTAACCGCAGATTGTAGTCTATTACGGGCTAAGGATTTGAAAGGGTTGAAGGAAAGTAACAAAATATCATCGGCAAAAACAAAGATATGGATGTTGTTAGGGATGATTTCAAAAAGAGACTGCATACAAATGAGGAAAAGAGTAGGGGATAGCACTGAACCTTGGGGTATACCATTTTCTTGTAGTCTGGTTTCGGATTGTGTGTTTCCAATGAGTACCTTAAACTTCCTGTTTTCCAGGAAATTTCGAATGAAGAGACCCATGCGGCCTTTAATGCCCCATTCTTCCAAGGATTTCAACATAGTGTAACGCCATGTACGATCGAAAGCTTTCGACAAGTCGAGCGAGACACAATCACCATGATGGCCCCGTTGAAGGTGACTCTCAATAAGATCTTCCAGTTCAGTGAAATAATCATCGGTTCCTTTGTCTGGGCGAAAAGCAAACTGGTTGTGTATCGATTAGTGGTTTGATTTGAAGGGCAAGCCATAATTGGGTAGTTTAAAAGATGAGTCAGTGGAGAAGAGATAATCGGGATTGGAAGAACTGTCAACTTCAACGGTCATTTGTTCCGATGATTTTTTAACTAAAGGGGGAATGATTTCAGTGGTAGGGTGTCTTTTGTAGGCAGTTTTAGAGTTTGATACCGGAAGTAAATTCACTTTGGAAGAAGTGTCACTTACCTTTACTGTCTTAGCTGTTTGCAGACTAGAGTCAGTGTCCATCTCGTCTTCGATGTCCTGGTCGGTTCCCTCAATCACAATCTTCTTCTTCTGTTGTTTCTTCTGCTTCTTGTCTTTTTTAGTCTGCTCGAGTTCCTTAATTCTACTGGTTAGGTTGGCCACGGTATCCATCAGCTTCTGGATCATGTCGTCCTTCTGTTTGATCAGGTTTGCTACTGCATTGTTATCGTTGATTTTCAGTCGCTGTTGAACTTTGCTCACTTCGGCGTAAGATCCTGCCCCTGCGTTGAATTGCTTGACGGCTTCTTTGTAGTCGATTCCTTTCGTCACTCTGATTCTGGTGATTTCTTTTTCGGCTAGGTAGACTGGGCATTTCCTGCTGGAAGGTCCATGTTCTCCTTTGCAATTAAGGCAGTAGGGCTTATTCTTGCATTCCTCATCAAAGTCATGCACTTTCGAACAGTTTCGGCATCGAGCGGCAGCTTTGCAACGATTTTTAGTATGTCCATATTTGTAGCACGTGAAACAAATCGTCGGCTCAGGAATAAACACTCGAGTTTTAATTCTCAGTGGACCAACCTTGATGACTTCCGGGATGGTGGTGTTCTCGATAGTTAGGACCACCGTAGGGAGGTTTTGTTTCTTTCCATCTACGAGCCCAGTGAATCGTTTGGCAGCAATAACTCCTTGGCTTTTAAACTCTTCCACTAATTCAGTTTCGCTCATCTTTACGATTTCACGACAGGTAATAACACAGCGTCTCTTATTGAGTGTTGGGTGTAAAATCACAGAGACGGCCACGCTCGGTTGTCCCACATCTTGTTTCAGTTCTTTTAATGCAAGAAGTTTTCGCACTTGTTCCGGGTTTCGCACTCGCAATACAAATCTTTTTCCATCATTCTCCGTAGTTGCTCCTTCAATCTCACCAACGCAGGCTTCCAGACATTTTCCGACCAAGAAGGGGTTTAATTCCGCTCTGTCGTCAGCTTCCAGTTGCAGAATGTTAAGTTGACCAAATTTATTATTATACATCCATTGAGGCACAGTTCCAATCTCAGGATATTGGCTACCTGGATCCCAGCACGCCGCCGCCGCCATCAGTTGTGTTCTCTTTTTGCACTTCCTATTCGCTGTATGTAGTCTGTTACTTTTCTATTCGAGAAATATACAGCGATGGTTGACAAAATCACAAAATATTGCAGGTAAATGCTACACTAGCAAAATAACTTTGACGAACAATCCGAAAAACAAGCCTGTATCGCTTGAATGCCAAGCATCGACTGAATGTAGCTAGTTTTCCCAGAAACACTCTTTTATAGCCGAAAGGTGCTACGTAATAGGCCACGCCCTATCAGTTCAGTTGTTCCATTCGATAATGTTCTTCAGACAATTTATTCCACAATTTGCATTTGATTTTTGTATCCAGCGAATAAACACCAATGGTACTCTCACACACGCAACGGTTTTAACCCGTATCTTATTGCGTTTGTAACATCAAGCGACTCGTTTGCTCGCTGTTGCGTGTTGCAACATGTTGCAACTTGGCAGCTGGGAGACGACGAAATTCTGTTCATACTGATTGATTGAATCGACTTCATATTAGCTCTGCATAGTTGAACTAACTGCTTTTGTGAATGCGTTCTAACAGGGCAGTTTATTATTCAATGTCGGTTATGCTGATCGCAGCCTTTGCGTTGCCCTTACAGCGGGGGGTTTACTAAATAAAGTAAAAATTAGACAACTACAACAGAATTTGATTGCATCCCGCACAGAATGTCTGCTTGTGTTGATGTCAGAAAATTATTAACCTTCAATTATTTTTTTATTTGCCTTGAAAAAAAGCATTTTGCGGTTCAAAATCGGTTACTAATTACAACCTTTGAGCTGCCCTAACATTAGGGGAATTAAGATACAAGGACAACATGCACTCTGGAAGCTATTTTACATTCAGTAAATTCGACGGGTGCGACAGATTTAAATTGCTAGGATGCAACACAGAATGCTTGCTTGCGTTGACAAAAATTATTAACTTTCAATGACTTGTTTATTTGCCTTCAAAAAGGCATTTTGATGTTCAAAATTGGATTTCCTGATGGAAATCTTCATGTTGCCCCAACACGGGGGGAATAATGGCTGTCTGGCGACACACGCTGAGAAAAACCGCGCTGCTCCTGAGACGTGGTGACCAACCACAGGGCTAGTGCTGCTGCTAAGGAAGGACGACTGCTGTTGTCGCTGTCTAGAACTATTATGAGCGGCTCCGGCTGAAGCAGGCTCTTATATAGGCCAAATAGCATGTTTTCAATTGCAAGGTATATGATCCTGTCGACCGTACTTGGGAAGCAAGCATATAACGACCAATCAGAGGTCGAATTTTTCGTTTTGACAAGGCTTGACTATTTTCAATAGTACAATAGTGTGAATAATAAAATTACAATTATCTTATTTTGGGAAGAATCTTAAAAGATTTTCCAATCTATTGCTGCAAGAACGAAGGAAATCCATCGAATGCTAACCGATTTATTAGCATTTGAAATTGGACATATTTTTCACTTTTTTCGGTTTTAGATTTTCATTTCACATCCCTATGTAGCCGAACTTCCTGAGAGAAGTATTCTACTTCAAAAAAACTTCCACCCTCCGAAAGATCCGGAATGACCTGGTCGTAGAGCGTCTCGGGGTTTCCTTTCTTGGTGGTTTATTTTACGCGGATTTTCTAATTAACGTGGTTTTTTTACGCGGATTATTGAGTTGACGCGGTTTTTTACACGATATTTTTTACGAGGTATGTATCCCCCGCGTGAAAAAAGCTGACTGTATCAAAAATGTAAACAGCAATGCAACAGCATCGAAAATCGTGCAGTTTATGTGATAATATAATTTTTTTTCCATCGGTACCCGTATTGTAGAGCATAAAATCAACGAAAACAAGATTAGTGATTTTTACCGTATCTTGGGTATACGAACAACGCTGCTCATGAGCAAAATTCAAACTAATTTGTAAACTGTTAATTTGATGACAAGGTTGCCAGATGATTTTGAAAAATGTCTGCAATTGCTCGAAAAACCGGAAGAATATGCTCGAGATCTGAAAAAAATCTATCCGTGATCCGAAAAAATTTCGCGCGCGCAGGCAAAAGTCTGCAAAAATCTGCACACATTTTAAATCTGCGCAAATATAAGCTCACAGACTCCCAAAGTCTGCGTTTTGCAGACAAATCTGCACATTTGGTATCCCTGGGATCATCCGACAGACTATGCACGGTAAATCAATTTTACTAATAATCACAGTTTCATGAGCATTAAAGTCATCAGATGGCACTGATCTCGGATTAGTAATCTTTGGTAAAATGTAGAGTGTAAAATAATTAATGGCAGTGATCGAAGTTAATAACACAGACAAACAAACGTATCACGAAATTTATTCTCGTGGATCAAAATAACGGTCAATTCAAATGTGTTTCAGTTGCACGAAATATTCCCGCCACAGCGATGGGAACGCTGATTCGCTTTTTCCTTTGAACTCAGTTGACAGTTTTCGCGCGCTGTACTGCAAAAAACAACAGAAAGGCTGAAAGTTCATCTCTTGCGGAATATGTCCAGCAGGTGTCGCACAAGTTATTCGGATCTACAATTTTCTTAGAATTTTGTATGGAGTGGTATGTGGTAATTACTTGTTTTATAACTTCAACAATGCTCTTCGAGAAGATGAAGATGTTAGATCAAATTTCTTCTTGAATAGATAAGATTATGTGTGTGTGCGTGTGTGGAACCTTTCTAGATCCCACTGTCTGGCAGTGATGTAGCGAAAAAAGACAGTTGCAATTATCTTTCATTTCTGCAACTATCTTTGTTTCGGGATCTAGAAGGTGTTAGCTCTACCGACCTTCCAAAGACCCTTTACAGAATGACTGAGTACTTGCAGTACATTCCGGAGTAATTTTCCAATCGGTAAGCCCCGCCTCAAAATAATATTAGAATCTTGCAGATTTTATTATTATTTTCAGACTTTCAATTCGTTTGATACATTTGTATCAAAAAAATTGACCCGTATTTAATAGCATGTTATATTTATTGACAATAGGATGCAGAAATTCAACTGTCGTACTGCACCAATATTAAACACAATCATAGCGAAATGCTATTCTGAAAAAGAACGCTCTCACCATTTAAAATCGATCCACATCCTATTCATTGATGCCCATCTGTCGAGTTTCATTCAGCCTGGATGAAGTTGCAAAAAAAAATTCGTAGGACATTCAGTATCCCTGGCTTCTGTTGCGAAAATCTCTCCTTATGGCGGCTTCGAGATCTTTCTAGAAGATCAGATGTTTTCTTCCTCAGTTTCAAGAAACACCACTTCAGTCCTAGCCTCATCTTCATGAACCGACCTGCATTGTAACACTTAAACACCTTTATTCTTGAATAGATAAGATTATTTCACTTAAACAAGATTGACATCCCAAATGCGAAACGGAGAAAGTTAGTAGATGTGTGAAAAACAATTGTAATCTCCCGTTGATTTCAACGCGCGTTGTATTGATTTGGTTCATGGGATTTGCATTTAACAATAACAAATTTGATAAGTAGTACAGTAAATCTCTTCACTTCAACGTTTTGATCGTGTAATTTTTAAGTACACACTAACAGATTAAATACTTTGAATTAATTTCTAATAGAATTAACGTTTGTATGATATATTTGAATAAACGAGTCTATTATCATAATTGATTATATCTTCTCCGTTTTTTTTTTTTTTGTTATTTGAAATATCAGTGTCCAAAATCTAACATGTAAGGCAGTGTAATTTTCAGCGTTCAAATTTATAAAAACTGAACCTAGGGATATATGACACTATAGATATATTGCGAAATATTCCTAATATTCAATATTACAATGTATTTATCGTTGTATTTTTGAGCACCCCCCCCCCCCCCCCTATCTAAATCATAGCTCATTGACGTTGGATTATCGTTGGAGGGATGTCAATTGACAGATAAACAATAATCAAAATATATCAACCAATATCTTGGAGCAAGACATTATTGGTATATTGCGAAATATTTCCAATATTTAATATTACGAAGTATTTATCGTTGCATTTTTGGACACCCCTCTAATTATTTCATAGCTCATTGACGTTATATTATCGTTTGAGGGTTGTCAATTGAAAGATAAACGATAAATATCAAAATATATCCACCGATATCGAGTAACATTATCGAAATATTTTTCATGAAAATAAAGGTGTCTAGCCCCTAGACCAATATCGTGTAATATTATTACGGGGATCGCATCGCTGTCAGATACCATACATTTGACGTGTTATTAACATCAATGGCACTGGCACCCGAAAAATGATCAGTTTAAATTTATCAAAGATAAATGGAACAAGATACCTAACTTCCAGATTTTTCATACATTTTGAACACGACCACTTTCCGACGGTTAGTGCTGCCATCTGATGACTTATCTTCTCATAAAATTGTCACTGTGAGCTAAACCGATTTACCGTGCATAGTCCGTCATCAATCGTTGAGCTGTTCAGAGTGAGGGTTTATATTGAGGGGTTATATTTATTTTCAAAGCCCATTCTACTAAAACTTAAAGTTTGATATGTCGCCAGCCAGGTAACATGGGAGTCACGTTTATAATTCTCGAGTGTCTTCATATATCACAGAAAATGTCCTCTAAAAATTGTTATTTGAATAGAGTAGATGATACTTCCGAAAGTAGCGAGGACATAAATTATGTACAACACTCTCATCAACGCTATATTGTCATATATAAACATATCATTTTCTCACATTTTCGGTTGTTGTAAAAAAGAACAGAATATACTTATCCGGTACATATTCATATAAATATGAAGCAAATGTTATGATTTGTGTAAAGTAGCCCAATAAACTTTAGCTTATGTGGTTGGTGTCAAGCAATGATAAGTTAAATTGAACTTTTTGTTACTAGTAGCTGAGCGCAATGACTTGATGTCGCTCTTAAGCCTGTATTACACTCTTTGATCAAGCGTCAAATATTTGGCACTTTTTGACAGATAAAAATTTGGTAAAAGATAATTGTTTGTCACTCTCCAATTTTAACATGGGGCAAACACGGGCAAACAACAACCATGATGTCAAATAAACTTGACCATTATGTCAGAAGGTCAAATATTTGACCATTAGACAAAGAGTGTACTACAGGCTTTAAAGAGGTAATGCCATCTGCCAATTGAATATGAGACGATTTCCAAGTGCTTCTAGAGCGGTATTATTTTTATTTTTATGATTGCCTTATCAACCTAGAAATTTCGCGTTTGGTGTTTGGTGGAAATATTTGTAGAAATTTTATCGTTAATTATAACCTTTATTGACCTAGGTAAGAGTGGAAAACTTGGCTGTAGAGTGTGCTCATAGCCGTTATCAGAAAGTTCTGAAGGTACGCTTAATTTTAAATGATGCGCCGATAGTAAACTAAACATTTGTACGCGTTATTATCATTTTTAAGATGGCAGCACCGTACAGTCGTCCACATGCAGAGTTGCCAATAAAATTTTTGATTTAACTTGAAAAAGGTTGAAGAAAAAACTGGAAAAAACTGGATTCCAAATAAATTTAAAAAAAGCAAAAAAAAGATTGTGAGTGTGCTTTTCTGTTATGGGGACTGAATCCAATAACATTTTTTATGAAGCAACTATCTTCATCTTATCTCTTTAGATAACTCTTTGCAAAAAATTACTCATTTTAATCAGAACTGTTTTGTTTCGGTCTTACATTTTGTTGATATTATGGACTGAAAAATTTCCTCTAACAGCAGCGCAATATTTACGTTTTGAAAATATTTTCGTAAATCAATCGGAGCTTCAGTGAATAAAAAACTGGATAAAACTGGCAAATATCTGAAAAACTGGAAGATTTTGGGAATAAACTGTTTGACTGGATCACTTGAAAAAAAACTGGAGGAATCCAGTTTAAACTGGAACATTGACAACCCTGTCCACATGGATACCAAAAAAAATGTTTCACCTTTCAGCAGTCATGTCTTGGCCTTGTCGTCAGTTGATTTTGACGTCAAGTATTGATGTTACAAGGTATAAATTAGTTTGACTTTTGCTCACGCGCAGCGACAATCATGTCCTATGAATTCTGCAAAAGTCAGGTGTCTTGTCCTAGTCATCTTTGCATTTATCGTATGTTGATTCGGCAAACCAACCAAATGTTGACTACAACTGTTAA
The DNA here is from genome assembly GCF_029784165.1 of Wyeomyia smithii. Lineage (NCBI taxonomy): Eukaryota > Metazoa > Arthropoda > Insecta > Diptera > Culicidae > Wyeomyia > Wyeomyia smithii. The sequence continues at coordinate 77,773,481 of NC_073696.1, forward strand.
TAGCATATGAAATAGTTTTGAGCAATTTCTTAAAATTTTTGAAAGTTGTATGATATTCTAAATGACATTTAACACATTCATTGTATCCCCAAACTAAGTGAAGCAAATTGTGACGACAGAGAAAGTAGTTTTGGGATGAACGGTACAGAAAAGAGATGTTCGTAACGCTTAAAAGCTTCCATATCAGTTCCTTGAATATTATCGAAAAAATTTTCATGAAAAAAAGGTGTCTAGCCCCTAGAACTGAACATTCTTGTGTTGATCGTACACACTCACTTAATTTATTCTAAACTGAGTAAAATATCACTCTGTTTCGCTAAAAGTGTACGTACTCTACAGGACGTCTTTTGACAAAGACGAGCAATAACAAGACACACACCTTCGCAGTATATGATTACAAAATTTCAACCTCCCCCAACCCCCTCCGTAGAACGAACTTAAAACGTAGAATACCTGTGTTTGTGTGGTCCCCGTGGCTCTGTGGTTAACGATGTCTGTCGGCTAGCTCTCCCACACGGTTGTGATATCGAGTTCGATTCTCGATCGAGTCGAGGATCTTTTCGAGCTGGAAATTTTCTCGACTCAGCACTGGGGCATGGTGTATCGTTGTACTTATCCTACACATGCAAAATGTGCCAAAAAAAAAACAATATCGATAACGAAATCTCTCAACTAATCTAGTTGATCGAGACCGCTATTAGCCCCAAGGCTAAGCGTGCGATATTGTTGTTACCTGTGTTTGGAAATACAAGCGATTGTTTTTGTGCTAGAAGAACTTTCAGAAAATTGCAGAATTGTTTTAGCGTATTTCTAGTGTACATTTTTTTTTTTTTTTGAAAAGAAAAATCGGTCTTTTAAAAAAAGCTTCGTCGATTTTATTCCAACTCCTCTCCTACCGTGTCACAGTTTTTCGCAAAACAATGATACAGGGTTTGTATGTGGTATAAATTTCAGGCCGGTTTTATTTCGAACCTACCGTATTCACAAGAAAGAAAGCACCGGATGAACGAATCGTGAATAATATGTACTGTCATAAAAAATTCATCAAGCACATCGTTGAAAGAGTTTCGTGAAGTTCGGTGTTTCGTTTCGTCGTTGATTTGAAATATACGAAATATATTAAAGTCAAGAAAAATGGTGGCTTTTAATAGGCTTGGATCAGACAGAACAATTTCATTTCATGTGCATCTATATTCCATTTATTATGAAGAAATAAAACAAACGCCAAGGGGCTAGTTTTACTACCTTCCCTACATTAGTGTTCTACGCTTAGTTTTCTTAGCATCCAGATTCCAGGTATACGACAAGCCTTGTTTCACCGAAACGCCACCAGGTGGCGAGCATTATAGTATTGCTTTGCGATCACGAACAGACCAGCCCAAGCCCTTGTCCAACAAGGGCATCTATGTCATCATTAATCTTTGATTTAAATAATGTGCTATACCCGCCAAACAAAAGCCAACAGGAATTCTGTGAAAGAAAACAGCGAATGAAAATAAACCATAACAACACCCGCCTTTTCCGCTCAGGGAAGCTGACCATGATTTATAATATCTGCACCACTTTCAAAACTGGCATCATTGAACGTAACGCTCTTGCGTCAAAATCGCATGTTACCTTCACGTTATTTTCTCTCATTTCTCCCACGAGCACGAATACCAGTGAGAGAATAAAACTGACATGAAGGAAATTGTCAAAGCTGTGCGTGTAAATTTTTGTTCTTCAGCAAAATTTCCATAAAGACTGCTGGTAATATACCACGTTGTTTGCTACAATGGCTGATTTAGACGATTTTTTCGCTAAAAAAGACCGTAAAAAGTCGAAAACAAAGAAATTTGCAACGGCGGAAGAGTTGGCTAAGCGTATTGAAGATACGTCGAAGAAAAACACAGAAGTGAATAAGCGAAAGGTGACCCCGATCGTCGAAGGCATCGAAACGAAAAATCCCGAGCCGGTGGAAGAAGAGTGGAAGGAATTCGAGGAAGAAAGAAAAGATTACAGTGGTCTAAAGTTGGCACAATTGAATATTTCGGAAGAAGATCATAATCAAGCTAATTTTGGTGCAGACGAAGGTGGAGCAACCCCAGGTGAAACCGATGGCGAAAAAAGTAACGCAGAAAGTGCGGAACGGAAAGCTTCCGGAGCCTGGAAGAAGGTTGATTCGACTGATACCACAGAAAAACAGCAGCCACAACCGCAGGCACCACAGCAATATGTAGCTCCCGGGTTAAAAAATCTGCGTTTGAAGAGTAAGAAAGGTGCACCGGATTTGAAAAACGAAGAGTTTTTCCCTACATTAGGAGCAGATGTCTCAGATCCGACAAAAAGCAAAAAGGATTCAACTTTTGAGGAAGTGAAACATGGTGGCCGTGTCAGACCATCCGATATGCCATCAGCAGCGCCCCTTTCCGTAGGCAACCGGTTCACGTCGTTGAGTAATGACGCAAGCTAGAGCACCTTGTTTGGCCGCTAATGCCGCATGTTTTATTGCCCGATGGAGCCGGAACTTCTATCCAGTCTGGTCCCGATCAATTTTCCCTGGCGACGGTCGACTAGTGTGTTAGGTTTTGTGTCTATTTTTTCCAAATACAAAGTGGTGAAATATCCTAAAAATGTGCTCCTTAGAATGCTGTGTGTTGCAGATTGCAGAAGGGAAACTTATTTTACTAAGCTGCAAACATGTATTTCGTCCATGTCGAAAAGTTTCAATTCTTATCCGTAAACCAGATCTAAGCAGCTTTACAATGTCTATAATCTCAAAGCGCAGAAAAACAGTCGAAAGTGTTTGACATGGACGAAAAGAGTATACAATATGTACTGATACGATATAATTCCCTATGAAATGTTTTGTTGACGCTATCGATTAACAATGAATAAACTGTGGATTTATGGAAATTTGTTATTCGAAATTGTAGTCCAATAATTAATAAAACCTATTGCGACAAACACTCATTCAATTCAATAAACTGTTCTTATTTCTTGCAATGCACAGAGTTGCATTGGTTTTATATTTAATAAACACTTTAAAAACAGGCTGCACAGTTTTATGTTTTATATCACATAGTCGCTATGATGTCCCTTCATAGGTATAAATGAATTATGTCCTACACCGCTATAATTATATTAAAACACAATTATAATTCCCATTCTTTCCCTTTTTCGCACTTTCTGTGATAGATCCGATGTAAACATTGTTTTAGATACTGTAGCCACACGAATTTTGAAGAACCCTTATTCTTTTAAGATGAGTCATATTACTATTTTACAAAAACTATTATGTAACTGATAGAGATGGTGAGAAATAGGAACAGTAGTGCAATGTTATAACATTATTCGGAAAAAAATGAGGCATATTTTTTGTCATTACTGCTAAAATTGCGTTCTATTAAATCTATTATTTATAATGATATTTCAGCATTCAGCGAACGCTGCTCAAGAACCCATTGAGACAAGGCTTTTTGATGACCCCCGGCTATCCCAAGTACTACATCGGGGACAGCGTCTGCCGGTGGACACTGTATGCTAGGCAACAGCAGAAAATTAAGTTAACTATTTTAGATTTAGCATTACGGAGTAAGTACCTTGATATGCTTGTGGAGAGCGTTCGGTTAAACTTTATAACTTTCTTACGCAGTTGATGAACCGTGTAGGGATTACATTGAAATTAGGGACCTGAACACAAATCAAACCCTGTTCAGCAGTTGTTCAGAAAGCACTCGTCCGATTGAGGTCATCAGTCTACAAGAGCGGCTGGAAGTAAGTGTTATCTTGTTTTTTTTTTTGTCATATGTTATATTTATAATTATTATAATATATTTTCTCAATCAAGGTTAATGTGCGAACCACAACCAAAGTCGCCTATCCAAAACGAGGTGTGCTGATACACTATTCAGGTAGGAACATGTTTCAATGTTGGATTTTATCTAGAATTAGAAAGTACTATGCTGGTCAAGGAAGAACGGTATGAAATATTTGCAGAAGTGTTTGAAATATTTCAGGCAAAATCAAAAGCACGAAAAGCTCAACGTCACCTTTAGAGCTTTTGTGATCTATTAGTTCTGGGGGTGCTCATGATTGCATTTTACTGGAACGCAACTGTCAATAACTTTATTTACTGGAACGCAACTGTCAATAATTTATTAATTCTGTAGGGTTTAAACAGCGATATTTGAAATAGTAAGTATTGGTATTTATTGGCTCGGTAATTTTCGAAGTTTGAAAAATGCGGCCTAAAAATTAATTAAATATTTTGATTACATAACAATTAAAAATGACCTTGAATTTCTTAATCAATGTTGCAACTAAACCGTTTGCAACCTGATATAGAGATTTTTTTCTAATACCATTACTACTTGTCTAAATGGTTTCGTTTTTTATTAAAGGTAGATTAGTATTTTTAGCATTCTAATAAATTGCATTTATCTTATACATTGATACAATTTATTTAATTTATATTTTCAATTTGAAGACATTTAACCAGCTGTGAAGACATCTTGGTGCACAAAGACAAAGTTAAGACATTTGAAGTGTGTGAAGACCAGGGGCCTATAAACGTCAACATTTTGCCTACCAATCATAAATTCATCACGGCGGTAATATTTAATTTCAAATGCTTACAAAACTTATCTTATTCATTGAAAGTGCACATTGTACTGAAAACAAATGTTGAGCTTTTGTTTTTTCGCATCTAAAACGACATTTACTCGAGAATAAATCTACCGACCAAATTGGGACGTTTACTCTATTTCACTTGTTTTAGGACAAACCAACCAAATAGTGGGTACCAGAAACGCTGGTACCAGAATCAACGAGTGGTAGATGGAAAATGTATGGAGTTTGATAGCCACAAGAGCCCCCTGGTGAAGACATCCGCAATTCGAAGAGATGGTGACCTTTTCTGTTTTGCTGGACATCTTCCAGTTCGCCGTTAATTATTCCAGCCTCCAGGCGGTTTTCGGTGCCCATCTTGCGTGAGAAGGCATGTGAAGACATTTTTTCGCGGAGCGTGAAAACATTTGAAAAATATTACCTACCATCCCTGCTGTTAACCTTAATCACAGAAAAGATATGCAACTTCGAACTCTGCAGCAAATCGGTGCCCAAGCTTCTGCATTCATTTTTTGCTGTTCCATCCTACATTGATTTTACAGTGCATCGTTCGAACAGTTCGTTCCAATAGTTTGAACATGCACCAAAAAAGTATTTTTTTTTTTGCTTTAAAACTAAGCAAAAAGGTGATCTTAAATAGTTGAATCTATCAAAATCAAGGTAAGACAGGATCGCATTCAAGAGATCTTTAAAGTGGAAATTCAGTAACAATTCACAATCAACATCAATTGAACAAATTAACTTAAAAATCTTTCAACCATTCGAACATTGTCTAACAAATTTTCTTGGATCATACACCTCACGACTGTTAAAACTATTTTAACCTGTTAGTTGATTTACTTGAATGTTTTCGTTGATATTGGAAACCGAATTTCTCGATCAACGACAATATTTTTTTCTCGTACCGTTTTTTATACCTAACATTGCTAGAAATTCATATCAGACGCGCTGTACCAGCACTGCTTGCGACATTAGGTACAATGTAAAAAAATGATTGTCGTTGGTCAAGATATTCAGTTTTCAACTTGGGCAGCAATGAAAATCATTAAAAATATATTTACATAAAAACCGTTGCACGTATGCAGGTGGTACTGTACGTTTATCATGAAAAGGCACCCTCGCTATACCAGTACTGGAGAGAACAAAGGATTCTCTCGATGAAAAAGCGGCGAGAGCTCATACAGCCACTTTGTTGAATGAATGGAATATAAGCGTAATGAAATTTCGAGTGTAAAATGCGTTCTCTCCACCGCTAGATGTCGATACTTAAAATTAAGAGATTTTGTCTCGTTATTTGGTTCTTCAGTTGAACAGATGTGCCTTAATTCAAAAGTTATGTTCGATGTTGTAGTCTTCATGGCTTTAAGGCAGTGGTTCCCAACCGGGGGTCCGCGGCCGGCAAGGGGGTTGCGAGGCTCATCTAGGAGGGCCATGAAGCTCATGGTAAATTTGATAATGGAAATCTACGCAGGAATAGAGAAGCGAAATTGCGATTTACGATGCAAGAAAGAGATGCCAGATAGCTCCAGGTGGGCTCAGCGTATGAAGAAATTCACTATAAGTGTTTACCTTTTTCAGTGGATAGTATTTTTTATAATTTCTGATTGTTGAATTTTGAGAATATTCACACATTCAACACCTCAAGAAATGGGACACTTGAACATAGTTATACATGTTTACTGTTAGCAGCATCTCTAAAAAATCTATAAATTTATCGATCAAAGTTCAGTTTCGAACATTTTCTTTGCCTCAGTGCGCTGAATGTTATTTTAAAAAAATCCAATATCTCGCCCCTAAGTAAGTTATTGATACTTTTAATGTTTGCTATTTTACCTGATAAAATATATATAAATTAACATGCTTTTATCAATTTTATACATAAAAATTATTGTACGTTTTCAATTTTCAAAAAATTGAAGATGGCACCCATAGAAACAATCAGGGCCGGATTTAGACGTTAAAGGGCCCGGGTCAAATTTGTTTGTGAGGCCCTCTTTGCTTAAAATATTTAGAGGTAACATTCTGAAAAGTGACGAGCAAAATAAAGGTCGCCCCAGGACTGGGGGGGCCCCTAAAATCGGGAGGCCCGGGGCATTCCCCCCCCCTTGAATTCGGGTGTGGAAACAATCAAAATTCTACAATAGCTAGTTTGGTGCGGAAATCATATCAAAAATTTATAAGAACTCAGACCACAAGGAAACAAGCCATTTAATTTCTATAGATAGAATAAGACAATCACACGAAATTATAAAAACTAAGAAAAAACAATCAGTTGATAGAGTTAAAAATATCAATTATTGAATACGCGTCAAATGAACCAAAACTCTTCAACATCTTGTGTGGGTCATTCATCGTGCGACGCCTGTCTGTAGTCTGTGACACCCATCTGTAAAACGTTTAAATTGTCATGCAGCTTACAATGGTTCACTTTCCTGCTTTGTTTTCTTCTGTCATCCTTTTCTAGCACTCGGCTGTGAGTTGCCGACACCGACACCGCCGCATATGACGCTGGTCCGTCGAAGCGAGCGTCGCGTGAAGTACGTCTGTGATCCTTTATACGTGTTCCCCGACACAGCTGAACCCAGTCGCGAGCTAGTCTGCACCAGCAAGCAAACGTGGAATCGACCGTTACCAGCTTGCGTAGGTAAGTCATCGAACTGCAGGAGCAGCTAATAAAATATAATATAAATTACTATATCTGGTGCACGCCAAATCACTAATTTGACTCATAAATCATGAAGCAGCTCCATGGTAACTCGTTTGACATTTAGTTTTATTGGTGCACGCTATCAGTATTATCGTTTTCGCAATAATTGCGAGTGCAAAATATCAGTGCAAGTGTTTACCAACAATCAATCATTTTTCATTCGTGTCGAGATTCAAGAACGACTTAAATATAAATTTGGTTCAATACATGCACCGGTCGCGACTCGATAAGAATAAAAACGTTCAGTTTTATGCGGGGTGCTTTCCGCCTGTCGAATGCAATCTGTTTTTATTGGCCAGAATAGCTAAAAAAGGGTACGCCGCCGATGTGGTTGTGCAATGTGCAAGGCTGTTGCCTTGAATTACACATATCAATGAACAATTTAAAAGGAACGAGTGAAACATGACGAATACCGAAGGGTTCCAGAAAGGAGAAAGGACACTAGCTGTGATGAATGAATTTTAACAACAAATGTACCCACAATAAAAAAGCAACAGCTGTGTCTTATGTTTCACGAGAGTGCTGGAAAATAGTGCGATTTTAGTAAAAAAAATACGATTTTAGTAGGAATCTGCTGTTAGGTTTGTTTCTTGCATGCTCGCAATAAAATTGAAAGTGTTTCACAAACAAGTTGAAAGGTTCATCTTCTGTACGCAATCTAATTCTATTTTATAATTAGATATGAAAAAATATTTGACCATGTAACTCGTTTCTTTAGATATTTTATCAGCTAACATAAAGAAAACATTTGTGCTCTTATTTAAAAATTGTGACGAAAGTTTTCAGATAAGCCGATTTCCAGCTTGCTTCGTGAGAAATCTGCAAAACATATGTTGTTTACTTGCTGTTGCAGTTTCGTGTTCTGTACCTACCCAGTCTCGCATTTGCTTGCATGTAACGGTGTTTCTCATGGTATCGTTAAGTAGAAGAATCTAGCTTATGTTTTTTTATCGTAGGTACATCAAAAACATTTTATAATAATAGGAAATTGTGAGAAATGTTAAATATACAAATTCCTTTTCGGAAGCTCAGTGTTGAAGTGTGATGCAGTATATATTTTATTCGTTCACATACACATTGCGTTCATACAGTCACTGCAACACAAAGTCACAAAGACGCAATCAGATTTAAGTAAAATATTTTTCAACAAGTATCTAGTTGTTCATTCACAACTTAACTTTATTCGAAAATTGCTAGATAAACCAGGAAACGATACAATGAAAGATTGTTGAGACCTCTAGGTGAGATGATAAACATTAAAGCATTTTGACGGCGCTTGGCTGACGACAATTCGACGTATTTAGACTAAACTGCACGGAAGATTATAATTAGAACAGCTGACTGCTTTTCACGCCGTGGTAGTACTACCCGTAATTGCATAACAGCCACAAAAGTCAGTACGAAGAATCAATTTGACAATGTCTTGTGAAATAGTTTTCGAACTTCTAGTGTCAAAAGTAAATCAATAATGGCACTTATGAGAATGTGTTACCCGGAGAATGACATTTATTTATGACATTCTTATTTATTTAATTTTATATTTTAAACCTCGTTCGACTTTTAAACAAATATTTCTGCTTAGCCACTTCATGACAACATATCGTTTCCACGTGATAAACGTTTGTGTTTTGTTTCCCAAATATGAAGTAGCTTCGGTTTACTTTTTCACTTCTCGGTGGATACGTTAACTATGAAAATTAAAGATTGAATTTTCAAATTCCAATACGCTTAATCAATGCATTCTTGACTCATACATATAATTTAAACGAAACCGTTGCGTTGAGTTGTGTTGAGCTGTTTTCGCAAACAGCAGTTGTGCGCTCATCGTCGTCCGCTAACTTAACATCAGCCATTTGACTCAAAAACTCATGTTCATTATCAGAAGCAACCTCGAAGAACAAGAACAACGCGTGACAAGAAGAACGCGTGCCAATTCAGTTAGTACGCCGATAAGCGGTTTGAAATTTCTTAGAACTAATAGGTACCTTTCATGCGCAGACAGTTCAAAATATATCTTTTTTACTTCATAGAGTTGATCATCAACTTAAATTCCAAATATTGGGTCACCAATTTCTGTGATTAATTTGATTAGAGATCTGATTGAAAATTAATATTTTAATGAACATTGTGTTGCTTAATAAATAAAAAATAGCTTCTACCTTCTAGAAAATTCCGCTACAAAAATCAGTCTTTAGTTGAGCCGCGTTGGGCAACTCTCAATCAGTTGCTTACACAGATTCAGTTGCAACTTGATGTTTTTTTCTATAAATACAAGAATCTTTCTACATTTGAAGATACATTAAACACACGTGTTATATTTATCGTACGCACATTGAACTGTTGCCCATGTATTGGCTAAACTTTGATTCATGATCTTCCTGATGAATACGAATGTCGTTTGATACCAGCATCCAATTCATTTTTGACGCCTGGTACAATTTATTGAATTATCCCAGAGATAGATTCGTCTGTCTACATTCAAAAGGGGGAAAGATTCTTCACAGCTTGCGACGGTGCTTTTGTTGATCAGTTTGTTCGGTGGAACGAGACAAATTTTAATTGAATGATTGCGATCGTCGATCTTAATCGAGACAACAATCCAGTCAGCTCGTGTGACCTTATAATTAACAAATTCAGTTGTAACCCAAATATATAGAGTTTCGAATCAATGATTACCAGATGCTACTGTATGGAACGTATTTCCCATAAACTAAATGCACATCTATCGCGTTATTTAGTGGTAATGTGTGAATTTATAATGATAACAGTTTAGCACATAGATTATGAGCCGTATTACAAAAGCTTCGGCGAACAACACGTCTCATTTGGAATATGTATCGAGTCTACTCGATTGTTGTACTAGGATCCTAAAATCAGCAGTAAAAGATCGAAAGCTTGCTTTCGCAGTTGAATTTTGCACTCGTAAGCACATTTTTAAAATGTTGGGATTCATGGCAACTGAAAAACTATATCAAAATCAGTGAAGTAAACTTTGTTCTTCAATTTAGAGGGTGATTTAGATAAAATTTAACTCAAGTTTTTTTTATTTATTGCAGAAAAACGTGCCACCGAAGGCAGTGGACTAGTATCTCATTACGAGCAAAAACGTAAGGCCAGCGATTCCGACATGTCTGACAAACAAGCGGATACTGTTTACGGTAAATACTACCTTGTAGGATTTCCCACAACACAGACTTTGGTTAGCCTTGCTTCTATTTTTTTAGATATTTTGATTCCGTCGATGGTAATCGCTGCCCTGTTTATTGTTAACGGCATCGTCTTCGCAGTCATAATGCGCTACAGAAACAAAAGAAAACAACGCCTTGAACTAGACAGTAAGGAACTAGCCGAATTGTAAAGTCCTTGTTTCTTGGGAAAATAAAACGAAATAGAAAAGCAATCGAGCAACCACGAAAAGCATGCAAAAATACTCAGCAGAAATAATACACCTTACAAATATGAGGCCATTACCAAACAAGAGAAAGTAACCAACACCACCGTTGCCAGAATGCCATAATACCTTGAAAAAGAAGCTGCCGTGCCATCCACCCGCACATTACAATCGCAATTTGCTACATTGATAGAGTGAAATAGCAAGACATGTACGTCCCAACTCGCTGTTCGTGCTTATACATTTTGCAGCCGCTTATTTGTAACATAATACAAATGATGCTTTTTCAAGGCCAAGGATTAAGCCATTCTTATCTCGATCCAAAGAGTAGTTCGCAAAAGCTCAGTCAAAAGATTCTGACGTTCCCTGAAAGATTAAAACATACCCACATAGTCATATCATCAACTCATCACTATCATCACGGTCGACGAAGCGTTATCACCAGGGATGAGAAAACCTAAACATTATCATCGCCTGTTAGGCATTGTCACAGTTCAATTATTGTATTGTCTGATTGTCTCAAAGATGGATTTAGTGACAAGTTAAGAGGCAATCATTCAGTTCAAGAGCACGGAGTATGATCTCTGTATAAAGTGAAAATTATAGATCAATAAATTAGAAACTAAACCAAAAGAGTAGTATCTCTATACACACACACATACCAAAATGGTAAATATTTTGCACGCTGTAAAGTCATATACAAAAAGAAAAAAAACCTTATAATATTGAAACAGAAGCTAATCGAAAAAATTTAACATATATTTATACATATGAAAAGCCGCTGCAATTTTTCGAAAACTTGTTTTCCAACACGTCCTAGTTCACACAAATCTACAAACATTTCGTTTTTTTTCCTCTAGGGGAATATCAAAAATTGGAAACTAGTTACAAACGTTTAGGTCAAAGACAAGCAAATATTTTCTAAATTTTTACAAACACGTATAAAACAACATCGATAAAAAATTACGATAGCATACGCTTTTGCTTATTATATGCAACCATTTACACGCGAGGATGGCCAAAACGAACGGTGTACCATTTGTATGTGTTTCTTTTTCGTTTGTGTGGATAGTCGGATTGGTTTCACAACAAAACTAATATCAGAGGGTACAGGTATTTGCGGAGAAGTTTTTTTAACCACTTTGTAGCTCAGAGACTAATTGAAAGCAACAGCCAAAGATTAGATGTTATCGAATGCGCCTACACAGCTTTTAGGAGGAAAATGTGGGTAGGAAAAAAACGTACTGCGTGCTTTATTCGCTATATATTATAGGATACTTGTTGAACTGAGAAAGTAAAAAAAACTGATAAGGATAAAGAGCGAAACTTTAAGCATTTCCGCGGCCAAGCGATTTGTGATCGAATATAAACATTGCAAACTGATGATGGGATAGGCTTATTTTGATTATTTAGTGAGCCCCAATGCGTACACAGTAGCGCAAAACTAAAGAGGAAAAATACACAAATAACACAACTAAGTACGTAATAGTGCAGCCTACATGTCGTAACGTTCGTATCTAGATTTATTTGGAGATGTATCATTTGACTGTTTCAAGATCCCGAGCAATTAATGAGGACGGCTTCTTTCATGATTTTTGGGAAACTTACATACTATTATTTTTCAAACTACAATATTGTACTTCCAAGATGAAATAAAATGAATTGAAAATACTTTCTGCTGGATTTGTGTTATAAACCGAAGTATCCGAATATTGTTTTGCTCTATGCGATTTGGACAGTAGAGATGGTCGGGTTTAAAGTTTTTCAAACCCGCACCCGACCCGAACCCGAATTTTTTTTGAAGTAGAATACTTCTCTCAGGAAGTTTGGCTACATAGGGATGTAAAATGAAAATCTAAAACCGAAAAAAGTGAAAAATATGTCCAATTTCAAATGCTAATAAATCGGTTAGTATTCGATGGATTTCCTTCGTTCTTGCAGCAATAGATTAGAAAATCTTCTAAGATTCTTCCCAAAATAAGATAATTGTAATTTTATTATTCAAACTATTGTACTATTGAAAATAGTCAAGCCTTGTCAAAACGAAAGATTCGACCTCTGATTGGTCGTTATATGATTGCTTCCCAAGCACGGTCGACAGAATCATATACCATGCAATTGAAAACATGCTTATTGGCCTATATAAGAGCCTGTTTCAGCCGTAGCCGCTCATAATAGTTCTAGACAGCAACAACAGTAGTCGTCCTCCCTTAACAGCAGCACTAGCAGTGCAGTGGATACCAACGATGGCGGAAAGCGGCCACGTGAGCAGTCTAGTTTTGAGTGTTATATCAGCATTTCATTGTTTACTTTATCACAAGGAATACTTTATTCACCCTGCCAGTGATAACGCAAAGATGTGATCAGCATCTTATCCGATACTGAAATGAACAACAAATTGTCCTTTTCAGGATGAAATAAAAACCTGATTGAAGAGTTATTATTTTCTAATAAGTTATTTCACATTTTTAAATTTGCAAAAGTATAAATTTTACTTCATCTCCGTGTCTCAAAACGTACTGAATTATCTTTTCATTCAGTCATGAGCACGACATCCGAAAAAATTCCTTTTCAAAATTTTAAAATTGTCAACCCAACAAACCAAAAATTGTATAAGGATGTTAATTCTAAGTCGTTCAAATGGACATGTCAAGTTTGAAATTACAAAAGATGCAACATTAAATTTGTTTGTATCGTATAAAATTTTAATCCTATAAAACGCAATATAATGTAATATATGAAGCCATTCAACGTGTCATATTTTTTTTTTTTTTATTTTTTTTTTTTTAAAGGTGGCGGGGAAATCTGCAAACAGACACCTGAGAAGAGAACTCAGGGTGTGGGGATGAGACTAGGGGAGAGATGCTGGGGTAGTTGCACTCGCCCAGACACCTACTGATCCCTGTCCCGACCCACTAAAACCCCTCCAGTCTCCAGCCCTGGTCTTCCCGGAACGACGGTTAAGTATTACGTCGGGGAGTGACTTTTGTGCGTGATGCACCCTCTTTACTCTTATAACCTCCTAGCTAACTACCTGGAGACTGGTAATTAGCTACCACTGGCGTGTTGGTGGTTGACCCGCCACACACGTTGCAGCTCCAAAACAATCTGAGAGGCGGCCGCACAGACCGCGTTCCAGATGTCCGGGTCGTCGCACATCCTCCGGACTAGATTGTCCGGAGTAGTGCCAGGCCCGCTCACAGCCATCATGTTGCTCCTCGCTCTTGCGAAACGGGGGCATACGAAGAAGACATGCTCAGCAGTCTCCTCCTCCTCCACGCACTCGGGACACATGGGGGACACCGCGTGTCCGAACCTGTGCAGATATTGCCTGAAACAACCATGGCCTGACAGGATTCGTGTCAGGTGGAAGTTCACTTCACCATGTCGTCTCCCGACCCAGCCGGATATCTCCGGTATGAGTCGGTGCGTCCATCTGCCCTTTGTGGAGTTGGACCATTCCCGCTGCCAGCGGAGCATCGAGAATGACCTTCTGGTACCTCGTATGCCCCTTGTGTCACGTTGGTCGAAACACTCTCTGTCCTCCTTGATGGCGATGCTGATAGGCATCATGCCGGACAAGACACAGATTGCATCGTATGACACCGTACGATAAGCACTCGCAACTCTCAGGCACATGAGCCTGTAGGTACTTTCCAGTTTACCACGGTAACTGTTAGTACCTAGCGATCTGGACCACACTGGCCCACCATACCTAAGTATGGACGAAACCACGCTGGCAAGAAGTCTTCGCTTGCTGCCATAAACCGCTGAGCTATTGGACATCATACGAGATATTACTGCAATAGCCGATGAGTCCCTCTTACAGGCATAGTCGACGTGACTCCCGAACGTGAGCTTGTCGTCCACCATTACCCCCAAGAGCTTCAGGGATCGCTTCGAGGTTATGGTGCAGTCTCCGACTCTGACCACCGCCTGTTGCTCCGATTTACGGTTGTTCACAACCGTGACCTCCGTCTTATGATGCGCGAGCTCCAGTTTCCTGGAGCGCATCCAGTCCTCGACCTTGCGTATACAGTGCGCGGCCGTCAACTCGACCTCCTCGATAGACTCGCCGTAAACCTCCAGCGTTATGTCGTCTGCAAAGCCGACGATCACAACCCCTACAGGGAACTTGAGTTTCAACACTCCGTCATACATGACATTCCACAACACCGGGCCCAGGATAGAACCTTGCGGAACTCCTGCGGTAATTGGGACGCACTTCTGACCCTCCTCCGTGTCGTAAACAAGTACTCGATTCTGGAAATAATTTTCCAGAATCTTGTACAGCGACACCGGTACATGGATGCTCCTGAGCGCGAGCGCTATGGAGTCCCAACTGGCACTATTGAACGCATTCTTCACGTCGAGCGTGACGATTGCGCAGTAGCGTATTCCCCTTCTCTTGCGCTGGATTGCTACCTCCGCCGTCTTGATGACGGAAGAGATTGCGTCCAGCGTGGACCTGCCCTTCCGGAAGCCGAACTGGTTACTTGCCAGACCGTGTACACCCTCCGTGTACCTCACCAGTCTGTTGAGGATGATCCTCTCAAGCACCTTGCCCGCGGTGTCCAGCAGGCAGATAGGCCTATATGCCGATGGGTCCCCTGGCGGTTTCCCAGCTTCGGCAATAAGACCAGTCTCTGCCGCTTCCACCTGTCCGGAAAGAGACAGTCATCCAGGCACCTCTGCATGACTGCCCTGAACAGCCCGGGGCCGTTTTTATCGCCAGCCTGATCGCCAGGTTAGGGATACCATCCGGTCCCGGTGCCTTGCTCACCTTTAGGGATTTGGCGATCACGATGAGTTCCTCATTCGTAACCCTTGCCTCCTCCCCTGCCTCGACACGGCTGTCGTCGCTCACGGATTGGATGCTCGGCAGGTTGGCCGACCATCTCTGGTCTATGTCTGAGATACTGGAACGTCGGACGTGAGACTCGACTGCCGGAGGCCAAGGACTTGGCTCGTGGCGTGGAAAGAGTCCCTCGATGATACGCTCCAGCATCGCTGGTGATCGCTCTGCAGGCGCGATCCTGTAGGCGTCACCCCACGGATTTGTATTGGCACTCGCACATAGCCTATCGAAGCAGGCCCTCTTGCTGGCCTTTATCGCACTCTTTAGCATCGATCTTGCCGAACTGAATGCTGCGCGGCGCTCTGTCCTCTCTTCTTCGTTTCGCGCACGCTGCATCCTCCGTCTTGCACGGAGGCACGCACTGCGAAGGTCGGCTATCGCGTCCGTCCACCAGTAAACCGGTGGCTTTCCATTACTAGGTTGGCGAGTCCTAGGCATGGTGGCGTCGCACGCCCGCGATAGCATAGCAACTAGTTGGTCAGCAGTCGGGCGGAGCCAACTGCCCCCCTCGCGCTCCCTTCTCATTGCCTCTTCGAATACCTCGGCATCAAAGTGCGATGTCTTCCACCCGCGAACGGTCGGAGTGTTGGCTCTACCCGTCGCTTGCCGCCTCTCGTTGTTGTCTACACTATAACAGACCGCCTGGTGGTCGCTATTAGTGTAGCCATCGTCTACCCTCCAGTTCTTGATCAGTCCTGGGCTGGAGAACGTCACGTCGATGATCGACTCCGCACCATTTCTGCTAAATGTACTTTTGTTCCCAACGTTGGCCAGATCTAGGTTGAGCTTTGCAAAAGCCCCCAACAGGATCTGGCCCCTCTGGTTCGTGAAGCGACTTCCCCACTCAACAGCCCAAGCGTTGAAGTCGCCCGCCACCACCAACGGCGTTAGGCCCGTTAGCTCCATGGATAGGAGGTCGACCATCTGGGTGAACCTTTCGGTAGACCAACGTGGCGGAGCATAGCAACTGCAGTAGAACACTCCGTTTACCTTAGCAACTACGTACCCTTCTTCTGAGGTTGAGACAACCTCCTGAACCGGGAACTTGCTCGTCGTACATATGGCCGCCAAACTGGACTTATCCGCAACCCAATTACCGTTTCCGGGAGGGATGCGGTAGGGATCCGATATGACGGCGATGTCCGACAACGACTCAGTGGCTGCTTGGTGTAGCAGCTGCTGAGCCGCGAAGCAATGGTTCAGGTTCAGTTGCGTCACCCTTACGCCCGTGGTTTCGCAGCCGGCTTACCGGCTGGGCACCTGGGGCCTCCCATAAAGTGTTTGGCGTCCCGTTTCCCGGAACATACCATGCACTTGGGAGACTCCACACAGTCCTTTGCTTTATGGCCTGCACCTCCACATCGCCTGCACAGCTGGCTCCTATCGGGCCCCTTGCAGGTCCAGGACTTATGTCCGCCCTCAAAGCACCGGAAGCAAATGTCTGGTTGCTGTAGTATGCCCAGAGGACATACAGACCAGCCGACCTTCAACTTGCCCTCTTTCAGGGCCAGGTTAGCGTCCGCCGACGGTAGTCGGAAGGTAGCTATCTGGGTCCCCGCCGGACCTTTGCGGAGGCGGATTGACTCCTTAGCCACCTCCACCCCGCACTTCGCTTTTAGGGCTTGTGCAATGTCGCACCCCTCAGTGATTTCGTCCAGGTTTTTAAGCTGGAGAGTCACTTCTGAGGTGAGTGCCCGCACTTGCACCTCCTTCCCTAGGACCTTTTCAGCTACCGTTTTGTAGGTAGCCCCCTTGTTCTTGGCGTCCTTCCGGAGCTCAAGTATCATCTCGCCAGTGCGAGATCGGCGGATACTCCGCACATCCGCCCCCAGATCCTTGAGCTGGGTTTCCCCCCTCATCTTCTTCAAGACTTCTGAGTACTTCGACCCATCCGTCTTGAGTATGAGGGCATCACCCCTACTCCGCGCCTTTTTGACCTTTTTTGGTCCTCTGGCCGCTCCGCCATCATGTCGCGTCGCACCTTCCCGACGCTTCCTACCCTCTACGGTAGTCCAAGGGTTGCCCGTAGCCTCCACCTGTGCCTTTTCCGCGGTGGACCTTGAACCGGTTGGCGTGTGTTCCCGTGGGAGTAGCACGACCAATCGTTTCTTGGTGTTCCCGGGGGCCGTTTCCCCCGGGGACTGCCTCGTTCGCTTAGCGACCTGCCCCGTGGAGCAGACCGACGCGAACGAGGGGGCGTCTGTCTGCACCTCTTTAGATGCAGTCGCCCTCCCGGTCCTGGCCGCTTTCTCGGCCGCCTTCACCCGAGCTACGAGTTCTTCGTGCTCCTTTCTGGCTTCATCAATGGTGCTCCGAAGCAGGAGGAGGCTCTGCTTCAGGTCGAGCGCGACTTATATGAACCAATTTGTTTGCTGGGAAGCCTCAACCATGACAAGCAACTTACTATATTATTGAAAATGGTCAATCCGCAAAGTTCGATTGATCTGATTAGTTAACGTTTATTTACTAAAAAAAATGACTGACACGCCGGGTTATCTTTCCTGTAAAAGTATTCTACTTCAACCTTGCGGTCGTGGCTTTGCACATAACCCTCCTGCTTTTTTTTCGGTCAAAACCCGAACCCGACCCGAACCCGAAATTTTTTTATTCGTTCAAATCTGAACCCGACCCGAACCCGAAAATTTTATTTCATTGAAACCCGAACCCGAAATTGTGAAACCCGAAACCGAGATTTCATAGATTTTATAATCGGGTTTCGGGTTTTAATACCCAAACCCGACCTGAACCCGACATTTTCAAACCCGAACCCGTCGGGTACGGGTCGGGCTCGGGTTTGAAAACCCGAAACCCGACCTTCTCTATTGGACAGATAGGTCAGAGATATACGAAGCTTTTCTTGTAGGATCTTGTGACCACTGCTACCTTTAGTAAAATATATTGTGTTATGTACGAAGCTATTTGACACCTCAAAGGGGGATCATATCGTACGCCAATTGAAAGTCGATGTGAGGACGTTGTATTCACGGTGTTTTTGCAGGGCCTGCTGTACCGGGCACGGGCTCCCATGAATCCCTCCTAGTATTGCCCATGAACTCTCTCGCAAAAAGGTGGTAGTCGGCGGCGTTCAGCAGCGTGATTGCACGGTAGTTGCAGCAATCTCCAGTTCTCCAGTGCTACCTTCTCTTTCCAAATCTTGACAATAACCCAGTAAAGCGCCTTAGCCAGTGCTTCGTCACCCTGTTTCAACAGCTCTCAGGGGAGTTGATCAGCTCTCGTTGCTTTATTAGTTTTCAGCCGGCCGATCTGCTCTGTAACCTCCTGCAAGTCAGGGGCTGTAACTCTGCCGTCCTCCAAGTCCTGCGTACACCAAGAACCAAGAGTACCTTGGAGGAGCTGCGTAGCCGAGAGGTTACAGAGTCCGCTTTGTGAGGCAAATGGTCGTAGGTTCGAATCTTAGTAGAACCAGACCATTCGATGTCAAAACTGGACTTTAAAGTATGGGTTCATTCTCAGACTCCCCACCTCCAACATCCAACACCTCTGCGTGACTTCCTCTTAACAAAAACATAAGTCCCTCTTTTAAATAAAACTGGCCAGAAGGACGCACGACGAAACTTCTCCAGGGAATTATAATTGGTGATATTTGGCAAGAGGACGAGCACCGGTATAGTAGAACAGTAAGCGTGTAAAAAAAAGAGTATCACATTACACACAAGCACTGATAAACAATAATAATAAGCATGCCACTTCTCAATAGCGGTATTTCCAATAATAGAAGTAGGCTACGGAGATCTTCTTCCATTTGGTCGATGCACCGTGCCACGACGCCGCGTGCCTATTGGGTCGTTATCCAGAAACATTTTGACTGGGCTCACATCCGATATCCTAACGACATGCTCAGCTAACCGTAGCGTTCCGATTTTAGCCGCATGGACTATAGTGATGCCAGCAACCGATACAACTCGCGGCTCATTCGTCGTCTCCAGGTCACATCTTTCATCTGCACCCCATAGTATATCGTACGCAGCACCTTCCGTTCGGAAACCCTAAGGGCACGCAAGTAGCAAGCAGAGTCCATGTTTCGTGGCCGTAGAGGACTACCGATCTAATAAGTATTCTGTAGATGATCAACTTTGTGGAGCGGTAAATTTTATTTGATCGAAGCGTTTTCCGCAGTCCAAAATAAGCGCGATGTTCGGCCATAATGCGTCTTTTAATCTCTCTGCTAGTGTCATTGTCGGCGGTCACTAGCAGGCATGTCTAAACCCACCACACCACCCGCGTGCGTGGTTCAAGCGATGCCACGGAGGGTATTTAGTTTGCCCTTCAGTGCATATACAAAACGAAAAACCCGCAGTGTTCTAGATAAAACAGCCCTTCGAAAGATTCGGCAAATAGAAGCCCGAGTGTTCTCAACTTCGTGAGCCCTCGGGAACCCGCATGCCTACACGTGTTTTCTCAAACGCTTCATTTTTTCAAAAGTACATATGAAAAAAAAATTGTAGGTGGTTGTATGCGATGGCTAACATCCAACTATCCATTATTATTCCATTGTCAATCTCTTCGTGGCGAATAATGCTTGTGTATTCCCCGAAATTGCAAGCCCTCGGTTGCCTCATGTGCCGAAGTTAAAAATCCTCGGTTGGCGTGTTTACGAATGGCTCTCCAGTGTTTTGTCTTGAGCTCGCGACGAAGGGTAATGCGAAATGCCCTGCGTGGTGTGTTTGTTAGCAGATGGGCCACATGCGCTTTGGAGTGCTGTGGTTTCCCCATGCCTGGTCACTAGTGAGCCCAAATACACAAACTCATCTACCACCTCGATTTCGTCACCGTCAATTAGAATTCAATTACACTATCCATCGTCGCTCTGGCCAATCGCGTAATTTTGTCCAGGTACCCGTGTTCGTGCATAATTTGCCATAGCTGATCTCGTGCGATTGTGTCATATGCCGCTCTGAAGTCGATGGATAGATGGTGCGTGCTTACGTTGTATTCGCGACATTTCTGAAGTACCAGCTGCAGTGCAAAGATCTGGTTCGTGGAGGCGCGGGCCCCCATGAATCCCGCCTAGTATTGCCCCACGAACATAACTGTCATTCTCCTCAGTATGTGAAAGGAGAGGAGAAAAAATTCACCGCGCACTTCCCTTCCAGTATGTGCCTGCGTGTGCAAATGCTTTCACCACACTGCTTCTTTCTCCACTCCAAAGTGTCTCAACCAGCTTACAGAGAGACAAACACACTTCCAGCTCACCCCACATCTGATAGAAACAAGAGGGGTGAATCACTCTACAGAGAAAACGCAGAAGTACACAACAGTGTCCACTGGCGAGTAGTCCGGAAGGTGAAAAAAAACCTACCGGGTAAAAGTGTAGTCCTCGTGTAGCTATACTGCGAAAACGAATTCCACCAGAGTAAATTCGACCGGCACGAGCAACGCAGTCTATTTTTTTTCTCCCAATCTCTTTCCCTCTTCTGCCATGCTCAAGAAACCAACTGTGAAACGCACCGCAGATAGCTCTGCAGTGTAATTATTGTGCGTAATGTCCACACGTGTGAGAAAGTACACCATAGCTCATTGTCTCGCAAGAGAGAGATTTCAGTTTTCACCGCAGTGCTTTCAGGAAGCTCAGCAGATAAAAATCGTTTGTCGCTCTCTTCTAGCATAAGCATTGATTTGCTCTTTAGTGTGAGAGCAGTTGTTTTCGCAGTGCAAGATGTTCTCCTGCACTCTAGAGGTTTTCTGAGAAGAAAAGACAAGCATGCCCACGAATTCCTCTGCGATAGGTGATAAGCGGCGGCATAGAAGCTGGGAGAGTACTTAATAAGCAGCGTGATTGCAAGCGTGATTGCACGATAGTTGCTATAATCCAGCTTGTCACCTTTTTTTTGTAGATGGGACACACGATTCCTTCCATTCATTTCTCCGGTAACGTCTCATACCCCCAGATCCTGACAGTCACCCAGTGCAGTGCTCTAGCCAGTGCTTCACCACCGTGTTTCAGAAGCTCGCTAGGCAATTGGTCACTACCAGTGGCTTTGTTGTATTTCAACCTGCCAATTTCTTCCTCGGTCTCCTGGAAGCTCCATCACCATTAAGATACACGTCGTAGTGCTGTTTACACAGAGCCTATGCGCGAGCTGTTCAGTTTCTCGTAGAACTTACGGAAGTCACCTAAGCAGTACAGGTGTTCCATCGCTTCGCGATCTCGTTCCACTTGTTGATGCTTTTTTGTTCAAAAGAGGTGTGAGATTGGCACTTGTGAGGGACGGCGCTATGTTTGACACTCTTTCCAGGTTGTCAACTCACTCATTTGAGTTCAAAACTCACATATGGTTGGCCGTTTTCGTTTTATGCGATGAAGTCTTCAACGTTCCGTTGTGGACAACTATCATACACCTGTCCCATCTGCGCATAGAACGCTTCTTTCTCGTCTTCGGGTCTCCCTTTGTGTGAGCAACACACGTTGATGGTATTTTAACTCTGACCAAACCGGCCTGTAATTCTCAACTTACACATGCTCGCACTGATCGACCGCCACTTGATCACGCGTTGGCGCATCCTACCCAGCACTATGAAATCGGTCGTAAGTTTGTTAATGGTGCCACATCTCTGGTAAAAAGTAGCCTTTCGATGTTCACTTTTCCATTTCTTCTTTCCCAATCAGTAAAGTTCCTGTAGCGCTACGATTTCGAAGTGCGTTATGTATGATCCTGTCGCAGCCGTGAAAGTATAAAGATCTGCAGTTCGTTATTTCCCAATCCCCTTTCTCGCCAAGGGACCATCGTGTCAGCTCTGTTTAGAGTCCCACGCTGACACCAGGACGTTGATCAGCCACTTCTAACATAGAGATCCGTTTTTGTTGGTGAACAGACGCTCGGGTTGGCGAAGCATTTCTTTTACTGCCGAGGGATGGTTAACCTGCCAATGATCGCGCCGCATCTTCTCACTTAGTTATTATGGGATGACAATATTGACCAGGCAACGCTATCCAGTCAATTCCATGTTTCAGCTGGCAGTCAATTATGATCATGACTCGTGAAGGCGTGAGATAGGGACTTGTGAAGGCCGTAGCCAACTTTGACGCTTCTTTAAGGTTACAACCCACCATTTGAAGCCCATTGAAAAAATATTGCTAATCAATGCAGCGCAACTGTTTGTGTATTGCCATCTATTGAAAAATTGCTGAAACTATCGATTTTTTCATTCACACCAGAACTAGATGTCGTTGCTTGGCTAAGAGTATTAAAGCGGTTCATCGTCAGATGGAAATGTTAAAACTTGATAGCAAAGATCCAGAACAAAATTTTATTGCTTCCATTTGAGCCCTCAAGAATTCTAAACTTATTGGAAGTCAATTACTGGTGAGTCCGCTTATCGTATTGCATTTTAAATTTGTATGATGATTTCTAAGAGATAACTTGCTTTTCGCAACCTTGAACCACCTTAATAAGTATTGTGCGCATCCGCTTTCAACCACACGGCTCTCGCCCTAATTTTGCTCTGTTATCAAAATCAACACAACGGGCTCATGGACGAATGGTAGTTAGACTCAATGGAGTTAGATAGGAAAAACATGTGTTTTGATAAAAATAGATTGCGTTTAGTGAAAGTAGGGGTAAGCGGGGTAAGACCGCCCCCTTAAGCAATTCTGTTTATAGAAAAAAAAGTTGCGGCTGCAATTTCATTTTTTCTTCGCTAAGAGGTTCTTCTATTCAATACCCGCATTTAAAAAATAAGAACTGAAATATTTTTGTTTATTTTCCAGATTTTTTTTAAATTTTTAAAATTCATTGAAAATGTGCAGATCTTTTTCATGCGGGGTAAGCCCGCCCACCAGCGGGGTAAGATCGCCCACCATTTTTTTAGGATAAACAATATTTTTAGGGCCGAAACGGTTGATTCTATCAGTATACTGTCTCTGACAAAGTTGTAGATGGTATTTTTTTTCTTTTTAAATAAAATATACACTGTGAAAAATCTGAAAAATAAATTTTTTTCTAAGTTTGAACTTATTTTGTTTTCTGATTATTCAAGTTCAAATCAATGTTTAGGTAACTTTTTTGGTTTTCAAAATAAATAGATTTTTCAGAATTGGGGTTTTTCAAGATATTGAATTCATAATATACCTATCTTTAAGCTAAAAATTAAAACTCATTAAACCTATCTGTATGATTCTTTTGAAGACTTATTATGTATAGAAAAATACTAATAATTATTATTTCTTTTATTTATATTTTCAATTTTCTATGTTTTTTTGAAGAACAAAATTACCAACGACTCTATACACCAAATAAACCGTCAAAAAAAAAATTCTTCACAAAAATTGAGCTATTAATATTTCTATTACTCCATGATCCAACAACCATAAAATTTTAGCTTACCTTTTGTAGATTTTACAGGCAAAAACATGTTTTTTTCCAAAAAAATTGAAAAAAAAATATTTTTAATTCTATTTCTATATTTTTTCTTTAAATTTTTTTTAGAGTGTGTACTTTTTTCGAAAGTAAAAAACTACTATTTTCAATTCTGCCGGAGACGTCATACCTATCAAACACACCGTCCTGGCTCTAAAATTATTTTGGTTCATTAACACCATTTTCACACATGTTTACTTTTTTCAAAAATAAGTCTTGTTAAAATATATTACTAGAAAAGCTTAAACCAAATCGAAAATGGTCGATTAACATCGATGTCTTATGTGGCTTGAAGTTGCTTTACTGATCCTGTAAATATTCCCTTTGTAGTGTCGAGGCATTTGGGTCTTGAAGTAAAACAACAAGCAGTTGTATACGTGGCGGTTTCACCCCTTGTATAGTGGGCGACTTTACCCCCAGTGGAACATTTTCATATTTGACCGAAAAAGTAGTCAAAATTACAAGATTACTCACGGCCTTCGATATTTCCGAAAGAAGATAGATTCTGGCAAGCGATTAAACGTATTTTCACGAACAAAACAATTGATTTTTAGACTGAAAAACCTTAAGTCCCGTTGCCGCAAAACAATAGCGCATTGACTGGTTGCCAGCTGAAAGGTTGTTTTTATTTATTTCTGCGACCGTTCGCGCACTATCAAAACAGAAAAACGTGCAAAATGTTATGTAATTATACTGTAATAGACACGTTAAAGAAATTTTTCAATTATTTTATAACTTGGTAGTAAAACTACGGTGGGCGGTCTTACCCCGCAAGGCGGTCTTACCCTGTTTACCCCTAAGTACCAGAAAGATAGAATAAAATGTATAGAAGACATTTGATAACTGTATTCTCGGTCAATGAGCAAAATACTCGGAGAAATTTCGATTTTACTACCACTGAAAAAGCGTCATCTCTTGCCATTGGACATTTTTTCAGGTGTTCTATTCACTGCTCCATCAGAAAATTGTTTTGGCATTACATATGATAGATTTTGATATGCAATAATTATGTTCAAAAATTCGCATGACATTTTGTCATGTTACACTAAAGTCGCTTTTTACGAGGGGAATACGTGCCACGTAAAAGGAAACCGCGTAAAAGCCGCGTGAATTCCGGAATCCGCGTGGGAAAACGCGTAAATTCCGATATCCGAGTGAAGAAATTCCGGAATCCGCGTAAAAAAACCGCATAAATTCCGGGATCCGCGTAGAAATAGCTGCGTAAAATAAACCACGTAAAAAGCTACCTTAGTGTATTTTGAAATAGTATTTCTTTTTTCGTTATTGTTGCGTAAAGCTCGCAATCAATCGCTTGAGTCAATCAAATCAGTTAAGGGGTAATATCTACCAAAAAATTTTTTCTTGTAATTTTTTTTTATTGGTTTAAATCATGCTAAAACTATCCTAGAATCAAAATCTATATCGCCCAAGTACTGATCTAAACTCAAAATTCGTTTAAATCAATTTTTACCGAACAACTTTTATGCTCCAAAATAACATTTTTCGTTTATTGGCCAAAATAAAAAAATAAATGCTTGTTTTTATTTTTAATTTCGAGGTTTTGTAAACTAGTAGAAGTTACCTATGATCGGTATCGTGTTTCAAATTTGAAGTATAGATGTCGCTGCATCAAGTTTCGACCGTTACAGCGTCTCTAAAACACGTGTTTACTCACAATTTTCATTTGTTTAGTCGATCAGCCGTTCTCGTGGAGTACGTTCTTTGTTTGAGTTTTTGATATTTTTTAACTGTGATTTATCCTCAAAAGTACTTAAATTAGAGTGACAAGTTTGTGTTTTGCGTGGGATCGGACGCCAACCGCGTCAAAGTCACTGAGCGTCGCATGTCTGATATCGCGAAAGAGGGTAGTATAAGAGGAAGATAACGCCCAGGAAGGACAACTTTACGGCACAGGGATAGCTGATTAAAGGTAAAAAAATTATTAGGAGCTTTATTATTGCGATTCTTAAGATTTATAGCATTTTGAAACTTCAGGCGCGTTTTTCTCAAAACCATGTTTTCGAAATCGGCGAGCAGTAAACTGAAGAAGTTTACATCCGATTGACTTGAAATTTTAACTGTAGCTTCTTTATTAGATTATCTAGTGAAGTACACACGATTTTGGCGATTGATTAACAACAACAAAAGTAATAAACAATTAAAGTCGATTTTTTTTGTCGAAACAGAACTTTTTGACCGTTGCCATTTTGCGAAGAAAAAATCTAAAAATATAATCATGTGTACTTCACTAGCGACAATAAGTGTGTAGAAAATGAAAAAAAAATTGTTTTGGTTATAGGTGGAGTTGGGCACGACTTCTACTGCTCGCCGCAGAACAACTTTTAAAAAAGTGGTTTACGGCAATTGCTTCACAGTTGCCATTTTGTGAAAGAAGCAGCAATAAATTTTTTTTCTATTCTCCAAGAGTTGCTTAATCCAACGATATATTATTTATATATCTTACATCTCAAATGTCCTTTAGAAAAATTCATGAAAAAGCCTTGTTTTTTTGAGCATTTGGTAGATATTACCCCTTGAGTCAATTTACGAACGTTTTTGTTGTATACGTGGGAAATTAAAAGTTAATTGTGTAAACTTCATTAACAATTGTGATGGTATAATCAACATAGGATCGTTAAAGTTTACAATAGAACTAGAGTAGGTTATATTGTATGTATGTATTTTAAATCAATGAAATAAATTTAAACACAGTTGTGACCAATCAAAAAAATTGAATAGCTCAAGGTCGGATTCTGGTGGTTCATTTCTGCCGATAGTTGTTCAAATCGACATGTACTGTTACTAATCTAATAACTCTTCTAAATAACTACGAAAAAAAAGCATGTCTGGTTTTTACAATTGATTGCCATTATCTCTATTACTGCACTGACATGACAACCTTAAAACAATACATAGCCTCAGTATTGGTCAGTTATCAGATAACACAACGTGTGGATCAATTCAAGTATTGAACGTTAACTCTTCACAGTCCGGAATATGTCGTGAAGCTGGATAATAAGGAGTGTACTCACTGCCAAACTAAGCCTAGCAACAAGTGTTATTGAACCAGTTTTACGTTAGAAAATGAAAGTATATTGTTTATTGCTTTTTATTGCGGTGGTCAAAGCAACTCCAATAGTGTCCAAACAAGAGGAATTGAAGGTTTTTTCTCTAGACGAAATAATCCCGAACAGTTTTACCCAGAAAGGGTTTAGCGCCAGCTGGCTATCAGGTATTAATTATTATTAATTTGAGTTTGTACCAATAATCACTAGTATATTTCTCTTTGAAGGCAATGAATTATTATACCGCAACGATAAAAATAACTATGTCAAGTACAACGTGGAAGATCAAACCGAAACTGTGCTATTGAAAACCGAAGAATTGGTAACTCATTAAAGTGTGTGACTTACATGTAACAGTATTCATTCATACCACAAATCTTCCAGTCCGATTGGCCCGGTGCATCAGTTCAGTTCATCAAACCAGATCATAGTAAAGTACTAATTCGGTATGCTGTGAGAACCGTTTTCCGCCATTCGACACTATCAAAGTATGCTTTGCTAGATATTACCGCCGGGTAAGTTAAGTTTTGTTTTATTAGAATTTTCGCATAACCCACAAAATATTCCTCAGTGTTTCTTACAACATTTCAAATGGTGATGAGGTCTCTATTTGTACCGTATCACCAAACGGTCAAGCTTTGGTCTATGTGAAAGATAATAATGTCTACTTACGTCCAAATCTGATAAACGATGACGAAATTCCTCTTACCTCTGATGGTGTTCCTGGAGTTATTTACAACGGTGTTCCAGATTGGGTTTATGAAGGTAAATTACGTCATACTTTACAAGGATATCCTTATCGAAGTTTTTGGTCATAAGTTATTACGGTATACTTCACAATGCAATCTCTATTTTTAACAAAACTGTTCAGAGGAGGTCTTCGGAACGGATGCCACTCTATGGTTCTCAAACGATGGAACTCATATCGCTATGGCCAGCTTCGATGATATAGATGTAAAAGAATTTTCCTATCACGTTTATGGAGATCCAGATGATCCGGAAAATCAGTATCCTCAAGAATATACGATTAGATACCCAAAAGTGAACAATACAAACCCGAAGGTTCATCTGAGAGTGATGGATTTGACATCGTCTTCACGAGTCTGGTTAGGAATTGATGCTCCCAATGAAATTGTATCTAGCGATCACATATTGGGTACTGTCAACTGGATCGGACAAGACCTAGGAGTCATTTGGACAAATCGTCGACAAAACGTAGCAACGTTCCAACGTTGTGATGTACAGTCTTTACTTTGTACTGAGGTGGGTACTTAATTGTATAATAATTGACTATATAATAGGGTGGGAAAAGTGATCGATTTTCCAGAACCAGGTTTTTTGGTTCCATTTGGGGCCCCAAACAATCTTACACTTACCAGAGGTCGTTTGGTTTTGTCTCCGCTTGGCGCATTGCATTTCAAATTTGTATGAGGAAACCCACTTTTTTGCATTTCCCAGTATTTTAGATGCCTTACAACTTTGCCGAAGATTCTAAAAAGCTAGGATGTCCTGGAAAATGCTTTAGTCGTTCAAAGTTGAGTACATCAAATTAAATGCTGAAAATCTTGTTTTCTGCCAACACTACCAATGTCCGCACATGCTAATCCCTACAGCTCTTTACATATGGATGTCAATAAACGAACCTAATAATTCTATTATGTCGACCCATATCGATTTTTTTTGGAATCCACGGAATTTTAACGTGTTTTGGCGCTTGACGTGTTTAAGCGTTGAAATCTGTGTGTAAATTGATTGATTCTGGTATGCATGACGTGGCAAACCGAAGTGTAAGACACTTGATTTTGTGCTGTGAACTGAAAAGAAAGTGTATTCCACGTGGATATGAAATGTTTCATCTATTAGCACAGAAGTAAGTGGAATCCACTTGGCTGTAACGTGTCGATTTTTTACAGTGCGGTTCATCAGAAGGAATCTCATCAGAAGTAACATGTCGTAAAGAGTTCATACACTCAGCTGGATTAAGCAAACAAAATTAGGTCAATTTTCTGAGCGTAGATAGGATCTACAACGTATTTCAGAGATTACTTCTGACGGAAATCTGCCTATCGCCGGTGCATTTGCAGTGTTGGCAAAAAATATGATTTTCAGCATTCGATTCGACATACTCAACTTTGAACGGCTATATCATTTTTTAGGAACACCCTAGCTTTTTAGTGCCTTTCGCAAAGTTGTTAAGCATTGAAAAATCTACATTTTGAAGTTGTGAAATGTATGGTTTAAGCCTTTCTGAGCTCTCTAGAGAGCAAAATGCAAAAAAGTGGGTTTACCCATACAAATTTCCATGCAAATTAGAAATGCAATGCGCCAAGCGGAGACAAAACCAATCGACATCCGATGAATTTAGGATTGTTTAGGGCCCAAATAGAACCGAAAAACTTGGTTCTGGCTTTGTGCTATCAAGTTTCATTTTTTACATATAACGATTCCCCACCCTGCTATATAATAACTCTCTTATATACGAGTAGTTTGCCAGGATAAA
Source organism: Wyeomyia smithii (assembly GCF_029784165.1). Taxonomy (NCBI): domain Eukaryota; kingdom Metazoa; phylum Arthropoda; class Insecta; order Diptera; family Culicidae; genus Wyeomyia; species Wyeomyia smithii. The sequence goes on from NC_073696.1 coordinate 77,802,988, forward strand.
TGAACCCAATGGATGGTACGACTTGTACGAACCGCGTTGCACCATTACCGGCGATCGCTGCTTTTTCCTTGGCAATAACAATGGCTGGAGGAGAATATGGGAGCTGGTAGAGTCTGCTCCAGTTGTTTTCAAGTCTCCCGAACTATTCACCGTAACCGGAATTAATGGTTACGATGAATCAACTAATGTGATTTATTATACAGCAGTTTCTGCTGATGCACCGCATCATCGTCATGTTTATCGGGATAACGATTGTTTGACGTGTTCCTTGCTCAAAGATAAACTAGAAAATAACACCCCGTGTAACTATGCCAGTGTTTCCTTCAGCACAGACTTCACGTATTTTGCAGCAACGTGCTCTGGTCCTACCGTGTCTTATTCTCAGGTATTTCGTACTAATGACTTACAGCCTGTAATCGACTGGCAGTTGAACGAAGAGCTTCGTGATAAACTCGACGGCTATAAAAAGACACAAGTCCGCTATCTTAGGGTTCCAGTGGGAGATGGCGAATTTCAGGCCTCCGTGCGACTGTATTTGCCACCAGAAATCGATTTTGAAAATCTTCAAAATAATAAGGAAACATATCCCATGATTGTACAAGTATACGGAGGGCCCAATTCTGTCCGGGTAACAGATAGTTTCGGAATCGGATTTGGAGATTATTTGACAACTACCAAAAAAATTATTTACTGTCAGATTGATGGACGTGGCACAGGAAATCAAGGTTATAAGTATTTGTTTACTATTAACGATAACTTGGGAACATTCGAGATAGTTGATCAAATCGCGGTCACCCGTTACCTTCAGGATCAATATGAGTTTATTGATAGAAGTAGAACTGGTATTTGGGGATGGAGCTATGGTGGTTACGTAACGTCAATGACTCTCGAGCAGGATACTGATCAAGTTTTCAAATGCGGAATATCAGTTGCTCCAGTGACGTCATGGATGTTTTACGGTGAGATGTTGTTTAAAATCATAACTATCATTTACAAATTTTCTTATCATTTAGATTCTATATACACGGAGAGATACATGGGTTTACCAACTGAAGACGACAACAAAATTGGATACGATAAAGGAGACGTGAGTCAGTATGTCGATGGGATGAAAAATCATTTATTTCTTTTGATTCACGGAAACGCTGACGATAACGTGCATTATCAAAATTCTATGGTTTTCGTGAAGGCGCTAGTAGAAGAGAACATTCTGTTTGAACAAATGGTAAATCCCAACTGCGCGTTGAGAGCGTCAATATCAAATTTTATTTATTTTTCCATTTCAGAGCTATCCTGATGAAGCCCATGGGCTTTCTGGAGTACAGAAACACCTCTACCACACGATGGATTATTTTTGGGACGAATGTTTCGAATGAAAATGGAAAATAAATGAATAATAGTTCACAGTACGCTAATGTCCTTTCTTTTAGATGGTAATATTTATATAAAAACTCGCGTTCGAACATTTTGTCCAATCACAAACTTACTACCCAAGATGAACCCGTTTTCTATTCAAGGTAACTCGATGGTGGCCTTTTCCCATAAAATTTTGAGGTTAGATTTCTTTTCACCTGACGATTATGAGCATAAAAATCTCAGCTTCCACCTGATAAATAGCGCTCGGAATGCTACTCTCTGATCTGAGCTACACTCTGATCAATGGTCAAATATTTGACCTTTTGACATCAAACAATTATCTTTGACCAAATTTGTATCTGTCAAAAAGTGCCAAATATTTGACGCTTGGTCAAAGAGTGTAATACAGCCTTTAAAGCCTGTATTACACTCTTTGACCAAGCGTCAAATATTTGGCACTTTTTGACAGATGAAAATTTAGTCAAAGATAATTGTTCGTCACTCTCCAATTTTAACATGGGGCGAACATGGGCAAACAACAACCATAATGTCAAATAAATTTGACCATTATGTCAGAAGGTCAAATATTTGACCATTAGACAAAGAGTGTACTACAGGCTTAAGCCTGTATTACCTACACTCTTTGAAAAATGGTCAAAGCACAGCAGACAAGAAGAGGCAAGACAGCAGATGGTGCTAATGTTACCAACGCAAAGTACTGGAATCATCCGAACGATGATTTTATTGAAAATTTGTTCGACGTGTTATGTCTGCTAGTCTGTGGTCAAATATTTGACCTTCTGACATTATGGTCAAATTTATTTGACATCATAATTGTTGTTTGCCATATGTAAAAATTGGAGAGTGACAAACAATTATGTTTGTCCAAATTTTTATCTGACAAAAAGTGACAAATATTTCACGCTTGGTCAAACATGACTTAAAACCACAGAACAGATATGCAACTTCGAACAAAACTCTGCTGCAAATCCTAGCCCACACTTTCGCATTCGTTTTTCGCCATTCCATCCTACATTGATTTCACAGTGCATCGTTGAAACAGTTCGCTCCGATAGTTTGCACATGCAAACAACATATATTTTTATTTGCTTCAATGACCAGACAAAAAGGTGATCTTGAATCTATCAAAATCAAGTTAAGACAGGACCGCGTTCAAGAGATTTTTTAAGCGGAAATTCAGTAACCATTCACAATCAACATAAAGAGAAAAAATTCAACTGAGAATCTCTCAACCATTCAAACATTGCTTAACAAATTTTCACCCCGCGACTGTTGAAACCATTTAAACCAGTAGGTTGAATTACTTAAATATTTTCGTTGGAGTTGGAATCCGAATTTCTCGACTAACGGCAATAATTTTTTCTCGTACCGTTTATTAGACCCAACACTGCGAGTAATATATATCAGACGCGCTATACACAGCACTGCTTGCGACATTAGGTATAGGCACAGGCAGACGTCCAAGCAAGAACAACATTGATCAAAATTTCCGTGTAAATTTTCAAAGTAAATTGCGTTATAAATCACTTGTACACTAGCACCGCCTGGTGACCTTATCGCTACAATACATTTTTTTTTCGCTGGTGTACGAGGCTGGCGGTACTGGTAGCGCTATCTTGTTACGGATCGCTACTACAAAAAATTTTACACAAGTTTGGAACTCAGCTCGGACGTCTGTCTGCGGTATAGGTATTTGTCAAAAGTTTTCAACAGCGATACTATCGGTTTCCGAAGAACAATTGGTGTCGCTATCATTTTCGTTTATTTCTGGTTTGCATAAACAGAGTAGATTCTAATCAAATTTTGACGTATGACGACCTTACTCAGAAGTGAGTAACCGTGAAAGTACTCTAATAAGGGTACCTCAACTTTTCTTCAAAAATGGGTGATACCAAACTCACTTTGGAGTAACAAAAAATGAGCGCGTAGATTTTTATTATATTACTCCGACCGGCAACACTGCCTGCGTTACGGTACACTGAAACATTCCGACCACTCCGACACTTCTTCATGAGTTTGACACTTGTTCGGCTGATTGCGAATACTTTGACAGTAAATACGTGGAAGTAAATATGCAAAACTGATGTGAATGCTCCATCGCTCACAGTTCTGATTAATATTATAGTTATAAATTATTTATCTTGGTACTAAAGTAGAATTTAGGATCGATAACGTAAAACAGTGTTCTGGAAGAATGGCACCTACGAGAAAACCTAACGAAGGTCTGCTGGCAAGGGTTAACTTTCCATTGTATGCGATCGAAATGTTGACCAGCCGACACGTCCTAGTCGCTGGTGGAGGTGGTGCCTCTAAAACCGGGGTAGCCAACGGATTCGTATGTACTCCAAAATAAAAAGCAAACAAATTAACGACAGTTCTATTGTGAAACAATAATTCTAATTGTTGCAGGAAATCTATGAGATTTATCACAACGGTGACCGCTATGTAGCAGATGAAGTGGTTCGACACGAAACGGGTCCAACGGTGGTCATGAACTGTGCCATCCGGAATGATGAAAAACGAACCTTGCTCCTAGCTGGCCAAGAAAGTCACTGCCAAATGTATCTAGTGAATTCGATAATAACTTCATCAGATGGTGACTTCGTAGGTGGCACGAAAGCTGATTCCATAGATGGACTCCGAAAACGTAAAAATATCTCCTATCAACCGCAAGCCAACGGTCAAGCTAATCATCAAACTCCAAAACAAAAAAATGTTGAAGGACGTGAGAATTCGAATAGCAGGGTTAAAAAACAAATTCGCTTTGAAATCAAAACAGGGGATTCGGTACAAACTGACTTCACTGAGTCGGAACCATTGCAACGAGTCGTACGCATTAGTCCTAATGGGCGTATTATGGCTACGGGTGGAATGGACGGACATTTAAGGATATGGAATTTCCCTAAAATGACCTTGCTGTCCGACATTGCAGCTCATACTAAAGAAATTGATGATATAGACTTTAGTCCAGATAACAAACATATTGTTTCAATTGCCAAAGATGGGCTCGGAGTAATATGGTCAATAAATCCAGACAAAGAGTCTCGGAAGTTAACCTGGAATCCGCCGGAAGGAATTCGCTATCTGATGAAACGCTGCCGATATGGGGCTATTGAAGGTCAAAAAGACAAGCACCGACTATTTACGTTGGCGAACCCGTTCTCGAAGTCGGGCAAAGCCAAAGGACTTCTCCAGCAATGGAATCCAGAGACTGGTCGGCTGACACGGGTTGTAGAAATTGATGAATCACTTGCAGCTTTGGCTGTGCGAGACGACGGTCGTTTCGTTGCCATTGGAACAATGTTTAGCGGTTCAGTATCAATCTACATTGCATTTAGCTTGCAGCGGGTGCTTCATGTTCCCAACGCCCACGCTATGTTTGTGACAGGATTGCAATTCCTTCCTGTTACTAATTTCGATGGTCCATCGGTTACTGGAGACACTGAAGCGGCTGTTCTATCTATCTCAGTGGACAATCGCGTTTGCGTTCATAGTTTGCAGTATAGACGTAAGTTATTGGAACTTTTTGTGTTAGATCATTTTTATTTTATTTTTTTATTTAATATTTCGTTCCAGATTCTTTACCAGCCTGGGTAGCTGTTTTTGCAATCATACTGATATTGTTTGTAACGTTTTGTTTCTGTTCATACATTGGGCTGTGAATGGTAAAGTTCATTATATAGGAACAGAAGGGTGTTAGGTAATCGCTGTATAGTTTATAAAACGTAGAAACAGACAAATGAAATTGTTTAGGGAACAAAAATTGCTAATATAATCACTTTAACCTTATTGACGCGATACAAGCAAATGATAGCTCATTGCAAGTGAGATGTTAATTTATTTTACTGTCTTAGTACACTCTATCGTGAATATAGAAAATAATACAATTGCACTGAAGTGTAAAATATATAGCTCGAACTGAACGAATCCTATCGTAAACTGTTTATTAGTTTATTTCAGTGAAAAGCTGTTTTGCAAACTAAAAGATATAGTTTCGAAATTACTACTGTATATAAATAATAAAATACACATTTGTTTCGATGTGTTTAGTTCAAGTATCAGTTTTCACAAGATAGCCGCAACAAAAAAAAAACTATTACTTGACAGAAAGTTGAGGAGACGATCGTTATCTTCAGTTACGGTAAATGTTCCGAAACATAAATAGTATGGTTCTATCCTAATTAAATAAACACCTCTTGAATTCTACATTGTTCGAAAAATCGCGATCATCCCAACAGTGTTGAACAGTTTGACGTTTAACTGAGTTTTACAGCTGAGTCTTCAACAATTAGCTCGACAATTGGTTTGTTTACTGAGAGTTTGGCCATTATTCTGCCTATTCTAGACGTGCAATGTGACATATCCGATATATCGAATCAATAAATTACTTTACACTTCGGGTATTGTTATTAAAAAATAAATGTTGTCACAAATTGTCCGCTAAGCCGTGAAACAGTCCAGACTACTATCAATTACAATTTTTTTTCTTCCTTCAAATACTTTGTATTGATAACAATCGAATGCAAACATTTGTGAGTATAATGTTATTAGACCTGGAACTTTGAGTCATAAAAAAGTTGTTACGCATTGAACATTTTAAAACAATAGATGTACTATCAGTGGTCGCAGTGATTTAATCTACAGAAAAAAAACCTTTTAGAAGAGATTGATAAACGTGCGCTATTTTTCAAATTTGCTGTTTTAGTTTAAAAAGCGAACGTTTAATACCAAAAATTCTTTTTTACCAAAGCATGTCTAAATTTGACGATATTCTTTAAGTTTTGTTTCCTAAGGATCTAAAATTTAGCAACTTGTGGAGTGGCTGAGTTCACCTAGAAAAAAATTTTTATTAGTCAACATTTTGAAAGGCTTTAAACTTCGCTAATCGTCTGTCCTTGAGAATATATGTAGAAGCCAACTTTTTAATACAAACAAGTAAGGCCTCTGCCAGGCTGAACGCCAACGCGAGCGATCGGGCGAGATTTTTGCCGTAGGTTAATGAACAGCTCTATTTACGGCTGTTTATTTACCTACGGCAAGAACCTCGCCCGATCGCTCGCGTTGGCATACAGCATGGCTAGACTAAACCGCTATACCGTTAACAAAGACGGGTTGAATGATTGAAAAACCCTGCTGGGATGTCGCTAAGTACTCATACTATACTTTGCACCATAGCAGTTTGTAAAAAATAAGCAAACAGATCAGAAATTGTGGCTGATCATCCGACACAATTCTACAGCAAATGTTTTACGTGTTCGGCCGTTGTCGTTTGTCGCTGTGCTCCATCCTCTTTATTTAAATACGTTTTATTCGTTTTATTCTCCTATTTACTTCCCGCTCCCTTGTGTGAAGGAGCCGATAAAGCAGGCACTGGAAAGTGGTATCTTTCTTTTTTTGTTTTGGGCTTCTGTCAGTTGAGTTGAGCGTTTGCTGCGCAACGAACTTGTTTTTTTTCCTCTCGGCCGATATCCGTTGATCGTGCAGTTTATATTCAGTTCAGTTTAGCTTCGGTTGATTCTCTTGTTCGTTCTTGAAAACTATTGTGTCCGCTGACTGAATAGGTTTATTAAAAATTGTATTGACTCTAGGGAGTTTCGGAGTTTTAAATTAATGTGAAACTGTTAGTGTCTGAAAAAAAAAGTTCCTAGTGTGAGCGATTCTATTGTGTACGATTATTGCAGGTATGTTTCCATCATAGTCCAAAAGTTTTAATATGACACTGTCATTAGTGTTCACTCAACAAAAGAATAAAGAACACTTTATTTTCATTGCTACCGACATTTCTACAGTTTCCGTATGTTACCTCATTGGAATAGAGGCTCAGATTTACGATATTTTTTCAATAGAAATAGGTACCTAGATCGAAATGCATCCACTACTTAGATAATTTCACGAGTATCTCCATTACCCTCATAGTAGTCCAGCACTTTGACTAAAGAAAGATTTTTGTTTATTATATTAATATGTATGAATGCGTTACTGAAAATAATGATCAGTTGTGTTAAATGATATATATTTTATTATTAAAATCTTTTAATTAGTTGAATATTAAACTATATTTTTTTAAAGATCACCGAATCATCATAAAGAACGTGATTGTATGAGAATTGTGAACGCTCTTGATTTAATTCTTCTCAAGTTATAATATCTCAATCGAATTGTTTTGCCTTTCTCCTAGAAAGGTATAGCAATCACTTGCAAAACCGAAAGTATAAAAGTGCTCCAAAGGGCCGAATGGCACATATCACTCGACTCAGCTCGACGAGCTGAGCATTTTCTGTATGTGTGTGTATGTGTGTGTGTGTATGTGCAGATTTTTATTCCCACTCACTTTTCTCAGAGATGGCTGGACCAATTTTCATGAAATTAATTGCAAATGAAAGGTCTTGTTGCCCAATAAAACCCTATTGAATATAATTGTAATCGGATTTTTAGTTTAGAGGTTATGTATCAAAATGTAAAAATCACGAAACATTATCTTGAAAACTTCAAAACCGATTCGAACAAAATTGATTTCAAATGAACGGGCTACCTAAAAAACCCTTAACTTTTGAATTTTATAAAGATTGAACATGTGGTTCAAAAGTTATGGAAAGAAACGTGTTCTGAAGACTGTTTAATCTCACTCATGTTTCTCAGAGATGGTTGGACCGATTTTCTTGCAATCAGTGTCAAATGGAAGGTCTAGTTGCCCCATAAGACCCTATTGATTTATTTTGCAATCGGACTATTACTTTGCCTGTTATGTTTAAAAATGTGAAATCCAGCTATGAAAAGGAACATATTCCGAAGACTACTGGGACTCACTTACTTTTCTCAGAGATGGCTGAACCGATTTTCACTAAATTGGTGTCAAATGAGAGGTCCAGCTGCCTCATAACACGCTCTTGAATTTAACTGTAATCGGACTGTAACTTTGTCTGTAATGTGTCGAAATGTGAAAATCACGAAACTTCATTATCTCAGAAACCACACAACCGATTTGATCAATTTTATTATCAGATGAGTGTGCTAGTTAAGGGTTAACTGATGAATTATGATTGAACACGTGGTTTCAAAGTTTGGCTACCCCATATGTTCCCATTTAATTCCTTATAATCAAACTCAAGCAACCGTCATGTATTAAATTGTTAATAAAATAACGAAAGTCTATTATCTCAAAGATTACATGACTTATTTGAACATTACTAGTGTCATACGAACGAGTCATCTTTCAAACTTACAAATAACAAACTTCGTAACAATTAGATATGTGGCTCAAAAGTTATGGAAAGAAAAGAAATTCAAAGACTAATTAAAACTATACCTGCTTTGATCGATATATGTGGACTCAACATAAATTAAATTGTTAGCTCATTCAATCATTCTGGTTCCAGAGATACTCATATTGGATGGTATTTGGTTATTTAAGGCTGTTTTTCACAAACCGGAAGTCGCCGTCTGGGATTTCGAAATGGTATTTAAGATAATAGCACAGTAATGAAAATATGCAGCTTTTCTTTCAAATATTCTTCAGTTTTTTCAAGACAACATTTTCTAATTTTGGTAAATTTTGCATTTTTTATATCATAATTTTTCTAAACTGATAACTTTCTTCGTAAAAAAAACTAAATATCATATATCAATTGATACCAACGATGTTGATCGACCCTTTTTGGATTGGCGAAAAATTCGCAGAAATGTTTATATAGGTTAAACATGTCGTTTTGTGCTATCAGCAGAGCCGGATTTAGGAGTCCCGGGGCCCGGGCTCCCACAAACAAGGATAAAAAATTGCATTGCGTATTTATTCGAGTCGAAGATGAAACTGATTAACAATAAGTTTGTTTGATGAGATTGCAGATAAAAGTTTTGTCCTTCTGAAAAAATACACTTTTTTATTGATCAAACTTGTCAACTACAGGACCAATTGGCATAAACTGTGTAACATAACATAACTGTGTGACATATGAGAAATCAATGTGCCCACTTTCCGTTCTTAGCAGTTCCGTTGCCCAAAATTCCAAACATGATTATTAATTTGTATTCAAAGTCTAGTTTAGTGAATGCATCCGGTACCATTCGCGGGAAATGAGTTGATTGGAAAATTCGCGTGAAAAATTACAGTAATCCAACAATTACTCGTAAAAAGGCGGTAGGTACCACAGAAGCAAAAAATTGAGTGCATAACATATTTAGTTGTATCTAACCTCTTCCATATTTATATACTAAGACGAGACTTTAGCGTACAAAGACGACATATGAAGCGACTTGCGAAGAGACAGGTTGGACTCTGTATGCATATCCACATGGGGAGAAAATAAAGAAGTGTAGTACGAACCTTTATTTCAAGCAAGAGATGGCTAGATGGAGTTGGTTTGCACCAACTGTGTGCGTTATCGCAGATCAACTCTGGTCCATGAAGTTTGTTGGTCCATGACGTTTGATAAATTACCAATGTGACGATAAAACATCACCAATTTTCGTTAAAAACTTGTTGCTGTTCCAAAATTTCACTACGAACGCATTATTAATAGAAGTTTTCCGCGATTTCTCGAGTTTTGTTAAAAGAGAACGTTCCATTTTACTTCGATCAAAACGACAAAAAACAAAACATGCAGACGCCTTGTTGCCAAATGTGTTGGTCACGGTTTCACGATATTTGACAGATAGATTCCCCCTGGTTTGCACTCTCTTGCTCGCTTCGCTGCAAACTGTCTGAACGCGGAGGAAGACCTGCAGGTTTGTTGACTTCGGGTGTTGTTTTTTATGGCAAGACAGGAATCGACTAGTAACCGGTCAAAATTGCTTGGAGGAAGTGAATTGTTATTATTTAAACCTTTTAAACAATACAGCAACTAATAACTATGAATTTCATATGATACATGAGTTTTATGACAACATTTCCATCAGTAAACGAAACTACGATTCATTTGTATATTATTTTTATTTGTCAGTATTAATTTATTAAAGTGAAATTAAGCATGAAAGCCACTACTAGCATTCAATTTTTGGAAAAACAAGAAGGGATTCACACTATTTATAAAAGGAGAGAGCAATGTCTCTAAAAGCGAGGAATCAAATTGACGCAAACTATCTTTCTATGGCTAAACTAGCAAATAAATGAATACTCTCCTGCAATCTGAAATGTGTCGATCAATTTGTCTAAAAATATGTAATGCAAATGCATAAAAAATAAAAAAAAACTTTTAAGATTGTACTAAATCGTAAATTGTTAAAATAAAAAATTTGTTATTTGTTAAAAGCACAGCATAATTGCTAAACAGTAACTTACAATTCATGTGCTGGGATCTGCGAGAATCCAGTTGGTTTTCAGCTGAGGTACGAATATGAACATTTTTTAAATAAATTTCCCAATTTTAATACTTTTTTGAATTGTCATTTTTGAATAAACAAGGTGGCGACTGAATTTCCAAAATCAATTTCTCTGATATTCCCTAATGTTTCAAATAAATTTCTCTGACTATTCAAGTTTGTTTTAAACTGATTTTGTTTACGAATATCATAGCTACGGGCACCAAAATTCACAGTAATGCTTGAAAAGATATAATCTTTTTTTTCTAGTTTGAGCTTTAGGGTAAAAAAGAAACGAAATTCTACTCAGGTCACGTTTTTGGATAGACCATTTTGAAACAGCAGTCGTGAGTCTACATGAAGAACTGATATTAACCAATAACCTTTTTATCAAAAAGGAACAATAATTTGCCAAAATTTGAAATGATCGATCAGCACTAATTTTCGAAGTAGCGTGGACTGCAAATTTAATAGTGAAACCTGTCTCTGCTCAATCTCTCAGATTGGATTTACTTGATATAAATTAGTCCGTCTGTCGGGGTGCGATTGTGCCACAAAAAGAGATTGTTTTTTATTCCTTAATTTGTAGTGCATATATTTAAGCAATGAAGCAATGCAAAGGCTTGGTGGTGCTGCTACATTCCGATTCGGAAGTCGACATTCTGTCTATGATACACAGACTTCGCAGCCAACTGTTTAGTGTACAGGACAATTGTGGGGCTAGCGCTAAAATCATGCTGAGACTAATAGTCTCTCCCGAGCCGAGACTCGAACTCACGACGACTGGCTTGTTAGGCCAGCGTCGTACCTTGAGACCGGCTGGGAGATTAAGGCAATGGATTCGATCCAAAATACGTCAATGCATGCTTGAATGTTTTGTTAACAACTACCGCAAATATGGTTAAGTTACGATAAACTATATTTTTGCTGGAAATACATGAACTTTGGCTTAATCTCACCCCTTCTATATCATTATTTCCAATCTAGTCATTATTTCAAATAATACCACAACAATGTCAGACTCTCCTTCTGAAGATTGGCGGTATTACGCCCGAAACCAATCGAGTTTAAAAGGTAAAAATTTTAAAATGTTTTAATGTAGTAAGAACGATAACATTACGCGACGCGAGACCAGACAAACAACACTTATTGTTCTTACAACATAAATAAAAAACGCATTAAAATTTACCTTTAGTCGACCGGTTTCGGGCTGCTACCGCCCATCTTCGGGACTTTGTCCAGACTTAACTTTCCAGAATATCGAAAATACAGTAAGAGCGCGGGACGCGTTCTTATGTTGCACGAAAATACCAAATATTGAAGACAGATTCAATACATATTTTTAAACACGTTGGAGACGACATCCCAACATACCATCTGAGCAGTAAATTGGAATAATCTCTTGATCGGGTTGATTTGCATGGGACATTGGCAAACTCTGACACAGAAAAAATAAATTTTCCAGTGTATACAACTTCGCTGAAGAATCCGAATCCGTTTTTCTGATATGGAAATTTTTATCCATCAGTCACAATTCTGGATAGGCCCTTTTGAAACAGCAGTTGCGAGTTTACATAAAAACTGATATCATAAAATGACCTTTTTATCAATAAGAAACAACTGTGAATAGTTTCAGCCAAATCGAAAATGACATGCTAAAAAGAATATTTTGTTTTACCTATTTCCTCCATGGCCTCTTTTAAGTTATAATTCTTCAAGAAAAAATATTCCAATGTTCCCTCTGATAACTTCCTCTTGACAAAAAAAATGAGTTGTTTAAAAAAGACAAATAAGTTTGCTATTCCGCATTTGTGAAAAATAATCCAGAGATTCTTAAATGTTTGCCGTCTATTAAGGAGTTAAATGAAAATATACAGCTGGTTTTCGAATTTTGTAAAAAAAATGAACAAAGGTTATTTAATAATTTAAGTAGTTTTCAATTTTTTTACAATGGTGATTTTGATTTTAAAACCTAAATTAGTCCACCTAGCGGTCAGACCCAGCCTTTCTCATTCAAACTTATTATTTGTAAAAATAGATTTACATGAACGCTTCAATTCAGTAAATGTATATTCACTCTTTAGGTTCTAAAAAATTGATGCTGTAATCTATACATATAAAAATGCAGTCCGGTCTGTCTGTCTGTCTGTTTGATCCATATAGGCTCGAAAACTACCGAACCGATCGACGTGAAAATTTGTATGTTGGAGTTTTTGGTGCCGATAAAGGTTCCTATGATAGTTTGAGACCCCTCCGTCTTTGGGAAGGGAGGGGTCCCATACAAATGAAACATAAATTTCTGCACAACTCAAGAACAAACCAAGCAAGTAAAACCGAATTCGGCATGTGGATGTTTTAAGGGGCAACAAATATGCCCATATTAGTTGGACGCCCCTCCCTTTTCTGGAAGGGAGGGGTCCCATACAAATGAAACACAAATTTCTGCACATCTCGAGAACTAATCAACTAAATGGAACCAAAATTGGCAGGTAAATGTTTTTAGTGGTAAATAATAAGTCCATAATGTTGCCGAGGACTGGGTGCACTGCTGAGCGAAACGGTGTGTTTTTTTAATTGTGCGTGTTTAAAATATTGAAAACTTATTTTTGATGAGTTGCAGAGCGGGTTAACGAGAATAATTGTGTTAAAAGTGAAGATTAGTGGTGTAGTTTACTCAACAAGTTTAAGTACTTGCCAAAGCTTTGCAATAAAGTGTAGAAAATACTATTTTATCCAGGTGCAAGGCAGCAAGACGCAATGGCGGCGGTAACGACAGATAAGTAAAACTGTATCTTACACAGTACAGAGAGGTGCTAGTTTTCTTCCCTACCAAAGGAGATTTTATAATCCATCGTTTACTTATATATTATATAGTATTTTATATGTATTATTATAATTTTATCGACCTCGCGAAACCCATAAATGCTAAGGTGAGCCCAATTCTTTCCAACGTGCCGGATGCTAGCGTTTTCCAATAAGATCCACCGCTGTGAATTTTCCAATAAGATCGTATTCATTATCTCACTCTCACGCGATGGCTATTCAAGAATGAGAAGACTGTATTATTTAGGTGACGACGGTGAAAGAGATCCTAGTGCAGTCTCTCCTTTTCCCACGTTGGCATGGACAACATAGCAACGAAGTTTGCTTCTTTTAACATTAGTGTGGCCTAGATCAGTTATTCAGGAATACCAGCAGCGATTCCAGATCTGCTTATTTTTTAATTTCACTTTTACGAAATACCAACCCACATGAATAAGTTTAACTCGGTCGATAAATATCGCAATTGATCTAATTATTACGTGATGTATTCTTTTCAAAGTCCGCGTATGTCGAAAGACGTCTTCTGTTTTGAGAGGAAGGGGGATTTTAATCAGGAAAATATTAGAATGATTCTGGTGGTGGATGGATTTCACCTAACCAGAATCTTATGCTTTATTATTCGATTTTTCTAGCTTTTGAATAATCGTTTTAAATACTATTTCTTAATTATGACTAGTTTGGCGTTTTGTCCGCAAATTTGAGACTACGTTTTGGCAAATATGTGTACCTGCATTTTTTTTAATTTTTGGGGCTCTTGATACACGGAACTTTGCCAATTTTTGTATTTAATAGGCGACTCTTGCGTAGACAAATAAAATTAATCGACCTAAAACGCCGCGTCCCTACGCGTCCACATTGGTAGGAAGGAATAGAGCGGTCGTGCATGAATTGGTCTCAAATCAGTAAATCGCTTTTTAAGAACAAACGAACGTCGTTAGTCGATCTGTTAAGCAGAAAGCCAGATGTCCGGGTGACCGAGTATCTAGAGACTACGCGTCGATACCTTCCATGAGTTCGTGTTTTATACAGATAGATTATCAACGCGATATGGTTATCGGTATAATCTCACCGAGAAAACGAAAGTGGCGAGACGTTAACGTGGATAGAACTTTTGTAGCATTCGTAACATTGTGTAGTCGGCTGAGATAAATCAATGGGATATTCTTTTCGGTACTTACTAAATGATTTGCTAAGGAAATATTCGAATATTTTAGTCTGTCTCAATTTAGTCGCAGGTACGGATTCCTCGCATGCTTTTTTTTACCGTGGTATATCAAACAGAATGAGTTCGGATCGCGTAATAATTTTCGCGGAGGTTATTTTGAACTTATAGGCGCGATATTTGTTATTACGAACCCGGTACTCGAACTCAGCGCATCGTTTACCAAAACGAAACCTGCTGCAAACCCTACCCTTTTCTCCAACATCCCAGTGATTTCTCGTGGAAGTGCAGAGGTGTTCTCGGCTTCCAATAAAGCGAGTATCACGTCAACATATTCCTATACACATTCCTCCTTTGACCTGCATTCGGATGCGGCCGGCGCTGGTATTGCCTAATATAAAGATTAAGGTCACCAGTTTTTACACATCGAGGATGAATGATAGTCCCAAGCATCATCCGTTGGTTCTTTGTGTAATAACAGCTGATCTGGCAATAACGGAGTAGCAACCGCGGGCGGTCAATCATGCTCATGCTCATGCTCATGCTCATGCTCATGCGTAAATAATAAGTCCATAATGTTTTGACACTCCTCCTTCTTTTGGAAGGGAGGGGTGCCATACAAATGAAACACAAATTTCGCACAGCTCAAGAACCAGTCAAGAAAATACAACCAAATTTGGTATGAGAATGTTTTTAGAGGTAACAAATATGTCGATAATGGTTCGACGCCCCTCCCTCTTCATGTTTTTGGACAAATTTCTGCACATCTCGCGAACTAATCAACTAAATGGAACCATATTTGGTAGTTGATTGTTTTTAGTGGTAACAAATATATTCCATAATCGACCTCAGGCAACATTTTGGATTGTAAGATGGAAAGATCTGGTTTCTGGAAAACAGCAAAAAATGGCCGATTTCCACCCAATATAATAATATCCGGATCTAGAATGATACACAGGAGCTCAAATCGACCACAGATACCATTTTGATTTCTAAGATGGCGACCTCCGGTTTCTGAAAAACAGCTGAAAATGACCAAATACCACCCAATATGAGTGTTTCTTTAACAAGTATGACGTTCAAAATCCAGAAATTGTCTCCAAATCCAAAATGGCGACTTCCGGTTCAGGAAAAACAGCGGCAAACGACCAAATACCACCCGATATGGGTATTTCCGGAATCGTAATGATGCACTGGAGCAACAAATCGACTTCAGACACCATTTTGAATTGTAAGATGGCAACTTTCGGTTTCTGGAAAACAGCCTGAAATGGACGATTCCCATAAAATATGAGTATCTCCGGAACCAGAAAGATGCACAAAAGCTAAAAATTGATCACAGACACAATCTTGAATTTTAAGATGGTGACTTCCGGTGTCTAGCAAACAGCCGGAAATGACCAAATACCATCCAAATATGAATGTTTCCGGAATCATAATTACGCCCAGATGACAGAAAGTGACCAAATACCACCCAATATGAGTATCTCCGGAGCCAGAATGTTGCAAGAAGCTAAAACTTGACCTCAGACACCATTATGAATTGTAGGATGGTAACTTCTGGTTTCTGGAAAACAGCCAAAAATGGCTGATTTTCTTCTAACATGAGTATCTCCGTATCTAGAATGATACACAGCAGCTGAAGTCGACCACAGGCCCCATTTTAAATTCTAGGTTGGCGACTTTCGGTTCCTGGGAAACATGATCGAATAACACCCAATATGGGTGTTTCTTCAACACTAATGTCGCTCAGAGGCCAGAATTTTAAAATCTGAATTCTATTACATGATTGGTGTAGCGTGAAAATCGAAGATTGATTCTAGATTGACCGATTGAAATTAATTAAAATCGAATCAAACTGGCGACTATCGGGTATACCCGCAATAAATTTCGGGTTCAACTGCTTCAATCCGTACTACTTGTCAAAACCAACTAGACGATCCATCTCTACACCTACGCGCCAAAAAACAGTCGCGTTTCTTTCAGCACTTTTCTGCAGCATTGTGCATTGAATGTGACCTAAATGATTTCCTGTTTTTACTTCCAGATCATAACAAAAAAGAAACGAAAATAAATTTATTCTGCAATCGGCAAAACTACACTGAGCAAATCGATAGTTGTGTATATTGACACGATGGCAGATACAGTTAAGGAAGTCCAATCATCGGAAGGTGAGTCAAGAAAAATAATTTGCATTAACGTGTTTCCTGATTGGGATGACGAGTAACGTGTGCACTTTTTTGCAACGGACCACTAAAATAGCTGTTGGTCAGTTTGTTGCCCTAGATTAAATTAGTTTATAAACCTGTTCGTGGTAAAACCGAATCTCTCTGATATAATTAAATATTTTCATGCTTTCAAACATGTAAATATTTCTATTTCGGAAGATTTTTATGAATGAGAAATAATTTTGCGTTTGACAACATTTGCCTTCGACTGTATTATCTTTTGATTTAGAAATTATTTTCTGTTATTTCTGTTTCGGTCGTTATTAAAACAAATTAGGGTTTCTATGAAAACGCATCTATTCAATTTTTTTTATCATCTGATATCAACTGACAGCTCATGAATTCTTTACCCGAGGTGGGAAAACAATTACTATCATAAGTGATATTCTAAAATGTAACCGGTATTCGTAGGTATATAAAGTGTAATATAAACATAGTTCTAGTAGCAGTTATTGCATGATCTATATTTTGCATAACATAAAGCCGTACAATCATACACATGTGAACGCAACTGAAAAGACAGACATATAATTTGTCTGCAATGCCAATAGTCAATATCTCTTCTTCAGCACACCTTCTTTCCATTTTTATGTTTTCCGCGATATATGCAATTGGAGTACATAGACGCCTGTGTTACAACTTGCTATACAATAGAGGCGCAAAACGGAAATCGTCATATGAAATCATGACTCATCCGGATTTTCAGCTGCGAGCATCCTCTCGGTAAACACATCATAGTTGAGCTTTCGGAAGTTTTTCCTCGGATTTGTTCATGCTCCCACTCACCATGTTCCGATCAGCATTAAATGAATCTCACTTTCGATGGCCCCAGATGTCTATCTACTGCAAATATTATAAATATGCCAACCTAAAACATCTGTGGGCTCGTATGTAAAGCAGTCCCAGCAGAGAGTTAGGCAAAGCTCGTGAAGAAAACCTTTTTTGACTTGCTAGGCTAGGTCGATATTGGTATTTTTAGAGCGGAAATTCCCTGGTTCGATATCTTCTGTCTGGTATGAATGCAGGGAAAAATAGCACACCGCGACGACGATAAACATTTTATACCTAATGTTTTATGTCGTTTTCGCCAATAGACAATCAGTATCCGCTCACGTGTGTGCAGCTAAAACTCTGCTGTCATCGACTTTGAAATCAATTGTTTTTTTTTTTTCGATATTTTAATCATTAAAATTAATCATTCCAGATCTATAATTAAATAATATGCTAGATTTTTTTTTGTGTGCTTTTAATCCAATGTACCTAAATCTGTTAATGAATTGCAAGTAGCATCCAATGACGCATGTTTTTCCACAAGAAGATAGCCAGCTGGCGCCCTCAATACATATACATAATGGTAACTGCCATTCTACTCAAAAATATATGTAAAAATAAAACTGGTTTCTGCAATCTTGGTAAAAAAGGTAAATCCCAAATGATTTCGGAAAAATATTTTTAATATTTTCTATCTTTTTTTTTATCCGTGTTAAACCTTTTTCGAGATCTTTGCCAAAATCTAACTGTGTTATGTATAATTAAAAACAATTTTAATGGAATTCTAACGTAGTTTATTTAGGAACTCATTTTGTCGTTTAACAATTCAACCGATTTTGTCAATTTTATGTCTGTCCACGAAATTTCAAAAGTAAGTGATTGTTGCTTGTCTTCATAATACAATCATTTCTAACGTCCTCAGATGAAAAATATAAAAAAAAACTAATCATTTTTTGTCGCCAACACATGATACCCAGCAACAGTATAGCTTACAGTGTCAATTCCCTTCAAAGTGTCTCAAGATATAACACTCAAAGAATTTCGTTGGTTTTCTACTCGTAATTTGTTCGGAAAACATGTTTTTCATTTTCCTTCACTACCTTCGCGCTGTAGCCACTCAGATTGGGTCTGGCTCTTGCCATACGATTGCAATGTATTGGTGAGCAATGGCGTGAGAAATGTCCTGCGTTTGTCCAAGGATATGGCCTAGTATTGATTTTTCCATTCCGCCTTATCACAGTTTCGTGAGGAGCTGTGAAATTTCTGGGAGCAATAATGCCAAATGCGTATGGGAATTTTGAGAGAGACAGTTCTCCACGATTTGCAATCCGAAAATGCCACGAAGTTAGATCGGTTCGGTTTGCAGAGGATACGAGAATTGTGCACTCTCCAACATGATAGCATTATCCTTTCGCCGGTAAGTAGGCACCGCGCAGTTCATGTGCAGAAATTGACGTGTGCGGATCCGTTGTTGTCTGAGTTCGAACGAATTGAATCAAATCCAAGGGGAAGCAGTCTACGCGAGCGAACGGCAAGGTTTTAGGATTGAAGTAGCACGTGGTGGAGGTGGAAAGCCTAAAGAAAATCGCCGCTTGTTCCGGTGGAGAGACACCTAGTTGACTTAACTGAGCAGAGAAAACGGAGAGCTGTTGGGACGTAGAAAAGGATCTCTGGTGGGCAAAGCATAGTTTTTCCTTCTATCTATTATGTGCCCCACCCTGACAGCCGGAGAGTAAAAGGAAAAGTTATTTAGTTTGCAGTTACCTTTTTGTCATGAAATTTTCCTGTTATATTTTCATCTAGGAAGTACTTTAGGAAGCTAAATACTGCAGTTTTGAACTGGTGCCAGTACATTTTTAATAACTGTGGTTTTTCAGAAATATTTTAGTACATGAGAGTGTGAGTGTTTCGAGCAGAGATTTTCCACATCTTAGGCTCAGTTGCACCGGAGTGTTTGACTAACCCTAACGCATAATCGAGGAGCGAAAAATCAGTGAAAATTCGAAACAGACAGAAGGTCTACAACGAAAATTCAATTTTGCATTATCCTTGATTATATTTAACTTGAAGTTTAATTTCGACTTAGTGTGTGCTTACTGGTGTTTAAAGTTTAAATTGTCACAATGTTGATTGGATTAGTGCGTGATTCTGTTATGCAGTGCTTCTGCCACACATGCCGAGCACCAATCCTGCCGGCAGGTAAGATTTGTGCCCCCCGTCAGAAAACCTCCCTCTCTAATCCACTGATCCATAAGCTGCTCGCTAAGATGCCCTTCGAACCTGAATTATCTTCAAAAGTTATATTCAGTTACTCTCCAGACAAAGAATTCATTAATGGAAAACTCGCCCCTCGGCAAGCATATTGCGTACGTAGGTTGTGAATTTGATTTGGACCTAATATGTGACATAAGCTGTACCTGAATTTTGATCACGTGCGAAACAGTTCAACCGCAATGGGTTAGAAAACCTCCGTCTTATATAATTGATGTATATCCGGCTATGTTTGAACGACACTCAGCCGAAAAGGATGACTCATCCATCCGCAGTGTGCCCAAGTCAATACTACATCTGCCCGGGGCTGTGTTTGACAGGATTTACTGGTTGCTTGTTCGACGTGACAGGCTTATCGTTTCCAGTGTCCTTCGAAACCTTTATGTGATGGCTTAATCATTTTCAATGATTTCAAAGGTGACACAAGAATCCAGACGAAATAAATTATGTGCAAGCTGCTAATTTCATGGCTGTTTGGTGCAAAAAATCATCTACTTCTTTTTTTATGATAACAAATATAAATAAACTATTGAGGATGTTTCGACAAATTTTCGACTGATTACAGTGTTGTAGAATAACATTTCAAGAATATTAAAAAACGTTTTAAAGTTTTGTACATTCAAGGGAGAACCCTACTGTCGAAAAATAATTAATCTTCATGATTTTATTTCGGATGTTTAGAGAAAAGTGAAGTGTTTGGGTATTTTGACTATTGATTAAGGCTAGAAAATCTATAACGAGCGTCTTAGCAGAGTGATTGAGATCAATCAAAGAAATAGTTATCGGTTTCCGTTATACTCTACTGAATTTTTTGGAAATAAATATTGAAATTCAGTCCGCATGCGGACTGAATTTCAATATTTATTTCCAAAAAATTTAGTAGAGTATAACGGAAACCGATAACTATTTCTTTGATTGATATTGATTAAGGTATATTTGAAGATGCATTGCATGTCGCAAATGCAAATATTGTACGCTGTTGGCTAGGTTTTTCTCGAAATCGTTTTTTTCAACTGGTGGTACGTTTTTCTCAGCATGCAATGTTTTATGATTTTTAAATTGTGATTTATCATGGAAAAAACTAATGTTTCGCTAAAATGTCTGCCATTTTAGCAATTTTTTGAATTAAAAAACGGCTATAAGCAATTTAGATAATATATTTTCATATATTATAAAAATCAGTCTGATCGGTCCACTAGAATCAATATGTACAACCACTTAGGTACTGATTTAGAAAGAGCATCCACGTTCCCAGCTGCCAAGAGCATAATACTCACTATAGATGATATGCAAAAAACATCTTCAAATATATCTTAGTCAAAAGCCAAAATACCCGAAGATTTCACTTTACGCTAAACATCCGAAAAATAAAAACCAAAAAAATTATTTTTTTTTCGACTTTCTAGAGTAGGGTTCTCCTTAAATAGCGTTTTGGGGTCTTCGACAGTTAAAATTCCTTTATTGTCGACTGTTTTACTTTGATTGACCGATTTTAAAAAAACTCCAAAATGTCCTTTTCATGGTAAGGAATACAAAACAAAATCGAAGCGCACAATTTGTGTATTTGCAAAACTGAAGCTTTGGCGAATAATCCCAACAGGCCTAAAAGTAACACATTATGCTGTTTTGTAGAGAAGGGGAGCCCGTAGTATCAATGTTGCAGAGTCCGTTTTAACATGCGATTGGTTATGAGTTCGAACCTTAGTAGAATAAGACCATTCGGTTTCAGAGAGACTTTTTCGCATGAGTTTATTCTCAGGCTCCCTCCCAACTCCCATCATTATCGCCATCGTCATTTTTTCTTATTTCCATTTCATATTTCCATCTCGCAAATGTGCTGAAAAAATATTTACCTGACACTTTACCTCGTGGAACGAGAACCAAAACAAACCAGTTTTGACACATACGTAACTCCCTACAGTACACTCTGCTTTTTACGGGTGTAGTCCGAGATAAAAAAGTGTAGTCAGAGACAGAAAAAGTGTGGTCAGAGACAAAAAAATGTAGTCCGGAAAGTGAAAAAAAAAACATTTACGGGGTACAAAGTGTAGTCCGAGTGTAGCTACACCGCGAAAACGAATTCGACATAAGTTCTAGAGCAAAAAAGTCTCACACAGTTGAACGAATACCTCTCCAGGCAGTTATAATTGGCGATACATGACAGGGTAACGAGGCTCGGTAAAACAGCAGTACAGTCTATACATAAACGTACAGAGGAAGGGGTAATGCAGAGGTGAAATCGATCTCTGGCAACAACGGTTGTAACATTTCCTTCTTTCCTTTTTCTAACCGACCGTAAGGACGTATCCGGCGCCATTATTGATCTACACAAAGCGGAAGCTACTGAGTTGTACATTGAAGATGGTTAGTTGAACCCTAATTCTTTGTGCAACTACTAGCTCAGATTCTGCACAAAGCAGCAAATACGATCGAGCTCCAGCTTAAGCATAATACTGTGAGCTAGAGCTTTGTAAGGCCTTCAAGTCCGCTTTTCGAATGCATCTCTTGAATCTACCAATCAACTGTTCGCAATACGTTGATCTCCAGTTATTTTTGCACCGAAGGAACTCAAAATCCCTAGGAAATTTTAGATTGGATGACACTCAGGTAGATTCGTTGGGTTGCGTATTTAGGGTACAAATGGAGTCGGGTGGTTGAACAAAAACGTTTGTGTTATTGACGCAATGTGATGATATTTTATCTGAACAAAACCAATAAACTCCATCGATATGGTGTTTTGTGTTGATAGCCAAAACACTAGGGTTGAACCATGATTCAGACAAACAGAAACCCCAACCCGACCCAAACCCGAAAATTTTATGTTTGTGAAACCCGAACCCAAAACTGTGGAACCCGAACCCGAGATTTTTTTGGGGGTCGATTTTTTGTACTAATTTGAGTCTGCCCTGAAGCTTTGAGCCTCGAATGGAATTGAAATGTTAGTGATTTTTACAGTTGAATGAAATTAGACATCATTATTCAAAATGATTATTTGATGTAGTCGGGTTTTCAGATCTAAAACCGGCATTTTTTTCCACCAAACCCGAACCCGACACTTTCAAAAATTCTTAAGCCCGAACCCGACCATCTCTACTGTGTCTACAATGCGCTTGCGGAATGCTCCTTGTTTCGACGCAATTTTGGACAAAACTGGGTATGCATACAAAAAAAATACTGGCATAAAGAGGAGAAAGAGAGCTTACATTCACATGCATATACATGTAAGAGAGCCTTTAAAAATTACAAATTTTTAGTTGTCACCCGTTAATTAGACTTTTTCTATTAAAATATTAACTACCGGTTATCGACCAGCATTTTTCCTGTTGGCCCATCTCGAGAAATAAAAGAAAAAAAAAGGCCTAATTGCAAAGCATAACAGGACCGAAAATTTATTGTAGTAAGGAGAAGTTTTTTTTGAATAAAATCTATGGTTATTCTTTCTCGAACAGGCATAAAAACCCTTTCATCGTTTATTATATATACAGACCCCGTTCGATTTTGGCACGTTTCGTTTTTAGCACGGTTCAATTTTGGCAACATAAAAAATTTGGACGTGTTGCCACCATTTGTATACCGTTGAATTGAATTTTCGCTTCAGTCCGGTAGGCATCGGACAACACTTTTCGGATTCGCTATATAATTGGCTATAGACCTTTCTATCTGCGCTAGTATTATTACACTAATACAAGTTTTATTTTTGGTTGCAAATAATCAAATATGGTAACAAAAAATTTCCTCCTGCTCCGAACTTTTATTCAAGTTGTAAGCCGATTTTTAGTTTTATTTCATTTATTTTTCCACTAAAACAAATTTTGTTAAAACAGGTAACACTAATGAACCAGGATTTATAAGTGAAATATTTTTCGAAATTGAATATCAGTTGATTTTTTGGTTGAAAACAAATCGATTTTATAAGGGTACACGACTAAGCTTGTATTGGTGAGATCTGGCGTAGAAAGCTCTATTGAATTCTCTCTTTAGTCCGCTAGGCATCATAAAAAAATTGAATTTGGACGTGTTGCGAAAATCGAAAGGGGTCTTTGTAAGATGTATTATAAATTATGAACAAGTTATAAATTATTCTAATTTCAAACTGCAAGTCAAGTTTTTGCGAAATATTTTGAAAAACATTTAAAATCACTTGTACTAACTTCAGAAACCCAATGCACAGTGTTTTATTTTGCTGATTTTGTGCTCCAAATTAATAGCATTCGCAAATTTAATTTTAGTGATATAGGGTATCGAACGTCTTCGTCAGTGGTTTTCTTCGGCAGGTTTTTTGCAGCAATCTTATGCAAAAACCTGCCGAAGAAAACCACTGACGAAGACGTTCGATACCCTACTTTATTTGGAAAAAATGCTATGTATTTTATTGCGCTTCTTGTAAAATGGACGATTCAGTGATTAATTCACCTAGAATTGATTTGAAGAATTTACACTTTTAGGACAGTCAGATAGACATCCAGAATTTCTGAAAAAGTTGTAGCAGATGCTTTTGCTAGCAACTTTATCAATGTCAATATGTCTGTCAATCTCTTGAAATAAAAAAAAATATAAATATAACAAAAAACTTTGTTATTTTTCACGATGACGCACAGTGCGTTGAATGTATGGGAATGCGGGACAAAAATCAAAACAGCCATTCTAGTATTTTTTTTCAATTGGTGTGACACGAAAAATGTTTAGTACCGATGAGAACTACTTTTTGCACAATTGACGAATGTCAAATACGTCATCGCAAAAATGTCTCAAACGCCATTTTTTTGTACAGAAGCATAAAATGATAATTTTTCAAGAATATTATGCATTTCCAGATAAAAGGCTTGAAAAGCATATTAAAATAATTTCTAGGCGATGAAAAAGTGACCTAAACGCCATCACATTTAGTTTTTATGATTATTTCTATTTAAATCTCTTTCAACTGTGTTTATTTACGGTTTACTGTTGCAAAACATCTAGGCATTGTTAATCCAGGATTCTTTTATGTGTTTTGCACATAAATTACGTGTTAAACATAAAAATAAGGGACATATGTACGACAAATTGCTCACTCTTGGTTCCAGAGGTATCATTCGAAAACGCGAATTTCAGTTGAAAGAGCAAACTTGAGCAATGGCAATCACTTCAAAAGTTTGAAGGACATTCCAAATAAGAGAAAAAAGTGAAATTCAGAGAGGTATTTTGGGGTACTTTTTTGACGTTCGATTTTAAATCGAAAGTGTCTTTTTTCTCTAAGCATAAATAAGCATGACTAAGAAGCCTTTAACTTCCAAATGCGCTACGTTATGTCTCAATAGTAACATGTGAAATGTAGTAGTTACATGCCTCTACCGTTGCCATTTGGTTTTAACATGAAAAAATATAGAGTATATTAAAAAATTAATTTGAAAACTGAGAAATTTTTTTAAAAATAACGTGTCACTTGAGTAGTTGAAACCACTTTGCAGTAGATGCGTGCCATAATCGTATGAGTGAGCTTGGGAGGTTAATAATATCATTACAGTATGTCTCAAACATGTATAAAACATACCAGCACATAGAATTCGTTCAATAAGAAATCCACTTTTTTGATTTTTGTCTATGGGACGTTGCACTGTGTGACGTGTTGTAATCTCCAACAATAAAATGAGCCCATAAAAATCGCACAATTTTGCAGAAGAATTGGAAAATGTAAAAAATCATGGGATAAGGCTATAATGAAAAAATGTAAATTTTTGGTTAAAGTTCAACACATGACATAATTTAAAGTGAGACAACAATAGATTCACTATTTTACCCCCCATTTTCTTCTCCGTTGTTTGTTTCAAATTTTCTTGGCAGATGAATTTTCCGTAATTCTTATGTGCGGTTGTTGTAATGAAAACATAATATATAACGATTGATAATTTTAATAACTGTTTCTGTTGAATCGCATGAGAAATCGGACGAAAAAAGTTAAAATAACTCTAATAAATTAGACAAATTATTTCGAGCGTCTTAGCAGTATCACATCAAATTATTAAGAAGAGAAAAACTCAGTTGTCTTCTATTTCTACTATTTTTTTTTTTTTTTTCAGAAGTAAAATAACCAATTTTACTCAAATTGCAGATTTTGACTACTATTTGTAGTCTTCTGCAGTGCTTTAAATTTCGATTAGAATGAAACACTGTGCAATGTCTAAGCTCGGGAAATTTTCCGTATACTTCAACGAATAAGTAGAATCTAGTAAAAGATATAAAATTCAGTCCATTTTGGCGGCATTCGTGATGAATCAACCAAATTTCCAGTTTTGTGTGAGTTCATTTTCTGTTTGTAAAATATAGAAAGCTCTGTTTAAGTTACATCCATAGTTGACAAAACCGGCTTCGAGGTTTACGTATTTTCTTTTTGTTCGCCGGCACCATCATGCAATGTTTCCTCTTCTATGCGCATTTCGAACTGTGTCTCGTGCTGCACTGCTTTCTAACGTTTACACCTCCAATGTGGGATGGATTATGAGTCATGCAGCTACTGATTCCGGATTTTCGATGGCGACTGCACGATGAAATTACTCACGAAAGGGGAGCCACAGTAGAACGACAGACGCCACTTCTGACGGCATGTAATGTAAACGGTGTCCTGAGAATAGCTTTTGTTCATATACTGTTTTCTTGTTGGTCGTGTATGTATACAGATGTAGGAAGACCAACGTACAAAGCACCTGAGTACTAACATTTGGTACGTATGTATTTTACTATCTAGACCCCGTGCATCAGACGCTGTCATCGCCCCAGAGTTCTGGAAGTGCTTGTTTTTTAAGACTTGCTAAGAATTATCTTCTATTCAAAATCTAAATTTAAATGAAATAATAATGTTTTGATGGGAACTGTTAAAAAAAATCTTGCTATTTATTATGGATTTTTCTTTTGTGAACCGTTTCATGAACGATATCTTCTCGGTATTATTTTTTAATAACAATAGCATGAATTTTTTACATTAAATAGATGCATATGTTTTTAAAATGTATTTGAACCTTCAAATCAAGAAGAAGATTTCAACAAAGTAGGAATCTTCTTGACAATTGCCATATGTAACCTAATAAAACATTTAATGTCAAATTCCGAAACAAATTGTGCGCGCATTTTTCAAACTCGTTGGTTTTAGGTAATAGAAACATGTTTCATTAAAATCTGTGTCGCAATGTACAATTTCAAAAAAATAAGCAGATAAGTTTTTCTTCTAAAAGTACCTATGTGATAGTTTGCACAACTACTTTTGATAGAATACTTTCCCCAAGCCTACGAGTGAATAGTGCAAAAGATCGGATGAATAAGTGCATTGAAAAATAACCAGTATATCAGAGCTCCTGCCTCTGGCGTGGAAAGCCCCTTTGATAAACGTGGTTTGAAAAGAAGAGTTTCATTTCCTGCTTGAGCTTCAGCTTATACGTCATCGTCATTCCTGGTGGCTTCTGTGGGTGAACTCAAATATACGCTATACACGTACAATGAAGACGCCGGCCTGCAAGGCATTGATAACTCACCAGTGGTTTACAGTGAATAGCCTTAGTAGAATTATTCAAAAATATGAATCCATACAAGCACTTGGAAACGTATGGACACTTGGAGTTAGAAATGTAATTTAACATTCTAGAAAAACAAACTATCACATTGGTTCACATCATGAATTTCTATAAAAATAAAAATTATTCATTGGTTTTTATTAAAATTAATCCGACTTGAAATGGATTAAATTGCTTAATAATACTTGACATAATACCCCCCATGGGAATAGATTAAACACTCCCGGCACCAATTCACAGACAACACCTTGAAAAACCTACTAAAACAAGGGCAACCCTTCTGCATTGCGGATTGTCCTCCAGCGCATAACAACATGAGTCTGTTGTTGAGTTGCTTCCCATTCAACCTGTACCGTTTTTGCGCTCTAAAGTTTTAAATCAATTCTATGCTATCAATTTTCCATAATCTTCCTATAGAGTTTCATTGTGTCTTTGGTTGAATTTGCATTTTTTTCATTAAATCGTAATTCACACATATTAGACAAACAATGGTTGCACTCATCCACGGCTTCCCAGCGGCAAACTTTTGATTCTTATTAAGGGATAACCGAATAAACTTCCCTCGGTAGAGTCAGCATGGTATGGTTTAACTTATTTTGCATATTGCATTCTTAAGGCTTGCGGATATTTTAAACATACCCACGTATTGATTTTGACCTCCTTTCGAAGCACTCTATAGCGAGCAGCGGATCGTATCCAGTTTGAAGTAATCCTGGTGTTTGTACGAGCAACTGTCGTACCCCCACGCGTATGCCTGTATATCATTTTTTTCTCTCCCGTGTCGTTTTTGCGCCCACTGTCTGGATTTTGTGGATACGCAGTAAACCGCCGTTCGGCCCCGACAAAGAAACCGACCAAGGCACGTACCAAACAACCGAAAGCGTCGAAGAAAGTGAAATTTATCAGTAAGTATACCAGACTAATGTTGTTTACCTTAAAAAAAAAAACTTCGATCACTCTGAAAATAGAGCAAATTCAGCTCCATAATAATGATGACATTCTAACAAAACTGGTTACGAGATGTAAATGTATATCAATCGATCGATGTTATTTTAATATTGTATTATAAAGGATGCTGGCTAGAGCTCTTCGTCAAAATAATTCTTTCAACAACAAAATATTGTATTTACCGATTTAGTATCTAAAAGCGGTAATCTTGATATTACCGAATCTGTACGATGACATACTTCCCTTCGTGTATCTATTTATCAACAATGCAGAACAACTGCATGAACATAAGCTAATTGCTCAGCCATAGAAGTACCGCATATGAACGTCCTTGCCAAAAAATAACTCCCTTATATAGTTACACTGAGCGCTACCCAGCGTGGAATTCCGATTCCTTGTAGATTGTGTAACGGAGTGAAACGTGGAAAACTCTTGTTGCCAGCCCAGCAAACCAGCCAACAGTCTAGTCAACATGTCTAGTCACGCAAACTACTTGCTCGGTTCTAGAGTAAAATGAGCACTTCTTAGTGTCCTGCTGGATTCGCCGGTTGGCCTCTTTGGCACAACTACAAAGACTGTGCAGCACAGAGCCGCCAATACGCTCCTGTTCCATTAGCTTCGAACGAACAGAAAAGGCAATGCAAATTTTTCGAAAGAAAACTGATTTTTTATGGCCAAATAAGTGACATGTCGTCCCTTTGTTAAACAATTTTTTGTAGGTACAGTGGGGACTGGCATCAACCTGAACGTGGAACGCGTTAAGATTTTTTTGGGTTTATATGGCATGTTTTCAAGTAAACCAAAAAAGTTAGAAGTATAAGTTACCTACAATGATTTTATTGTTTAATTTGTTGTAAAATGAAATAATTTAGAGATTATTACGAAAAAAGTTATCACCTGACTAAATAAGCTTTAATCCCATTCAAATACCTATGTTTGAAAACTCGGTCAAAAATAACGTCAATTGCTTTCGATCACAGCATATCATATCATATTATTTCGAGCAATGAAATCATCATGGCAGCAAAAAGCTCATTAATATTTATGACCGTTATAATTATTTTAAATGGCAAATAAAATTGTCATTTTTGGGTTTTGTGTGAGGAGCAAGCAGGTTGTCATCGCCTCACTTGGCTCAGGGAACAATTACCCCGGTCGACCATTTATTAAGTGGCTACCCATTCCAATGCAAACCGTTTATTCTCTGCCAATAGTGCTTGGCTACTATCATCCCACTAAATTAAATATGAGGAGATGAATTGGTCCTCTATTCTGCTGGAAGGGAATTAATTATAATGATTGACTCTAATAGATCGGATCGACAAAGTTGCAATCTGAAAATCATAGGGTAACTTGGGAAGGTGCTAAAATTTGCATATTGTAGCTGACTATGTATATCGGTTGTATTAGTCGGAGTTATGAATTAATAGCATAATTATGCTATCCTGTTGACTTTGTTTAAACAGTGTCAGTGGTTGAAATTTGTTAGCAAACGTATCTCACAAATCTCATTCCAACTTGACAAGCAGTTGGTAGCACTCTTTTTGAGTAAAAGCACTTTTTCTGAGTAAATACTTGAAATTTTGGAAAAAAATAAGGTTAAGAGTAAGGGCCATTGTTGAAAGCTGTTTGAAGTTATGCTAAAAATACTGAAAAATTTGCAAAAAACAAAAAAAATCTCAGATGACAGTATCAAAAATTATCAAAAAATACTTACATGCCAAAGGCATGAGACTATGGTTTTATAGGCTATTCTGAACACTTAAAATTGTTGAAAAAATAATAAATACTAACTTTTGTAAACGGCTACCTTTTTTGACGTGGGACTACGTCTTTGTTTTCAATACTGGAATGCATTCTGTAGAATAGAGAACGAAACTGGCAAATGTTACGTCAGATTTCAAACGATTTTTTTTCCTGTTGGGTACATTTTCCACTGCGACCAGAGATTTGATCTTTTGTGGCGGGCCCCTATTTGATGTAAGCCTTATCAGGGTGTCGTACCACTATTAGGTTGAATGGTTTCCACTTGCTGAATATAGGCATCGTCCCAATAAGGTATTATTGAACGAATAAAGTTCACTGCCTTATTGGGAGAAGTCATCCAGATATCTAATGGTTGTATTAAGTGTTTATCAAAGAATTGCTTCCTCTTTTGAGAGAGTGCTTCACAGTCACATAATAAATGTTCCGAGGTTTCTTTATCTAGGTTACAAAAGCGACAGGCATCATTTTGCAATTTACCTATCTGTTTAAAGTGATATTTACTTGGGCAGTGTCCCGTTACAAGGCCACTGTAGGTACATAAGTCTTTTTTTGAGATACTGAGCAATCGCTGGGTTACTGTTTTTTGGGGTGCAATAAATTTTTTCGATTGTCGAGCTGAATTATTGTTTTTCCAAATGTTTTCTATCATTTATCGTTCCCACTTCTTAAGTTCCATTTTGAGGGCACATTCTGAGATCCCACAAAACGGTTCTGGCCCTATGAACAACTGCATTGATCCATTTCTCGCCAACAGATCAGCTTTTTCATTCCCTTCAATGCCGCAATGCCCAGGTACCCAGAATAAGTTTACTTTACTATTTCTAGCCACCTGCTGTAGCAATTGAATACAATACCATACTAATTTCGAAGAACAGGAAACGGATTTCAGTGCTTTTAGTGCAGCTTGACTATCCGAAAAAATGCATATATTTGTATGTCTATAGTTACGTCGTAAGCAAATTGTAGCGCATTCAATTATTGCCTGTATTTCTGCTTGAAATACTGTTGGCCACTCTCCCATAGGTATTGATAGACTGACTCCAGGGCCTGCCACCCCAGCGCCAACCCTATTGTTTAACCTGGAGCCATCCGTGTAGAACACTATTGAGCCTGGTTGAATGCTAGGCCCACCTGATTCCCATTCAGTGCGACTTGGCTCAGTCACTTGGAATAGTCGTTCAAAGTTGTACTGCCTATCCATCCAGTCTTGCTGAGATAACATTGCACTGATTTTGAAATTTTCAAGTATACTGAGGTGTCCCCTATCAAACGATAATAACAGCATAACCACATGATGGATAACAATAACCAATAGATTGTTGGATAGATAAAACGTGTAACATTTTTATAATACGCTAGTCATCATTATTATTTCACTGCTCAACGGTGAAAATTGATAAAAAGTTACAAGGAAATTTACGCGAACAATGAACCAATCTCACGCGAGCATTCCTAGCACAGACGATGTGAATGGACACCAACCATTAGGGCGCCAATCATCGTATGGAAAAAAGTGACCAGAAAATTTCAAATAAAAAAAAACCCTATACAAAATGTTCACCTGCTCGAAAAAACACCCTGTGCAAAATTTCAGCTCAATCGGACTTAAAATGGGGTGGCGCAAAGCGCTTGAAGTTTGGCTTTTTTGAATACCGAAAAATCACCCAAGGGGGGGGGGGGTAAAATTTGCTCTCCGCTGTGCCCTCCAGTAGCTGTGCCAGCAAAATATCCTGCAGCGAACGATGGTAACTGTTGCCGCCGTATGCAAAATAAAGGTGTAACATGTTCTGCAGTGCCTGGAAGTTGACTCGTATGCAGCTCTCGTTTCTCAATGTTGCGTACCTTTAACAGCTGCACCGCACTCGCTATTGTGAAACAAACTAAACTGAAGCTGGATTTTCTACACGCAGTCTTTTGTATCGAGTTCAGAGCAGATTTTTGCAATTAAGGCGTGGTTACGTAGCTTCGAGAAAGAGGAACAAACCAAAACACCTTCGATACTACTGAGTGATTTTCATAAGCATCAAAAGAAAGTTTTTGCTTTCCCGATGCGAAAATCACTCTGGTTCTTAGATTAACTAATTTTCGTTGCTAATATTTGACTAATAACGGTGTTCGAGTGGGCACAAACATACAATTAAACCGGAAAATCACTCGATTTAGCAGTGAAAATTCTTGAAATGAGGGTTATATCCTGTTGTGATATACTATTCATAGGTAACACTACCGTTTATCTTTGGTGCGTCCTGGTCGTTATTGTAAAAATGATTATTTAGAAATAGATGAACATTTCACACTAGTGGTAGTTGTGAAAATTCTCATAACTCTTATCTTCATCATCTTATAGTTCTGAAAAGAACCGATTTCATAATCTTCAGCTCGAAATGTAGCTACAGAATGCTGATGATCACACCACCACCGGTAGCATCGATAATTTTGTTGGCCGCGTATAAAATTTGCTCTCCGCTGTGCCCTCCAGCAGCTGTGCCAGCAAAATATCCTGCAGCGTACAATGGTTATTGTTGCTGCCGTGTGCAGAATAAAGGTAACATGCTCCGCGGTGCCTGGAAGTTGACTCGTATGCAGCTCTCGTTTCTCAATGCGCGAAGCTTTAACAGCTGCACCGCACTCGCTATTGTGGAACAAACTAAACTGAAGCTGAATTTTCCACACGCAGTCTTTTGTATCGAGTTCAGCGTAGATTTTTACCATTAAGGCGTGGCCACATAGCTTATAGAATGAAAGAGAAACAAACCAAAACATCTTCAATACTACTGAGTGATTTTCATAAGCATCAAAAGAAAGTTTTTGCTTTCCCGATGCGAAAATCACTCTGGTTCTTAGATTAACTAATTTTCGTTGCTAATATTTAACTGATAACGGTGTTCGAGTGAACACAAACAAACAATTAAACCGGAAAATCACTCAATTTAGCAGTGTAAATTCTTGAAATTAAGGTTATATCCTGTTGTGATCAGTGTTCGGAAAAAGTGACAGAACTGTGTGAAGACGAATAATAAGAACATTCAGAGTACCATATTTCCAGCTATTTCATTCTATTCTATCCCTCATACAGCATGCTCTGACAAAAACTTTTTACCGTGCCGATAGCGGTGTGATTCTCTCGTTTGTTCAAATATCAACTACTTTGCGCTTGCTTGACTGAAGTCTCTGCTCAAAATTCTATCAATTCACTGGATTGATAGTGATTTTCCAATTCCTGGTGCTGAAATAACTATTAGCCATTGGTTTCTTGTAAAATGGTTTTATAGTAAAACTAATTTAAAAATTCAAGCTCATCCTGTAGAGCACCCAATGCTTGCGGTAGCCTGACGAAACTAAATAGGCGCTATAACTTTGATATCATTCATTACTTTCTTGAACGAATGAATGGCAAAGCATGACAAAAAGTAACACCAGCCGAATCAGTAAAACGTTAAATTTGGGGTGAGGGTAACTAGATTCAATTCAGTATCACTGCAAAGGGTGAGAGTGAGTGTACAGTTAGTTCCATTTCAGGTGTATTCCAAGCCTTGAATGTGAGATTTCGGAGCTCTGGTTGTGATATACTATTCATAGGTAACACTACCGTTTATCTTTGGTGCGTCCTGGTCGTTATTGTAAAAATGATTATTTAGAAATAGATGAACATTTCACACTAGTAGTAGTTGTGAAAATTCTCATAACTCTTATCTTCATCATCTTATAGTTCTGAAAAGAACCGATTTCATAATCTTCAGCTCGAAATGTAGCTACAGAATGCTGATGATCACACCACCACCGGTAGCATCGATTATTTTGTTGGCCGCGTAAAAAATTTGCTCTCCGCTGTGCCCTCCAGCAGCTGTGCTAGCAAAATATCCTGCAGCGAACGATGGTAACTGTTGCTACCGTGTGCAGAATAAAGGTAACATGCTCCTCGGTGCCTGGAAGTTGACTCGTATGCAGCTCTCGTTTCTCAATGTCGCGAAGCTTTAACAGCTGCACCGCACTCGCTATTGCGGAACAAACTAAACTGAAGCTGAATTTTCCACACGCAGTCTTTTGTATCAAGGTCAGCGTAGATTTTTACCAGTAAGGCGTGGTCACGCAGCTTAGACAAAGATAAACAAACCAAAACACTTTGTTGAGTCAAAATATGTAGGCAGTGGAATTTATTTCGTCCATGTTATTGTTATCCAGTGATGCCACATATACAGATTTATCTGCGTTTATACAGATTTTTTGCGTATTTTACATACAGATATCTGCATATACAGATTACAGATTTTCTGGAAACAATACAGATTTATACAGATTTTTTTGGCTTTCATGGGGTCGTAAATTAAACTTCTTTGTATAGTTGAAAAACATAAATTAACTCAAATGCGGTGGAGCGTGTCGGAGGTTTTATTATATTCATATGATACGCATACACGTGTGCATGAATGAATCACGGAAAAAATGTTAAACAAGCTATATTGCATTTTTTTTCGAGAAGGATATGTCCAGTACATATCGTGGGTTTCGTGCAAAACTGGCACAACTCAAAATTTTGCATTTTTGAGTTTTTGATGGCAAACGCTGCGAAATATAGTGAAGTTTTATTCCACGAAACCCCGTTTCAAAATTCCCAAAAAAATCAGAGTTATGAGTAGAAGTGCCTTTGCTGCACAAATCGAAATTTCTCCATAAAGTTAGTGAAAAGAAGGTTTTAACTTGGACAACGTGCTCATAATACGTGCATAATAGACCTGAAAGTGTTAAATGAGGATTGGTAATCTTAAACTTCAAAGTTTTCTTGAAAATCGAAAAATAAATTTTCGACGCAAATTTTCAAACGAGTTTTTCTCGAAACTATGATTTTCGAGTTGTGCCAGTGTTGCACGGAACCGACGATATGCAGATTTTATTTTACAGATTTTTTCAAATTTTACCAAGGTGATAAGATTTTTTGAGCTCCAAAATACAGATGAAAATGTGGCATCACTGTTGTTATCTGTGCTTGGGAAGCAAGCCAATATCGAGGGAAATGTATGGGAAAGCTTGACCTTGGAACTTTTCACCTTTTCCCACCATTAAGCAGTAAAGCAAAAATGTTGAACATAATATCAAAAAATTGTTACACATTTTATCTATCCACCGACATATAAATGACTAAGATGCATTAAGTCGTTCGCTTGCTATAACCGTTTGAAATCTGACGCAACATTTGCCAGTTTCATTTTCATTTTCACAAAGTGTAATCTAGTATAGAAAACAAAGACGTAGTCCTACGTCAAAAAGGACAGCATCTCCCCGTCCTAACAGGTTAATTTAAGTTTGCTTCCATGAACTTAGATTAATCTGAAGTCTTGAAGGTAGAGATCTTTCGAAAAGTTTTAAAACAAGCCTTTTACTTGAACAATTTTAAACCTGCTGTCAGAGCATGATAAAAACCGATGTCTTGAAAGAAAACATGCTGGTAAAAGCAACAACACCGTTCAGTATAATATACATATTATGTGAAGCAGAGCGCCGCTGATCTCTCGTCGCCTGCAGTGGTACACGACTTCTATTTCCGTGAAATCAAGGAAAAACTGCATACTGCTGCATTGATAGTGATTAAAAGTTTATCTCATGAATATGGTTACTTTAGAAAAAAAACATAAACTACTTAGCAAGAATTTTTGCAACGCTCATAAGGTTTTTTTTGCATTTTATCTTCGATATTCACTAAATGATCGTGATCGGAAGAGTAGATTTCTGAAAATACAAATTTATAGAAGCTTAAGAGCCAGCGAATGCTTCTGAAAATTTTGTCGATTCAGTAGGATCTATTCAGAATCTTTGTTACACATATCAACATTGTTAGATGATATATTTTTGTTTCCAACTTAACAAATAATATTCTTACGTATATTAGCTGTCTTCGTAATACAGTGAATGTAATTGTTGGCAAATGAAAAAAACTTGTCAAACAAAAAACAGAAATTAATCATTTCGAACTTTAACTTCCTTGTAATTGTCGATTGTTGTGATTTTTCGCTGGAATATGTTGATAATTTTGTTCAACATATCTTCTTATGATTTCCTATGAGTGAATCTATGTAACGGCTTCGAAATTATTTCCATAGTAAGATTTATGTAATAAATTTAATTTGATCAGAGTTAAACAAGACAAAATCATGTATTATGATAACGTAGGTATTGTTGGATTTGGTTTATGAGGAAATAAAGTTAATTCTGATTCAGACGCTTGTTCCTTGTTAAATGAATGTTGTTCGCACAAAAAAAACCACTACACAATATCGTTAAGTGTAATCGAAGTTCTTTCAATATATTTCTAAAAAGAAAATTTATGGGGAGGCTGCGTATAAAAAATACTTAAACCACAGAACAAACGAATTGTTGCTGTCTGCAGATGCTGTAACCTTTGTGACTAAAAATCCTTTTTATTACAGTGTTTAGTCCCACGTCACCATTTCATACAACCCTAGGGCTGTATACCTTGTAGTATTTCTATGAACTTGAAAATAGTTTTAAAATAATAAAAAAATACAAAGCTGAAAATTGCTTCGAAATACTGGAACAAATGAAAAACTTTTAACTTTCAAAGTAACTTTTAATCTTTGATATAGAACTTTGTGATGCTGTTGGTGGAATTTTCAAACGATTGATATGCTAAAGAGAGTATGGTAGTTCCATAAGTTAACAAACTGAATTTTTGTTCATGAAATTTTGATTATTTTCTAGCGTTTCGTGCGTTGGCCAAAAGTTGCCAGCTGATATAGTTTTATGTAGTTTTCAGGTTAAGAATTAAAAGAATACAACCGGTAGCCCTTTTTCAAAAATTCCAACAATGCAGAAATGCTTAGCAATCCAAAGTCTATCATCCACCCAACTTTGATAGGAATCTGAGATGATGCTGCCAGCCAACAGGGAAGTCATGAGCGGAACAGGAAAATTTCATTCAAAATTCATATTCCCTTAGGAAAATAATGGCTGTTTACACTCTTGTATTGAGTCCTTGAAAATGTTTTCTATCTGTCGCGTACTGTCTTGGGCAAACCCCTCTGCACTCGCTACTCGCACGGAATGTTCTTTTGCGCAACAGATACGCCGTCGAGAGTTGCGAAAGAAAAGTGTAATTTGAACTTTGTTCGACTTATATATTTTTGCCTCCCCAATATCATACTGTCCCACACCAGAAACAGGACCGACAGTACAGCTTCGACTCGATTTGATGTTTTCACTTTTTCAGTATTCTTTGTAAGAGTAGATGTGAGAGCACAAAAAATGGTTCCTTTATCGAGCTTCAGCTGTGGTTCAGTCGATGGATAAATACAGGGATAAGACAGAATCGGCAATCTGTGCTGTCTTGTCAGTAATCTTTAGAGGTGAGAGGTCAGCTTGAGAGAGCTGTTTTTATCCACGGGGCACCAACTGATTACAATAAATAACTTTGTAAAGAGACTAGGGACACCACAGGCGGTGCCTTAAATGGATTGTAGATGGAATTACCGCTGTTATTCAGCTATTGTAGCTGTCTATTCGCGTATGACGGTAGGCGAAGAATATTATCGATTAGCGCTAAAATCTCAAATGAAATTTAACTGAAATTTCATCTAGACGGTGAACGCATGTCTTCTTCATAACACTTTACATCACGTGTAAAAAAATTTTCCCCACGCATTTTTGTTAAAAACGTACTTAACCCTATCCCCTCGGAGAGAAATAAGTTTCTACATCGAAAAATGACATTTAAACCCTTATTACTCAGCAACCGCATGCATAATTGGCAAAAACTATATATCAATCTGTTCTCTAACTGCTTAGAATATTTTCATCGTTAGAAATTTCAAGTATAGTTGTTAAACTGTTATCAAAGTTTATATGTCAGGTGATGCCATATGGCATCACCCGCAGGGAATGGGTTAATAGTTGACTAATGCTGACTGTTGTTGACTAGTGTTGACTTAAAAACATAAATTGTTAATTCAATTAGCGATTCAGCGATTCCGCTAATTTTTTAACTGGTTAGCGAAATTGTTAGCGAAAGATACTTTTGTAACGTATGTTTCATTCAAACAACGTTCAACTGTGAAAGTCAGTCTTTTTACCCTAGAAAGTAGTTGCAGTTATCGTACAAGCCACAGGGGTGTTTTGAAGAACAAGCTCAAGGTCTTGATTGAATTTTCGGCACACCAAGAACTTTTGTAAATTGAAATGCGATTGAAATTATGACAACTTTGGTTCTACTTTTTCGATTCAGATAATAATTGAATTTTTAAGAAAACATTCCTAAAAGTATTCATTTTTAATGCAAGCTGAATAACTTTTGTAACTCCTTGTTTTTGTTTTGTATGCAATAAAAATCACTTAAAATCCACTTTATTTTTCAAATAATATTTCAGCATGAAAAACACTCTTTTAATAGCAGGAAATGCATTGATAGTAACAATGTAGACATATATAAACACAATCAGTGAAGATTACAACAAATATCAAGCTCTTCGAGCACTTTTTATTACAAATTCAAAAAAGGGGTAGTGTGATCAAGGTTACCCGGCTGATCAAAGCCAGTTTACGGTAACCATAAAAGAATTAAATGGCGATCAACTCTACTGCAATCACCATGATTTCAAGTAAATACGTAATATCAATTTAGTGATCTATTTGTATTTAGTTTCTAATAGCGTTAAAACCTTTTATTCCAATGACATTGATTTAATGTTTGAGCGCTCCTTTATCTGAGGTAATGCTTTTATGCAATTTTATACCAGATTACGAACGGTGCGCTGCACCTTTAAACGTAATGAAATTTATTACGCTTCAAGAGAACGTCGTCGAATGGTTGTAGTCACAGAAGCTAGCATCTACAGGATCCGGCAATTGAAGTGCTACATTGAACCAAACAAATAAAATTATCAAAACAA
This sequence comes from Wyeomyia smithii, assembly GCF_029784165.1. NCBI lineage: Eukaryota > Metazoa > Arthropoda > Insecta > Diptera > Culicidae > Wyeomyia > Wyeomyia smithii. The sequence continues at coordinate 77,842,067 of NC_073696.1, forward strand.
AAACATTTTACATCCAATTTATTCAATTTCACTTATAGAAATTACCTGGCCAAGTTCCACTTTTTCATTCTTTAGTTTGAACACTCACTCAGGTGACCAAGGAAGAGGTATTTTATATCAAGCTACCCCTTCTTGTTTATGCTTCACCGAGAGGTTTCGAAACTTCTGGACCTTGTAGGGTTTGGTCTGAAATTTATCTTGCATTACCTGACGGAGACCTCAATCAGATACGTTGAGAACCACCGCTAATTTAATGATACCACGTCAAAGATTTCGCTGAAGGTGTTACCATTGTAGCTCGACGTCCCTCTTCATACCGCTTTTGACTGTACGGTATACAAAACTTCTACATGCATAACTTGAACAGCTCACGTCATACGTCTTTTTGTCGTTTTTCAAGGATTTTTCTGGATAACACTCAATAAAAAAGTAATACATACATCTTCTGATAGCTAAGTCACAATGTAAATAAAGTGACGAGGAGTCGTCTAATGTTGTTTCGTGTGCAACTGGGTATTGAAATAATGTAGCAGTTCAATTGCCGGACCCTGTATCATAGAGGACGTCGTTTTCCGACCAGTAAAACACCAACCAACAGAGATAAAGCAAAATGCTTCTGCTGTTGTAAACAGCAAGCATTGTAAATAGGTCTTTCGAAGAGATACTACAGATTCTTCTGCTGAATAAATGAATTACAGGTAACTGACCGTCAAGAAATTTGTCATGCAGTGGTAAATTCAACTTCCATTCATTAGATAATAGCAAAATGTTATTTATTCTACTTCACCAGCTTTATCCGGTCGCGTTAATATTTATTGCTTCCAAATTTGTTCTTTACATCATTGGTCGTAAAGCGAAAGTAAATAAAATGCAGCATTTTACTTACTTTCGCTTCACGACCAATGATGTAAAGAACAAATTTTGAAGCAATGAATATTAACGCGACCGACTAAATCCTTTTGTATTATAGGTTGGCCAAATAACCATATATTTTTATGTACTGGTTATTAAATGAAATTTCTAGAATTTGTTCATGATTACCTATATTTAAAACAATTCAATGGTATACTTTTTTGGTTATATCGGTCAGGCCCAATCTCGTTTAAAAAAACGCACATTTTGAATGCTTTCTTCTAAGTTTGAACGAACGCGCTCAATGTAACGAATCGTTTTACGCTTCGTTAATTTCTTGCTAAATATTCTCCAAAGAAGAGTATAATGGTATAGCAAACAGAATGCTTGGTTCACCAATTCTTTATTGCGCTGCACTGCACTACAATAAAGGGTTTGACGGTAATTATGAGGGGAGTAAACCGTACTGCATGGGTGTGGAGTAACATTATGGTTGGCTCCTCTCTGACGGAGTGTCATGTATAATTAAACAGGCCTCCCGTCTACTGATATTTTTGTTTCACTTTGCATAGTCGTTTGTGTTGCTTGAATTGCGTACCTTTATCGTTTTTATTAACAAACGCTAACTAATCGGTGAGCTAGCAATGGTGGGCTGAACCGTAAAATCAATTCCAAAGGGATAATTGATCTACTAATCAATAGCCAAATGACTCCATAACGAATAAGAACATTTCAGTATTGGTTGAACAGTTTTATTACCAGCAACTGGTATAATTTCCGTTGGTTAGTCAGCGCTGTGTACTCAGTTAAGAGTCAATGTATAAAACACTTGAAATGTCACATAAAATCAAATAAATTGCACCAACATTGCTGTTGTAAGTGAAACTTCGCTAAACGATGTAACGGTGGGTTCAACAATCCCGAGTGACGAGATCGACATCGTCTTATGCTCACCAAACCGGTAGTGGATCATGGCATTAGACATCGTGCATGGACATATATGGATCATATTGCGAAACAAGTTTCACTGTTGGCGCATGCTGGATTTCTGTTCCTCCTACACATTGTAAAGTGACTTTCACGCTAGTGTACTTCCGTGCGTCGCAAATTTTCCAGAGCTACCATGGTTACGTCCAAGCCTACAAAGAGCAAATGAATTGTGTCGCACAGATTAGTTTACGTGAGATGTAATTAATTCTAAACAAACATCTTTGCGTATCTACTGTTTAGCTTTCAGATGTCACTTGTTTCTGTATTGTATAATATTAATATTACATTACATAGTGCAATCTTAATTATCCTATACACTCACAGATGGTTTCGCAGTCTGTTGATAACAAAAATTAATTCTCCGAGTGACATTTACCTTCCACATGATTTTAGATTGCAACCGTCTACGTAAGAATTAAACAAAGTTTCAAGTCATAATCGAAATATGAATTTTCAGTTTATCGTTATTCGTATTCGCATTAAACTTTTGCGTTTATAGTCAATGAAATTTCATTGTTAAACTGAAGTATTTCAAACATTTTAAAAGACTGAGTTTGTCGATACATTCGCGAGTAGTAACTATTATATGGCGTCTCGACTTATAAACAGAACGATTAGCAAACAAGATTATGTTTACCTCCGACGAACTTCAAATACACGTACATCAAAAATAGATAAATATTCCGGTAGGAGAAAGGTTATCATAAAAGAGAACGCGTAATGTTTTAATAATGCCTTTCTATTTTAATCTAACCTTCGTGGGGTTTTTCTCGTAGCTTACAGAAAATACTGCCACCTTTTTATGCACAGTATCATAACGAGTGGAAACGAGGGCTTGCAATTTGTGATAATATTCCAACTGGCTCTGCTTGCCGCTGTATGGGGTTGGGGTTCAAATATTTTGATTAAGGAATGTTATAAATGGGGATTTTTTTTACTATCGTACAGGTTTAGATTGAAGAATTTCAGAGTTTTGTTGAATTCTGTTGACGAGTAGAATGTCGCGTAAAATCAGAGTTAGTACCACCAGTTGCCGAAAGATTGGATTCGTAAGAATTAAATTGAAAAACGACAATATCATTCAAATTTTATAAACGAAGATTCTTTTCTCTACTATTTAAGATTTGAAAACTTCATAAACTTTTAAGGTGAATTTTATTTTGTTGACATTTGAAAAACATGATTTGTGTTTCAAATAAAATCATTTTTGTTATCGTGTTGAGTTTTTGCATCCTTGAATTCTAAGGTAGAATAATTAAATCAATTGTTCTAATTTTTATACGATTTCTTGCTAATTGGCTGGAGAGGAATCAATGCAAGCTTTCTAAGTAGGCTGACCAGACGTACCGTTTTGAACGGGGCGGTACCGTTTTTTCGACTATTCTTAACCGTCCCGTCTTTTTGCCATTTTGTACCGTTTTCGGATATTCCTTGAAAAAATCCTAAATAGAGCATTGCATTGAAATTTTCCTAATTGGAAAATAAGTTTCCAAACAGCCAGGATTTTTTCAATATCTCAGTAAAGGCCTAAACACAATGGATACGTTACGGCTGCTTTTGCGGCAATTTGACAGCCTATACATTTTCTGTCAAATTAACGTCAACGCAACGCAAACGTATCCATTGTGTTTGGGCCTTAATACGTTATTGCCTTCCTGACAGTACTGCACTACTAGAAGGACATCCACTATCGTAAACAGACTAAAAAGTCGCGATTGAAAGTTGAGACCATGATAATTGTTAGTCAAAATTTCGATCATCATGTGACAAATTTCAGGAACTCATTGCTGAAAATTGCACTCTTCAGGATCGGGTAAGTTCATCGAAGCAGTCCCAATTGTTCGCATGCTTTGGTTGGAAAAAAAAATTTCAAAAATAAATGTTATCATGTGTACCGTTTTTTGAACCCATTTGTCCCGTTTTTATCCCGAGAAAATCTGGTCAGCCTATTTCTAAGGCTTCTCTTTGGTATTACCGAGAAGGAGAATGCATATGATTTTTCACGGTTTTTTGATTCACTAGCATATATCGCAAATTTAGCCATTTTTTGAAACACATTATTACAGAAATAAAGTATGAATAATGAATTATTACGATGAACACATTGTCTACTTCTGAGCGATTTGTTTGTTTGTTTTTTTTTTTTACTGAAATTTACATCTGAGCATTGTGAAGAGAAGGTCACCAAATTTTCAACATTGTCTGAATAGTCAAATCATACTTTTTTTAGTTAGTTTCTATGTATGCTCTAGAATCTTTTGCTGTAGCAACTTTGTGAAACAACAGTTTTCAAAAATCCTACAGAATCGATCTACCACCATACTATCTTTTTAGCAAATTAAACGAATTAAATGATCAATTGAAAACATTACTGAGGATTTATGGTTAGTTGATTTGAAAAGATATAACGAAAAATAAAATTACAACGGATTCATATACATACTAATACAGTATGGTCTTTTTTACACGGGAACACGTTTTAAGTGTTTATGGAACCGCATAAAAAACCTGTTTGTAATTTCCGGAATTTGTCCGGCCAATGATATCACCGTGGGTGAAATGAATAAGGTTTCTAGAACCTTGGAAGTTTTCTTTTAGTAATGTGAAGAGGTTGATAGTTAGGAATTAACTCCTCTATAATTGATCTCTCAAATTGGTTTTGTTTACTTGCAATGTATATGTGTGAGTATGCGTTCATCTATTTCCTTAAATTTTATTGCGTTTAGGATAATTGTGGATTAAGAGTAAGTATGGTAAGCATCAATGTATATAATTTCAGGTATGTTATAATTTGTTTCTGTAATTGGCGTTTGGCGAGTGAACATTGTGTAAGTTACAATAAGGTGAGTAGACTTTTAATCATGCTCTAAACATGGCATAAGATCCGCAACATCTCGGCCCCCGTTGAAGCGCAGCATTCAATATTCTGGCGCAGCTCATTCAGTAGTTGGTTTCTCAATGGCGTATTGTGATGGAAGCTCACTTGAATTGTCATCAATCGGTAGCAAACAAAGTTCGGTTGTAGCTCTACGACGAATGCCAGACTGTGTGCGCACATCCACCACACGGACGATGTGGTCTTTGTTCGGGTAGACAGCAACGATACGACCAAGAGGCCAATGTTTTGGCGGAACATTGTCTACTTTTAGGAGCACCATATTTCCAATTTGGAATACCGTGGGCTCCTTTCTTCATTTATTTGGTCGCTGGTGCAGAAGAGATATGTAATCCTTTGACCAACGTTTCCAAACGTCGTTGATCATTCTTTGGGTTGCCTGGAAGTGTGAGAGCCGGTTAATTGGTATATGTGATGTGTCTGGTTCGGGAAGACAAAAAGTTGGTTCTCCCAGCAAGAAGTGAGCGGGTGTAAGAACAGAAAGATCTTCAGGGTGATTTGTAAGCGGAGTAAGCGGTCTAGAGTTCAGTATGCTTTCAGCTTGAGCGACAGCAGTGCGCATCTCGTCGAAGCGATGTGGTGATGAACCCATGATGCGAACCAGATGATGCTTGAAGGATTTGACCGCTGCCTCCCAAAGTCCACCCACATGTGGAGCGCGTGGTGGGATGAATTGGAATTCGATGCCTCTTTCTAAGCACTCGTTGGTCCATTGAGTGGAATTCAGCTGCCTTAATAGTTGTTGTCGTAATTCATCGATTTCGCGAAACGCGCCAACGAACGCGGTGCTGTTGTCACAGTGTATTACGCGCACGCGACCGACACGACTCACGAAGCGTCTCAACGAATTGACGCAAGCGGCTGCTGACAAACCGGCGACTATGTCTAGCACCACGGCTTTAACGACGAAACATACGTACACTGCAACCCAGACTTTAATCGGAGCACCCCTTCCTGCGAGTTGGCGGACGTAAAACGGCCCGCAGTAATCTAAACCCGTATGTTCGAACACCTTTGCTGGTGTTATGCGGGATTCAGGTAGTGGAGCCATGTATTGATTGCTTGCCTTTGGACGGCACCGGAAGCATGTGATACAACGCCGAACTGTTCTCCGAGCTAAATTCATACCACGTAGCGGCCAGAATCGCTGTCTAATCGTAGCCAGCAGTTGAGATGGTCCTGCGTGGAGAGTTTGGTGATGAATTGATCTTGCTATAAGTTGGGTGAGATGATGATCAGCTGGCAATAATATGGGAAATCGCCTGTCTTGTGATCCCTTAAGATTTGCTAGTCTTCCGTTGAGTCTCAACAGGCCAGTGGGGTCAAGGATCAGATCGAGATTCTTGAGAGAAGATTTAAACTGCAGGTCTTTCAGTGAGTTGTGACCGCTCGGCTTACTTCGTAAATAGTGGATTTCTGTTGCAAATTCAGACTGCTGTGCAATGCGGATGAGAGCCTTTAACGCATTATCATGTTCTTGAATCGTTATCTTTCCGGTGATTCGTTTTTCCTCGCTAGCTCTGCAGTTGGTCACAAATCGCAAACAATAAACCGTAATTCTAAGTAGTATGGCGAGCTCTGAGTATGCTGATATCCATGAATCAGCTACGTGCACATGTAGGACGACTGTCGGTTTTTTCTCAGTAGCATGTTGTTCGTTTTCTATTGGGGTTTGACTAAGATTGAATTTAGGCCAATCTTCGGTTGGACGCAGAAGAAAATCTGGCCCATGCCACCACAGTTGGTCCTGCAATAATTGGTTCACTTCCGTGCCTCTCGATAAGCAGTCCGCTGGATTTTCTGTGGTGGAGACGTGCCGCCATTGGGAACCTTGGGTGAGTCGTTGAATAATGGAAATTCGATTGGAGACATAGACCTTCCAAGTTTTTGGTGGAGAGTTGACCCAATGCAGAACAATGGTCGAATCTGTCCAGAAGGTTGGCTGTCCGGAAAACAAAGTTGAGTCTAGCACACTGTCAACTAGCTGGCTCCCTAGAACGGCAGCGCATAGCTCTAGTCGTGGGATTGTAAGACCGTCAACTGGAGCAACACGTGATTTCGCGATGAGAAGTTGGCTGAATCTGTTATTTTCGATATCACACGAGACAGCATAGATGCAGCACCCATATCCCTTCTCAGAAGCATCCGTGAAGCAATGTAGTTCGTAGCTTATTGGCGCGGATACCAACACCCGCCGAGGAACACGCAAATTTTTCATTTCAATAATTGATGACCGGAATGACAGCCACCATATTTTTAGCTTCTCTGGAAGTATGTCGTCCCAATCTAAGTTTTCAAGCCAAAGTTGCTGTACGAACATTTTAGCGCTGGCTACAACTGGCCCAATGAGGCCCCGAGGATCAAACAGCTTAGACATTTCAGATAAAGCAATTCTTTTGGTTATTTTGCCTATATGAGGCATGTCTGGAACCTTAAAGCCAAACAGATCTTCGGACGGGAACCACAGAAGTCCAAGAGTTTTGACAGACGATGATTGGTCCAGTTCCAGTACTGGTACAGTTTCACGATGCTTCTCAGGTATGTGTTCTAAAATAGCTGGATGATTAGATGCCCATTTTCTTAGACAGAAACCAGCTCTGCTTAGCAATTTTATAAGTTGTTTGGATGTTTGCACCAGAGTATCTAGATCGTTGGATCCCGTTAACAAATCGTCAACATAAAATCCGTTTGTCACTACTGGTGCAGCTAGCGGATATTCCTCACCGTCATCGAATGCTAGTTGATTCAATACTCTCGTCGCCAAGTATGGGGCACACGAAGTACCGTATGTGACGGTATTCAATTGATACGGTTTGATTGGAGATGAATTATCTTGTCGCCATAATATTTGCTGCAATGGTCTGTCGTCTGGGTGTACCAAAATCTGGCGGTACATTTTTTCTATGTCTGCTGTCATGACGTAGCGATGCAAACGAAAGTTGAGAACAATACAGAGAAGAGTGGGTTGCACTGTTGGCCCTGTGAGAAGCAGCTCATTGAGCGACAGATTATTGCTGCTTTTGACAGATCCGTCGAAGACGACTCGAGTTTTAGTTGTTGTGGAATCGGGACGATGGATAGCGTGATGGGGTAAGAAATACTGGGGCAACGCGACGCGATGCGATACCTCCTCCATATGACCAAGTTGCTTATACTCTTCCATGAATTGCACATAATCAGAGCGAAGAGCCTCGTCGGATTGAAATCGTCTCTCCAGAGCATAAATCGTCGTGCGGCTATTGACCATGTTTCTCCAATGAGTGGAAGCTTTTCTTGACGAACAGGAAGGCGCACTATATAACGTCCTTCAGCAGTTCGACTGTGAGTGTTGACAAAGTGAGTTTCGCATTGCTGCTCTTCTAATGTGTAAGACTTGCCTCGATCGAAGTCCTCTACTTCCCAGAACCTTTTAATTTGTGCATCTAGACTGTCGAGAGTAGACACATGGCATGCTACGGGATGAGCAATGAAGTTGGAAGGAACTTTACCGGCGACGATATATCCGAGACTTGTCTTCTGAAGCACGGGAAGTTGATCATCGAATGATATTTGCTCAGCTTGCAAGAGACAAGAGAAAAGCTCTGCACCAATAATAAGGTCAAAGCCCTGGCTGAGATGAAACTGTGGATCAGCAAGCGGTAGATGTTGAGGAATTTTCCAAACTCTAATGTCGGTGCTTCTTGTTGGTAGACTAACAGTCAGTTTTGGCAGTACTAAGCATTCGACACAGTACTCACTGGGTCCCACACGAGAGGCTAATTGAACTGGCACTGCATATCGCACATTCACTAGAGCTTGTCCAATGCCGCTGACCGGTATATTTACCCTTTTACGCTTTAAACCCAGTTGCTGGCATAACGATTCAGAAACAAAACTTGACTGGGATCCACTGTCCAGTAGTGCACGTGCAAGTTGGACTTGTCCAAATTTATCCTGGACTTTTACGAGAGTGGTGAATAAGAGCACAGTTGAATCACTGTCGATTGATGGTGTGACTGTTTGACAGACGGAGGGAGGAGGTAGGACTGTACCGGACGAAGCAGGAAAGGGCGCGTGTACCGACGACGACGACATCGTTAACCGATCGACCGAACCGAGCTCGGAATTGCTCATCGCCGCACCGGAGTTTGATTGCATCTTATTGTTGATCAGTTGTTTGTTGAAAGATGGCTGCGTGTGAGATGAAACAGCAGTCGCGATCATGGTAGGAGTAGGCGGAAGGTGAAGCAGCGTATGATGCTTCTTTTGGCAATATTTGCAGCACCCACTATTGCAATTTTTTGCCAAATGCGAAGCTTTTAATCAATTGATACACAGGTTGGCTCGCCTCACCAGATCTAAGCGTTGAGCAGGGCTTCGAGCTCGAAATAATTCGCATTGAAATAAATAATGGTTTTGTGTACAAACTGCGCATTTTATGGTTTGCTCCGTTGTCGAGTTGCTAACAAGCGGTCGAGCCTTAGGAGGCTTGGCCTCCGTAAAAGAAATAGCAGTTTGCGAAAGCTTGAGTGACTGAAGTGTCCGCGAATGTTCGTGGACAAACTTTAACAAATCCTCGTAGGTGGGGCGTTTTGTTTTATCCCGCTGGTTTTCCCACAACCTTTGTGTGTGATTATCCATTCGACTGAACAGAAGTTCCACCAACACAGAATCCCAATGTTGTGCTTTAGTCTCGGGTGAATCCAAAATTTTCACATGCTTTTCAAATTCATCGGCCAAATCCAATAACTCTTCAGCGGATTCTTTACGAACTGGTGTTGTTGGAACAGTGCAGAGATATGCTGTTTGATTAGCATAACTTTGTCCTCATAACGCTCGCATATCATACTCCACGCAACGGGATAGCTCGTTGCTGCGGTAGGAAGGGTGCAAATAATTCTAGCTGCATCGCCTTTCAACGATGCTCGTAGGTAATGCAGCTTTTGGATGTTTGAAAGAGTAGCATGATCATGAATCATTGCCAAAAACAAATCATGAAATCCGGCCCAATTTGCCGGATTACCATCAAATTCGGGAATTTTCAGCTCGGGTAACCGCACTACAGATGCGGAACTAGCACTTGTAGCTTCAGATACGGTAGCAGGGGGATGAGGATGTGGAACAGTAATGTTTTTTGATGACAGTGATCCCTTTAGACGAAAATACAAAGTTTGATACTCTGCACACGTTTCAGAAAATGTTGGATCACCAGTGCGAAGTGAATCTAGTTCGGTTTCGATGCTCTCTAATTCTTCCATTAGCTTGTCCAGCCGTCAAAATTATCATCAAATTCGCGGATCAATTCGATCGATCCAGTAACATAAGCATGTCTCGCATGTAATTGTTTCAATAGCCTTGCCTTTTCATTTCTGGCAGCAGTTGCCATCTTGTATATCGTCTCTTTTTATTAGATATAGAAAGAAACTGTACCCACCTGCTATGCCCGTACTTAACCTCTCTAGTGCTTGCCGGTAAAAATATGTAGAATTTCGATTTCCAATGTCCAGACAATCGATATCGCAGTGCGGTGTCCAATTCAATAATTCCGTGACCCTCGATAGGAAGTCCCTTCATCCAGCCAGTCAGCAACCCTCAATTAAACGTCTATAGATCCAACCAGTCAGCAGGCCAGAGTGGCACGAAGGATGGCAGTATCCGAAACAGCAGCAGCAGATTTTCTCCGTATACAATTTCCACGGCCAGTGACAAACAGCGAAATATGCACGATCAATTGCACATGTGGTTTGCTAGATCACTCTACTAATACCAATCTCGATACGAGTATAAATTGCACACGCGGCGAGGAATCTTTTTATTTCCAACGATTCGATTTACACGGACTTTCAACTGTGTGAAAGATTTGCGAGACGTGGTCCCGGGTTTCGGCACCATAAAAATGTTTGATGATTTCCGGAATTTGTCCGGCCAATGATATCACCGTGGGTGAAATGAATAAGGTTTCTAGAACCTTGGAAGTTTTCTTTTAGTAATGTGAAGAGGTTGATAGTTAGGAATTAACTCCTCTATAATTGATCTCTCAAATTGGTTTTGTTTACTTGCAATGTATATGTGTGAGTATGCGTTCATCTATTTGCTTAAATTTTATTGCGTTTAGGATAATTGTGGATTAAGAGTAAGTATGGTAAGCATCAATGTATATAATTTCAGGTATGTTATAATTTGTTTCTGTAATTGGCGTTTGGCGAGTGAACATTGTGTAAGTTACAATAAGGTGAGTAGACTTTTAATCATGCTCTAAACATGGCATAAGGTCCGCAACAAAACCCGTCCTGAAATTTGTGAACTTTGTTTAGCATTGGGGTGCTATATTCCGATTTGGAAATCGACCTTTTGTTTAGTATTCACAAACTTCGCAGCGAACTATTTGGTATACAGGACAATACGCTCCACGCGCTAAGATTCTAATGACACTGACAGTCTATCTCGAGACGAGACTCGAATCTACGACGACTGGCTTGTGAGGCCAGCATCATACTTCAAGACCAGTCAGGATTTTGTTTGTTTTTCAGTATTTACACCAAAAAAAGGGATGTTTTTGAAACGAAAATATGATTGACTCTGGCCTGAAAAAAATCAATTATTTTTTGGAATGTTTGATTGAAAAACTTGCTTTGTGTTGCATAGAATTGCACAGGTTTTTCACTTGACCCACCAAGGACATTGCAGCGGCAAAAGTACCGAGCAAATCCGCCTGCATCAATTAGCTTGGAGTATTGGAACCTAGCTGTGACAATTTCTTACCTTGATTCTCTTGCAACCTCACTGGAAACACGGTTCGGTGAAGATAGTGCACCTGCCTACGCGTTGTCCTTGCTGCATCCCGCTAACGTAATACGCATGTCGTTGGACGAGTTTAAGCGCAAAACCGATGCTTTCGTTTTTTTTTGACGAAGTTGACAATTTTGTTGGAGAGGTGGATGTCTGGTATCAACATTGTAGCAGCATGAGGGCAGACCGTAAGAACTTGGAAGAGCTGGAGCTTGCTGAAGTCCGTTCTTTCTTCCCTGCGACTGAGAAAGCAATTTAAATTGCACTTGCTCTACCATGTACAACATGCACGATTGAACGCTTGTTCAGCACATTACATCAAGTGAAAACCTGGCTGAAGTCAACAATGGTTGAACAGCGGTTTAGTGCTCTCTGCTTGCTAAGTGTTCATCGGCAGATCTGCCATGGGCTGAGATTTTGACGTAAGCGCCAGAAGCATAAAACCGCTCTAGAAGCGATTTGTTTTAATTCATTCCCAAATTAACAGAAGCGCTTCATTGAGCAATCTGATCTGATAGAATCTGAGTAAATATGTTGAAAAACGTATCTCATTGCTTTAACGCGTTCATTTATGTAAATGCATTGAGTTTTAACGCCAACGTCACTTCATCTTCAAAATAGCAAAACCGTTTTGCACGAAAAGTGACGTTGGTGCGCCTGAATAGTTAAGTTTGCCGTGCGTACTGATCTGTAATCAGCAGCAAGAAGTTGGCGCCGCAGCAGCCATGCTTGGTTTCGCTTTTTGAATCTCATTAGGCAATATTTTGTCAAGAAGGCAGAATTCGAACAAGTCATATATAAAGCAATTGTAGAGATATTCTATCTCTACAATTTGTCCAAACAATGTATTGTTGAAATTGCCATAGGTACAGCGTATGGTGAACAACAATCGTGAAAAATTTACTGAATTAGCGCTGAAGGGATTTGCGGTGGATAAAAGGAAGATGGTTCTTAATTAATGACATTATTATTGTTCTCTTTCTACGGTAGGTTTAGTGTAAATTAAATTACAGTTTACTTTAGTTCATTTTACCTCTGCTCACAAGAAGCTGACTTTGACATCCCAAATTCAAGGAGCTGACTTTTACATTCCAAGACCAGCAGGTTGGATAAGGGTTCGTTTCTAAACCACGTGGTCATGAAGAAGGGGACGGGGGAGTTTGTCAAAAGACCCCGAAAGACCACGCACGGGGTGGGGGAGTTAACGAAATGACCATGTGGTCTTTTTTCCTGACTTATAATTTCTCAAGAATGAAGCTATTGCATTTTAAAAATATATAATGTACTGAAAGTTTAATAATAAAAATGTAAAAAATTTAAGCGAATTTTTGGTAGGTACTTGACAAATGAAAAAACCACGTGGGTGAAGTCACGAGGGGGGGTTGGCCAGAAGACCACGGGGGGTACGGGGGGTATAAAAAGTGATCAAAATATGACCACGTGGTTTAGGAACGGCTCCTAACCCGTCAACTAGCTCCAGGGAAACCAAATGTGCAGATTTGTCTGCAAAACGCAGATTTGTAAAGTCTGTGTGCAGATTTTTGTTGATTTGCAGATATTTCCAGATTTTCCCTAGTTTGTCAGAGTCTCCTTATATTTGCGCAGATTTTCTCAAAATGTGTGCAGATTTTTGCAGACTTTGCCTGCGCGAGCGAAATTTTTTCCAATCACGGATAGCTTTTTTTTTAGATTTCAAGCAGATTTTTCTGGTTTTTCGAGCAGTTGCAGACGTTTTTCAAAAACATCCGGCATCTCTGACTTGCTCCAAACTATCCAACGTTACGAATCGGTCCAACGTTATGGCCCCCAAAATCACGTGTTTTTTACGCGGATTTCAGTATATACGCCTTTTTTACGCGTAACCCGAGCGTCCGTTCACCAAGATGGTGGGTCTGTTCTCCTTGTTAAGGAGGGCTGATCAACGTCCTGGTACCAGCGTGGGCCTAAATAGTGCTTTCCTCCGGCAAGACTGGGGGTTGGTGCAGGCCTTACAAGCCAACCGTAGAAACAATCAGTACAGAGAACCTTGAGGCAGCTTTGCCGGATTAGGGAGAGCTTACCGAAGCCCCTCTGAAGGATATACTACTGGGCTGGGAAAGCAGCCATTGACAACGCAGCGGAAGGTGCTATTGGATTCGTCGAGGGGAATCGACGTAACGGCTGGTTCGATGAGGAGTGTCAAACGATTCTGGACGAGAAGTATGCAGTGCGGGCATTGATGCTGCAGCAAAGGTTGATACAAATAGAAACGAAGACAGCAGACCAGATCTTTTCTGGGGCAAGAGTGTGGGAAAATGGAGCAGCTGGTTTGTGGAAAGTTAACGAGCCAGTTTTGTGGATGGGCGATCGACAACGGACTAAATTTTTACGCTGCAGATAATCCGAAAATCTTGCGGATATCCACGCACCATTTTTTCATCGATTTTAAGGTCGCTTACGACACTATCGACCGTGTAGAGCTATGGAAAGTTACGGACGAAAAGGGTTTCCCTGCGAAACTAACAAGACTGATTAAGGCCACGATGGATGGAGTACAGTGCTGTGTGAAGATTCTGAGTGCGGTATCGAGCCAGTTTAAAATACGCAAGGGACTTCGACAAGCCGACTGTCTTTCCTGCCTCGTATTCAACATTGCGCTTGAAGGTGTTATGAAACATACGACCTTCAGCCGGAGCACAATCTTCATTAAATCCAGCCAGTTAATCTGCTTCGCTGACGACGTGAACTTTATTGGAAGGACCTTCCAGGCAGTTGCTGCACAGTACACTAAGCTGAAACGTTTGTATTGAAGAAAAGATTGTATTGAAGGTGAATACTTCGGAGATGACGTACCTGCTTGCAGAGGGAACCGAGCGCGATAGCACTCGCATAGGCAGTAACGTAGTGATCGACGGAGATGATTTCGAGGTGGTTACCGAATTTGTGTACCTCGGTGACGTCAGACAACAACTGCAGCAGAGAAATTCGCAAACGTATTGTAGCTGGAAGTCGTGCCTACTACGGACTTTACGAAACGGCTTCGACTTCGCCCCCGTTTCAAATGCACCATGTACCATGTACAAGACGTTCATAAGACTGGTACGGGTAATAGACATAGACAATGCTCGAGAATAACTTGCAAGCACTAGCCGTTTACGAACGACGACGGAGTATGTGAGGATGGCGTATGGAAGGGTACAAAGGGCGAGATATGTTGTAAGAATGCCGGACAATGATTCCGAAAAATTAGTGTTCGTCTCGAATTTGACCGGTACAAGACGTAGAGGCGCGCAAAGAGCTAGGTGGTTGGACCAAGTGGAGCAAGGTTCCGGAAATGTAGGACGCTCAAGAAACTGCAGACAAGCTGCCTTGGACCAAGGGCGTTGGCGTAACATTGTGGCGCAGATGAAACCCTGATAAATGTTTCACCAGGAAAGTAAATAAGTATCTTGACGTATGTTTAAACCGTCAAAATAAGCACGAATCTGCTTACTCACTTTTGTTGGATGTATTCAAGCAGTGTTTGTCATAACTCTTTGTACTGAACTGAATCGTACGCCGCTTTGGAGTATATAAACGACGAATCTGCAAAAATTATCTGATCTTACCAAGGATTCGAACGGAAGTGAACATTTGTTGTGGATTGCCCGTTTCGGAAAAATTCAAAGGTACTCTCTAACATGCTCTAATAGGCCGAAGGATTTTTCAACAGCTGCTCACTTTCGATTTTAAGCACGTCACAAAATTCACTGCCAGCAATATGTTAGCGGTTAATCTCGTTTTACCACTCCGTCACTTCTGACAATCTGCGGTCGTGCCCAATACCTAAAGCCACCAACCTCGATCAGACGCTGTTAAACGCCACTCAATACGGAAAAAACAAGCACGTGAGCTTGCGACACAGTGAAGTTGTATTTGTTGAAGTTGTTGTTGTTGTTGTGGAAGTTGTTGTTAAAAAATCACAGGAGGGTTGTGTGCAAAGCCACGACCGCGAGGTTGAAGTAGAATACTTTTACACAGCCCTACTTACGGCTGCACATTACCCTACGGCCGGGCGAAACGGTTCACGCCGCTTTTCGCGTTTAGCCTGGCAGAGGCCTAATGTGCTCGGCCAACACAATAGAAAGGTGTTTTCACATTGAAAATTAGACACGGCTTTACTGGAGTAAGTGTTGGTAAATGCATCTACCGCTAATACCGCCGCTATTGTACGAAAGCGCTTCGTTTCATGTGTGGAATAATATCAACAACGAAAAATGACGCGCGTCTAAGCACATCCGAACTGTTTCGCCATGCCGCTTCCATTTACTTCCTTATAACATCGGCCTCATGGAAGTACCGGCTGCACTTACCGCTGAGGCTGTTACCATACTGCTACTGGTACCCAAAACTATTACCTCTTCAAATTAAGTGTTTTACTTGTTCTCAGAAGAACAATTGTTCAATTCCATATAGGATATAATGCAATCGCAGCTCTGTAATATTACCGACAGTAATATTCTTCTGAACAAAATGATCCCACTTTTCCATTAGATGAAGTGCCGGCTGTTGTACTGCAAAAATCTCGACCGATCGCTCGCGTTGGCGTTCGTTCTCAGGCAGAGGCCTGAGACGTGGTGACCAACCACAGGGCAAGTGATTTGTTTAATTTGAAGGCAGCCACAGGCGCAACCCGCTGATATATTCTGTTACCGCTGAGTGCTGATATCTGCTGCTGCTGCTGTCAACGTTGTGGACGGTCCATCCAGCTCACCTTCCGACTAATGAATGTAGCTAGTTTTCCCAAAAACACTCTTTAATAGCCGAAGGGTGCTACGTTATAGGCCACGCCTTTCAGTTCAGGTTTACCATTTCCTTATGTTCTTTAGACGAATTATTCCACAATTCGCATTTGATTTTTGTATCCAGCGAATAAACACCGGTGGATGGTTTGAGCTGCCCTAACATTGGGGGAATTAAGATACACCGACAACATGCACTGTGGAAGCCATTTCACATTCAGTAAATTAGACGGGTGCGACAAATTTAAATTGCTAGGATGCAACACAGAATGCTTGCTTGCGTTGACAAAAATTATTAACTTTCAATGACTTGTTTTTTTGCCTTGGAAGAGGCATTTTGATGTTCAAAATTGGATTTCCTGATGGCAATCTTCATGCTGCCCCAACACGGGGGGAGTAATGGTAGTCTGGCGACACACGCTGAGGAGAACCGCGCTGCTCCTGAGACGTGATGACCAACCACAGGGCTAGTGCTGCTGCTAAGGAAGGACGACTGCTGTTGTCGCTGTCTAGAACTATTATGAGCGGCTCCGGCTGAAACAGGCTCTTATATAGGCCAAATAGCATGTTTTCAATTGCAAGGTATATGATCCTGTCGGCCGTGCTTGGGAAGCAAGCATAAAACGACCAATCAGAGGTCGAATTTTTCGTTTTGACAAGGCTTGACTATTTTCAATAGTACAATAGTGTGAATAATAAAATTACAATTATCTTCTTTTGGGAAGAATCTTAGAAGATTTTCCAATCTATTGCTGAAAGAACGGAAGAAATCCATCGAATATTAACCGATTTATTAGCATTTGAAATTGGACATATTTTTCACTTTTTTAGGTTTTAGATTTTCATTTCACATCCCTATGTAGCCGAACTTCCTGAGAGAAGTATTCTACTTCAAAATTGGACAACTACAACAGAATTTGATTGCATCCCGCACAGAATGTCTGCTTGTGTTGATGCCAGAAAATTATTAACCTTCATTTATTTTTTATTTGCCTTGAAAAAAGCATGGTGTGGTTCAAAATCGGTTGCTAATTACAACCTTTGAGCTGCCCTAACATTGGGGGAATTAAGATACACGGACAACATGCACTGTGGAAGCTATTTCACATTCAGTAAATTAAACGGGTGCGACAAATTTAAATTGCTAGGATGCAACACAGAATGCTTGCTTGCGTTGACAAAAATTATTAACTTTCAATGACTTGTTTATTTGCCTTCAAAAAGGCATTTTGATTTCCGAAACTGGATTTCCTGATGGCAATCATCATGCTGCCCCAACACGGGGGGAATAATGGCTGTCTGGCGACACACGCTGAGAAAAACCGCGCTGCTCCTGAGACGTGGTGACCAACCACAGGGCTAGTGCTGCTGCTGAGGAAGGACGACTGCTGTTGTCGCTGTCTGATGCTACGCTATGCCACAGTTGTGGCCGCTATACGCTGGCCTATCCACAGCCAAGCCACAGTTGTGGCCGCTTCCGCTATCGATGGTACCCACTGCTGCTAAGGGAGGACTGCTGTCGTCGCTGTTCAGAACTGTTATGAGCGGCTTGGACTAAAACAGGCTCTTATATAGGGATGAAAATAGGAATGAATTATTTCACGTACGTGGTGGAATGATATAGCGATCATTTGATAAGCTCCACCTCTTTTTTCAGTTTCTAAAGTTTTGAAGTAGAATACTTCTCTCAGGAAGTTCGGCTACATAGGGATGTGAAATGAAAATCTAAAACCGAAAAAAGTGAAAAATATGTCCAATTTCAAATGCTAATAAATCGGTTAGAATTCGATGGATTTCCTTCGTTCTTACAGCAATAGATTGGAAAATCTTCTAAGATTCTTCCCAAAATAAGATAATTGTAATTTTATTGTTCACACTATTGTACTATTGAAAATAGTCAAGCCTTGTCAAAACGAAAAATTCGACCTCTGATTGGTCGTTATATGCTTGCTTCCCAAGCACGGTCGATAGGATTATATACTTGCAATTGAAAACATGCTATTTGGCCTATATAAGTGCCTGTTTCAGCCGGAGCCGCTCATAATAGTTCTAGACAGCGACAACAGCAGTCGTCCTTCCTTAGCAGCAGCACTAGCCCTGTGGTTGGTCACCACCAGGGTTGATATTTGTTGACACTCTTGAGTGAAAGTGAAAAAAAGCATCCATAAACGTTATTTTTTTACAATCCTTTGAGAGTTCTCCCTTCCCGCTTTTTGCATGGAAGTGAACTGTCAAAACACCTCATTATATTTCATGCGATGAAAGCAAGACAACAGAATCAGTTTATCAGTTAACGAAGATTGTCAAGGCATCGGTCAGTGTCAGTGAAAAAGTGTTTCGGTGAGGTTCATTTTGGTTGAGTGGACTATTTGTTATTCTTTTTCGCTTTGGAGTGAAGATCATTTGGTTGGTTTTGTCGTTAAATTTTATTCCGTAACCGTGAACGATGCGCGCGATCTATTTCATCTGAGTATAACAGTACGTTACTACGACGAAAATCTAGTGTATTTGAAAGAGTGCTGCGATCATTGGAAGTGAAAATTGAAAATGATTGGCTGTAATTTTCGAAGAATTTTGCTGGGGAAAATGACTTTTATCAGCACTGGTCACCACGTCTCAGGAGCAGCGCGGTTTTTCTCAGCGTGTGTCGCCAGACAGCCATTATTCCCCCCGTGTTGGGGCAGCATGAAGATTGCCATCAGGAAATCCAATTTCGGAAAGCAAAATGCCTTTTTTAAGGCAAATAAACAAGTCATTGAAAGTTAATAATTTTTGTCAACGCAAGCAAGCATTCTGTGTTGCATCCTAGTAATTCAAATTTGTCGCACCCGTCTAATTAACTGAATGTGAAATAGCTTCCACAGTGCATGTTGTCCGTGTATCTTAATTCCACCAATATTAGGGCAGCTCAAAGGTTGTAATTAGCAACCGATTTTGAACCGCAACACGCTTTTTTCAAGGCAAATAAAAAAATAATTGAAGGTTAATAATTTTCTGGCATCAACACAAGCAGACATTCTGTGCGGGATGCAATCAAATTCTGTTGTAGTTGTCTAATTTTTACTTTATTTACTAAACTCCCCACTGTAGGGGCAGCGCAAAGGCTGCGATCAGCATGACCAACTTTGAATAACAAACGGTTAACGTTTATTCACTAAAAATTCATCCAATTCAAAACAGGTTTTTGTCTGAGTACAATAATTTGCACAAAAAGACATTAAAAATTTTACCGCATTATTAGACGCGTTTCTCCAGTCATGCCTCGTGAACGTGAAGGTTCCCTATCACAGACATAGATTTCGTGCTCCAGCACGTTACAACACGTGGAAATTGTCTTTTTACTAGTCCTGCCCATAATTCAAAAATTGGCTAATATGCCATTTTTACCAAAATCGAGAAAACAGTTTCTCGTGATGGTACACACCCTAAACAAGGTCCCTACGGAAGCCGATTGTCAAAAAATGCATTTGGGAAGGCAGCAAACGTGAAACAATTTTGGCTAATATCCAGAACAATTGAGAATTTGGCTAATATCCAATTTGAACCTGTGGCATGTTCACGAACCAGTGTATTATTACTGAACTGTGTTTCCTCTAACTTTCGAAAGTGTGTTGTAGCTTGGTGGTTACTGGCAACAGGTGAGCGATCGTAAGGCCATTGCATCAAATTTGACTTTTTCACGAAGAATATTTGATGCTACAAGAATTTATTTGTTGTACTGCGAAACCCAATGATCAAAACGTGTGACTGTTTCCTTCTGTCATAAACCTTTACATTTAAAAAAATGATATTTAGCTCTTTGATTAGGAGTATTATTAATAAAGATAAGAATCAGATTTCATTTTGGATTTGATGAGAAAAAATAGGAAAGTGGATTGTGAGATTACCATGAATAATAATATTTTCGTTATATTATTATATTGCCGCACGTAACAATTGTCTCGTCGTCCTTTTCATCCTCACTTGTGCTTCCGTGTTGTTTTATTGAATTTAAAACCATTTGCATCACCAACGAGTACGATATAATTCACATCGTATGGATATTAGCCGAATTGCACACCGTTTTGTCAACTGATTTTTCGTTCATAATTGAAAAAACGGCTACTGTGTTAAAAATACGGATGGAATTTTTCTACAGATTTCTCTGTTTCAACTCAACGGCAAGGGTCCAGCATATATGAAGGGTGACATTCTCAATAAAAAAGTTGTCATGAGCAGTGAAAGTATGTTGTACCGATAAAAAACTTTCAAAGGCGTTTTTCTCGATTTGATGCCTACGGCATATTAGCCAATTCTTGAATTATGGGCAGTAGTGCAACATTTCTTGGAAGTGTTTTATTATTCTCGGGTAAGAGACTACGAGTGCATTTATTGCATTAATTGAGAAATCCATCGGAAGTTTATTCAGTGCTATGTCTAAATATATGAACGCCAAATACAAGCGTGATGCTCGGAAACGCGCGAAAGACCAGCATGGGGGAAGTGCATCGAAGAAACCAAGTACCAGTACGGAGGTCAATTTAAAAGCAGCCAGAGGTAACACGTGTCCAACCTCTGGTTGAGACGCTGGAGAAGGGCCTTCTACTAGAGGTAGGAGAAATCGAACCATTTTTAGGACTACCAAACGAACGAATGTCAGAACGAATGTTTCTTGTTCTGAGCTTTAACCAAAAGTTAATTATCTTAATTTGAATTCACATGTACATATACTCTGACTGTTGAAACTTGTTTGCGCCGCAAAGAATTTGTACTTTTCCTGTTCAGTGAGGTCGTATTTATTTGTGCAAACTGAAATTGAGTAGTACTTCAACTTCGTTTGCACAGAATTTTCAATACTGCCAATGAGCGGTCAACATTTATTTACTAGGAAAAATGACTGACACGCAAGCAGCCGGGTTATCTTTCTTGTAAAAGTATTCTACTTCAACCTTGCGGTCGTGGCTTTGCACACAACCTTCCTGTGATTTTTCCTCAGTTTCGTAGCACGGATGCACAAAAATGATTTCTTGTCGAGCCGGACCGATAGCACTCTCATTGAAGCAACAAAATAACATGTTTTGTGTCGTGTTGTGCAGCTTGGTTGAAGAAAATGTTCCCGTCCCCATGTCGCATGTAAGCAGATTATTGCGTTCAGTAGACAGTAGATAGTGTATCCAGCGAATAAACACCGATGGTGCTCTCACACACGCAACGGTTTTAACCCGTATCTTATTGCGGTTTGTAACATCAAGCGATTTCGTTTGCTCGCTGTTGCGTGTTGCATCATGTTGCAACTTGGCAGCTGGGAGATGACGAAATTCTGTTTATGCTGATTGATTGAATCGACTTCATATTAGCTCTGCATAGTCGGACTAACTGCTTTTGTGAAGGCGTACTAACAGGGAAATTTATTATTCAATGTCGGTTATGCTGATCGCAGCCTTTGCGCTGCCCCTACAGTGGGGGGTTTACTAAATAAAGTGAAAGTAAAAATTAGACAACTACAACAGAATTTGATTGCATCCCGCACAGAATGTCTGCTTGTGTTGATGCCAGAAAATTATTAACCTTCAATTATTTTTTATTTGCCTTGAAAAAAGCATGGTGTGGTTCAAAATCGGTTGCTAATTACAACCTTTGAGCTGCCCTAACATTGGGGGAAATAAGATACACGGACAACATGCACTGTGGAAGCTATTTCACATTCAGTAAATTAAACGGGTGCGACAAATTTAAATTGCTAGGATGTAACACAGAATGCTTGCTTGCGTTGACAAAAATTATTAACTTTCAATGACTTGTTTATTTGCCTTCAAAAAGGCATTTTGATTTCCGAAACTGGATTTCCTGATGGCAATCATCATGCTGCCCCAACACGGGGGGAATAATGGCTGTCTGGCGACACACGCTGAGAAAAACCGCGCTGCTCCTGAGACGTGGTGACCAACCACAGGGCTAGTGCTGCTGCTGAGGAAGGACGACTGCTGTTGTCGCTGTCTGATGCTACGCTATGCCACAGTTGTGGCCGCTATACGCTGGCCTATCCACAGCCAAGCCACAGTTGTGGCCGCTTCCGCTATCGATGGTACCCACTGCTGCTAAGGGAGGACTGCTGTCGTCGCTGTTCAGAACTATTATGAGCGGCTCCGGCTGAAACAGGCTCTTATATAGGCCAAATAGCATGTTTTCAATTGCAAGGTATATGATTCTGTCGACCGTGCTTGGGAAGCAAGCATATAACGACCAATCAGGGGTCGAAATTTTCGTTTTGACAAGGCTTGACTATTTTCAATAGTACAATAGTGTGAATAATAAAATTACAATTATCTTATTTTGGGAAGAATCTTAGAAGATTTTCCAATCTATTGCTGCAAGAACGAAGGAAATCCATCGAATACTAATCGGTTTATTAGCATTTGAAATTGGACATATTTTTCACTTTTTTCGGTTTTAGATTTTCATTTCACATCCCTATGTAGCCGAACTTCCTGAGAGAAGTATTCTACTTCAAAATGAAAAATTTTGAAAAATCTCGTGGAGGGCTGGAGAGGTCAGGAAGGGTACTCCTTATATCAAAGGCAGGTGTCAAAAAAAACTAGATGTGCCAGTTGAAAGCTTCTATTGGACATGTTTGATAATGCGGAATGTCCATATTATCTCAAAATACATCAAAATGTCCATTCCATCAGCTGAACATACTTTGTACCTTTTTTCAAATTGCATCCCAGGACGGAGAATAAATAATATGACCGCGATGTTCTCAGAGATAGGCCACAAGTTATGCTTTTTTATCTTGAATTCTGAACGGCACCTGGGAAAGTAACAATATCCAAAGCTAGATCCAATGAGATTTTTTTCTACCAGAATAGTATAATTTAAACTGATGGGACGATTCATTTTGTTGCAGTACAAACAAACATTTTTGAGATGATAAGAGACCCTGAAGCGTTGAAAAGTAATTTGTCAACCTGCTTTATAAATCATTGGTGGAACAGATTTTTAGAACAGGTATTACTTTTTTGTCCAACCTTTAAAAATTCAGGACTACGTCGCACAAGCGACTGACGGAAAAATACGCCACAAATTTTCAGCGACCCATCAATTGTCCTGAATGATGCAGAAGATATAAATGAGAAAAATGTATATATATATTTTACACGCGTTGCTTCTTCGTCTGTTGAAACGAGTCGCATGCCAAGCAGACGCAGCAATAAGATAGAAGGATCAATATTTTCCGCTATGTACGGTTGTACACATACCTATATAAAGTCTGCTCCTTGGCCGTATTCACGCATTCAGGGCTCACCTTTTTTTGTTTTTCGCAAATTTATTTATGGAGGGTGTGGATAGACTGAGCCTTGAATTGGCATAGACTTTTCGTTTTGTGGATTTGAGAGATCACCCGAAAAAATCTAATTATGAGAACGAGGGGTAAGGTGACGAATTGAATAATGCAGTGTGTTTCGAATGTTACTGATATTTTTAAAGGAACAGGTTGAATAATCGAATGCTGCGAATGAAAAAAAAAACAATCACCTAGAACTATTGAGGTATTGATAAAACAAGAAAATCAAGGAAAGCATTGCTATTATTTTTTAACCTTCGACTCAATTCACAACCCTTTGGAATCGGAATTTTTTAACGCCTCTGCGATTAGTGGTTTGAAGATTAATTCTTAATTTGCGTCAATAAGGTTTGGCTCTGCCAAAAAATCGGTTGGGTGGATCGAAAGCTATAATCACAAACCCAAAGTTGTGTGCTATTTATTGGTGCAAATCATGACAAACTTCCTCCGGGGAGTAATTGGGTTGCCTCTGCCGGCCGACACGATATACCTACGCTGAATCGTAGAAATAGCTTACTGACAATTGCTGCGGTCACCCGCCGAAAGGATACATTGGATTACAGGTATAATTTGGCACCAGTTTGGAACATTGATGAGCGCTTTTGGACTAACATATCTTCTAATTGGTATTGTTAGCGAATGTATCCTTCTAGGTTTATTCCTATTTGAGCAGAAATCTATTATGTATGAAAATCAACGTAGTTTGATGATGTGTTTTGGATCTGTACTGTGGTTTTGAAATGTGTAGTGAAAATATTGGAGTATCTATGTATCTACGATATTTCTTCTAGCAACATTCGTCATTTCAGTCACGGCATTGACCATCAGTAGTTTGAAATTAATTTACTAAATTTGTTTTTTTTTGTCCTTACAGCTACGGAAATCCGATGCCAGGAGAAATCGAAGGGCGGCTTGTGCTATGAAGTAATTCTTGCAGAACCAGCTATTAATGTGATAGTACCGAAACTGCCACCAACGCCAGGCAAACCGGTGTCGGCTGAAGAAATCGATGAAAAACTGAAGGCAGCCGAAGAACGGCGCTTGTCGTTGGAGGCTAAAAAGATGGCTGACTGGTCAGCCAAAATGGCAAAGATTGAAGAAGCCACTCGTAAGAAAGACGAACTTGATAAAGAGTTCAAGACTCACGCCAAGGAAACTCTGGATCAAAAAATGGAACAGTACGAAGAAAAGCGGGAAGCACAAATCACTGAATTGAAGGAGAAATTGAAGGTACTTTGTGCTGGTTTTTTTGTGAATTATATTGTTATCTAACCCGTTTATCGCTGTCGTAGATGCATGCGGCTGAAATCGAAAAGACTCGACACAGTTTGGAACATACAAAATCAGAAGAACTCAAAATGCAGCTGGAGGATAAGCTGCGAACTGCTGCTTCATTGCGGGACGACAAGATCAAAAAGATTCTAGATCGACTAAAGGAACATGTAAGTTGTCGTAACCCTAAGATATGCAAAATTGTTTGGTTCTAGTCGCCAATGGAGTTTTCTGTTCTATTCCAATAATAGAGATTCCTAAAATCTTTTATGTTAAGGTTGTTCTATCTTGATTGACAAGTTTGTTTTTATTTATGTAATTCTAATTATTGCTCTTTTTATTTTTCAATTAATTTGTTTTCTTTTCATATTTACATCACCCAAAAACACATCTTGAACACTTCACAATCATGTCGTGAAAAATACTATCATTGGACACAAATGCGAACCATTGACTGGCTGTTTGAAACTTCTTTCGTATATCAACAATATCATCATCATCGTGTCACATCATCATCACCATGTTCATTGCTGCCACCACTATGAAACCATTTCTACCATCACAACTATTAGAACACGGAGAAGATTAAAGAGGTCCGCACCACCGCCGATCTGCTCGAGACGCAGAAAACAGAGGAAAAAACTCGCATAATTGAAAACAAATTGTCCACCGCCGAACAGAACCGTGAGAAGGAGCTCCAGAAGAAACTGGAAAATATTCGCAAACATGTAGGTTTCATTATTCGTATATATAATAGCTCGATTATGGAACTAGCAATACGGTGCCGAAATATTCATTCCGTGCATTTCGTATCAAAATGATACAAATGTGAAAAAAAAAAATCAAATAAATATTAGAAGATGTTTTAAAAGTACATTAAAACACTCTTTTCGAATTTTTCACATATTTTTTAAACAATTTGATACGAAGTGCACGGTATAAAGAACTGCACGGAATTAAAGCGCCTCACGGTGACTGCAAAATATTGGAATTTCATGGCCCCAATGTTTAGTATTTTTTTCATCTGCAGTTAGTGCAATTGTAATACCATCGGAATGTTTGCAATCAAAAGGATGAGTTTTCACGTAAAGGTATTATGGGTAATCGGGGCTTAAATTTAAGCTCAAAACTTGCTGTTTCCGACACTAGGGCCTTTTTTCCTTTGGCTTGATTTGGTTTGGTTCTACGGGTTCACTAGATAAATAATGCTTGAACCTAAAATTTGCAAAGAGAACAAAACTGGAATGGGTCATAAAACTTTTGTGAACTCCATTGCATTTTTTTATTCATATAACGGTTTCTAAACCGCAACTTCTAGAAATAAGTTTCCAGAGAAAACCATACCTCTTTTCATATTGCCATTCGAGCGCACAAACTAACTTAAATGTTATCAATATTGATTTAGAATATACTTTCGTAAGTCTTGTAACTATCAAACACACTTCATCAACAAGTTGTCGATTTGTATTCTGCAGGTTTGTTTCTTCAGGTTTAATTTCCACTTTTCTTTGATTTTTCGTTGAAGTATATGCCCAACTTTTTATTTCTGCTCTGTTTTTGATCTTATTGTATCGCAAGGGTAGTTGTTCTGTTATATGTACATTACAATACGTAATAAAGCTGCATTAACTTTTCAAAACTAGCGGTAACTGCTAATTTAATTAGATAAACATGTAACATAATTTTCTGAAGCATATCTTTAAAATAAAAAGGCATCTGTTGTTTGGTGTTGATGAAGTGGTTCTGCAAAATTCTATTTCAAAAGGCCATGAAGGAGTTTGTTGGCCCAATCCGCAATCTAACTATTAGAAACTAACCGCAAAGTCTAAACTTCTCATTTTTAATCCTCTATAATTATTCATTTTCAGGAGCGTCGTGCTGAAATTGTACGCCAAAATAAAGCTGCTCTATCTACTCAGAAAGGCGATGACAATAGCGTAACAGCATCCTCCGGTTAAGGTCCCACAGGCACAAGTTTTCCGAACTTCCTCTTTTAACTACTTTTTATTCAGACATATGCCGTATAAACAAGGCTCTTTCTCCTCTTTGAAGCGAGTGCTGTTTGACACAATTAGAACCAACAATCGCATCTAGTGAACAAAAAAGGTTCATCAATCAATGATATATTAATACATGGATCCAATAGCAAAATTTGCAAGCTCAGGCGTAGAACAAAAAGCCACATGTTTTTGATAAAACCGTTTAGAAGCAATGTTCGAAACTGCAATGAAGATAGTTAGATAGAAAACTAAACATCACTTCTTCACACACAGATATAATATGCTGATTGAAAATGAATAATAAATACTATCTTTTCTAAGAATGCTAAAAAATCGTCAACAATGGAAGCTAAGAAGCATGCACACACGGCACACACTGTAGTGTTGGGCACATGTAGTACCAAACGAAAAGGTTCAAATTTTCTTAAACTATCTGAAAAGCAAACAATAATTACTTATAACGATGCAGTTGAAACGCAACCGGCTTTGTTTTCCTAAAAAGGACCTATCGAATAAAGAACGCTCGTATAAACTGTAATGAATTGACAAGAAAATCTGGGAAACTATTTGTAAACGCATTCTACCGTTCTCAGTATAACCTGGTAAATCTGTATGTTTCCTGTTAACAATAATAAGCAACATTTCCCGTTTAAACGTGTAACCGATTACTATTAACCATTTGAAATATTTTATTTGATCCGTCTTTTATAAGCAACAATTAAACAATAGCGAAATAATACAACTCGACAAATGTAGGTAGATTTGAGAATAGCTTGGGCTAAGTGATCTTAATACGTACCGCAAATAAGTGGAGTTTCCAATTTCGTTTCCTGTGATTAAACTTTTCTCCGCATCGATTTATGCTTTATGCTAAGGTGTGAAAACGTGTAAGTTACCCTAACAGATATTTTTAACACAACATTGAACACACAAAGATAGTCCATCTCCTCTAAACTCTCAATGCGATACGTATTAAGAGCACAATTCCTTAAGCCTGATATATGTACGTCAGTATACTCGTTTCAAGCTGTTCAGTTTTCATTTGTATTCTCTCGTATAACAAAATCTAGGGAACATGAGATTGCCTGAAACGGCAGTATAGGAAGCTGCATTCGAAATGGGACTATTTATGTTTTAAAGGGCAGTATATAGGGTAAAGCTCATTCTGATCGTCCAATGTAAACGGAAATACCTACAAAAATGTTGTTGCACTTTAACAAATCGTCTTTTCAATCGAGCAACATAATATTATACACCAGCGAAGTTTTGCATTTGAGTGCAAACAAAAGCATATCGGCCATTTGACAACCAGGGATTGTAAAATTACAAACATGCCATTTAAGTTTAAATATTTTGATTAATTATGTTTGTTAAATCCTACTTAAAGATGTTCCTATGCATTTCAAGGGAAGGCTCTTCAAATGTCTACTATATACAAACTTTGGTGGTTTTCAATGATGATTGAGAGCTTTTTTTAGTTTATGTTTCATGGAACATCTTTAATTGAGAAAAAAACGGTACTTCCCAAAAAAATATAATGGAATGAGCATTAAGAAATGCAGTTTGAATTCATTGAATTGAAACAAAACCCGACATAGAGGAGATGAAAAGGGGTTTGACATGAAAGAAGAACATCCATTGACGTTATTATTTGCAAATTCATAGTTGCAAACTCTTTTAAAATTATTAAAAAAAATATGCACTAACGAGAAATTAGCATTTATATTATAAAAGAATAAACTATATACCTGCATTCATATTAAATCGCCTCTGTGCCGCCTTTTTGCATTCAACTTTAATACCAACTAACAATTATCTATAATTATACCATGATGATATGAGTGAATCTTCATTCCGTTGATAACAGCAATCAACGCTATCGTTTTTTTTTAACATATTTAAAATGTTTTGAAGTTTATTTGTGCAAAAAAAAAATAAGACGTGAAACCAGAATGTACCGCAAGTAGCAGTGTTTCGAAGAAAACCAGCCGGGAATTGAAATGAGGTAAAGTCTTAGCATTAATTATTCTAATGTTATAAATTGGCTTAAGCTCCAAAGTAATTGTGGATGCAAAAGTGAAAGTGCTGAGTGCTTGCTTTAGTGTAAGACTGCTTTGCTTGAAATTTTCCTTTTTTTCAGCTGAAAACGTTTTACGTTAGTATTTTTAAGAGCTGCGCTTAACAAAGTAGAATAAGAATACATCGGACAAATGGGCGACAATTTGAAGAAAGGAAAAAACGATATCTGTCCAATAGAGGACAATAATAGTCTTTGTTTGATTTGTTTTTCCAAAACAAATGAGTTCTTTAAAAAATACTAACAACAACGGTGTGCTTGAAGAAGGAAAAAATCCCGAACAGCGGAAAAAGTATTTAATTAGCTCAAATACAGTGTAAGAATTTATGTACGAATGAACGCGTCGAAACGCTTATAGTATGATGGAAAACAGACTGGATAGCTGAAGTTGTAAGACAAAATTAAATATTAAAAATTGCTTATAAAAACTTTATTTTGATATCGCTTTTCTTCAGTTCGAAGCATGCTACAAGGTTAAACATACACAAAAGCAACAACAAGTTGTAAAAATACTAATCGGTGGTGACGAGTAGCTTTCTTATAAAGGTTACTCGGCAACAAAAATATATACCCACTTGATCGGAAATAAAAAAAATAATGCAAAACGTGTATCAAATCTTATCTATTGAAATGCATATACAACTATCATTAATAATGTATTACTATTATATATAGCACAAGCAAGCTTCTGTGATGGGTTTCATTCGTATTCAAAACAAAAAAAAACAGTCAAGTACGGTCGTGCTAATTGATCGATTACAAAACAAATACTGCTTGGAGGATGTTAGATTTCCATCCATAAGAAGAAAAATAACAACAACGGCTAAAGTCAGGACCCATAGTGTTAACGCAAATTAAATAACAAACAAATAACTGCATAACACTGAGAAATACTCTGCTGCAATCTATTGAAACACACAAAACCGTGAAATAAATGATGAAAAAAAATCGAAGGACACAAACAATCAATGTGACATCAAATAACATGTGGAATATCAAAACTCGAAAATTGATATCAAATAAAAACAAAACACCTAACAAAACTCACTTGAATTATTTCATTTTTTCCAAAAAACGTTCTCTTATTTTCAATAATACCTTCAAAGCTGATTTCTTTCAACAAGTCCAAATGACTGATTTTTATTATTTTTATGTAGTTCGGATGTTTATTGTTTGCATTTTCTCACCAAAGAAATAATCTTATTTGAGGAAATAATTCGAAACCCTGTTCCTCTGTTGCATGAACAAAGTGGCAATAACTTCTCAGGGCCGAGTTGCTCTAACGTATCTACTTTGGCGTAATAAAAATGTGCAGTGCTTAAATCAACGAAAACTGGAACATGTCTAGATATTGCTCTAGGGGGCAACAGTTGAACAAGTTGGAAGAACCAGTAACTTAGATTTCTGATGCAAACAATGTAGCAATTCACTCTCCTGTCGCTTTTTTCGCATGCCAATTGAGGTAATTGGATTGGGTAGCAGCTTCGTACTCTTGCACTAATGCATCAACTACATCACGGCTTTCGTCGAATTCACTCAAGTCATCTTTGAATTTGTCTTCACGTTTGAACTGATCGAGAAAGGCTCCTCTTTTGCAGAGTTTATCGTACTGATTCAAAGCACGTTCGAACAGAGAGCATATACTTGTATGATTGGCTAACATGAGGCCGGAAACACGATGCGCACTTTGTACATATGGACTGCTGCGTGAGAGAGCGACTTGAATGCTGGCAGGCCCCCAGTTGATAAATTGCGCGAGCTTCCTTTCCCGAATTCGCTGAATGGATTTATGAACCTGAGTAGGATTCACTTCACCCTGAATGATGTTCAGTATTGAAATGTATCGATGGTGATTCGTTTTATCAGGACCAGTAGAAACCATCATATTCTTCGGCTGTAGCAGACGCCGCATGACGTCGAGAACGGTAGTTTTCTGTACACTGACTGTGTCAGTGTCGGTTGTAAGAGGAGTGTAACCGGTCATTAGAAAATGTAACTGGGACGTTGGAATTAGTGGGGCGATTAACTCGATTAAATTGTTATTCATGTACGACGGATATCGAAGGGTAGTAGTGCTCACGGACATAATCGTCGAAACTAAAGTGTTAATTTGAGTGAAACTGGGATTCTCAAGATGCAGTCTGTCGGCGGCTATTCGGTTCAACGCTGTGTTATCCAAAACAACAACGCAATCCGCACAGCTTGTTAATCGTTTTAACGTCAAAAGACTGTTGTAAGGTTGTACTACAACATCACTAATTTCATCTTGATTTGGGAAAACACTATAAGTTTGCACTAGTTTTTTGGGAAAATGGTCCGATAATCGTTCCATAATGTATGATCCCATTCCGGAACCTGTTCCCCCAGCTATGGAATGACATAGTACAAATCCTTCTAAGCTATCGCTCCCATCGGCTTCTCTGTCTATAATGTCGAAAACCTCCTCGTGTAATTTTTCTCCTTGACTAAAGCCGGACGCCCAATTGTTTCCAGCGCCTCCGCCGTCTTTGGACAGGTATACATTTTCCGGATTGTAAAGCTGCAATCAACACCGGTACAACAGGGAAGCTTATATATTACTATTAAATTTACCTTCGCGTACGGCGATGTCATAATAGTATGGATGACGCGAGGTTCCAGGTCCAACAGTACCGCTCTTGGAATATAATGATCATCATCAGCTTGATAGAAGAACACATCCTTCCGATCGATGCCATCTGTGGCGAAGTCCTGCAATACACCCGAAGGTGAAATTCCATGCTCCAAGCAAAGCCGTTTCCAAAATTCAAAACCAACTAAAATTAAGAAACCGGTAGAGTAAGTATCAATAAATCACAACTTTTACCTAAACATTTTTACGTAAAATTCAACACAATACATACTCTGGTTGCCGCACTGGCCCAATTGTAAAGTAATAATTTCACTTGGCATTTCCGGCGAAGAAAGACGGATGGTTTTGTTTAAAAATACTTAAAACAACAGATAACGCTATTTATTTGAATTCTACCTAAACACAGCACTGATTTAATTAGCTTTTTAAATTTTTGTTGTTGAGATTCTTGCGTTTCAAAACCGCTTGATATATCGGATTCGATTCGCAATACCAAAGTAAATTGAGTAAATGCCAAACTCAAAACCCAACGAATTTTATTATTCTTTGCCTCTCAGGGTCAGAGATGCCAGATATACAGACAAATCTGTATTATACAGACTTTCTGTGTTGCGATACAGACACGCATAAGCCTACAGATTTTATACAGACATTTAGTATAATACAGATATTACACAGATATCTGATATTCTACATAATGGTTTTACCAGTATACACAAAAAAACGAACACAAAAACCAAAAGTCACTGTAGCCGTTGCTGGAAAAAGTGAACTAGGAACTGAACACTTTGCTGAACATATTAATCTTGCGTTTTTGAGAGTGAAATCATGACAACGGGAATCGAGTCAGGCTATCGGGGGTTTTATCGGCCCCGTGGGCACTAATCTGCCTGTTTCGCCCCCAGTAACAAACAGCTGATTGTCTCGATCGATTGCCATGCAGGTTATATTGGTGAAAAGACCGTTTGTCATATTCGGAGCAATATCCAACGTTGAAGAATTGCTTAAAATGTCCCAAACCTTGAAGGTACTATTTTTATAACCGCGAGACTTCTGCCATCATGTATCAGTTTAGCTACATTGCGACGAACGACGATTTTTATCACGGGAAAGACTCTTACTTCTATGTGTTACTTAGATTTAAAAGATAAATTAGTTATCGATTAATCGACCAACTATGATAGACTCGAAAAAGAACAATCAAAACAAGCAATAAAACAAAACAATCTGACAGGTCGACAAATAATTAGGTATCAATGTATCGGTAACTTTTTTTCGCAGCGGTATACAGACTTATACAGACATTTTTATTGATTATACAGACTTGCCAAAAAAAAGTCTGGCATCTCTGCTCAGGGTTGCCAGGGAACAAAGACTGCTGCATCTCAAGATGTGTCACTCACGAATTTCAACTACAGTCCCTTTGAGTACAGTCTGGCAGACTCTGGTATCGGAGCCAATCGAACTAGAGACTGTGTTATAAAGAGATACGCAAAGAGAAAAGCAGTAAATATGGCAACCCTTTGCTAATGTTCTATTTTATACAATTCTGGCAACCACATTTATTTTCGCATGACTTTTCATACGCACTAGAAAGTGTAATGAAATTTCGAAACTTTGTAAGGATATATTACTGAGTTTCAATGCTTGTTCATACAGTTATTTAGATTTCAATGCATCACTCATAATATGAGCATGACGAACACATTTTTCATTGAAACCATAATTGCACGTGATTCACAGAATTGATACTGATTGCAACACACATTCTGTACGAAAAGTAACACGCATGAGTTTGTTTACTTTGCACACTTGGAGCCTCGATTTGACGGTTCACTTGGAGTTTTCGACCTCACTCTTTGCGTATCTGTTCATAACACCGTCTGTAAATTGAACATATGACAGCTTAGAAAAGTTCAAATTTGGGGAAGTATTGAGACCGTGGTGTGCTAAAAATTATTGAAATATTTTCAACTATTCCAGTATTGATATAGAGACTATATGGTCGGCGTGCGACAAGACCAAGCCAAGCATTTTCTTTAAAATTGAGTTATTAGCACCAGTGGATGTGCAAACTGATAATCTATGTTCCATTAAAGAATGAAATCATTTGAACAGTTCATAGGCGTGTTATAATAAAAAATCTCTGTAGCACTTTGTAAAAAGAACGAAATTGCATTCGACCAGAGTGAACCGTAAACACAGACATGGCATCTAAAGAAAGTGATTTTTTCTGATTTAAACGCAAACTTTGCGATTAATTTTAACCGGCAACTGATTTCTCTGCTTCGAACAGCTCGTTAATACGACTGTCATCAGAATTATATAAATAAACAGCCAGGTGGTTTTCGTAGGGCCGAGTTTCGTTTTAATGGGCACATCACGTTTTTGCAAGATCTTGTTGAGCCAGACCGAACCAAGTGCATTTTATTTTCATTTGATATTTCTCAAATAACTGGGTTAATATACGTTAAATCAAAAAAGTTAGACAATACCCGCTTCAAAATACCAGAGCATTTCATATTGATACTATCTTAACACTTACCACTTGGTTGGAACCAGGAAATAGAGCAACAAAATAAAGCATTGCTTGTCTATCAGCTGTGTATTTTTTAATGCAGATTGGACTGAGAGTTAAAGCAGCATTGATATCTATGTATTACGTTTGACTAGTGAGAAAAATTAGCTTGTTTAATAGTCAAGTTGATATGTTGTAGTAAACACGTTGGACCAGACCGAACTGAAGACCATTTTTTAAAATTTTTGTTCAACCAGAGTGAACTGAGTGCATAAGTGTCAAAAATAAAAACCAAATATTTTAACAACTATTGCTATTTTTAGTGTATGCATGATAACAGGACAATCATTAAGCCCTGTTCATTACGTGTTAGCATTGAATTAATGATAAGTTCAAACACGATTAATTTATGGGTGGTCAAACTTCAATTGCTAATTACTCAAAACAATGTGTTTGGCGCTTGGCTCGGTCTGGTCGCACGCCGACCATATAAGAGACAGTAAATCACACATGAAAATTTCTATTATAATCATGAAGTTCAGGATAAAAAAAATTACAGACGGCAAACAAGTCTTCAAAACATAGTTGAAGTTAGAGCCGGATTTACGATTGTGGGGGCCCGGGGCCCACTTTTAAGTGAAGGCCCCAAAATAAAACAAGATACCAAAAATTTGTTAGAATTTTTTCTCATGAGTTCTTTTTTTGCACAGAACTAATTAATTATATAACAAACATTCAACTCCTTCAGTATATCGTACTCGCAACTCAACAATGCTAAGCTTGATAGCCTTTCATTCTTCATAGTCGTATACGCAACCTATTTTTAATCAGTTTCATCTTCGATAAAGACCTTTCCATAGTTGCATTCGAGATCATTTAAATAAATCCGCAACGCATCAGCGTTTACGAACACATTTTGCATATCGTTGTTCACAATCACATTGTATAAATGTAATTCAAATTAACTATTCTCTGGACTGCTTAGCAAACGGAAAAAGCTGAACTAACTCGTTTCCCAATCCATTTTCCAGATCTGGTTTGATTCAAATGGTTCGCGAAAAAAAACACTGAAGGAAAGTTTCAGATTGAAATGGTCTGTTCAAATTTTCTTGCTGTCGAACTTTTGACTGAATCTCATTTTTGATAGAGAAAAAAACTTTTTCTCGATTTGTGGGTGCCCCAAAAATGCAGGAACCCGGGGCTCCCGGGCCCCTTTTTAAATCCGGTTCTGGTTGAAGTTATATTTGAGGAATACCATTAGCTGTTGTGTGTTGTGTATAGATTAAATTAATTTATATATGATATCAGGTATTACAAAGCAACAGTTTACAAACGACTAACGATAAGACTAATTTTCAATATTTAACGTTTCAATAATTTGAACATAAACTGCAACACTGCCAACTATTTTCATCGACAATGAATTCATGTCATGGGCTCAAAATAAACTGTGCCCGCTGTCAGCAGTAAGATGAAGATGTATGAAAAGAAGCGGTGATAAGCTATCTCGTTTATACATATATATTGAGATGTTAGCCCTAGAAACATGTCGCGATGCCATAGGGGTGATTTTCATCAAATTATCCGGTTGCCAGATCGCATGATTTTCAATCAGCCAGACTATAAACATGGGGACTGTAATTTGAACTTCAAATCCTAGCAAAATAATTTAAACTTTCAACACAGATTAACAAACATAACAATGAAACCAAGATCCATCGCAACAAAAACCGATCATTTAAAATTTTCATTCATATAACAGTCGTCGCGCGACAACGCCGTCTGAGGCGCTGTTATGCTATCTCATACATTTTTCGTAGTTCCCAATTTGACACATGCACGTACGCTAGCGTTGTTGTCGGAATACTGGGCGCAATGCGGACACGGCAGCAGGTGGTGCTAGTGTTACTTACGTAAACTACTGTTATCATCCGAACGATGTATTGATTGATAATTTGTACAAAGTATTACAGTACTAAACAAAAAAAAGTACGCACCCACTATCCTAATGTTGAACTCCCTGTATCTTTTTTAATATAAGGTATATGAACTCGATGAATTCGGATAAATTGTAGTATTTCTAATATACTAACGATTGGTATAATAATTTTGTCAAAGAACTCAATATTAAATTCACACTTCAGCATAATTGTAATTAAGCTCTATTTTCGCTTGGTCAAAATAAAGTACGCATTCTTTATATCATCCTCAGTTTACTATTTCTCAGCTCAGATATTTATTTTTTATTGTGTCCTACTCCTCGTAAGTCCAATAAGATTCCTATTGCTGCAGAAAAACGTCGAAACAATGTGTTTGATTATTTGTTTATCATTATTAGTGCGCGGAAAAATCGGATAAGATGGGGAAAAAGCAAATTTCCGTAGATATTCGTAAACTTATAGTTAACAACCGTCAGGAATGATCTTTCTCATAGAGAAATTGCTCGAAAATACGATTTAAGTGAAGCAGGAGCACGAAAAATATGCAAAAAGCATGGGGAACTGGGAAGCGTAGCCGATCGGACCGGTAGAGGAAGGAAGCGGAAAACTACAACTAGCGATGATCGCCGAATTTCTCGAGAAGTGGCAAAAAATCCTTTCGCTACCAGCCGAGTGATTCGTGAAAATGCTGATTTAAATATCTCTGAACGAACTGTGCGCAGAAGACTACAGGAAATGGGTTATAGGAGTGGATTTGCCCAACGACGTCCTTTGATTAGAAATGTTAACAGGTTTGTTTACTTCGTATTCAGCATACATTTTTGGCTGAGGTCTATTTCTGCAGGATCAAACGCCTTAAAATTCGCTCAAAAAAACATCGAAAAGCCGATAGAGTTCTGGAAACAGGTTATCTGGAGCGATGAAAGTAAATTTCAACTCTTTGGCCACAAACAACGAGCACGAGTTTGAACGAAACCTGGTGAGAAACTTGCCGATAAAGATATTCAGAAGACGGTCAAGCACGGAGGTGGCAGATGGCAGTATCATGGTGTGGGGGTGCTTTACTTGGTCGGGTGTTGGTAATATTGAGAAAATTGACAATGATCCTAAGCATACCGCCCACAAAACCACTGCGTATATCCGTGCTTCACGTATCAAGCTATTGGAATGGCCATCACAAAGCCCGGACTTAAATCCGATAGAAAATTTGTGGTAGATTTTGGATCGAAATGTCGACAAGGGAGTGGCCAAACTAAATACTAAAATAAAGAAAAATCAGTTTAAACGTTGAATCACTATAATGCGTACTTTATTTTGTCCACAAGAAAAATGACAATTTCTAAATATAAGCTCTTTTTATGTTTATATGTCGTTTTCATGTCGCTTTATCTAACATTTTTCGAAAGTACACCTCCAGTACTGTCTTTTGTTAGAACACTTTGATTATCTATCTGCCTTAGATTCTACCTAAATCAAGAAAGTTTGAACATATCACAGGTGCGTACTTTTTTTTGTCCAGTACTGTATGTCTGTTAAGCATAGTTTACAGTTCCAAGCGAAGTGAAAAATTTGACAAGTGAAAAAGAGTGAATTTTCGCTTGCGAAATCTGTCGTGAAAACCTGTTTGTGAAACACGCAGGTATTTCACTTGCCTGCAGTTTACAGTTCAAGTGAAGCGAAATTCACGAGTTTACACTCCGAGCGAAATGTAAATTGGCTGCAACTGACAGAATATAACCGCACGCAAGTTTTCGCTTGCTGCTGCTTTTTTCACTACCGTTTGTATGCGTGAAAAAAGTAAACCCCAGTGAAAAAGATGAGATCCAAAACCTTCGATTTCGCTGGATCAAATTTGTTTATAATTCCAAGCGAAGTGAAATTTTTGCAGGTTGCATTTTTCACGAGCGTGGAAAAATGAACATTTTGTATGAGATTTTTACTTCACTTGGAACTTTAAATAGGACTTTAGTATGTACTTCAAATGTGCAGATATTGTACTTTTCAATTCAACCTATTTTTTATTTTGTAATTTATCAATAGTGTCTTGCCCCTAGGCCGTCAATGCACTTGATAGACTCCGTCGCTTCCCGTCAAACGGTTAAACTCATTTGACAAAAATGATCTCGCATCACTGTCATTCGTGCTTCGTGTTCAGATGTTTTTGCCTGTCTCTGTTCAAAAGGATGAAGAAAATCGTGTTTATATATTGAAAACTTTCATGTGGAATCTTTAATTTTTCTCCGAGAAAAAAGAAATATTCGGCAAATTTATTGATAATTTTAACCCTTTCTTGGTTTGATGAAGAAGAACGTCGGGTTAAGTAGTTAATAAACGAAGTTAAGGTGAAATAGTGAGCGTAGAAGAGTACTAAAACATTGTTAATAATTTTCAACTACCATGTAGCGGCTGTCATGAAGAGGGCATCAAAGCGCACGTCGCTCATCGGAGAATGATGAAACAGCGTTTGTCATGAATCAGAACGAAAACATTGTTAGCAGCAATTTCTAGTGTTCAATAAAATTATTAACTATTCCTTTAAGCCACATAGAATGTATTCGCCATTCAGAGATAATTTTTGGAACAAAATTAAAATGAAGAACATCGAAATGAATAAAACTCACAGCCAAGAAAAATCGACTAGAGGTGATTCTTTAGCTGAGTGGGATCTTAGTCAGATTGAATTACGTGACGATAGCCGATCGATGAAAAACACAAATACTATAATTGATTTAGAGGAAGAGGAATCGGACAGAAACAGTGCTCACGAGGAGCTACCTTTGAGTGGATTTGAAACATCCGTTCTACGGCCTGCTTCCTTGCGGATGCAACCATCGACTGCACACAGGCCAACATCATCTATATTAGCTCCTCCTGTTCTACTCAATAATATGGCTCGTAGACCGATACATGATTATCGTGCAATTTTCGGAGGGACACCAAGATTAACACAGCAACAATCGGATTCACCGGGGGCAACAGTCCCGGCAGGCATAATTTTCAATCGTTCGTACAACAAAAAAGTTGCACCAACCAAGGAAAACTATTTCAGTGTCATGGATACACCTCCTACACCGGGACAGATGTCGGCAGCTAGTATCTTCGGTGATAGGTCATACGCTGGAACACAACCTAAAATCGGTAAACTTCAACAAATTTTATTTGAAATTGGCGACCGTTTTAAACTGTTTTCTAAGACATTGCTTATTGATATTAAAATGACAGAAAATAGTAGTTTACTGTTAAATTATTTTGCAATTTAACATGTCGTATTTTCCTTTTCTCATGCATTATTTTGATCTCTTACAGTAATGACATCGAACCACTATGAAAAAAGAATTATTCGCCGTTCCTTCGATAAAACGATAGCTACTACACCTGCCAGCACTAGTCGCCAGGAAAAGAATAAAGGTCCTTACAAACTACTCGGAGTAATTGACTTAGAACCAGATTCTGACTCTGAAGACTCGAGTATTTCTCACACAGTTTCCGCTGCAGCTAATGCTATCAAAGATAAACAAGATAGTCGAAGAGCTGCCACGCCGGTCAATGTGCCACCTTTGCAAGAGAGTGCGGCGGCTATAACTCCGTCTTCAAAGACAGACAATAAATGTAAAGAAAAGGATGAAAATGTTTTGACTATCGAAATAGAGGAAGACGAGGAATGGATTGAGGAAGAAGATACAGGGATGGAACTGAGTGAAGAGCCTCCGACGGAGAATAAGTTAGTAACGAGTCCTAATCCGGGTATAACTAAACCATCGTCTTCGGAAGAAAATGTCAATGTTGAGCAATGTGTTTTGAGTGATACAGAAGAAACAAGCTCGGCAACCCAGATGAACCCGTCAACACTAGCCAATTCGTTCTGGGACGTATCCAGCTCGGGTTGCATGAAAAGATCAAGTGAGAAAGATCACTCTTCCAAAAGCTCAGTTCAACATACAGAATTTGAGTTACTTCTAGACCGAATAAATCAAGAAGTACCAGCAATGTCTCAACAAGACCGTATCGACCATTGGCGGGTAACTCAAGACGATCTTCTGTATTCGATTCCTACCG
The DNA here is from genome assembly GCF_029784165.1 of Wyeomyia smithii. Classification (NCBI taxonomy): domain Eukaryota; kingdom Metazoa; phylum Arthropoda; class Insecta; order Diptera; family Culicidae; genus Wyeomyia; species Wyeomyia smithii. The sequence continues at coordinate 77,882,131 of NC_073696.1, forward strand.
TAGCCGAAATTGAAACCGGAGCCTCGATTAAACGCCCCATGGACGATCCAATTCATATATCGAGCGGTGATAGCAGTAGTGATTCGGAAACAAGTGATAGTCCTAGTTTACTTAGGCTCAAGCAACAGAAAAAAACTACTTTCAAAAGGCGACGTATGGGGGAAACAGCGCTACCTGGAGATAGATCATCGCCTTCATTGCACTTAGGTGAAGAGTTGGATTTTCGGCGGAGTCAAATTAATCCCGAAATTGATAAAAGTTTAATTCAGGTTCGAAAAAACTATTACAAGTTTCCAACACGATTCGATCGATTAACGACCAATGAAAGTTCTAGTTTAATTGAAAAACAGCACGAGGATCCTTACGCAAAGTTTCTTGACAATGAGAAGGAAGCTTTCACTAATTTTTTACGCCGCAATCCGGCGTATCGTCCTCATCTATTAACAAAACAACGCTTCCCTTCAGCGACGCTTGACGAAAACAAAGTAGCCGTCGTAATGTTATCGCCAATTACAGTGCAAAGACAGAACGACCCAACAACGGAAAACTCCCGGTCACAAGCAGAACGTGCTGAATCAGCTGATCGTCTGCCTCGATACAATAAAAACCACAGGTCCACATCGATTGGTAAAACGCTACGTTATAAAGTGCGGAAACCTCAGCTCAAGAAAAAACCTATTGTCGTTCTTCGATCAAATCTTCGTAGTTATCGGCGTTTGATAATGAAAAATTCTCTTCGGAATGGGAAAGTGCGAAGAAAGTCATCATTTGTAAATCTTATTGCAAGCGCGAAACAAAAGAGAAGAAAGCAAGCCTCGGCAGGCCAAGCGAAAGCAAACGAAGCAATTAAACTAAACCAGGAAAACAGTTCTAATGACCCTAAAGTTACTGCCAGTCTTTCAGAAGAAACCCCAAAGAAAGAAGTCTCTGCTAAGAAAAGTTCAGCGCATAAATCTAGCAGGGTTTCAATTGACAGCGCGGTTAGTAGTTCGACATCGGCCGAACACAGAAGACAGCGAGAAGATGGAACGTGCGTCGAGCCTGCAAAAGTGCAGACAGATTTACGCACCATGAAAAATCCCCTATCCCGTGCCAATGGTGAAGTTTTAATGGTATTTTTTGAGGCTAACAAGCTGATTGTCGTCCAGCAGGAACTAGTTAGTTTTTGGGAATGCTCCAAACTATCCGCTCTGCTAGGGATTAAACAGGAACTTCAGCTGATCGGACAGATAAAACGGGCTCAAACAGGTAAGCAAACATTATTTTTGGTGTTACTTCTGAAATTCAAACAGTTTTTTAATGTTTCTATATTTCAGACTACCAAATCGAACCATCGAATTCACAACGGTTGGGATTTAATGATGACGATCCATTCTATCTAGAGCTACGAGCAAGAAATTTGGACGAAGATGAATCCCGCATATGCCCGTTAGCATCGATTTATGTGAATCACTATTTCGCTAGTGAAACCGAGGATGATAAGGATCCGCAGCCATGTGTTCGGATGAAATCTCTGCAATTGGATAGTATTAGAAGGTAAATCCGTTTCTAATTAACTATCTAGGCAGCCTAAGTAATCTAAAACTTCTACATTTCCAGTGAGCTCTCAGACATTATTTTCATTCCGCTGCATCGATCGCGATATTTTGTAATCTGTTGGCGCGAGCAATTGTCCGAAACGGACTACCGAACGGGATTATGCAAATACAGTTTGACACCAGATCTGGAAATGCTGGCCAGTATTCGGGAGTTTCCAAGCATAACACAAAAAATTCATGCTCTTAAATGCATGGACAATAATCGACTGCTAGGGTTAGGAGGAACCATGGTCGCGATTTGGAGTTGCGATAATGGATGTCTGATGTTCACGGTGGACTTGAAGATTGAAATTCAACTGCCGCTGGCGGCTTTTATTCATACCGAAAATGTAGGTTGAATTATCTCCAACACAAGCAATAACTAACAGTAACTAACCTATTTTAGAGTGAAAGAGCACTGTTTCTCATACAGTTGTGTGCATCTCCGAGCGGTAATCCAAAACGTAAACTTATTAAAATAATTGCAGTAAACATGAGTAAGCGTACGTGGCACCAGGTCTTCGATTATGAAGTTGCTTTAGAGTCCACAAGGTAAGCTGAACAAATTTCATATATGTAAAATATTACAGTTGGTAGCTTACTAATATGTACAATTGTGTTGATGTTTTTAACATTTTTTTCTTCACATTCAAAATTTTTATGTTAATAAAGTATAATAATTATTTTTGAATAACTGAAATAATGAGAGGTAACAAATTCCTGTAACTTTTCTACAATGTATTGTGTTTCAATAGCATACTATGCGAGTCCTTCAACCCCAGTGCGACTGGTCTGCATTGCACTACGTTCCAGAATGGCGAATTGTTGACAATTAGCATGGAAGATCTCACAACTTGTTTTACGAACTACAAACGACTGCATAGTGCGGACGAACGACGCGTAACCAGGGATATACTGGCTACTCGGGAGAAAATCTTTCTTGGTTCATGCGACAGTCGGCAGCTGCTATTGGTAAGCGATAAGAGCATCAAACTGAAAACAATCGACGAGTACTTGTTAGGATGCAGGTACTACATCGCCAGATAGTCGGGACGATTGAGCCAAATTGTTCATAACAATGTACTAGATGTAATAATTGTTGATCGCAAACATAAGTCAAGTTCGTATGACGCCGATAGATTGTAGCGAGCTAGCTGGACCAGTCCTTATAGTTACGGTCACCTTTTGTGTGATTTTTCATTTTATTTAAGCTTTGGAACAGCACATTTGTTGTAATGGTTCTTTGCAAAATGTGTGTTTTATCACCTGGTACAATTCTGAAATTCGAAATAGGGCGCAGCAATATTTGTGCGATAATCTGACCGGAGGCTTTCTTTGTGTACATTTGCGATTTTTAGTTACAAAACAATGTACAATGCAAAGCGCAACGTTCAAATATTATCGGGTTGAATTGTAGAAAAAAAAAAACTATATAATAACGCTTGTTTGTAACATGTTTTAGACTTTTTATTTTGTAAAAACAAACGTGCAACACTATCATTAGTAGTAGCCATTTCCTAACTATTTATGTAAAACTGAACTTAATTAAGAGAGTCTTAATTTGATTATACTGAGCTGAAATAAAAATACATTTGGAAACCCTATTTTCAAACCCTAAATGGTAAAAATTTCTTGTCTTCCTCGGTTTCTTATTTGGTAAGACGGAAATAATGAAACTAATAGATTTACTGTCTTTTTTGCCTGTTTATTTTTTGCTGTTGTAGAAATGTTGTCTATATCAAACGTAAAATAAAATTTAGAGTAACTTTTTAAATAAAAAGTAACGACAGACTGACAATTTTAAAGTGATCCTGTGGTTTAAGGGATCTGCTTTTTTTCTTATTTTTTTTTTAAAAACAAAGATGTTGCAACGTTTAGGAATTATGGCGTCATAGGGTCGCTGTATTGATGCTTTAGTTGGTATCTGCCGTGTTGAAGAGTGAACTTCCATGCAATTTTGTAGGGTTTTTACAGGTCGAGGATTAGTGTTTTTTTCTCCTACATTTCGAGTCTTGAAAATATCTTCCGTTTGAAGGACAATCTGTAGTGATTAAGGCTAATTGTAACTTTTGTTTGAAAGTTATTAATAAGGATCAGAAGTTCATGAATTGAATATGACTGGGCCCTGGATTTCACTTTAGGGCCAAATTGCGCTAAAAGATATTGAGAATTGTAGTAGTATAGGGAAAAAGTGTCATATGTAGTCAAAAGCTTTTATAATTTATCTACCTTCTAGTGCTTTTTAAACTCAATGGATCACTTTCTCTCATAAGTCTGAATCTTTTTTCTTATACAATACCATACAATAATCATGTTGTTTGGTTGGATGAGCTTATTTTATGTCTGACTTGGGACTAATTTACTATTAAAAACACATTTTTAAAACGCATATTAAATATATATTAGCAAAGTATGTTTATTAAATATATGAGAATGAAATTCGAAGCTTTGGCTGAAAAATAAAGTTAAGTTTTTTTTTTTTAATTTTAAAACCAGTAATGCTGTTTTTATCAAAAAGAAAAACGCTTCGAAGAATTCAGAGTAAAATTTGGAACATGATTCTGACGCTATTTTCGAGCAACACAGACATATTCTGCCGCGCATAGCAAGTCAGTCCCATTTGCATTTTCAGTAAAATTGAGTTATTACGCGTAAATGGTAGCTAACAATGCATAGTGTAGTAACAATGGATGAGCTCAACTACTTGGTTTTGAAAAACTGCTGGAAAACATCCAAACATATTGTCCCATCTCGTAAGAAGCAATGTTATAAAATCATATTAATACGCGTTTTTCTCGGCTTGCTGAAAATGCAAGTGGGACTGACTTGCTATGCGCGGCAGTATTGGTGTCGAAACATCAGAATCTATGTCAAATAAAACTACAGGTCGGACTCGATTATCCCGAGTTTTGAAAAATATTTCAATCCGGATAACCGAGTTTTCCGGATAATCGAGTCGATTTTTTAAAATAAAATTTTATCTTTACTCATGGAGCATCCTCAGTTTGTTGATCAAAAGAATATTGTAATTATCTAGCGACTGAATGTCTATGTTTGTCAAATAAAGACTGAATGTCTATGTTTGTCAAATAAAGAAAACTTAATCATGATGAAATGAAACAATCGTGTCACCTCTCAGATAATCGCGGCATCGTGCCACGGGGCATAATCGCCCCACGGATAATCGAACCCCCGGATAAGCGTGCCTCCGGATAATCGAGTCCGATCTGTATTATGAACTTTCGACGAAAATTGCGAACCTCATTTGCTACAAACAGCTCTCTTCATGTCCAACAAGTTAGTTAGATTATTTCTTTTTTCTTCACAATATGGTCCCTAGGACTGATTCTCAATTGCGAAAGCAAACAAATCTTAGCAACTCTTATTACACTTCTGTAAGTAAAGTTGAAATGTTAGTATTTGAAATTGGCCATTCAAAATAATTGGTTGTTAATTTGTTTAAGAATACTTGTTACAATCAAAATGAGTTTGACGATCGCATATTTCGTAGTTGCTTCTCCGATTTCGTAGTTGATGTTGTCGAAGACTAAGTTTACTTCTGCACCTCCACGACTGCGACGGAACGGTCAGATCGAGATCGTGTTTATTTCTAAATCTCTACAATTGCGGCTAAAAGGAAGGGTTTCGTTATCATGTATCCGTGATATTTGACAGAATTGAAAGATGTTGCAAACACCGCGATCCTCTGCAAATGACGCCCGCAAAAATCATCTACCACTTGAAGCATCTAAGTATCTATTATGGTGGCAATGAAATGACTGTATAGAAAAAAATTCATCACTGAATTTCAAAAACCTTCTGTTGCTTAGAAAACGGTTCGCAGAAGGTCGATTTTGGCCAATTTTTTTTTTCGAAATACCGCTAGATCTCGACGTTTTATGCAATTTTAAGTTATTGGGCATAAAAAAAAGTTTCGATTTTCCCAATTTTATGTAGGCTCCATAGGCGTAACCAGAGGGGGGCAGGGGGGGGGGTCTAAGTGACAAAACAAGATTTCAGAAGTTGTGTCACGTATTGGAAATCAACGAGATTTTAGTACCGATGAACAAAGCACAGACAAACAGACGTGCCTACTAACTTATTTTCGTAAAACGATTTTTTGTAGTTGCTAATGGGTGTGCACGCTTGCTTAAGTCAACACCAGCGGCAACACGGACGGTTTTTGTCTTTGTGTGACGTCACACCCTGCGAAGAACCCAATGCTCCGTCACGAGCCTTATAATTAAAGTTAAATGTTGTTCCTAGGAGGGCATAGCCTTCTGCTGTGCCACCGGCAAACAAACATTTGGTTCCCTTGACAGAGGACCGCGAACGTCTCTGTCAACAGATTATGCCACAGGTGGCAAAGAACTTCGCGCAGCCTTCTGCTGTGCCACAGGCAAACAAACTCGAATAAAATAAACAAGTTTTGTGTTATAAACAAAACAGAAGCCGCCGGTTCAACGGTGTTGATGCTCTCGCATGCGTTCTATCGTACATGCGGTACTAGATTATAGGTTAAGAGATTAGTAAGGTAAACAGAGAGTGGAGAAAGTCTCTCTCTCTGAGTTACCGGTAGGGTATATTTAAGTAGTGATGTACGAAAATAAAGTTAGTTAGTCCACCGTTATCTTGTGTATTAATTCCGCGCCAAAGGTGCGTACAGGGATATTTTTGGAAGAAATTCCCTGGTAGGTTATAACCTACACATCGTGGTGACAGCGGTGGGATTGTCCACGCCATTGAATATTTTCTTTAATCGGACGTATCTCGGAAGTCAGACGCGGTCGTAAACTCGGTCGTAGTAATCACGCTAAGGGAGCAAAAAGAAAAAGTAGTGGTTTAAATATCTGTGGTTCAGTGAAAAATGAAATAGTTTTTCGGAGTTTTAATCCAAGTAGTGCTCGCGGAAGAAAAAGAGTGTGTTATTTAAAGAAAAAAAAAAAGGGGAAAAAAAAAGAGAACTGAAGAAAAAGTACTTAACGATTTATCGAGGTCAGCAGCTTGGAAAGTAGTGCTGCTAGTGAAAGAGAAAAAAGAAAAGAGAAACGAAAATCGAGAAAAGACGTTGACAAAAAGTGTTCCCTTTTCTCGCTTTTTGCATGGAAGTGAACTGAGTTGGTGGCAAACCCAAGCGAGTGACATTCGTATGCGGGGAAAAGGTGCTGTGTTTTGCTGCTGAAGACGACTTGTAAAGTGCGATCGCTTTTTTTTTTCATGTAAGTGTCAGTTTCGACGTTGGCAGATATTCGATATAGTGAATTGTCGTATTAAGAAGGTGCCGAAGTTACGTAGTGGAAATTGAAGTCAACAACGATGACCGGCCCTGTGTCAAGGATACTCGGGTGAGTGAGTCATTTCCTCTTTTATTATGCGGCATATCGCAATAGCAGAATAGGTGTTAGACGGTTGTGACCATAAATGTCAAGATTAAAAGAGCTTAAGGATTATGTCTACCAGGAGAACCATAATCTGAGCAATAACATAAACAGGCCGAGAACACGGGCGGCAGTCGCTAATAGAAGAAAATTATTAAGCGACGCTTTAAACGACTTTTCGGAAATTTTAAAAGAGTATGAAAATTCGAATTTAACGCCAGAACATTGGAATAGATTAACAGATCAGTACACACTGGCATTGAAAATCTTAAATAACTCGGCGATTGTTCCTGAGCCAAACAAAAATAGAAGATTATCAGAAAATTGTCTTGAGTTTGAGACATCAGATCTTGCAGAAGATCAGTCGGCGAACTTAGAGCGATCGGTGATTTTTGAAGATCCCCCGCTTTCATCGACCCTTGTAGAAACTCAGGAATCAAGGGGTGAGAAGCACACAGTGAATTAACATCTATTGAATCTTTTTTTTAAAAACTGATAGAACAAAAAAATTACCAAATATAAAACCATTTAGGAGCTATTGACGATAGAAGAGAACGACGGAGAGATACACATAAAGAGACATAAATGACCTTGGAGACTACATTAGGCGAACTACAATCGTAACAAATCTTCAGTGGTTCGTAATAATAACGATTTACAGGTTATCACATCTACTTGGGTCGAGAGGCCAATTTGTATAAACAATCAATTCGCGCCGCTGCTGCGCGGGTGATTTTATTTCTCAAACGGCTAGCAATAAAACTCTCGGCACGACAAGTGCACGCAAGCGATTTTCGTTCATTTGCCCAACAAAATAATTAAAGTGGCAGAGCGGGAAGCAAACGGGCGCTAGCAAATCGAATTTAAGAACGCAAACAGATACTCGCAGAGCTGCGCACATGGAAATCACCTTAATTATTCTAAGAGAGAATTTTAGCACACGGGTGGCTACGTTATCGTTAGCAAATATAAAAAGGGTAAAGTCGCATTTCATTAATGTCCAATGAAGAGCGTGAGAGCGGTAACTACGAATTGCGCGCTCACACGTTGCATACAAAAGTTAGTCAGTTGTACTAATTGTCGGGTACGCTGTCTCTGTTTATGAATTTTGCAGTGTTATTGCGATCAGCTGTGCCAGCCACGGCCAAGGTCGTATTTTGTAAGCATCAATTTTAATGGCCAATGGTAAGAACGTTTTGCTACCATACATGGCTTACCAGTAGCGGTGAATTGCTAAGAGGGTAAAAAAAATGGATACATCTATAAGCGCAACGCGCGCAGCGATGGTGACATATCCACCGGAAGAGTAAATAGTAACTGACGACAGAGATATATAATGTTGGAAGTTTGCGTTAAAATATTATTTCATGAATAAGGAATGGCGCCTTACGCCATCTAATGTAACCATTAACAATCTTTGATTAATTTAATTACACTAAATAGAAATGATTTTTTTTAAATAATCATTTAATTACTATGAAAACCTAAAGTTATTTATTTAATTAATGAAGATAAACGTTGAACCGTTGACACTAAATGGTTCGAAACTTGGTGTTCAGATTTTTTGATGGCGCGACGAAGAAATTAGAGTCGGTCACGCTACGTTATCACATCTGGTCAACAGAATCGTTAGTGACACCTAGAAAAAAAAGAAGAAGGCTACATAAGCCTTATATAGTCTTATAGTATTTAGTCCGCAGTACCTTTTATTGTTTTTATGAAATATATATAAAATTTTATATTTATAATGGAGTACACGTTCCCAAAAGCAGATGCCATGCAGTGCATCCCAGAATTTGATGGATCGCTAGACGAACTAGAAGCGTTCGTTTATCATATCGAGCATTTTGCTCGGGAGATACCAGAAGGAGTATCACACGCTCCACTGGTTTATATCATTCTATTAAAACTAAAAGGCAGAGCTGCTGCCGCAATACATAGAATTAACGCAAATGCTTGGCCACAGGTTAAGCAGAATTTATTAAAGGAATTTGGGGATATTATACGCATCGAGGCAGTTATAAATCAAGTAGAAACATTGAAACAGGAGGCGAATGAGACCTTTCCTGATTATAAAAAGAGGATATTGAAAATTAAGGAGCAAATCGACTCCTACGAAACTAATTGTACGAAGTCATGCATGATAGTTAGTCTTCGATTACATTTTATGGCGGGTTTGTGTGACACCGCATTGAAAGAAGCTGCTCAGGGTAAACGAGCATTGAAGTTAGAAGAGCTGCTAGACGACTTAGAGGATTACTACCATGAGCGTAATCACATTCTGGAAATAGAACATAGAATACAGGGCCTAGAATTGGTCGAAAGACAGCGCGATGCGCTTAGACAATTTAATAGTAGCAGAAATATTTTTACAATAAATCACAAAGACGCTGATTATAGCAACAGCCGTCTTGGAAGAAATGAATATTATAATTACAAAAATAGAGATAGAATAATTTACAGACAAAACAATTATAACAATATATGTGGATCTAGCGACGGTAATCGATCCAAATACATTTATCGCACAGCGCGTTCCTACCGGCGAAGCCAAGGGGACTACGCCCATGGTTGGAAATATAATTATTATGGTCAAGATCGACCAACTGATAGGAGGTACAGGAATTCGTATACCCGGATGCCTCAGAAAATGCTTATGGTAGCCAACATTAATGAAAGAAGTAATAATTCGCAAAAAGAAGGTATTTTGGATCCTGTTGCACAGGAGTATTTTAACGAGGATTTAGCAGAAATTTGCGAAGATGTTGACTGGCGGAGATGTACCGATGAGCCCAGCAATATAGAAATAGCCGATTGGAGGACCGCATGCAATCACATAAGAGACAACAGTGCTTGTGTGGCTAAGCGAGTATATTACGATGTCAGAGGGCACTTAATGTTAACCCTACTGGCTAAGCAGAATGTCAAATTTACGTTGAACCTGATCTTAGATACAGGTGCATGTGCGAATATAATTAATGCACGCATTGCGAATCTTTTGAATGTACCGGTAAATACACAGGACGTAACCACTTTTGGAGGTATCGGCCAAGACATTGTGCGTACCTCAGGTACAATTATGTTGGATTTAATAGTCGGAGACTTTTTGATCCCGACGCAATTTCATATATTAGAAAATTTGCCAAGCGACGGATTAATCGGAGCAGAATTCTTAAAGAAGCATACGCTTCAAATAGGAAATAATTTTGATTACATAGTGTTCAAAAAACACGGAAACAGAAGTCCGGACGACTTGAGTCCGTGGAGTATGCCCAAAGACGAAGTCCTTAGTCGACATGTTTATGTGGCAGCCAGAAATAGAGTTATGGTGCAGAACGAGTTGCGAGATACTAGCAACACAGCCCGCAATGAGGCTGACGTAGACAAAAACGAAATAACTAGAGAGCACCAAACATATCGAAATGAAGAGCCGAAGAACAATTTTCTTGACTCGAAGAATACTATAATGCCCGAGTTAGATCTTAACTCTAGGCTAGATTATGACCTATTAGAACATAAACTAACACCAGAGTCAAAAGGAAATGCAAGAATTGAAAAACTACGGCAAGTGCTGAATTTGGCGCACTTGCCTGATAGAGAATTCAGGACAGTGAAGAATATAGTTGAAAGCTATGCAGATATTTTCTTTTTCGAAGGCGACAGGTTAACCACTACTGACGCCGCCGTACACACGATAGAAACTTCATCGGAGGTGCCTATCAATAAGCGGCAATATAGATTTCCGGAGGCCACGAAACGGCACATTAATAAGGAAATCGATGAAATGAGGGCGCAGGGTATTATTAGACCCAGCACTAGTCCCTGGAATGCACCGGTGTTATGTGTACCGAAGAAACCGGATGCTGACGGAAATAAAAGATACAGAATTGTGGTAGACTTTAGATCATTGAACGAAGTTACCAAGCCGTTTGTATACCCAATACCTCTTATAAATGAGATATTGGATAATGTTGGAGGAGCAAAATATTTCTCCTCAATTGATTTAAAATCGGGGTTCTATCAAGTCCCGATAGACCGCCGAGATGCGGCTAAGACGGCGTTTTCCACTCCCAAAGGCCACTTCGAATTTACACGGATGCCGATGGGGCTAAAGAACAGCCCCTCAACATTCCAAAAACTTATGAATACTGTTCTCTTTGAGATAGGGGACGTGAAAGCTTTTGTCTACCTCGATGATATTATAGTTTTCGGTGACACTAGCACCGACCATAATGATAATTTGCGAAAAGTATTACAAGCTTTGCGCAAACATAACTTAAAAATAGAACCATCAAAGTGTCAGTTTTTGAAAAAGGAACTGGAGTATTTGGGTCATGTCGTTAATGAAGAAGGCATAAAACCCACCAATGCAAATATTAAGGCCATTCAAAGCCTTAAGCCACCCACAAACGTAAAAGGTATAAGGTCATTTCTGGGAACAGTAAATTTTTACGGGAAGTTTATCCCCAACATCGCGGAAAAGCGCAAGCCGCTGAATGATTTGTTGAAGAAAGACGCTAAATTTGTGTGGGGAAAAGAATGTCAGGAAGCGTTCGAATTCCTTAGAAACGCGCTGATTACAGAGCCAGTTTTAGTCCGGCCAGATTATCAAGACACTTTCGTTATTACGACAGACGCTAGCAATTATGCTATTGGAGCCGTCCTGTCGAATGAAAAATCCATGCACCGGCCGATCGCGTTCGCGAGTCGTGCACTTGTAGGTGCAGAGACCAGATATCATATCATAGAAAAGGAACTATTGGCTATTGTATGGGCCATAGAATACTTCAAACATTACATTTTTGGTCAAAGGTTTATCGTTTACACAGACCACAGACCACTTATAGCGATTTGGAGGCTCAAAGAGACATCTCCAACGCTGACAAGATTGAGACTAAAGTTGCAGGGTTTGGAATGCAGCATCAGGTATAAACAGGGTAGCGAAAATATAGTCGCCGATTTTTTGTCACGTTTAGCAGATGGGACGTGTCAGGGGCAGGAAAGTTCACCCCACAGGCAGATAGCCATGATTACGCGCCAGCAGAAACGCCTGCTAGAGCAGCAGAAGAACGCTTCGGATGATTTGAACGGCACAATACAAGATTTGAGTGCCATAGACATTGCGGACATCGCTGAGGACGAGGATGAGCAACAACTCGTCAACATTTCATATGATGACTTTTCACAGGCATTATCAAATGACCTGATACCAAGTGAGACGGTGGAAGTCTCGAAGAGAATATTGGACGAGAGGAATATCGAAGCTCGTCTTGTCATTTTGAACAGTCGGACGGCGTACAGAGAACTTCAGACACTGTATCAGCTGTCACAAGGATTGAAAGACTACGTAGAGGATGGTGTACTCAAATTTAAAGACAAGAAGGCGGGCGGTTTCATAGTGGACGGCAGCGAAAGTTCATTAATCGATTGCCGGAAATTTTTTTCACAATTTTTAGATAGCTTCAATAAAAGCCCCGCGGCAGTAAAGGCAGCCGGGGTCATTCACCTAATATCATTCAGAAAAATCAAGCAGCAGGAGATTCTGCAAATGATTCAGTTCCTAGCGGGTAAGCTAGAAAAACAAATAGTATTATATAATGCTAATAGCGAGCGTACAGTAATTGCGCCAGATCAAGTGGAAACAATTTTAAAGGAATTTCACGATGCACCCTTAGGAGGGCACGTAGGAGCGCGACGAATGCGCCAAAGAATTGGCACACTTTTTACGTGGGCTACGATGAAACGGGATATCGAGAACTACGTTCGGCAGTGTGAATCCTGCCAAAAGAACAAAATTGGAAGATCAAACAAGATACCGATGCAGATCACCACAACCGCATCGGAGCCATTCGAGAAATTATACATGGATATAGTAGTGTTACCCGAATCCGACTTAGGAAATCGTTATGGTCTGGTCATGCAGGACGACCTAACTAGATATTTAACTGTCGCACCTATGGAAAACCAAGAAAGCCAGACGGTAGCGAGGACTTTTGTAGAGAATTATATTTGCAAATTTGGCGTACCGTTGGAGTTAGTTACAGATAACGGTGCGAATTTTGTAAGCACACTCATGAAAGATGTGTGCAAAATTTTGAAAATTAAGAAAATAACGACGAGTCCGTACCACCCACAAGCAAATTTGGTGGAACGATCTAATCGGGAGTTAAAAACTTACCTAAGGCAATTTATTGGCGGAAAACCGCACACGTGGGATAACTTACTCCCATTTTTTACGTTTCAGTATAATACTTCAGTAAACTCATCAACGGGGTACACCCCTTTCGAATTGTTGTATGGACGTACAGCACGCATTCCCACCTCCATTTACAAGCGGAATGGAGTGGACAATTTGACATATGAAACATATACACAAGAGATGAAAAAAATATTTTTTGACCTCCACGCGAACGCACAAGCCAACCTGAAAAGGAGTAAAGAGAACCGCAAACAAATTTACGACAGATCATCTAATGATTACAAACCCATGTGGGGTGAACAAGTATTAGTGAAGGCCGTAGCGACTGGTGCAGGCCAAAAGCTTCAGAACATATGGAGAGGACCATATGAAGTAGTGGACATTCCAAGCGAAATGACCACAGTAATTAGAAACGGAAATCGTTTAGAAAAAGTTCATAATAACCGGCTTAAGCGTTATTATGACTGAATATATGAACTTAAACTATGCTTTCAAGGTTAACGGACAGAATATATTTAATGAAATACGATATTGGAGGGCATGAGTTATAATAGCAAGCACCTAAAACTGTATGAAAAAGTAAGGTGGAAGTAAAATATAGGCGTGAAAAAATACGAAAAGTCGCCGAGAAAGATGAATGATTTTATTGAAGAAGCAGAACCAAACGAAAAAAATATACTGAAGTTAAGGCGTGAAGAAATAGAAAAAGTCGCCGAAAATATCAAGAGCCTTTCAATGACAGGAATCAAAAGGCGTAACAAGGTTTAAAAAAGGAAATGACGTGAAAAAAATACGAAAAGTCGCCGATAGAGATATACAGCCTTTGAGGATACCGGTCAAATGGCATAACACAACTGAAAAAATTAAAATACGAATGGAGGCGTGAGGGACGAGTAACCCAGCCGATAACAGTTAAATAAATAGAAAACTTGGGGAATTTGAATGACTAGAATGACCTGGAATGTGGTGATGGAAAATTAAAGAGTTAATAGAAATTGAAACAGCATTTGTTTGTTTTTTGTAAAATGCAAATGTAAACATGGGAAAATTATATAGTGAACAAAGACCTCATGAAAACGAGGTTTGATTAATTTAAAATAGCTAATGGCCCAATAAGAAATAGAAGAAGAAAATCGATTGATGATGTATTGGGAAATTTTGTGTGATGGAGATAACTTAAATGACGGAAAACAATAGAACTAGGAGAGACTTTGGACAAGAAGGCAAAACCTACCGAACAAGGAGACTGCTGACTTTGGGAGATTCAGACTATTCTAATTTTAGTTAAGGACGAGCGAATGTAGACAACGGGGTGGTTACCCAGAATGATTGGCGGGAGTGAAAATTGGGTGAAAGAAAAACAAGGGAATAACCGGCCCAGGATGATTGAGTGTGCGAGTTTTCGTTTATTTCCTAACCTTCTTATCTTTCAGGAATCTCTAAAGCGGGCGGTCGCACCTTCGGACGGAAGGGGGAGAGGTATTATGCAGGCAACTGCATACTAAGGTGAAGTGTAAGTAGTGTAAGTATGACAGTATGACAGTAGCAAGAGACAAATCGAAATTTAAATAATAACAGATTCAAAAAGAGATGCAAAAGATTAAAGAATAAAGCAGATGAGAAAGTGACGGGACATTTTAAGTGCACATAGAAGATGATATGAGGTGTTAAGAACACGCCAGTTATTAGACGAACATTGTAAATCAAGACAGAAGAAAACGATAAATATTTAATCAACGCGGTTTGTACAATGAAAAGATTTATTTATGAATCAGACAGGAAATACTTGACAAAGGACAAGAAAAGATTGAACCAATGCGGTTTGTTCGATGAAAACATGATGAAACAAAAACAGAGAGATAAAAAAATAATACATTGTGCGGAAACAGATTTATTTTATTGAAAACTGTTATTAGAAGAAGGAGGAAAATATTTGGAAAGAACGCAAAATGAAGAAAATATGTAACCAAAGCAAAGCTACTTGATAAAATTGAAGAAAGTTATTTGAAGAACATAAAAAAACTAATAATGAGCCACAAGACAAGTTAAACTGATATTTTAACGCGGAATAAAGAATAAGAAAGCCTAATACAGATAAATGGAATTGATACGTGACGCAATGATTTGTAATGTCAAACAAAAAAAAAAAACATCGAATACCAAAGTTAGAGAATGTATGATAAAAAAAAGTAAACAATGCACATACGAAATGTTATGTTTGTAAAATTGAATACTAATAGAGATGAACAACTTAGTAGGGGAAGAGAAACCAGATTATGTCATCCGAAAAGAAGAATAATACGGGCCTAGATTGTAAGCAGAAGCGTAGGGTAGAAAATAGAATGTAAGAAGCCCGTACGCGAGTGAACAGTAGTTTTAAACAGCAAGTGGAAAAAGTAACGAAACCAAAAAAGAATTGATAAATTAATGGCAAAAAAATAATGCACCACTTGCTAAGTAGGGCAACTAGCATCTAAGAATTGACAACGAGACGAGTTCCTGATCATCGAAGACGACCGAGGTGATTACAACGGATGTCGAGATGGGGCATACCATGATGCCCAGTACAACGCGAAAAGGGAAGCAGACGGTTGTGAGGGGAGTTGAACGGCGGGTGTCTGTGGTCGAGATGGAGGTAAAGCCAAACGTTATTACCAAGAGGAGACGAGCAGTATCCAGTTTTTGATCCCTGAAGAGGTCAGATGTGCAACAGAACTCAATCAATGCGGCTCAAGCCAGAATCGAGACTTCAGCGCGAAGACGAATACAGCAAACTACACAGCGAAGGGCGTAATAATTTGTTCCAAATATATATTTCTCATTGAGAGTTATTGACTTCCACAAATGAGGATTCGAGGTCAAAGCCAAACAAGCAAAATGACGCTATAAAATTTTGCTCGTGTTTAATCAACTATGGTCTTTACGCACTACGCTTTGAAAATGTGCACACATGCTAGCGGGTAATTGGACACCCCGCGCAGACAGTTAAAGATGATGAACCAAGTGACCGCAGAGCCAGTGGCAATCGCAAATCTTTTCGCCACACGGCGCATAACAATACTATAAGCCAAACAAAAATACAGCCGATCTATGCCAAAGGGGCACGGCTAACCCAACATTAAAGTTCAACAACACACTCTGAACAATCGTAAAACAAGCAGCTGAACTGCAGCCTTAAATTAAAGTGCAATGATAACCATTGAACTATTGAAAATAACCCGATGAAGCCTTAAAGATGAGTTCGCGAGGATGACATCACAAACAACCAATGAGAACCTCTACTGCCAGACGCACCCTCCCGTTTCAAACCCCCTGTAACCCGTCGCTTGAATCCGACAGCCAAGCAGCGGATATCTACAAGGCGCAGCGCACCAGGCGAGCGAACATTTGTCAATTTGTTATGAAGAAAATCCATGTCTGAAAACGTTAATTTATGTAGAAATGATAGGTATCACTATTGTAATTAATTGAATTTTACGTGCAAAGTAAAGAAGGAATATCATGAAAACGAATATGTATATAGTAGCATAAAAACGCGAAAAATAATTGTTATGAAAAACACACCTATCGGCCGTCAGAACAGACCGTGTGACCATTGTCTCTTCTAGACAATGGCCAACTAGGCGGGGTGGCAGATGTGACGTCACACCCTGCGAAGAACCCAATGCTCCGTCACGAGCCTTATAATTAAAGTTAAATGTTGTTCCTAGGAGGGCATAGCCTTCTGCTGTGCCACCGGCAAACAAACATTTGGTTCCCTTGACAGAGGACCGCGAACGTCTCTGTCAACAGATTATGCCACAGGTGGCAAAGAACTTCGCGCAGCCTTCTGCTGTGCCACAGGCAAACAAACTCGAATAAAATAAACAAGTTTTGTGTTATAAACAAAACAGAAGCCGCCGGTTCAACGGTGTTGATGCTCTCGCATGCGTTCTATCGTACATGCGGTACTAGATTATAGGTTAAGAGATTAGTAAGGTAAACAGAGAGTGGAGAAAGTCTCTCTCTCTGAGTTACCGGTAGGGTATATTTAAGTAGTGATGTACGAAAATAAAGTTAGTTAGTCCACCGTTATCTTGTGTATTAATTCCGCGCCAAAGGTGCGTACAGGGATATTTTTGGAAGAAATTCCCTGGTAGGTTATAACCTACCAGTGAATGTACACGCTTGCTTATAGCGACACTAGTGGCATTACTGCGTACTAAGCAAATTTTCAAAATAATCGTTATTTTTCTGGTCGGTGAAATCGTCATCAAGTGGCACGTCTGTTTGTCTGTGAACAAAGGAAGAAAATTGAACATATACATTTATTCTTGGCATTCTCGATTCGACTAACTACCGACGTTTCTACACAATTAAAAACAGTTTATTCTATATGAAATTAAAAGAAAAACAAAAATTTTGCAAAAATTTATTCGGTAACTCTGATTTGGAGGAAATGTTAACCTTATGAGCCAAATATTTGGTGTATGTCGCGGGTCTTAGTAGTCCCCAGACTTTGCATTTCATCCCAAGAATGACTTCTTTGATGAAGTTCCTTACCTTCATTAGTTCAGCAGACCATATCTCGTTAGGCGTAAGAACACCTTTTCCAAGAATACGCAGTCTTCGCTAAATCAATGCGCTGCACTGGCAATATTAATTGAGCAAAGGTTAGGTAGATACCTACCGCCGTATTGGTGAAAATGTTGCATGATTCCTATATTACACGCTTAACATGAAATCCGATCAAAGCGCTCGGGGATATTACGTCACAAAGTTTGTTTTGAACAGTCAAGTGTGTTCATTTCTGTGAAGTTGACGGAGTGCATAGGACTAAAAATGCTGTTTTACTCAATGAAATCTTGTGAAATTTCATCATACAAGATACGGAAAGAAAAACTACCAGTCAGCATGCATAGTTTTTCGTGGCATGAACCAACCCGAAACGGGTTCAAATTTGTGGGTTTTAGTTGTCAGCTGATGCAAAGTTTGCGTGTTCCCAGCACTTTAAATCAGAGGGTCGAGTTTTGTCGGTCATTCATTTCTTGTTAAAAATGGTAAGGCAATAATCATTCAAGTATTCAATACTAACTGTCTTGCTATCAAAAGAATTTTCAGCCGTTCCAACTATTTTTACGCGACCTGAAAAATCCGTCTGATAGAAGTCTGCGAGCTGAACGTAAGGCACAGGTGGAATTAACAGCTAATTAATAGTTGGTTGAGAAATGCAGAGACAATTAAACGCAAGATCCCTCAAGAGATGGGCTGGTGAAACCATCGTTCTCGTTACATGCATAAACATCAGATTGAAACACATGAAATAAACATTGTAAGGAGAAAAATTAATAAGTATAAAATAGTTCAGATGAGATACCACGGTAAGTTTCGAAATCGTTGTACTATTACAGAAATAAATAGCAAGAAAACTAGGCACTTTGTAGAATAAAAATTGGTTTTGATTCTCGATTTATTATATTTATTATTTTGGTGACTTTTTGGGAAGCCTTATCTGGTTAAAGACTATGTTAAATTTTGGCTGAAAATTTAAAATTAAATATTTTTATGTTGTTTATAAACCGGATTTTATCAGAACTTTTGACGTAGGACTACGTCTTTGTTTTCTATACTAGATTACACTTTGTGAAAATGAAAATGAAACTGGCAAATGTTGCGTCAGATTTCAAACGGTTATAGCAAGCGAACGACTTAATGCATCTTAGTCATTTATATGTCGGTGGATAGATAAAATGTGTAACAATTTTTTGATATTATGTTCAACATTGTTGCTGTACTGCTTAATGGTGGAAAAAGGTGAAAAGTTCCAAGGTCAAGCTTTCCCAGTTTAGTTTGTTCCGCAATAGCGAGTGCGGTGCAGCTGTTAAAGGTTCGCGACATTGAGAAACGAGAGCTGCATACGAGTCAACTTCCAGGCACCGCGGAGCATGTTACCTTTATTCTGCACACGGCAGCAACAGTTACCATCGTTCGCTGCAGGATATTTTGCTGGCACAGCTGCTGGAGGGCACAGCGGAGAGCAAATTTTATACGCGGCCAACAAAATAATCGATGCTACCGGTGGTGGTGTGATGATCAGCATTCTGTAGCATACATTTCGAGCTGAAGATAATGAAATCGGTTCTTTTCAGAACTATAAGATGATGAAGATAAGAGTTATGAGAATTTTCACAACTACCACTAGTGTGAAATGTTCATCTATTTCTAAATAATCATTTTTACAATAACGACCAGGGCGCACCAAAGATAAACGGTAGTGTTACCTATGAATAGTATATCACAACAAGATATAACCCTCATTTCAAGAATTTACACTGCTAAATTGAGTGATTTTCCGGTTTAATTGTTTGTTTGTGTTCACTCGAACACCGTTATCAGTTAAATATTAGCAACGAAAATTAGTTTATCTAAGAACCAGAGTGATTTTCGCATCGGGAAAGCAAAAACTTTCTTTTGATGCTTATGAAAATCACTCAGTAGTATTGAAGATGTTTTGGTTTGTTTCTCTTTCATTCTATAAGCTATGTGGCCACGCCTTGATGGTAAAAATCTACGCTGAACTCGATACAAAAGACTGCGTGTGGAAAATTAAGCTTCAGTTTAGTTTGTTCCACAATAGCGAGTGCGGTGCAGCTGTTAAAGCTTCGCGACATTGAGAAACGAGAGCTGCATACGAGTCAACTTCCAGGCACCGCGGAGCATGTTACCTTTATTCTGCACACGGCAGCAACAGTTACCATCGTTCGCTGCAGGATATTTTGCTGGTACAGCTGCTGGAGGGCACAGCGGAGAGCAAATTTTATACGCGGCCAACAAAATAATCGATGCTACCGGTGGTGGTGTGATCATCAGCATTTTGTAGCTACATTTCGAGCTGAAGATTATGAAATCGGTTCTTTTCAGAACTATAAGATGATGAAGATAAGAGTTATGAGAATTTTCACAACCACTCCTAGTGTGGAATGTTCATCTATTTCTCAATAATCATTTTTACAATAACGACCAGGGCGCACCAAAGATAAACGGTAGTGTTGCCTATGAATAGTGTATCACAACAGGATATAACCCTCATTTCAAGAATTTTCACTGCTAAATCGAGTGATTTTCCGGTTTAATTGTATGTTTGTGCCCACTCGAGCACCGTTATCAGTCAAATATTAGAAACGAAAATTAGTTAATCTAAGAACCAGAGTGATTTGCGCATCGGGAAAGCAAAAACTTTCTTTTGATGCTTATGAAAATCACTCAGTAGTATCGAAGGTGTTTTGGTTTGTTTCTCTTTCTCGTAGCTTCGTAACCACGCCTTAATTGCAAAAATCTGCTCTGAACTCGATACAAAAGACTGCGTGTGGAAAATTCAGCTTCAGTTTAGTTTGTTACACATAAGCGAGAGCAGTGCAGCTGTTAAAGGTACGCGACATTGAGAAACGAGAACTGCATACGAGTCAACTTCCAGGAACTGCGGAACATGTTACACCTTTATTTTGCATACGGCAGCAACAGTTACCATCGTTCGCTGCAGGATATTTTGCTGGCACAGCTACTGGAGGGCACAGCGGAGAGCAAATTTTATGCGCGGCCAACAAAATATTCATGGTGCGATAATCAGCGTTCTGTAGCACGAATTTCAAACTGAATATTATGGAATCGGTTCTTTTCAGAACTATAGATGCTTGAAAATAAGAGTCATGAGAATTTTCGCAACTACTACTAGTGTAAAATTTTCATGTATTCATGCATCGTTAGTTTTAAAATAACGACTATCAAAAATAAACGGTAGTGTTACCTATGAACAGTTCAGCGCAGCATATAATAATATTTAGTTTAGCATATATTATATATTTAGTCCTACGTCACCATTTCATACAACCCCTAGGGCTGTACACCTTGTAGTATTTTCGTTCCTCTTCACCAGATGTTTATAAATTGATTTCCAAAATAACGGATAAAAATTTTACTTCTGAAAAGTTGTATTTATTGCTTAAAATTCTGTTTTATCAATATCTACCAGTGCGTTGCACAGGGGCGGGTCTCCGTACAAAAGTCGGACAAAACATAAAATGTTCATTTAAAAAGCAGAAAAACCCATATTAGGTTGATTTTTTTTATGAAAACTTCAATTTTGGTATCAAAAATTCAAAAAGTTGGAAAAATATCTCCCTAAAGTGCAATTAAAATTTTCTTATGGCTAAAATTACGTCGTAGTGTTTTTATGTATATCATTATTCATTTATATTCCCATCTTTTGTTATGTTTGAGGATCCAGTAGTCAGCAGCGAAACTGAGAATAGTATATATAATATAAAATATTTAATAAAAATGCATTATTTCACAATAATAAATTAAAATTTTAATTATAAATATAATTTGAATAAGTACGGTGTCAGTATAGTCAGTGTCTGGCAAAGTGAATATAGGAAACCAGTATAAACTGTCAAACGTGTGCCAAATTTCGCAGTTGGAAAACTGCGATCATGTAATATTGAAATAGATATCATTTTTAGCTCAATTAATACATCGCATTAATCTAGGAAACAAAATGTTAAATACGTTAAACTAAAATTTGTGAGTAGTATATAAAGAAATATTCATTCATTTAAGATCAATGTTGTGTGTAATCAGCTGCCTTTATAAGAAAAAATCCACCGTCATTAACTGTTCTGTCTTTTTTTCACTCTATACTATTTTAAGAGAAATGTGCATTCGAAACGAACTATACAGTATATTATATGTTTATATATGCAAAATAGTAATTTTAATAGATTCAAAAAACTTGAGTCTAGCCAAAAATTTGTCGTTTAACATGGTCAAAACGGGATATGCCAGTTTTATGAGTTTTCATACTAGTAAAAATACAGTGTCTATATACGTTAGTGCATAATATGTGACGTGTCACCATCGTATTACAGTAATCAGGGACACCAGATATGCAAATTTATTCGAAAATGAAGATTTTTAGAGTCCGTGTGCAGACTTTTATTGATTTGTCGATATTTGCAGTTTTTTCAGAGAGCAGGTTTCATTTTGAATTTAAATTAAATATTAAACCTTAATTTCATAATAAATTTTCGGAGTAGAATAAAATGGAAATATTACCTATTCTCAATATTTGAGAACAGGTAACAACAATCAGCTCAACAGCATCAAACAGCGAATTCAAATAGAATTTTTTGTTAAACTTGGTCTACATGTCGACAAACCGCACGCTCGCTTCGGCAATAGCAATAACGGTGTTACAGTTAGACGTTTTGCCTTTCTCCTAGAAAGGTATAGCAATCACTGGAAAACCGAAGGTATAAAAGTGGTCCCAATGGCCGAATGTCATATACCACTCGACTACTTTCGACGAACTGAGCATTTTCTGTATGTATGTATGTATGTATGTGTGTATGTGTGTGTGTGTGTGTGTGTGTGTGTGTGTGCAACTTTTTTTTCTCACTCACTTTTCTCAGAGATGGCTGGACCGATTTTCATAAAATTAAATGCAAATGAAAGGTCTAGTTGCGCCATAGGTTGCTATTGAATTTCATTGTAATCGGATTTTTAGTTTAGAGGTTATGTATCAAAATGTAAAAATCACGAAACATCAATATCTCATAAACCGCACAACCGATTTCAATAAAATTGGTTTCAAATGATCGGGCTGTCTCCAAAACCCTTAACTTTTAAATTTCGTTATGATTAAACATATGGTTCAAAAGTTATGTAAAGAAAAGTTATCCTGAGGTTGTTTAAACTCACTCATTTTTCTCAGTGATGGCTGAACCGATTTTCACAAAATTAGTGTCAAATGAAAGGTCTAGTTGCCCCATAGATTGCTATTGAATTTCACTGCAATCGGATTGTAACTTTGTCCGTAGTTAATAAAAATGTGAAATCACATAGTGAAAGTAAATATATTGACTTTCTCCTAACGATCACTGGCTAATTAAAAGGTAGAAAAATGATTGAAATGGCCGAATGTCATATACTACTCTACTCAGTTCGACGAATCGAGCATTTTCTGCATATATGCATGTATAGGTGTTTGTATTTGTGTGTGGGTGTGTACGTGTGTATGTGCACCTTTCTTTCGCATTCACTTTTCTCGGAGATGGTCTGACCGATTCTTTCTATCTTGGTGTCAAATTAAGGGTCTATTTGCCGCTTAGGTTGCTATTAAACTTCATTGTAATCAAACTTTTAGTTTTGGCGCTGCGTCAGAATGTGAAAAACGCTCTTATATCTCAGAAGCTATGAACATAGTTGAATTCAAATAAATGGGCTTTCAAACCCTTAAACAATGAATTTCATAATGTTTAAACATGTGGTTTGAAAGTTATAGAAAGAAACGAAACCCGCAGACTGTTTAAAACTATAGCTACGATCAAAATATGTGGCCTCAACATCATTTAAATTTAATATTGTACTATTTCAATGTTTGCGGCCTTGCTCGGGATTGAAGTTGAAATTAAAAGCCGTTTCTATCATTTCACTTTTTGCCTTTCTCCTAGAAAGGTAAAGCAATCACTGCAAAAACTAAAGGTATAAAAGTGCTCAAAAGGGCCGAATGTCGTATACCCAGTGTTATGAAAATGACTGCAAGACAATGACAGCAAATTTTCAACTGATCCGGCTCTCATTGTATTGCACAGCTCTCACTGCTCCCCACACGTTCGGTGAACAGTTCGACAGCAACTGACGACAGTACACATGCAACTCCATACGGACTGTTATTTTTCATCTTCATATGTGTGTTGGTATTTCCAAGCTGTCGTAAATGACAGCCTATAATCTTCCGACATCCTTCAACACGAATCCGAGCGGGAAGTCAGGTGATTATGATCACGACAGTAAGGCCGATGAAAGAATGAAAGAGAGATGGTGCGAAGCAAGTTTTTTCTTACGTGGGAAATAATATCAACAATGGAAACGGTTTGCTTTGTAATCAATATGCCACCGGCCTGTGAAAAAGGAGAAACGAAAAAATGCAAGTCGACGACAGCCGCAGCCGATCAGCAGGCTGTCAACAGGAACAGGACATCCTCAAAATGAGCAAACTAGGCTGTCATGTCCGAACGAACAAAATACATGCGCAAGAATGAGCTGTCGTACGCAACACAACACCGTTTCTTTGCCTTGTTTAAGCTGTAGCTGTATGTGAGCTCTCATGAATAGCGCATGCATGAGGCTGTTAGAGTGAAGAGAGGAAAAAGTCGTCAGTCGCTCTCCAGTCATTCTCCTAAGCTTGCGTATACCACTCGACTCAGTTCGACGAGCTGAGCATTTTCTGCATGTGTGTGTGTAACGCACTCCCAATCTCACTCGATTTTCTCAGAGATGGCTGAATCGATTTCAATGAAATCAATTGCAAATGAAAGGTCTAGTTGCCCTTTAAGACCCTATTGAATTTTATTGTAATCTGATTTCTAGTTTAGAGGTTATGTATCAAAATGTAAAAATCACGAAACATCAATATCTCAGAAACTACACAACCGATTTGAACAAAATTGGTTTCAAATGAACGGGCTACCTAAAAACCCTCAACTTTTGAATTTTATGAAGATTGAACATATGGTTCAGAAGTTATGGAAAGAAACGTGTTCTGGAGACTGTTTAATCTCATCAGTGTCATATGGAAAGTCTTGTTGCCCCATAAGACCCTAATGATTTTTTTTGCGAACGGATTATTACTTTTCCTGTTATGTTTAATAATGTGAAATCCAGCTATGAAATGGAACATATTCCGCAGACTACATAAACTCACTCACTTTTCTCAGAGATGGTTGAACCGATTTCTACAAAATTAGTGTCAAATGAAAGGTCTAGCTGCCTCATAACACCCTATTGAATTTTGCTGTAATCGGACTGTAACTTCGTCTGTAATGTATTGAAATGTGAAAATCACGAAACTTCATTATCTTAGAAACTACACAACCGATCTGAACAATATTGATATCAGATGAACGGGCTAGTGAGGGATATACTGATGAATTATGATTGAACACGTGGTTTCAAAGTTTGGCTCCCCCATACGTTCCCTTTTCATTTGATTGTAATCAAACTTAAGCAACCGTTATGTTTTAATTTGTAAAAGAACGAAAGTCTATTATCTCAAGTATTACACGACTTATTTGAACATAACTAGTGTCATACAAACGAGTCATCTCTCAAACTTACAAATAACAAACTTCATAAAAATTTGATACACTGTTCAAAAGTTTTGTAAAGAAAAGAAATTCAAAGACTATTCAACACTATAGCTGCTTTGATCAATATATATGGCCTCAACATGATTTAAATGTGGTATCGTACTATCTGAACGTTCCCGATATCGCTCGTGATTAGATTAAATTGTTCAAAATTAAGAGTCATTTCTTATATTTCGCTATTTCTGAAGCACTAACATTACGTCAAATTTCATATTTTATACTTTTATTACAACATCAATATTTTAGAACCCAAAGAGTGAATATACCTTTTTGGATTTAAGCATTCATGTGAATCTATTTTTACAAATAATAAGTTTGAATGAGAAAGGCTTAGTCTGACCGCTAGGTGGATTAATTTAGGTTTTTTCCAATGCAGAAGGTTTTTTGGAGATAACAGAAGTCGAGTTAAATTTAATCCAGCGATCTCAAACGCTGCTAGCAACGATTTCGAGTGGCGAGAGAATTGAAGCATCAAAATTTAGATCCAACGCTACCGTTCATTATTACGTAAAATTGTATGGATGTTCAACAACACTATACAAATTACTAATTCAAGGATGTGAAATAATTGTTTAATCTTCGAGTCCCGTTGGCAAACTTTCGGAAGGAGCCCAAGAAAGCATGAATAAAGCAATCCGAAAAACACGAGAAAACAAATGCCTGAGCTGCCAATTGCGTCAGATCCGGTAGTTCCGAGTTTTAGACACAACAACAAAAAGAAAAGCTCTTTCACATAAGAGGTGAAAGATTTATTAATTTTCAGTCATGATGATACTGACGATGACGAGTAAAATCTTAAAACCTTCTTTTCACATTTGAACGTAAACCGATGATGTTCTTCTAGAACAATTGAATGAAACTACTAACGACTTCTGTAAAACAATGTAACTTTCACAATTCACTATGCGCCTTCATTCAAACTATTTTAATTTCAGTTAAAATTTTTGTTCAGCGGGGCAGAAAGGGGCAAAATGGGACCTTAATATTCGAAAAGCAGAGAAAATTTCCTATAAAATGCATACTATGCGACCTGTGTCAACCGATGGGTCAGATCGTACAGCATACATTTGCGCAAAAAAAATTTTTCAAACCACTCAATAGGTATTTCAAACATTTTACAAAAGTTAAGATGAATTATATAAAAACATTCAACACGAAATACAATTCTGATTATTTATTTTCAAAATGCAATTTATCGCATTGAATTCGAATAAGTATTAGGTGAGTATTTACTAGATAAAGTAAACCCCAATATGTGCTTTCTGAGCGAAAAAATCATTGAACTCACATGAATTAACAACGTTTAAAGTGCTCTCAAAAATTCAAATAATATCCAATTGTCTTGATATTTGGAAAACACGTTTTTCAATACAGTAGAACTTTAAAAAAATATAAAATATCAATAATTAGAACTTGAGTTTTGTCCGGCTTCCGGCCACTGTGCGTTGTGCTGAAACCTTCGATGTTGTGACGTAGAAGCTTTTAGCATCAGGTTTGTTTACTATGTTTTCGTTACCAAGACAATCCAACCCCTCCTTTGTCCTAACCTGTCAATCTATTATCGTTGCTGCACTGGTACAGTAAGTGTTCCGAGGTGTCTACTTCAGAATTACAGAAACGACACATGTCATCAGTCAGTTTACCTATTTCTTAAGGTGATACCTACAGACGGTGTTATGAACAGATACGCAAAGAGTGAGGTCGAAAACTCCAAGTGAACCGTCAAATCGAGGCTCCAAGTGTGCAAAGTAAACAAACACATGCGTGTTACTTTTCGTACAGAATGTGTGTTGCGATCAGTTTAAATTCTGTGAATCACGTGCAATTATGGTTCCAACGAAAAATGTGTTCGTCATGCTCATGTTATGAGTGATGCATTGGAAATTGTTATAATTGTATGAACAAGCACTGAAACTCAGCAATATATCCTTACAAAGTTTCGAAATTTCATTACACTTTCTAGTGCGTATGAAAAGTCATGCGACAATAAATGTGGTTGCCAGAATTGTTTAAAATAAAATATTAGCAAAGGGTTGCCATATTTACTGTTTTTCTCTTTGCGTATCTCTTTATAACACAGTCTCTAGTGATACCTACTCGGACATTGTCCAGTCAGTAGGCCAGTTGAATAAATATCTTGATACACCTCGCAAAAGCCACTACACTTCAAAAAGCATTAGTTGAGCAAAACTCATCCGGGCCGAAGACGCGTTTACAACGGACCTTTACGGACGACCGCTCCATTCCTTACTACCGACACATATGCGCAGGGACACAGCGTTTCGCACCGATGATCTCTTACCTGGCAAATGATTAAACTAAAACACCTAAAGCAAAGCCTTGGTGCTACATTTCGATTCGGAACTCGACCTTCTGTTTATTAATACACAGACTTCGCAGCCAACTGTTTAGTGTACAGGACCATTGCGGGGCTAGCGCTACGATCCTACTGACACTAACAGTCTTCTCCCGAGCCGAGACGCGAACCTACGAAGACTGATAATTTCAAATAAAATTTGTTTATGTGTAGCAAAATTTGTCCAAAAGCTAAGAAAATCATAAAACAACAGCATATTTTTGGGTAAAATGTCCGTAACCGTCCGGTCAAGACTTTTCTTGATAGGCGATGCGATAAAATACTTGTCACGAACATGTTTAAAGATTCATAGTACCCTACTTATTAGGGTAAACTGTACAATTCTATCTTTTCGAGTACCGACTCTAACAATCTGCAAAAAAAAAAACAGATCAATTGGTTTCAAAACTGAAATACTGAAAACACCGGGTGCAAACAATATGTAACACAATCCAATTCATTTCTCAAACATACATTATTCGACCGATGCCAGCCCACACGAGACAATTCAATACGATAACACATAACACACACATCTCAAATTTGTCTTTAGACTGTTTCCCAGAAATCGGGAGTCGTCATCTTGGACTTCAAAATGGCATGTAAAGTCTGGCCTCTGGGCGTCATTATGGATCCAGAAATTGTTATATTGTTATATTCAAAAATTCTATCTGACTTTAGATCTGACTGATGTTTTGTCTTGATGAATAAAATTACAAACTAGAGAGATTAACAATAAAGTATTAAAATTTTATAAGCAAATCCTCAGGCGACGCAAAAAAGTGTCGATGGGTTCGTTGGAATCGAATAGTTCTGCAACCTCGTTGACATAAACTTAATCGCATCATACTGGCCACACCGACTGAACCTTGCCTTCAAGTTCAGGAGATGACGTCTCCGCTGATTCATTTCCAGAGCGTAGAGATTCATTTACGCGAGAATGGCAGGTGAATCAATTTCATTTGGTGAGTGGTACAAAAGTAGTGCATATCCAGTCTGAGCATGAAGGATGCATTATAGCTCGCTAATTTTAGGACATAGAACATTCATGACTTCAACAGAGTTGTCCAAGTGATTGAGATTGAGATGATCTGTTTGTTGAGGAATTTTGCCACTTCGTAGCGCTAGTGTATATGTATTTAGTAACAAGAAATTTTACATAACCTAGATCGACTGAGGCCAATTCAAAGGAAAACACCCTGGTATCTTTAGGATTGTTATTTAGCCAACAATAACTGCACGATGGACCCAGGTTTAACTTTTGGTAGACTACCGGTTGCCCTCCGGATCCAGAAATACAGTAGAAGAGAAAAACTGAAAAATTTTCTAGCTATAACTCTGGCATTAGTTATCAGATCTCGGCTTTTCTTTGATATTATGGTATATTATTGCGTTCTGCATCAATTTATACAAAAAAACCCAAAAAGTGAAAAAATGGCACATGTACCACTTTTGCTCTCAACGGCTCAATTCCAAAAATTAATCTGATTTTTTTTAAGGGGGGATTTGTTAGTAGCTTAAGTATTTATGATAAATATTAGTTAGTAATGAGTATGTGTGTCCAATCACAAATGGTGACTTCTCAACACTGTTAAAAATTTGTAATTTTATTTGTTGGGATTAGTTTGCTTTCGCAATTAGGACTTATCGTTCGTAGGGATTTAAACCTACTTGTCAGAAAAGGGGAAGTACCACGGGGACAGCTTGGGCATTTGACAGCTTG
Source organism: Wyeomyia smithii (assembly GCF_029784165.1). NCBI lineage: Eukaryota > Metazoa > Arthropoda > Insecta > Diptera > Culicidae > Wyeomyia > Wyeomyia smithii. The sequence goes on from NC_073696.1 coordinate 77,911,552, forward strand.
AATTTATATGGGCATTTGTCCAGGGGGGAGGGGGAGGTAATAATCGTTAAAAATCTGTCCATGTGGTATGTGGATGGCCCCTAACTTATTGGCTATAAAGAAAGCTTATCGTAGCAATTGAGAATTTTTGTCGAAAATTGCTAATAATTTTATTTGACATAGCTTCTAATAGTTCAACACCAGTAAGCCTATGTAATTCGAGTGTACCAAACCAAGGAGGACGCTTCAATATCATTTTCAGAATTTTATTCTGAATCCTTTGGAGCGTTTTCTTCCTTGTTGAACAGCAACTTGATCAGATCGTTACAGCATAAAGCATTGCTGGTCTAAAAATTTGTTTGTAAATCAAAAGTTTGTTCTTTAAACAAAGTTTAGAATTCCTGTTAATGAGAGGATATAAACATCTCGTATATTTGATGCACTTGGCTTGTATACTCTCAATGTGCTCTTTGAAAATAAGTTTTTTATCGTAAATTAGTCCCAAGTACTTAACCTTTTCAGACCAACTTAAAATAACCCCATTCATCTTGACAATGTGATTATTGTTTGGCTTGAGGAAAGAAGTCCTAGGCTTATGCGTAAAAATTATCATTTGAGTTTTAGAAACATTGGGAGAGATTTTCCATTTTCGCAAGTAGGAAGAAAAAATATTTAAACTTTTCTGCAATCGACTCCATATGACACGAAGACTTTTTCCTTTTACGGAAATGCTTGTGTCATCGCAGAACAATGACTTTGTGCATCCTGGAGGCAAATCAGGAAGATCTGAAGTGAATATGTTGTACTGGACTGGACCCAAGACTGAACCTTGAGGTACACCTGCTCTGACAGGAAATCTATCAGATTTTGAATTCTGATAGACAACCTGCAGAGTTCGATCAGTAAGATAATTTTTTAAAATTTTGATTGGGAAAATTGGAAAATTAAAAGATTGCAATTTCGCAATCAAACCTTTATGCCAAACACTGTCGAATGCTTTTTCTATGTCTAAAAGAGCAGCTCCAGTGGAATAACCTTCAGATTTGTTAGCTCGTATCATATTAGTAACTCTGAGCAATTGATGAGTAGTGGAATGCTCATGGCGAAATCCAAACTGTTCATCTGCAAAAATTGAATTTTCGTTGATGTGTGACATCATTCTGTTAAGAATAATTCTCTTTTAGTTTACTTATTGAAGAAAGCAAACTGATTGGTCGATAACTTGAAACTTCAGCTGGATTCTTATCCGGTTTTAAAATTGGAGTATTTTTTGCATTTTTCCATAATTTGGGAAAATATGCAATTTTGAAGCAGCAATTGAAAATTTTCACTAAAAATTCCACTGTGCTCTCAGGGAAATGTTTGATTAGCATATTAAAGATTCCATCGTCACCAGGTGCTTTCATATTTTTGAAATTTCTAATAATTGATTTAATCTCATTCAAGTTAGTTTCAATTATTTCTGCAGGTAAAAAATTCTGAGAAGAAATTAAATCAAATTGACGTGTGACTTCATTTTCAATTGGACTCACAAAATTTAAATTTCAAAACTGCTGAGCAAGTCTTTGAGCTTTTTGTTCATTGGATACAAGAAAACGTTCACCATCTTTTAAAGCTGGAATAGGCTTTGAAGGTTTCTTAAGAATCTTCGACAGCTTCCAAAAGGGTTTTGAATATGGTTTCAATTTTTCAACTTCAGTCTCAAAATTTTGATTTCTCAGAAGAGAAAATTGTAAATCTTTATAAATAGTTTTAAAAACAGGGTCACGAGAACGTTGATATTGACGTCTGCGGACATTTTTTAAACGAATTAGAAGTTGAAGATTTTCGTCAATTAATGGTGAATCAAATTTCACTTGAGCCTTTGGAACGGAATAATTCTTGGCATCAACAATTGCACATTTCAGTACTTCCAAAGCGGAATCAATATTCACTTCGTTTTGCAAATCAAGCTCATTATTGAAATTTCTCTCAATATGAGTTTTGTATCTTTCCCAATTAGCCTTGTTATAATTAAAAACAGAGCTCATAGGGTTTAAAACTGATTCATGTGATAAAGAAAAAGTTATTGGAAGATGGTCAGAATCAAAGTCAGCATGTGTGATTAAATCACTACATACATGACTTTGATCTGTAAGCACCAAATCAATTGTTGAAGGGTTTCTTACAGAAGAAAAGAATGTAGGACTATTCGGAGACAAAATAGAATAGTATCCTGAAGAACAATCATTGAACAAAATTTTGCCATTGGAATTACTTTGAGAATTATTCCATGAACGATGTTTAGCGTTAAAATCGCCGATTATAAAAAATTTCGAACGATTTCTGGTGAGTTTTTGTAAATCACCTTTAAAATAATTTTTGTGCTCGCGTGTGCATTGAAATGGTAAATATGCTGCGGCAATAAATAAAACCCCAATTTAAGTTTGAACTTCAATTCCCAAAGTTTCAATAACTTTCGTCTCAAGATGAGGAAGAGCACGATGTTTGATTCGGCGATGAATAACAATTGCAACTCCACCGCCGGAACCCTGAATCCTTTCATATCTATGAACCACGTAATTGGGATCATATTTTAATTTTACGTTAGGTTTCAAAAATGTTTCAGTAATAATTGCAATATGCACATTATTTACAGTTAAAAAATTAAATAGCTCATTCTCATTGGCCTTCAATGAGCGAGCATTTAAAATTTTGATTGGTTTATTTAAAATCATTGTAAATTTTAAATTAGAAACAATTTTAATTGTAAAATTGGTACCTATTTGGATGGCTTTAAACATTGATTTTACCTGCAACATGGCGATCATGTGATCGAACATTGCCTGTTGCAGAAAAGAAAATTTACCTGCCGTAATAGGCCCCAGGCAGTTGACATTAGAAAAAATATTTTCGGTAGCAATATCAACACACCAAATTTTCATTGCTGGAAACCAGCAAAATTTTGCTGATTTTTGGTGTGCTGTGTTTCCAGCAATCTGTTCAGCAAAATGAAATTTGCTAATTATTCAGTAATGCTCAATTTCATAAAAGTGACAGGCCGTTTGCTGCATGTTCGGTAAAACATAATACAACTTGCTGGTTGTCAGCTATGATAATTTGCTGTACGTTCAGCAAAGCATAAATCAATTTACTGGTTAACCAGTTAGTTCAAGGGAACCATGTTTCCCTCAGGCACCAGCTTCCATTCGCCCATCGGATCATAGCCAAATTACTGTTGAGCTAGAGATGTATGATTATCATTTCAACCTTTAAGTTCATCTAGCCCAACAGTGACTTAGCTATGGTCCCATTTCCGCTATCAGGAGCTTAGAGATGATCCCGTACCAGCTGCACAGCGATTTGGCGCGTTTTACTAATGTCAGCTTGACGTAAAATATTTTGACATATCAATTCTTTCGCTGGATTCCAGCAAACATTCATTTACTGTTTTCTGTTCAGCAAATAGATTTGCTGTATTTTTGCGAATCACTGAATCGATAACTGGTTTACAGTAAATTTATCAATGAAATACTGGTTTACAGTAATAATAAAATTACTGAACGAAATTCAGTAAATTGTAGAACTGAATTACAGTAGACTTTTGAAAAAGATGCTGTGATCCAGTAAACAAGTGATTTGCTGATACACTTTCAGCAATTTAATTTGCTGAACCATAAAAAAATTTTTGGTGTGAATATTCAATATTAATTCTGTCTAAATATATTTATTATATACACCGTCATGTGTTTTGTAACGCCTACCTAAGTGGGTATCATTCATTAACCTTACAATGTTTTATGAATATTGGGACAATTGATTTTTTAATTTTAAGAAAAATACCGGAAATACCGGTTTTTTCGCCTCTCCAATACCGGTATTTCGGTATTGGAAAAACTATCGGTTTTACCGGTTTTTGTTTTACCGGTAAACCACCCTAGATGGAAGGCGTGCTCCCAAAGATGTTTCGTCTCAGAAAATCTTCTGGTGTCGGCTAGACCGGAATCTAGACCATCCCAACTATCGAATGCCATTTTGAAATCCAAGATAGCGGCTTCCGGTTTCTGAAAAACAGCCGAAAATAACCAAACACCACCCAACATGGGAATTTCCGAAATCTTAATGATGCACTGAAGCCTCCTCAGACACCATTTTAAATTCTAAGATGGCGACTTCCGGTGTCTGGAAAACAGCCGAAAATGATCAGTTACCATCAGTGCTCTTGAACTGTCCTACAGATCAGACGTGTTTTCGGTTGCTTGTGGACTGGTCTTTAACTGCCTATAGCTTCAAAGTTTGTGTTTTGTCAGTGTGTCTACCAGGTCTGACTACATGAAAGTTATTTCGCATCAGTCTTTCTCAAGACTACCTACTTTTGAGTTTAACATTTGTTGTAACTTTTTCGTATCACCCGAAATGGCAGGACGAAAAAAGAAACCACGTATCGCTGCGGGGAGGAAAAGAGAGGCATCTCTTTCTGACACTTAGAGTGTCTGTAGTGACAATCCTTTTGATATTTTGCCTGAGCAAGAAGCTGGTGAAATGGAAGTTATTAGTAATGAAACCATACAAAATATAAAATCTTAAAAAAAGGAGAAAGTTCCACCTATTGTGGTAACTATTTCTTCTGAAATCAATATTTTCAAAAAGGAACTTTCAACGTTTCTTTCTGACGTTAAAGTTACCTATCAAATTGGTCGTAGAGGCGAATGCCACTTATTAGCCGACTCTATTAAGTGTCGTTATCATCTTATTCAGTATTTAACTGAAAAGATGTATAAATTTTTTACATATGACACTAAGAGCGCCAAGCCGTTCCAGGTCGTATTGAAAGGTCTCACCAACGATCAAACCGTTGATGAGATCAAACTTACTTTAACAGAATTACTTGGCATAGCCCCTACCCAAGTAATTCTGATGAAACAAAAATCACGAGGCGAAAACAGTCAGCGAACTGGAATTTCCCTTGTAAATTATTTAATTCATTTTAACCGCAGTGAGGATAATAACTCAAATATTTTTGAAAAAGCACATGCTTTATATAACGTGCGTGTAAAGTGGGAAGCTTATAGGAAGTTTGGCGGAGGTGAAAAGCATATCACCCAATGCCGTATTTGCCAACGTTATGGCCATGGTTCAAAGTTCTGTAACATGGATTAAAAATGCCTCATTTGTGGAGGCTTCTCACAAAAAGGACATGTCCTGTGAAAGAGAGTAAAAATTTTCGCTGTGCGAATTGTAACGGCAACCATATGTTAAATTTTTATCAATGCCCAGTCCGTTTAGCAATTGTTAAGGCAAGGCCAGGTAAACAAAATTCAATTTCCCAATCAAATCAAACTTTAAAACAAAATTCTCCAAGCGTACCAATCACGCCCACTTCTTCTACCCCTCTGCATACTCGTTTAACATATGCACAGGTTACAGGTAGTTCGAACATTCTACCGCCAAATGTTGGTAGTTTGAAAATGACCGCTAATATGGGTAAGCAAAACACGCTAGAAAATAATTGTACACCTATTACCCCAGCTAATATTGCTACCGAAAATATTTTTTCTAATGTCAACTGCCTGGGGCCTATTACGGCAGGTAAATTTTCTTTTCTGCAACAGGCAATGTTCGATCACATGATCGCCATGTTGCAGGTACAATCAATGTTTAAAGCCATCCAAATAGGTACCAATTTTAATTGTAAAATTGGTACCTATTTGGATGGCTTTAAACATTGATTTTACCTGCAACATGGCGATCATGTGATCGAACATTGCCTGTTGCAGAAAAGAAAATTTACCTGCCGTAATAGGCCCCAGGCAGTTGACATTAGAAAAAATATTTTCGGTAGCAATATTAGCTGGGGTAATAGGTGTACAATTATTTTCTAGCGTGTTTTGCTTACCCATATTAGCGGTCATTTTCAAACTACCAACATTTGGCGGTAGAATGTTCGAACTACCTGTAACCTGTGCATATGTTAAACGAGTATGCAGAGGGGTAGAAGAAGTGGGCGTGATTGGTACGCTTGGAGAATTTTGTTTTAAAGTTTGATTTGATTGGGAAATTGAATTTTGTTTACCTGGCCTTGCCTTAACAATTGCTAAACGGACTGGGCATTGATAAAAATTTAACATATGGTTGCCGTTACAATTCGCACAGCGAAAATTTTTACTCTCTTTCACAGGACATGTCCTTTTTGTGAGAAGCCTCCACAAATGAGGCATTTTTAATCCATGTTACAGAACTTTGAACCATGGCCATAACGTTGGCAAATACGGCATTGGGTGATATGCTTTTCACCTCCGCCAAACTTCCTATAAGCTTCCCACTTTACACGCACGTTATATAAAGCATGTGCTTTTTCAAAAATATTTGAGTTATTATCCTCACTGCGGTTAAAATGAATTAAATAATTTACAAGGGAAATTCCAGTTCGCTGACTGTTTTCGCCTCGTGATTTTTGTTTCATCAGAATTACTTGGGTAGGGGCTATGCCAAGTAATTCTGTTAAAGTAAGTTTGATCTCATCAACGGTTTGATCGTTGGTGAGACCTTTCAATACGACCTGGAACGGCTTGGCGCTCTTAGTGTCATATGTAAAAAATTTATACATCTTTTCAGTTAAATACTGAATAAGATGATAACGACACTTAATAGAGTCGGCTAATAAGTGGCATTCGCCTCTACGACCAATTTGATAGGTAACTTTAACGTCAGAAAGAAACGTTGAAAGTTCCTTTTTGAAAATATTGATTTCAGAAGAAATAGTTACCACAATAGGTGGAACTTTCTCCTTTTTTTAAGATTTTATATTTTGTATGGTTTCATTACTAATAACTTCCATTTCACCAGCTTCTTGCTCAGGCAAAATATCAAAAGGATTGTCACTACAGACACTCTAAGTGTCAGAAAGAGATGCCTCTCTTTTCCTCCCCGCAGCGATACGTGGTTTCTTTTTTCGTCCTGCCATTTCGGGTGATACGAAAAAGTTACAACAAATGTTAAACTCAAAAGTAGGTAGTCTTGAGAAAGACTGATGCGAAATAACTTTCATGTAGTCAGACCTGGTAGACACACTGACAAAACACAAACTTTGAAGCTATAGGCAGTTAAAGACCAGTCCACAAGCAACCGAAAACACGTCTGATCTGTAGGACAGTTCAAGAGCACTGATGGTAACTGATCATTTTCGGCTGTTTTCCAGACACCGGAAGTCGCCATCTTAGAATTTAAAATGGTGTCTGAGGAGGCTTCAGTGCATCATTAAGATTTCGGAAATTCCCATGTTGGGTGGTGTTTGGTTATTTTCGGCTGTTTTTCAGAAACCGGAAGCCGCTATCTTGGATTTCAAAATGGCATTCGATAGTTGGGATGGTCTAGATTCCGGTCTAGCCGACACCAGAAGATTTTCTGAGACGAAACATCTTTGGGAGCACGCCTTCCATCTAGGGTGGTTTACCGGTAAAACAAAAACCGGTAAAACCGATAGTTTTTCCAATACCGAAATACCGGTATTGGAGAGGCGAAAAAACCGGTATTTCCGGTATTTTTCTTAAAATTAAAAAATCAATTGTCCCAATATTCATAAAACATTGTAAGGTTAATGAATGATACCCACTTAGGTAGGCGTTACAAAACACATGACGGTGTATATAATAAATATATTTAGACAGAATTAATATTGAATATTCACACCAAAAATTTTTTTATGGTTCAGCAAATTAAATTGCTGAAAGTGTATCAGCAAATCACTTGTTTACTGGATCACAGCATCTTTTTCAAAAGTCTACTGTAATTCAGTTCTACAATTTACTGAATTTCGTTCAGTAATTTTATTATTACTGTAAACCAGTATTTCATTGATAAATTTACTGTAAACCAGTTATCGATTCAGTGATTCGCAAAAATACAGCAAATCTATTTGCTGAACAGAAAACAGTAAATGAATGTTTGCTGGAATCCAGCGAAAGAATTGATATGTCAAAATATTTTACGTCAAGCTGACATTAGTAAAACGCGCCAAATCGCTGTGCAGCTGGTACGGGATCATCTCTAAGCTCCTGATAGCGGAAATGGGACCATAGCTAAGTCACTGTTGGGCTAGATGAACTTAAAGGTTGAAATGATAATCATACATCTCTAGCTCAACAGTAATTTGGCTATGATCCGATGGGCGAATGGAAGCTGGTGCCTGAGGGAAACATGGTTCCCTTGAACTAACTGGTTAACCAGTAAATTGATTTATGCTTTGCTGAACGTACAGCAAATTATCATAGCTGACAACCAGCAAGTTGTATTATGTTTTACCGAACATGCAGCAAACGGCCTGTCACTTTTATGAAATTGAGCATTACTGAATAATTAGCAAATTTCATTTTGCTGAACAGATTGCTGGAAACACAGCACACCAAAAATCAGCAAAATTTTGCTGGTTTCCAGCAATGAAAATTTGGTGTGTTGATTTACTCTAACCTATTTATCAATTTTTGTTTCCTTCTTGTTTGTTCTGCTTGGTTTCAGATGATGTATTTGTGTGTATCAATAATATGTCAAAAAACTTCATATCAATAAAGCAAGACGTTTATTCTTCAAGTAGAACAGCTAATCTCTTTACACACTCATACTTACAGAGGCAAACCGTGGATTTTGAACCTTCCAGTTCAACCACAAATTCTGAAAATCATAGTTTGGGGCAGTAATCACAATCTTGTCCGCGAACGAACGTAAGTCATTATTCGTTTTGTGCTATTTAAAGGTAAAACTAAAAAAATAATATATACATATAAATTTGGATTGGGGATTTATTTTTTGTTTGGCGTCTCCGTGTGCATTGCATAGGTTGCACCTTGTTATGAACAAGTTGTTCCTGATGCAAAGCGTTTACAGGATGAAATAATCAATCAATAAAGAATTTCGTCCTAAAAATTACTGCTCCTTATTCTTGAGAAAGTGAAATTCAAATAGCTGTAGCATGGTCAAAGCTCCGTCGCCCAAACTGCAGTGAATTTTCACGGAACGCGACGAGAGACAGGACACAACACTTATTGTTCTTACAAAACATAAAAAAGGAATTTGATTTACCTTTTTAGTCGACCGGTTTCGGGCAGCGATCTTGCCCATCAGCTGGACGATGTCCGACTAGTTGCGCATAGTAGTTGTTGTCTTCTATATATCACAATTTCACCACTGTTACAGCTTTGTCAGGTGGAAGAGCGGAGAGAGTATTGGGGGATCATCCTCATTCATTAATGGATTGTCGGCGGTGGTGATGTACATTGATTCCCATGCGTTTAGGTTCGATGTTTTTCGTACATTTTTTAATAATTTTGCATTTTCCCAGTCGATGGCATGGTTTTGGGATATGGTGTGTGCTGCCACGCTCGATTCATTAGCCCGATCGTTGTCAACTGCATTCTTATGCTCTCGCAGTCGCACTTTTAATTTCCGTCGTGTTTGGCCAATGTAAACCGCGGAGCAGTTTTTGCAGGGGATTTGGTAGACACCTGATTTTTCATCCGGGGGTACTTTGTCTTTTGAATTGCACAACAGATCTTTCAAGGTGTTTTCACTTTTGTAAACAGCATAGAAATCATGTTTCTGTAGTACGGATTGGACGGGATTGGTTATTTTTGGGTAAAATGGAAGACTGATTCTTTGCTGTTCTTCTTTTTCCGGTTTTAGTGTTGTGCAATTTAGCCTGTGTTTTTTCCGTTGATGTTTTCGGAGAATTTTGTTTACAAAGTCTTTGTCATACCCATTCAACTCAGCAGCTTTATGTATCCTGTTTCTCTCGGTTTCAAAATCTTTTCTGTCCATCGGTATGTTGTATAGGCGGTGTGCCATAGAATGGAATGCTGCTTGCTTCTGGGCGCCGTAATGGTTAGAGTCGGATGTTATGTATCTGTCTGTGGCTGTTGGTTTTCGGTATATTGAGAACTTCAGTGTGTTATCTCCGTTTCTCTTTATCGTCAGATCCAAGAAAATCTAAAAAGGTAAATCAAATTCCTTTTTTATGTTTTGTAAGAACAATAAGTGTTGTGTCCTGTCTCTCGTCGCGTTCCGTGAGTGTTATCGGGGTTCTTACGTTGGCACAAACCAATGAATATTGTGCAGTGAATTTTATTAGCAATAATTCTAGCTTAGAAAAATGCTTTGTCAGGTTCAACTGAATTTTGAAGAACTGTTTAAAGAGCATCAAACAGAATAGAAAAGTATTTACCTTCGATTCCTTCGGATTCGTAGAATGTAAATTTTTGTCCGATCGTCATTTCATTTTCTTCTTCATTTATTCCCTCTTCTCAACAGTTTTAATAATTGTTCCTCTAAGAATTGTTAATTTATTCATTATTTTAAAACTAAATTTCGCGATGTGAAGGAAATTTGAAATAAAAATCTGCATGTTTTTTATTTTATTAACATAAATTCCGAAATTATGTTCTTCGTAATCATATCACTGGATTCATCAAGAGATCAAAAGGAGTGGTCCAAAACTTACAGAAAAAACTGGGTCGTAATGAAGCATAGGTACTCATAAATGCAAAAACTTAATTATGCACCGACACGTCCGCAATTATTCGACCTGGAATGCTAGGCAAAAAATAAATTTCAAATCCAAAAATCTGTATATATTTAATTATTTTTCAGTTTTATTTTCAAATAGTACATAGTTTTTCCGCGGACATGATTGTCATTATTTCGCCAAACTATGATTTTCAGAATTTTGTAGTTGAACAAGTAGGTTTAAAAACCACGAGTCGCTCTTGGTTTGGATTAGTCAGAAAAAAATAAAAATACCGGTTTTTATTTCTATGAATACCGAAATACCGGTTTTTCGAAAAGTCGGTAATACCGACCACCCTACTTCCATCGCATGAGGAGTCGCCTCCTTGGGCGTAGGTGATTTGCACAACAGTGGCGGAACTAGACCGACCGAGAATACCTACTTCAATCGTTTTACGACGAAAATTGCGCGGATGCCAGGTTGTATGTCATGTAAAGAGTAGATATTTAAGTCGTCCTTCGTTAAAATAACTTCAAGACTTATTTTTGTGAACATCGAGAGATTTTTTTCAATATTTTTCATAAAAATTTAGACAGAACAATGGTAAAACAAGGGTTTTGAACGAAAAACACTTATTGTTAGTGCGTTGAACCTCAAGCCAAGCTAAGAAAAAGAAATGACGCATTGCTTCGATAAATCATATAATAACAACAATTGTGTGGGATTTCAGGTATATGAATTTATTTCATAAACTTTTGTTTATTGTTTTTTTTTCATTACTTTTTTCTTTTACGGAAACTCTGAAAATACATGATCTGTATCGTTTTCTATACACGTTGAAACGGTTCTTCTCAGCGTTTTTTATAGTTCACTTCACGCTGTAATCTACATGGTATAGAACGGTAGTCATTTTTCGTCTTAGTGGGTGTTCCCTCAACTTTTTTTTCTGTCGTCTCTTTATTTCTTTGAAGCATGATTTGATTATTTGTATTGGTTTTCTTTTCTGTAACAGTCAGGTTCTTCCAGCCGCTCGTTTCCTTTTGCACTTGCATAATTGTACGTTACTCTCCGATAGATCGCGTGTAACAAGAGATTTGTAACGTTTTTAACAGTGTATGTTGTGTTAAGCACGTGGGCGTATGTTTTTTTCAGAACTGTAACATATTGCAGAAGACAATAATTGGACCTTACTTTGTTAGTTATCTCTACTATCAGATTGTAAAAGAAGAAATAGTTGTACTAAGCCGCTACAGACCGTTAAATTATTTCGTGTTTGTGTTTTTTTTCTGTTCATGTCTCTATAAAAGATTCAATTAGATTATTTGTAATCAAATATTTTATTTTTTGTTTTCCGTTTTGTTGTATTCTATTGTTACATACATTGGGATGGATTACCACTTACCACCTTCAGTTATCTGGGTTAATTGGCCAGATTTTGTTTGTGTTCAACTGTGTTCTTTAAATCATTCGTTATAGGGTGATGTTCAAAATATAAAGCGCACTATCTGTGTTGTACCGAAGGAAAATAAACATCAGGTATATACAAATTCAAACAAATAATAAATAAGAAAATATATTTTTCATCTCTCCGTATATTTTACATCTGAAACTTAAGTTTAACTTAACAATGAGTATTTTTGTATTTTTTTACATAAAGTTTTATACTGTTTTTGGTATTCTTTTTACGGGTTTTTCTTTAATAGCTACAAGCTTGCTGCTCCAAGGTTTCTCTATGGCAGTAGCTAAATCTTTTCCTGTAAACTTTTTTTGTCGCTCGTTTTGTTTTTGTTTTGTATTTCATTACGAAAGGAAAAACGTAAAAAATGTTAGAAATAGGTGTTAGTGCGGTTACTGATATCAAACTGGATGTTTTGATCCGACGGTGCTGCGCGATAACGTTTTTTAAAAACAGCTGGCGGAATCGTAGCCAAAAACGAGAAGTGTGAAATTTAGAGAAATGCATTCGGCAATCTATAAAGATTACATAGGAAATCTACGTTTTCACTCATATTTTTAGTTCGCTGTGAAGGCGGTGTTTATTGCGTAGAAACATGCGTCAATTTATTATTAAGAAAGACTTAAAACTAGCAGACACAAGATAAACGGTATCTTAACAGACAAAATGTATGATCGCGAAACGCAAATAACAGAGAGATACACATCTCAAAAACTGTACATGAAAAAAAAAAGAACGAAGAATAAAATTAAACACGAAGAGGGACATTGCTGGACTGGGAGAAGAACGGGGTCCACACACAACTTGTCCAAATTTTCCAAACGATTGATCTGTTCTTGTGATTTCGAAAATGTAGTTTTTCCGGAGAACACGGCCTAATGTTTACCGTGTCGCTTCCGGCCTCCATTGCCGAGAGAACTGATTTTGGGCGTCTTGACGTCGCTCGATAGTCATTCGACGGTGATCGGGGTTACGGGTGGAAACTGAATTTCATCGAACAACGGAATCGTGCTCTTGATCGGATACTCGACGGCTTCGCACAAATCCCGGCAGCGGTCCGAGTCTACTGAAATGTTCAAAAAGCAGCAGTATGGAGAGATCGTAAGAGAGCGATTAGTACGCGTTGCCGCAAGGGTGTTTTGCATAGATTACTAACCGGACATCTTGTCTCCGGGACGTCCCTTGAGGACCCCGGCGTATGTACCCGGGGCGGGTATCATCGATGCGGTCATCTTCACATTCAGCACCGAGGTGTCGTTCTCGTTGCCACCGATGTCGACTTCTGCAATGAATCAATTATTGTTACTTATTATGAACATACACTAATCTCGAACATTAACACTTACCGGTGATATCGTGCAGTGGTAAGCGCAAATCATGCGCCCGGATTAGCTTGCACTCGCCGCCCTTCGAGTCGTCAAAGTCGTACATGTAGAGGAACCCGTCCTCGCATGCCAACAGCAGTCGTGTCTCCTTCTCCACCTTGGCGATCACGCATTCGTAGCGAAGTCCTGCTTCGGCTAGCTGTACCGTAGCGTAAGCTCGATCCTGCGAGAAAACATCCGTAACCACGTTGGTCGGGAAGTACGCCGTGACGGCTTTAGTGATGAAACTCATCCCCCAGCTACCGTTTGCGGCATCGTCCGATTTATCACTATCGGATTTGTCGGTTTCACCTTCGTTATTATTGCTCGTAGCCGATCCGCTATCGATGCAATTGCGGCGTTCCGCTTGCTCGATTGATTTCGGATCGATTCTGAAGATGTGTACGGTTTCCGTGTTAGAGCTAGCAACCACGTAGCTTGCACAGATGCTGAAATTCAGCGATCCGATGCTGACATGGCGCTTCAATCCGCGTCGGAATTCATGCACCTTCTGACCATTCTTCACACAGAACACACGAATGACGGTTCCTTTCTCCGAAGCCGTCGCCAACAGTGTTCCGTTGAAGGAGAAATTCATTGCCAACAGCGGCGAATCATGCGCCTTGACCTTCAACCGGGAGGTTAAATTACCGGCGTCGAAGATTTGCAATTCGCCAGCAGCTGTTGAGATCGGATACGCCAAATGCGACGAGAGCGAAAGCGTACACAAACCGGCCGGATTGTTCGACATGTTCTTGATGGAATGTAGCAGTCTCATATCACGGATATTATGAATATAAATACTGTCCACTAGGCATACAACCAACCTGGATCGGTTTAATTTCACCGACAGGATATCCGACGGGTAGCTGTAGTTGCAGATCTCCGTCCCTTTCTTAAAGTGACACACCTGGAAGTAGAAACATTTCAAAGCGTACATTATCACTACTCCGCTTTCGACTCTTGCCAACTGCTAAGAGAGCTTTTACGAACCTTAAGTTTGTGCGGCTCACTTGCGGTAACGACCGCGACCAAGCTGCTGCTGAACAACCTCTCAGCGATCTTTGTATCCTCGTCATGGCTACAGAAGATTTCGTCGACACGATCAACGGATGAAAGCGAAAACAACCGGTATCCCTGCTTGGATACGACAGACAGTGATCTGCAAAAACAAATAAAAAAAGACGAAACGGTATTAATCATAACAGGAAAATTTATGCGTCACAGTTTCGGAATAAGTTTAACAACGCAATTGTTGAAATCAACAGGACTGGACTCCAATGTTTCTACGTCTAAGTAAATATTAGATCATGCCGATACTCGTTTTGCTGCCTGATTTTGACTTGCGCATCAGTAATCAGATATCAAATAAGTTTGCAGTGATGGATAATATTTAGTTATTCTATTGCACTGATTGTGCATACCATTCCAGCAATATATAGCAGTGTAATTTTCTGATGCAGAAATATTTTGAAAGATAATCGGCTAATATTCTTCGCTGCTCAAAAATATCGAAGAACCCAAACGGGTTCATAATTCAACTGCGCATAAATAGAAAAACAGAAAAAACCTACGGTCTATTATTTGGGGTCAACGTTTTAATGGTGTCGCATAATGTGGTACGTCCCTTTGCATCGCGCGTTGTTAAATTTTAATTTCACTGTCAAGAACCTTTCACACAGCGACACTTCGCCATGATTTTTTTACGAATAGATAATAGATAAAAGAAATAAATTCTATGTTTTCAATGCTTTTTAAGGTGCCGCCACACGGACGCTAATTCCCTTAGTTTCTAAGTCATAGTTGATTGTAAAAAGCATTTTTTCATCACTGAATAGTAGGCTATGAACTATTCGGGCATGACGGAGTAGTTCAGGGTCTCTATGTTATAGCTTTTGACAGTACAATCCCGCGTTATGATGAAAAAAATACTTTTTACAATCAACTATGACTTAGAAACTAAGGGAATTAGCGTCCGTGTGGCGGCACCTTTACAGTTTCTTTTTCTAGTTTTAAATTTTTTATCTTCGTTTTTCTTTTGTACAAGTTCTATGATCTTTACAATTTTAAAATCAGGTAAAATTGGTCAATCAATCAATTGGTTTCCGATTTACTACATTTTTTTTTGGTTTAGTTAGGGCTTCAGATTGGATGCTTAACTTATTTTAGGATTTGGTCACGAAGATGGCATTGCAACAGGTTTCGACAAAGTTATAGAGCATGAAATTTTATTAAATTTGGTAAAAGTTAGAAAATTTGGATCTCTTCAATTTTCAGCGATATACGATTTCCTGTAAAATTTGTCTTCCAGATTTGAGCAAGTACCAGCAAACCATGATACTTAATACAATTTAGATTTTTTTTTTCTGAAAATTTTTATGTTTTTTGTACTTTGAAGATATTTCAATTTTAAATTTTATACTTGAGTTAGTTTGCCATTTGACCATAGAGATGGTGCAGCGATATCAGCCTTTTTCGTTTACACGCTACAGCTTATAGTTTGCGACAAAGTTGTCGAACATAAAATTTTACAAAATTTCAAAGAATGTATCTTTTCAAATTTGAGAAATCAGAAATATACTATTTTCTTATTAAGAAAAACGGGTCTCCTACGAAAGGCAGAAAATCGAAAGGCAGAATCACGAAAGGCAGAATCACGAAAAGCAGAATCACGAAAGGCAGAATATTTCATAAGGCAGAATAACGAATGGCAGAATCACAAAGAGCACGTATGGCAGAATCAAAAAATGGTCTATTTTTTTCTAAACAACACACACTCGCGGCCTTTGGCCGACTCTATTGTCCAAGTGTATGCTGTCCTTACTCGCTACCGCTCGTTCGGACTTAACTAAGGGAAAGAAAACCTGTTTGAATAATCCTAGAAAACCAATAGATCAGTTGTTTGTATGCGAGATGCCGCCGCTTCCGACGGCGGGTCGGCGGCCGGCTCGGACCGCGGAAACCACGGCGGCTTTGTGCCGCCTCGGTTCCTTGCCCTCGATTATGCGTCTTCGCCGCATGAATTGTTTTATGTTAATTATAACCATCAAGCCGTTGAGTCTAGTGTAAGTTATACCTAACATCGAAAGATTACTCTCCGCGATGCCATGAGAGTCTTTAGGACCTGAGCCAAACCAGTTTGCGCGTTTCGGATCTGTTAATTAGGCTTGAACTGCACCTCTCATCAAAACTGGTCATTGCTGTGTGACCAGTTATTATGTCTGGTTACCAAATAATATCAAATAATAAATGTAGAGTAGCAGCTTTGATACCGTGACCAGGATTCGCACCAATTTTCCATCACGCACTTGGCTATAGTGAGTCAGGTTCTGCTCTCAGTGATTCTGCCTTTCGTGCCCTTCGAAATTCTGCCTTTTGAAATATTCTGCCTTGTGTGTACGGTCATAGAGTTCTGCCTTTCATGATTCTGCCTTTCGTGCTTCTGCCTTTCGTGATTCTGCCTTCTGTGGCGAACCCAGAAAAACTTTTTGTTGTAAAAGAAATGAATTTATGCTTGTTTATGGGAACCCCCAGTTACTTATAAAAAAGGCAAATTTATATAGAGAACTTAAATTCTTAAAACTTTTTTTGGAAGATTACCAAAACGGAAGCATAATGCATCACTAAAATTTAATTATTCTTATAGAAGTGAAAAATAAAACAAAACCTTCAACTGAACTTTTAGGTAAAAAATTGGGTTACATTTCACCATCCTGATTTTTCTACGAAAGATTCGGAGTAATGTGAAGTATCAATGAAAAATAAATTTCAAAGGAAAATACAACTATAACTATTAAATTTAGTGTTTATGTTCTAATTTTCTAAACTTGAAGTCAATATAACTTGAAAACAAGTTGACCATTATTAGCTTTCGGATTCAAATTATTAGATCACGAATATTTTAGAAAATGTTGAAATTGTAAATAAATATTCATTTCTTCGTTTTGTACTTCATACCAAAACTTCGACTTTTCCGTAAAAATCTTAAGAAACAATTCATCTTTTTTCCCAAAATTAAAATTCAGTGTTTATTTGGTGAGAAAAAAATTTACGCTTTTTTACTTTTTACAGAATGGTATTGAAATCATTCTCATTTTTATTAAACACCCGTTAAACCTGTGCCAAAATGCATATGCCCTTTTAATGAGCATGAGCATGATTGACCGCCCGCGGTTGCTACTCCGTTATTGCCAGATCAGCTGTAATTACACAGAGAACCAATGGATGATGCTTGGGATTAACATTCATCCTCAATGTGTAAAAACTGGTGACCTTAATCTTTATATTAGGCAATACCAGCGCCGGCCGCATCCGAATGCAGGTCAAAGAAGGAGTGTGTATGGGAATATGTTGACGTGATACTCGCTTTATTGGAAGCCGAGAACACCTCTGCACTTCCACGAGAAATCACTGGGATGTTGGAGAAAAGGGTAAGGTTTGCAGCAGGTTTCGTTTTGGTAAACGATGCGCTGAGTTCTAATACCGGGTTCATAATAACAAATATCGCGCGTACGAGTTCATTATATCTTCTACGGAAATCATAACGCAATCCGAACTCATTCCGGTCGATGATGTAACACCGCAAAAATAAAGCGCACGCGAGGATACCGGACCTATAACCTAATCAAGACAGACTCAAATATTCGAAAATATGCTTATGAAGTTATTATGTGGCATTCGTTGTTTTGCTTTCGTCTCGATTAGACGCAAATTGTTTATCTCCGTTTGAGTTCGCAAAATAACAATACACGAGTTATCGTACGGGTGTTTTTTTGTCGATTAGTTCTTGTGCTGCGCGATAACAATAGCCTGTTATATATCGGCAGAAACATCTGCACACTGGTAGGGGCAGGCTACCCCGCCAGTGATTCGATACGCAGCTGATATATCAGCAAGAATAATTCTCCCGCACCGCTGTTACCCCGCTAGCAGCACGGACCATCATACGATCGAGCGAGTGGAAGTCAACTACAAGTGGCATCTACAAGGTCGCGTGTAGGACACGGCCACTGCGTCTCAACACGAAGCTGGATCGTCATTGTTTGTTCTGCGGAGACGCTCGATTAATTCTACTATCAGCCGTGAGGTCGTGACTTAGACGTTCGGTGACGTATTACCTTTAGAATTTTTACTATTATTATCAATATTATTACTATGTTATAATATTATTATTAATATTATTATTGATATTATTATTGTTATTATTAATATTATTACTATAATTATTATTATTATTATTATTACTATTGTTATTAGTATTAGTATTACTGTCTTTTTTTATTTGATCCATTGTAGAGTGAAAAATTGTTTTTAAAATTTAACATCAACTACTTGAACCCCCCCCCCCCCCCATATTCGAATATTTATCGTTTGTGTGCGGTAGAGCGTAACGCTCCCGCAAAATGGACGACAGGCAGGTGCAACTTTTCCTGGAGGTGGAAACAAACGGGGAAGAAATTGAAATTTCTCCCATCAGCTCACCCCTACCTTCCCCTGTGCCCTCCCCTTTGCCAAGTCCTGTACCAAGAGTACCGGAAGTACGGGTAAAAGCTTACCCAGATGCCGCTGGCGGTCCCTACGTTGTTTTTTTCCGGCCCATAAAGAAGCCATTGAATATTATTCAAATTGGCAAAGACCTGGCAAAACATTTTTCGGCCGTAACCGAGATTACGAAGGTGAGGCCGAACAAACTGCGAGTTGTCGTGAGTAGCTTGAAGCAAGCAAACGAAATTGCTGGCTACGAGCTCTTCACGAGAGAGTATCGCGTGTACATCCCTGCCAAGGATGTAGAAATCGACGGTGTGGTTACCGAGGGGAATCTCACTGTCGATGACATTTTGCGTCATGGAGTTGGCTGTTTTAAAAACCCCTTGATGCAAAGTGTAAAGATACTGGATTGCAAGCAATTGCATTCAGTATCCATCGAAGAAGGGAAGAAGAAATTCCTCCCTTCGGATTCCTTCCGAGTAACATTCGCCGGATCCGCGCTGCCGAACTACGTCCGCTTGGACAGGGTTCGTCTACCTGTACGCCTGTTCGTACCGCGGGTCATGCATTGCCAAAACTGTAAGCAGTTAGGTCACACAGCCACCTACTGCTGCAACAAGGCACGTTGTAGCAAGTGCGGAGGCAATCATGCTGAGAACGCTTGCAGTGGGGATACTGAAAAGTGTCTTTATTGCGAGGGAACTCGGCATGACCTTCCGGCATGTCCCGCGTACAAACAGCGCGAGGAAAAAATTAAGCGTTCCCTTAAGGAACGATCAAAGCGCTCTTTTGCAGAAATGCTTAAGAGGGCTGAGCCACCCTCGACAGGAAACATCTTTTCCTTTTTGCCAACCGATGAGGGTACATCTGACGATCCCGTCAAAGGGTGTTCCTATGCCTTGCCAGAGGGATCTAGGAAGAGGAGAATGCTCAACTCTCCTAATCTTTCTCGTTTGGGGTCAACGTTTTAATGGTGTCGCATAATGTGGTACGTCCCTTTGCATCGCGCGTTGTTAAATTTTAATTTCACTGTCAAGAACCTTTCACACAGCGACACTTCGCCATGATTTTTTTACGAATAGATAATAGATAAAAGAAATAAATTCTATGTTTTCAATGCTTTTTAAGGTGCCGCCACACGGACGCTAATTCCCTTAGTTTCTAAGTCATAGTTGATTGTAAAAAGCATTTTTTCATCACTGAATAGTAGGCTATGAACTATTCGGGCATGACGGAGTAGTTCAGGGTCTCTATGTTATAGCTTTTGACAGTACAATCCCGCGTTATGATGAAAAAAATACTTTTTACAATCAACTATGACTTAGAAACTAAGGGAATTAGCGTCCGTGTGGCGGCACCTTTACAGTTTCTTTTTCTAGTTTTAAATTTTTTATCTTCGTTTTTCTTTTGTACAAGTTCTATGATCTTTACAATTTTAAAATCAGGTAAAATTGGTCAATCAATCAATTGGTTTCCGATTTACTACATTTTTTTTGGTTTAGTTAGGGCTTCAGATTGGATGCTTAACTTATTTTAGGATTTGGTCACGAAGATGGCATTGCAACAGGTTTCGACAAAGTTATAGAGCATGAAATTTTATTAAATTTGGTAAAAGTTAGAAAATTTGGATCTCTTCAATTTTCAGCGATATACGATTTCCTGTAAAATTTGTCTGAATTTCGCGTTATTAAATAAGCCCATTGTTTCAGTTATTGTTTTTAAACTCTTTCAGATTTGAGCAAGTACCAGCAAACCATGATACTTAATACAATTTAGATTTTTTTTTCTGAAAATTTTTATGTTTTTTGTACTTTGAAGATATTTCAATTTTAAATTTTATACTTGAGTTAGTTTGCCATTTGACCATAGAGATGGTGCAGCGATATCAGCCTTTTTCGTTTACACGCTACAGCTTATAGTTTGCGACAAAGTTGTCGAACATAAAATTTTACAAAATTTCAAAGAATGTATCTTTTCAAATTTGAGAAATCAGAAATATACTATTTTCTTATTAAGAAAAACGGGTCTCCTACGAAAGGCAGAATCACGAAAGGCAGAATCACGAAAAGCAGAATCACGAAAGGCAGAATATTTCATAAGGCAGAATAACGAATGGCGGAATCACAAAGAGCACGTATGGCAGAATCAAAAAATGGTCTATTTTTTTCTAAACAACACACACTCGCGGCCTTTGGCCGACTCTATTGTCCAAGTGTATGCTGTCCTTACTCGCTACCGCTCGTTCGGACTTAACTAAGGGAAAGAAAACCTGTTTGAATAATCCTAGAAAACCAATAGATCAGTTGTTTGTATGCGAGATGCCGCCGCTTCCGACGGCGGGTCGGCGGCCGGCTCGGACCGCGGAAACCACGGCGGCTTTGTGCCGCCTCGGTTCCTTGCCCTCGATTATGCGTCTTCGCCGCATGAATTGTTTTATGTTAATTATAACCATCAAGCCGTTGAGTCTAGTGTAAGTTATACCTAACATCGAAAGATTACTCTCCGCGATGCCATGAGAGTCTTTAGGACCTGAGCCAAACCAGTTTGCGCGTTTCGGATCTGTTAATTAGGCTTGAACTGCACCTCTCATCAAAACTGGTCATTGCTGTGTGACCAGTTATTATGTCTGGTTACCAAATAATATCAAATAATAAATGTAGAGTAGCAGCTTTGATACCGTGACCAGGATTCGCACCAATTTTCCATCACGCACTTGGCTATAGTGAGTCAGGTTCTGCTCTCAGTGATTCTGCCTTTCGTGCCCTTCGAAATTCTGCCTTTTGAAATATTCTGCCTTGTGTGTACGGTCATAGAGTTCTGCCTTTCATGATTCTGCCTTTCGTGCTTCTGCCTTTCGTGATTCTGCCTTCTGTGGCGAACCCAGAAAAACTTTTTGTTGTAAAAGAAATGAATTTATGCTTGTTTATGGGAACCCCCAGTTACTTATAAAAAAGGCAAATTTATATAGAGAACTTAAATTCTTAAAACTTTTTTTGGAAGATTACCAAAACGGAAGCATAATGCATCACTAAAATTTAATTATTCTTATAGAAGTGAAAAATAAAACAAAACCTTCAACTGAACTTTTAGGTAAAAAATTGGGTTACATTTCACCATCCTGATTTTTCTACGAAAGATTCGGAGTAATGTGAAGTATCAATGAAAAATAAATTTCAAAGGAAAATACAACTATAACTATTAAATTTAGTGTTTATGTTCTAATTTTCTAAACTTGAAGTCAATATAACTTGAAAACAAGTTGACCATTATTAGCTTTCGGATTCAAATTATTAGATCACGAATATTTTAGAAAATGTTGAAATTGTAAATAAATATTCATTTCTTCGTTTTGTACTTCATACCAAAACTTCGACTTTTCCGTAAAAATCTTAAGAAACAATTCATCTTTTTTCCCAAAATTAAAATTCAGTGTTTATTTAGAACTGTTCACGGAAAATTCTTGTTTTTGGTGGATCTTCTAAGCTTCCATCAGTTCTCACAGTGCTCACGGGCACATCTTCGTCGCGAAAGTGGTCTACTGCATACTATTTTCATTGAGTTTCATGCTTTCCAATAAACAATAATTTCAAATCAAACCAGGAGTACCCACCGCTTCCTGGGGCACCAAAAACCCCTCGTGCACCCATTTCTCGATCAGAAGACATAAAAGAAACAGGGTTCATAAAATTCTCTGATATTGTGGACTGGATATTTAAAACATTCAACATACCAGATCCCCTTCAAAACATTCTTCTTGCCCTTCTCCCAACAGTGAAAACTAGGGGTGTGCGAAACTGGCTTTTATGGTGTCGAAACGAAACGAAACGAAATTAACCCTTAATTTCGGTTTCGCCAAATTAGTCGAAACGAAATCAAGGTGGATTTCGAGTTCTCGAGACGAAACGAAATTGGTCTCTAAATTTCGCGAAATTTCGAAAAATAAAATAATTGTTTCTGAAACATAGCATAACAATGATTTGAAACGTTGGAGCGTACGCTAACGAAGTACCCTTCAGCAGCTGATCGCAAGGTGCTTACCTGGTCGACGAAGAGTAACGTAGGTATTCAGATATCGATAAACCGACAATGACGAGAAAATCAAAAATGTTAAAAACTAAAATCTTGATGCATTCATTTATACAGATTATATTGCAGGTAATAGTAATAATTTAATAAACTTCTGAACTGATTCTTTTGGTTTGAATGCAACTATGTTTAAAATAGTAATCCTTATTTCATAGCACTTTCATCATTCAAAATCCAAGTTTTGTCCTAGAGCTCGAACTGGAAAACATGAGAGATGGTAGGTAGATTTTCAACCATTCCTGTGAGTTTTGGTGTCCCTAGCAAATTTATTTATTTTGATACTAGCTAACTTTTCCAAAAAAATTTGAATATGCAAACGTAAAAGCGACGAATCCGATAAGCAATTTCAAGGCGGCCTTCTGATACATTTCTGCATTCTCTAAAAGCAGCAAAATTCACAGGAATGGTTAAAAAGCTGTAGAACCTTTGGAGGGCAACCATTTTAAGCTAAGGGGCCACTTTTTTCGCTTTTGTCGACCAGTGTTATTGAATTTTTTTTAACACTGAGCAGTTCCACAAAAAATGTCGCAGTTCAATATTTTTTGTAATTTTAGATTTGGCTTAAACTTTGCATAAACGTTTCTATAGGATGAGAAGCTATTTAAAATGCTATTTTGGGAGGATTATTGTGATTATAGATATTTTCAGAGCCAAAAGTTTTTTGATCAGTGTGACGTCTCTGGAAAAGTTAGTAATTTTATCTTTCCGATAAAAAAAACTCAAAAAAATCATTTTTTTAATGTAAAAGAAACATTAAAGTTAATATGAAAAAGCTTATTTTCAAAAATCTTATTTTTTTTGTATAAAAATTACAAAAACAATACCGAAGCGATGGAGAAATTAAAAAAAAGTTATATTTTTTCGAAAAAAAAAAATTTACAACATGTTTATTTTTGGAAGGACAATATTTTTAACTACAACTTTGACAAAGGCACTAGGCCAATCAAACCAACTGTTTCGATTATAGAAATATTTTAATTACCCACAGAGTGCCCAATTGGAGACTAAATTATTTTTTCAGCTAAATCGGTTTGTTTGACTGGCAGAACTAGTGTCTCTGGTAAGGTTGTAATAAATAATTTTGTCCTAAAAAAATATGCCCTGTGAGTTTCTGCGACACCAAAAATAATAAAATGCATTTGAGACCATTCCTAAACTACGTGGTCATATTTTGATCCCTTTTAGGAGAGTACTCCTACTCCCCCGTGGTCTTTCGTGGTCTTTTGTATTGTGATCTTATTCTGCCAATATATGTACAATAAAGTATGAAAATTTTATAAAAAAATGAAGGTTTAAGAAAACTGATTACAGTCAAACCTGTTTTTGTGCAAGGCATAGGGACCGCACAAAAAAATCGCATAAAAACCATTTGAAACTTCACGTGCAGCTACAAAACAATATTTCCACAGCATTTTTACTTTTTTTATGCGGTGGACAGGGACCGCATAAAAAAAATTTTTAGTTAAAAATAACTCGAAAGTTGTTGATTCTGATTAAGAACACCTATGAGAACAATTTTAAAACATCGGATTGATAAACGAAACTTTTTTAAACATGCTAATCCTTTCAACCGCTTTCACTCGTAAGCAAGTAATTCGTAACTTTTCCTACGTAAAACTGGCTATAATAGTAATTTTTGGACGCAACACTTCTTTAATGCGTTGGAATTCATTCCAAGAATCGGAAAAACTAAATGGCTGAAAATGTTGTCAAAAGTGGTCCCTATTCATATGCCGCACAAGTCGCACAAAAAAAATAATCGCATAAAAAAGTCGCACAAAATAAATTTTGCACAAAAAAGAGTCGCACAAAAACAGGTTTGACTGTATTAGTTATTGCGCAAATTGTAAATAGAATTTTCAGTAATATCATTTTCTCAAAACCAAACTAACAAATAGATAATGGTTGTTTAATTTTTAATAATATTTCATTGTCTTTAACAAATATAATAATTTCCTTACCTGAAAGTAATTTAAAATACGCTATTCTGTTGAGTATATTCAAAATGATTTTCAATTTGTTGTTAAGTAACAAAATAATAAAATTTGTTTAAGCAGTTTGATCATCTACGATAAATTATTCGCTTATAGTTATGGTAAATTGTATACTCATCTAGAAATCATCTAGAAAAATTAGTGATTTTCAGGTATCGGATTTGTAACTTAGTTTTTTTTTTAATAAATTACAAAGTTTTTGAATGTCGAACAAAATATAAACATCTTTCTTTCTTCCTTCAGTTCACGAACATCCAGGTCTTGTATATTGTTTTTAAGACCAAAACGTTGATTTTTTTACCGGTCGTTGAGTATTGAAATATACTTCCAGGAAAAATGTCATAAATCCCGACGCATTGCGAAATAGAACTATTATTCTAAAGAAATAAATGCCATATAAGGCAAAGCCTGTTTAAAACAAAAAAAAAATTCTTCGTTCAGATAAATTTAAAATATGTTTCAAAGATTTGATTACAGTTAATTGCTGACTCTCAAACTTTCCGTGACACTTATTAATTATCAAGTCGTGTCAAATAAATTTATTAATTAAAAAATTGCGAAAGCTTCGTCTTGAATTAGTGGCAATAATAAATTATAAGTCAGAAAAAAGACTACGTGATCTATTCGTTAACCTCCACACCCCCCGCGTGATTTTTCGTGTTTTTTTGGTACCCCCCCCCCCCCCGCCGTCTCCCTATATATGACTACGTGGTTTGGGAACGGCCCCTTTGAAACAAACCAAAAATTATTTTTCTTTCAACCAATCAACAGTTAGAATGGAATGTTGTAATGCAACAAACAAATAGTTTTCTCAATTAAGTTATTCGTAATCATCCTCGTTCTCTTATTTCTCGTTCTTCCTGAACCTTTCTTTTTTCTAACTTGTATATTCGTCAAGTGCAAAGTCAGAATCACTTTTATGCTATAATCTGAACTTGTTTTTGGCATTGTCAAATTTTGTGTCCCCTAAAACAAGAGTAACATTTCTCAGTTATGTGTTCAACGAGAGCGAACCATGTACTTTTTATCCATTCATTGATAAAGTATACTTTTTTGGTAACACGTTTAAAATATTTTTGATAAGGTACCTGGCAATTTTGAAACCTATGCTGACTTGTAAGTCAGATTGTTTTGAAACAATACTAAAAATTCAGGAAATTACAACTTTCTCTGCTTGACACATCGATCACTCTGTCTGCACACTATAAGGCATGATATCTGGTCAGCCTAGTGATAGCAATGAACTATCTGAAAAAACACATTTAAATACACTACGGTGTGCGAAGAGGAGTCCTCTAACACAAAGAAATCCGAAAAAACGCTTGAAAATTTTTACAAGTCGAGTAGCATAGAACATTTGGCCTGTAAGTTAGTTTTGACAGAAATTGCTATGCCCTCGTAAACGAAAGATAAAAAGTGACCTCTTTAACCTTGTGCGCTGCAAATATAACCACATTTTGATGTACGAAAAAGATGCGTAAAATTTATTCCCACAAACAAATTACTAGATACCTTGTAGCGCATTTGGACGGCTTCATATTCCTCGAATATGACTTCAGTGATGACATGAATTTTATGCTCTGCGTGAATAAAAAATACCTCCCGCATGATGTTACGGTTTTGTCTGTAAAAACAAAAATTACCGGATGAGAGTTTATTCTTCTATGTCTGACTTAGTATACCAGATATCTGTTGAGATATATTCAATTTAATTTATAGTAGCAATGAGCACAAACCAAAATTATGTAATAATGTGCATCGGAAATTTGGTCCGAAATTTCGCGAAATTTCGTAATCGTAATTGTGATGCGTTCGCGCTTTGTGAAACTTTTCTCAATTCAAATGACCAACTTAATTTCCACGATTTTAACATCATTCGTCGAGATCGAGACTCACACGGTGGAGGGGTACTTTTAGGGATCAAAAAGTGCTATTCTTTTTTCAGAATCGACCTCTCCTCGATCTCGAATATTGAAGTTGTTGCCATTCAAACGAATATGAATGGAAAAGACCTTTGCCTTGTTTCGTTATATATTCCCCCATCCGCGCGGATTGAACAGAAGCAACTCCTTGATATAGCAGAATTGCTTCCCGCACCTTTTTTGATTTTGGGAGATTTCAACTCTCACTGTTCGCTATGGGGGTCGCTGTACGACGACAACCGATCTTATTTAATTTGTAACTTGATCGACGACTTCAATATGACACTTTTGAATACTGGGGAAGCGACACGTGTACCTAATCCTCCAGCACGTGAAAGCGTGCTTGACCTATCCCTCTGCTCGACATCACTTGCGTTAGATTGCCAGTGGAAAGTAATCAACGATCCCCACGGTAGTGTTCATCTTCCAATCGTTATATCAATTGCTAATGGTTCAACTCCCCCGAACCCAATCAATATTTCCTACGACCTTACACGTAATATTGATTGGAAGCGTTATGAGTCTATTACAGCGGAATCTATCGAGACTCACGAGGAACTTCCTCCGGAGGAAAAATACGCGTTCTTAGCTGGCTTGATAATCGACGCCGCGACGCAAGCTCAGACGAAACCGATACCCGGGGTAACGATTAGACAACGCCCTCCCAACAAATGGTGGGACAAAGAGTGCTCTGAGCTGTACGCGCGAAGGTCCGCGGCGTATAAGGACTACCGGGAGTACGGCACTGTCAACCTACTACGAAAGTACGAGGCACTGGGCAGGCAGATGAAGAGCTTAGTAAAGGCGAAAAAACGCGGGTACTGGCGGCGGTTCGTAAACGCGTTGTCGAGGGAAACAGCGATGAGCACTCTTTGGGATACCGCCAGGCGCATGCGGAACCGTGACGTTTCGAATGAGAGTGAGGAGTATTCAGATCGCTGGATACTCGATTTTGCCAAAAAGGTCTGTCCGGATTCTGTACCGGAACAGAAAACCTTTCGCGACGCGTTTATAGTAACTACGGAAGAGCCTCCATTTTCGATGTTGGCTTCGATTTTCAATGGCTCTCCTGTCGTGCAACAATAAGGCTCCAGGGTTAGATAGAAGAAAATTCAACCTGTTGAAGAATCTACCCGACTCTGCAAAAAGACGCTTGTTGGACTTGTTCAACAAGTTTCTTGAGCTAAATATTGTTCCGCATGACTGGAGGGAGGTAAAAGTCATTGCTATTCGGAAACCCGGGAAACCTGCCTCTGATCACAATTCATATAGGCCGATTGCGATGCTCTCTTGCCTCCGGAAATTAATGGAGAAAATGATCCTCTTACGGTTAGACAAATGGGTCGAAACAAACGGTTTACTTTCAGATACTCAATTTGGCTTTCGCCGGGGCAAAGGGACGAACGATTGCCTAGCGTTGCTTTCTACTGAAATTCAACTCGCATTTGCTCGAAAAGAGCAAATGGCTTCTGCGTTCTTGGATATTAAGGGGGCTTTTGACTCTGTCTCTGTAGAAGTTTTAAGCGCGAAACTTCATTCGCAGGGACTTTCACTAAATCTGAATAACTTTTTGCTCAATTTGTTGTCAGAAAAGCATATGTATTTCTCACATGGCGATTCGACAACTTCCCGAATTAGTTACATGGGCCTTCCCCAGGGCTCATGTTTAAGTCCTCTCTTATATAATTTTTACGTCAATGACATCGATGAATGTCTTGCAAATTCATGCACGCTAAGGCAACTTGCAGACGATAGCGTTGTATCCATTACTGGTAGCGAGGCTAGCGATCTGCAAGGACCATTGCAAGATACCTTAGACAATTTGTCTGAATGGGCTCTTAAGCTGGGTATCGAATTCTCTCCGGAGAAAACTGAGTTGGTCGTTTTTTCTAGGAAGCATAACCCAGCTCAGCTGCAGCTCCTACTAACGGGTAAAACGATCTCTCAGGTTTTAGTCGCTAAATATCTCGGGGTCTGGTTCGACTCTAAATGCACCTGGGCTTGTCATATTAGGTATCTGACACGAAAATGCCAACAGAGGATTAATTTTCTTCGTACGATTACCGGAACCTGGTGGGGAGCCCACCCAGGAGACCTTCTAAGGCTTTACCAAACAACGATATTGTCAGTTCTTGAGTACGGCTGTTTCTGCTTTCGCTCCGCCGCGAACACGCACATTATAAAATTAGAGAGAATACAATATCGTTGTTTGCGTATTGCCTTGGGTTGCATGCAGTCGACCCATACGATGAGTCTTGAAGTGTTAGCGGGTATTCTTCCGTTGAAACATCGTTTTTGGAATCTCTCTTACCGGTTGCTAATTCGATGCACAGTTATGAACCCATTAGTAATTGAAAATTTCGAGAGGTTGGTCGACCTTCAATCTCAATCCAGATTTATGACTTTATATTTTGACTATATGGCTCAAGATATTATTCCTTCTTCATACGATTCCTCCAATGTCGCACTTTTAGATACTTCTAATGATGCTATATTCTTCGACACCACCATGAAACAAGACATTTCTGGTATCCCGGATCAATTGCGACCCCAAGAGATCCCTAAGATTTTTTCGAATAAGTTTGAACATGTTAGTTATGATAAAAGGTTTAACACTGACGGATCTAATCTAGATGAGTCCACTGGCTTCGGTGTTTCCCACGAAAATTTTACCGCCTCCTACAAACTCGATGCTCCTGCTTCCGTGTACGTCGCAGAACTTGCTGCTATTCAGTACTCTCTTGGAATCATCGAAAACCTACCCACAGACCACTACTTCATCTTCACAGATAGTCTCAGTGCCATTGAGGCTCTGCGATCGATGAAGCCTGTGAAGCACACCCCGTATTTCCTGGGGAAAATACGGCGGTTTTTAAGTGCTTTAACAGATAAAAATTACCGGGTTACCTTAGCGTGGGTCCCTTCTCATTGCTCGATTCCGGGTAATGAAAAGGCTGACTCTTTTGCTAAGGTGGGTGCTATTGATGGCGATATTTATGAAAGACCAATTGCTTATGATGAATTTTATAGCATTTTGCGTCAGAGAACACTCAACAGTTGGCAATCATCATGGAACTCAGATGAACTGGGACGGTGGCTACATTCCATTTTTCCTAAGGTATCGACGAAAGCATGGTTCAAGGGGTTGGATGTCGGTCGGGACTTCATTCGCGTGATGTCCCGACTTATGTCCAATCACTACACGTTAAACACGCATCTCTTTCGTATAGGGCTTGTAGACAGTAATCACTGCGTTTGTGGCGATGGCTACCATGACATCGAGCATGTTGTTTGGTCGTGTACCGAATACTGTGGTGTTAGGTCCGAGCTTATAGATTCCCTTCGGGCCCGAGGAAAACAACCGAACGTACCCGTTAGAGACATTCTGGGAAGCGGTGATCTCCAGTACATGACACAGCTATACTGCTTTCTGAAAAACGCTGACATTAAAATTTAAAATTTTCTTTGTCTATTTGTCAGATTAAGGATACAAATATGCTATGCTGAAGACACGGAAACGAAGAGCCCGCATCTATGCTTACACAAATATTTTGAACCCACAACAAACAAGAATACAATTGCTCTACCAGTTGAAAAACAAAGTTCCAAAATAGTTTTAAGTCAAAATTGTATCTCCCCTCCTCTCACCTTAAATCCCCACTAGCTCGTAGTCGGCCGCGAGAATAAAGAAAAGGCCTCCCTCTTTTTCCTGCTAACGTAGAATTAATACGAATTGTACTTGGCTCAGTAAAACAGAAAATGTATCGTGCCGTGTCAAATAAATTAATTTAAACCTTAAAAAAAGTCATTATGCAACTACCGAAACGTATCTCTCATTGATTTATCTCAGCTGACTACACAATGTTACGAAGCAACCAGATATGCATTAACCAAAAACAAGAAAAAAGTAAATATATAGACCCTCAACACATACTGCAAGCGGTCAGCAAGAGAGCTTCAAAAACGGCCTATTTGCTTGGCCATCGCCGTTAGAATCGAACGAAAAAAAAAAAGAAAAAGAAAAAAAAAAGATGTGTGCGTTGGCAGACGAGTCGCGTATGATCCTGATATTAATTGCAAATAATTGCGATATTTGGTGGCGATTAATTACAATGTTTTGTCGCGATTAATTATTTACGATATTTATCGAACGAACGGAACCTACTAAGAATCACTGCGTGCTGGAATAGAACCTACGGGTGGACAGTCTGCGAATAAATGGTTTGGTACACCTCGGAAGTCACAACACACCGAAAATCTATATTTGAGCAAAGCTCACCTGGGCCGAAAACACGTTTACCCCGGAAAGTTATGCGCGACCGCTCTATTCCCTCTTACCGACGCATACGCGCGGAGACACGGTATTTCGCGTTGATTACCACTTACTTCTTGAATAATAAAGCAAAGATACCTACTGAGTATGAAAAACTGGCATTTTCATGCATTCATAGCTAGAAATTTTTTAAAAATGCAAATATGCATATCTAACAAGACCGAGTACTAATTAGATTTAACAAAATGCCAAAACAATCGCAATCAAAATTTATTTGCCATGCTGACCGACAAGATTTCTACTTAATTAAATTTAAAATTGTCTATGTGTTTCAGTATTTACTCAAAAGCTAGAAAAATCATAAAACAAGGGCATAAAACTGCTCAAAATGTTCGTAACAGCGTCTCCGTTCACCTGAGGAAATAATATTAACAATGAAGACTGACGCGCAACTGTTTCGACACAGTTTCGGCCCAATCGGTAGATTAAAAATATTCAAAACCGGCTTCCACGAAGCCGCGGTCACAAGCAGGGATGCCACAAACACAGACCAATCTGTGCAAAACAAAATTCCCACACAAGTATATGTACATACAGAACTGCAAACGCGCCCTTCAAAATACAGGCCGATGTTAGGCCGACGTCACACTGCAAAGGACGCGGCGCGAAATGCGTCCTTTCTCACGCAAGGAGAAAAAAAAACAACAATGAAAACTGACGCGCGTTAAAACACATCCAGAACTGTTTCGACGCAGTCATCTGAACAGCATCGGCCCCAGTACGCACCGTACCTACTGTAAACGATTGAGTGAGAAAATTCCAAAACCGGCATCTAAAAAACCACGATAACAATCAGAGATGCCACATATGTAAATTTAAATTTATTTGTGAATTATAAATTTCTCATCCATACAGTTTACAGTTTACAGATTTGTAAAGCCATATAGATTCCTACGATTTTCTACGAAATTTACAAATTTTTATACAGACTTTTATACTGGAAATCTGTAAAACATTTTCGATGTTCAGTATACAGAAATGTAGGATCCCCACAAAAGGAATTGTAAAAAGCAGAAAAAAAACATTGGTTCCCTTTTGCATGCAAATCAAACAGAAAAAAAACACAGGCAAAACGTCACCAACACTAATACTTATCCTTTAATTCTCGCGTCCTCTTTGAACCATCATGCTGGTGCGAGAACGTGCCGCACGCAAGAGCAACCTTGCACTTACTCACACACACTTATGGCAAGGCAAGAGCTAGCGGGAAACGTGCTCCGCCACCGAAAAAGAAATGCAGCTCTCACAAATTAGCCACAAAATTGCACGAATCTTTCACGGATTTCAACATTGACGTCACTCTCACCGATAATACGAAACCGCCACATTTCGTATTACCTTTTACTCCACCCTTTGCACTTAAAATATAACGATTACGCGACGGGAAGGCTAAATAAAATACGTCGACATTATTGCACTATCCCCAACCGTACACGACAACCTTCGGAACACTTCATCGCGATTCAAATCAAACACTTGGAATTCACACCGAAACAACAGCGGCCTTTATTCAATAAACGTAGACACATCCCTTTTCCGGATAGAAAATATATCTTATAAAAACTTGAAAAAACGATGAAAAATTCCGACGAGAAACGTTTTCACGTCCGTTCTTGATCACAGCTTGCTTCGATCATCCCAAAATGCATATGCCCTTTTAATAAAAAAAAAACTGAGTCTAAAAAATTTCTAAGTCTGCAGAAGCGGCACCTCTAATCAGTTTGCCCAACTTCTTGAGATGGAAATTGCTCGTACAGTGATCAGTTAAAAGCCTTGTTATCGTACTTAGGTTTTTTTTCTGCTGAGCTTGAGTAATGCCACGGCTTTCCCGCAGTTTGGATTTATAATTTTTTTGAATACCATCCTGTCACACTCATTAAGTTCCATTCTTAAAGCCCTTGATGAGACGCCACAGAAAGGTTCTGGCCCGATAAAATTTTGCAGAAGAACTTGTCTCGCTAGTGAATCGGCTTCCACATTCAAGGTTTAATACAAAACGAGCACAGAAAAAAATATCAAATCCGTTAATCTGACCTCGAGTGTTGTAGTGATAAAAATTCTGGCAATACTTTTTATTCTTCTGTTAAGTATATTTTTTCGTATGATTTGGACCACTGCGATCATTATTTTGATCTTTTGTTGTATGGTATGCCTCTGCTTTAGTCTAGGTACTCGTGGCAGACATTTATGGAAGTAATCGTCGTTGTCATATCGCGCTCTTTCTCACAATTCGGCATGCCTTATCAAGATTTGCAGACTTCATAGTTCCATTTCCAAAGGCTTTTATTCTGCGCTGTATTAGTGCACTGCATTAGTAGAGCAAACGTTCTGCGTTTTCACAACCGATCCCGCATTGTATTAAGTAAAGTAAAGCGGGCAATATATGTTGTTTTTACGAGGATGCGAAAAGCGAACGAGAACAAAAAGTGTGACTTAGACTCAGAAAAAATGTCCTCATCCAGACGGTACTCGAAACCGCAAACTTCCCTTAGATCAATATCGACTCGCCCACTTCTATTGTGCCCCATTTCGAGCATGCCACGATCAGCCTCACGCACTGTCTTGTGGGAGTTTTTTTTGACGTAGAACTACGTTTTTCTTTAGCCTACCACATAGGGTTGTAAATAGGAAAAATATTACCGAAAAGGGGACGAAATATGTCCCTTTTTAATGCTTATAAATCGGTTTGTTTTCAACCGATTTCCTTCATTTTTGCAGCAATTGTTTGGAAAATTATACACGCATCCACCCAAATGTAGAAAATTATTGATTGATTATGAAAACTATTGTACTATTGATAATTGTCAAGCCTTGTTTAAACAAAAATTACGTCCTCTGATTGATCGTTATATGATTGCTTCCCAAGCACGGTCGACAGAATTATATACCTTGCAATTGAAAACATGCTATTTGGCCTATATAAGAGCCTGTTTCAGCCGAAGCCGCTCATAATAGTTCTAGACAGCGACAACAGCAGTCGTCCTCCCGCAGCAGCAGCACTTGCCCTCTGGTTGGTCACCACGTCTCAGGAGCAGCGCGGTTCTTCTCAGCGTGCCTCGCCAGACTGCCATTATTCCTCCGTATAAGGGTAGCATGAAGATCGTCATCACCAAATCCAATTTTGAACAGCAAAATGCCTTTTTTCAAGGCAAATAAACAAGTCATTGAAAGTTAATAATTTTTGACAACGTAAGCAAGCATTCTGTGTGGATTCTAGCAGTTACATCTGTCGCGGCCGTCTAATTAACAGAAGGTGAAATAGCTTCCACAGTGTATGTTGTCCGTGTATCTTAACTCCCCCACTGTTGGGGCAGCACAAAGGTTGCGATCAGCAACCGATTTTGAACAGCAAAATGCCTTTTTTCAAGGCAAATAAACAAGTAATTGAAGGGTGAAAATTTCCTAGCGTCAACACAAGCAAACATTCTTCGCGGGATCCTAGCAATCAAATTCTGTTGTAGTTTATTTAGTTAATACCCCCACTGTTGGGACAGCACAAAGGCTGCGATCAACATAACCTATTTTGAATAACAAACTGCCCTGTTAGAACGCATTCACAAAGCAGTTAATTCGAATATGCAGTACTGATATAAAGTCGATTCTATCAATCAGCATTAACAGAATTTCGTCGTCTCCCAGCTGC
Source organism: Wyeomyia smithii (assembly GCF_029784165.1). NCBI lineage: Eukaryota > Metazoa > Arthropoda > Insecta > Diptera > Culicidae > Wyeomyia > Wyeomyia smithii. The sequence goes on from NC_073696.1 coordinate 77,946,290, forward strand.
CAAGTTGCAACATGATGCAACACGCAACAACGAGCGAACGAAATCGCTTGATGTTACAAACCGCAATAAAATACGGGTTAAAACCGTTGCGTGTGTAAGAGCACCATCGGTGTTTATTCACTGGAAACAAATATCGAATGCGAATTGTGAAATAATTCGTCTAAAGAATATTAGAGAATTAAACAACTGAACAGAAGGGCGTGGCCTATTACGTAGCACCCTTCGGCTATAAAAGAGTGTTTCTGGGAAAACTAGCTACATTAATTAGTCGGAAGGTGAGCTGGATGGAACGTCCATAACGTTGACAGCAGTAGAAGCAGATACAGCACTCAGAATTAACAGCGGGTTGCGCCTGTGGCTGCCTTCAAATAAATAAATCACTTGCGCTGTGGTTGGTCACCATGTCTCAGTAGCAGCGCGGTTCTTCTCAGCGTGCCTCGCCAGACTGCCATTATTCCCCCACTGTTGGGGCAGCATAAAGATCGTCATCACCAAATCCAATTTTGAACAGCAAAATGCCTTTTTTCAAGGCAAATAAACAAGTTATTGAAAGTTAATAATTTTTGACAACGTAAGCAAGCATTCTGTGCGGATTCTAGCAGTTGCATCTGTCGCGGCCGTCTAATTTACAGAAGGTGAAATAGCTTCCACAGTGCATGTTGTCCGGGTATCTTAACTCCCCCACTGTTGGGGCACAAAGGTTGCGATCATCAACCGATTTTGAACAGCAAAATGCCTTTTTTCAAGACAAATAAACAAGTAATTGAAAAACTGGGACGAAATTGGTCCCTTTTCAAATGCTCATAGGTTGGTTAGTTTTCAACCGATTTTCTTCATTCTTGCAGCAATCGATTGGAAAATTATACACGCATCTGCCCAAATGCAGAAAAATGTTGCTTGAATCTACGAACTATTGCACTATTGGAAATTGTCAAGGCTTGTTGAAATAAAAATAACGTCCTCTGATTGGTCGCTTGCTTGCTGTGTGTGTGTAAAATCTGGTATGATGTGTGTTTGATATGGTGTGATGTGTGTATGTGTGTATGATATGGTATGATGTGTGTATGGTATGATGATATGGTGTGATGTGTGTGTCTGTATGATATGGTATGATGTGTATGTGTCTGTATGATATGGTATGATGTGTGTGTGTGTGTGTCTATGATATGGTATGATTTGTGTGTGTGTGTGCTGTGTATGGTTTTTAACTCGGCACGTTCTGCTAACTGCTGAATCCGGTTCACGAAATTCACAACCCTTCATTAGTAGACATTATAACTCATTACCCAAGTAAAAATATTGGTTTTATCAACGTTTTATAGCGCTCAATAATCCAAAAAAGCGCTATGAAACTTTGATAAAACCAGTTGTGTTACTAGGTTACTAATGAAACACTCAATGCATTTGTTAATAGTGTACGTAGTTCTACGTCATTTATGCGGTCGTGTCTTGGATACAACCTCCTACTTTTTTGTAACTGCGAGAGTGCTTAAAATGTAAGTATTGCTAGTGTCCTTCCACGTATTTTTCCAAATTTAAATAGCAACAAAGCATTCGTGTTGAGCGCCAAAAAGTCAGTTGTGATTTAGATAGTCTAGCTCCTGAGAAGATGGACTACCTACAACAATTCATTTTGCAGTTAATGTTCGCTTTGTTGAACAGTAACTCGATGTACGAGGAATTCTGGAATACTCACTCTTTAAAAGTCAAAATTACCCATCTTGCAACGCAAGTTATTAAAAGTTTGGAAATTGAAATTAGAACACAGTTATTGAAATTTTATTCATGGCCGTAGTGTGTTTGCCTTTTCAATGCATTGGTGAGGGGAAAATTATTTCTAGCGAGATTTAGAAATTCTCACGGGAAATGAATCTTAATTTTTGATCATCGAAAACATTGATCTTAAAATAGTGCTCGAAGCAATTTCAAGGGAAAAATATTGTTTTACAGATGCTGGGCTGTATTTTATTCAGTTTTATTTACCACGTGGTCCTACATGTTTTTCTTCTGTTAGGAATTCATCTACAATTACACAATTGATCAAAGTCGAATCAAAGTCATTCATGCAGTAATTCGTTAGGGGCCATCCACATACCACGTGGACAGCTTTTTTTTAGACTTTATATGGGCAGTTGTCCACGGAGGGGGAGGGGGGGTCAAAATCTTTAAAAATCTGTCCACGTGGTATGTGGATGGACCCTTACCCCTGGTTGATTTTGATTTTGGTCATCTTTCTATAACTTTTTCCATATCCCGTGAAACTGTTTAAAATTCCACTAGGTCTGTGTTTAATTATCGCAAGATAATTGAGATAGATATTGAATGAATTACGATATGATCATGATATTATGATATTATTAAAAGGCAACAATATCGCCATTTTGAATTTTTGAGGAATCGAACATTTTCATTGTTTTTTCGACGCGATTTTTTCAAGCTATAGATATCTAAATTCTAATAGTTTGTTCACATAATAGCATCCTCTTACCCTTTTTAAAAAAAAACAGATCTCGAATTGGACAAACACTGACTTCAAAACGATGATTCTACGAAAGCAGTTTTGCATGGTTTTAATAAATTTCACAAAGCAAAATAATCTTAAGCATGTAGAGCATCAATGGATCCGCTAATATCTGAATGTGGGAGTCGAATTATGTCAAAACAGTAAAACAGCCTCAGAAATCGATAGGTAGGTATCATGTCAATTTTGCCCCAATTCTGCCGTAATCTCCATTTTTTTAAGCGCCATTTTTTCAAATATCGGGTTCATATGCTAATTTGTTCGTTATTTGAAGACCCATCTTTTGGTATCTTTCTTTTAGTTGTTACTTATTCGTACGTTGCATAAAATCAAGAAAACAAAATGACGTATGCACCATTTCAATACAAAAGTTACAAGTAACCCGTTCGTTTTTGGGCCGTATTGAAAAACTGATCAAATGGAGGTACGTCATAATGTTATATCACGGCAGGATTCCCCTGCAATACTGAAATAAGATTATCTTGACGTAGGATTTATTTTATTTGAAATCTGTTTCACGTGATATAAAGAGTACAAGTGATACTCAAAGATACTATAACAAAAAATTAATATGATCCCCCCCTTTTGCGGGAAGAGGATCGCATTTTTGGTCCGGCCAAAATATAAAAATCTTAAGCTTAAGCTACTGAGACTGAGACTGTCTTCCACATCATCCATAATTTGACTCCCACATCCAGATATTAGCGGAATAATTGATGCTCTACATATTAAATATTATTTTACTTTGTAAAATATATTAAACCCATGCCAAACCTGATTCCGTAGAATCACCGTTTTGAAGTTAATTTTTGTCCGATTTAAGATCTGTTTATTTAAAGATAGGTAAGAGAATGCTATTATGTGGGCAAGCTCTTAGAATTTTGATATTTGGCTCTGAAAAAACAAATGACGTCGAAAAAAACATCCAAAATTTGCGCTTTCTCAAAAATTAAAAATGGCGCTATTGTTACCCCTTAAGGAGGTGAAATAGGTCCAAATTCGGTAGAATTTGTTTTTGAATCAAAATACTTTAAAAAAACATATTTAGAAACTAAGGCAAAAATATGTGTTACTGACAATGAATTTCAACTTCATGTACGTTTGACGAACATACAGAGGCGTCAATATCAAAGTTATTGTGACTCTGCGTTGGAAGTTATTTTTAAAGATTTACAAAAGTAAATCAAATATGAATTCACTCTCTTGCGAAATGAGACTTTCATTAGAGAAGCGGAACAACTAAATTCATATTAAAAACCTTTCTGGAAGCTTACGGAGGTTCTTAATAAACCTTCGAAGCGTATTTCAGTCCTCGAAGACGGTGACCGCATTTTTCTTCTGAATCAACAAAAAGCTAGGAAACATGCTCAGTACTTTAACAGTATCCATAACTTCAATTCGTACGTATTGAATCCTACTGAAAATGAAATATCACAAAAGTAGGATCAGATCATCACTCAAGAATTTCTTTCTGGAAAGGGCCTGAGAAAAAATTTGAATCAAATACGATCCATAATCAACCACCTCAAGAACATGAAAGCACCAGGAGATGATGGAATTTTTTATATCCTCACCAGAAGACTCTCCGAGAGCTCTATATATTTGTTGGTAAATTTTTTTAACAGATGCTTTGAGTTAGCATATTTCCCCACGAAATGAGAAATTGCCAAAGTCACTCCAATTTTAAAACCTGGAAAAAATAATCCAACTGAAGCATCAAGTTATCGCCAAATTAGTTTACTCTCTTCTGAAAGCAAACTTCTGAAAAAACAAAAATCTTAAAAGGGTGATAGCACATGTTAATGAGAATTAAATTTTGGCAAATGAGCAGTTTAGTTTTCGCTATATGCGTTCGATTATTTAGTAGTTACTTAGAGTAATTAACACGATTCGGACTAATAAAAAATGTGAAGGCTATTTTACTGGAGTTGCTAGACATAGAAAAGGCGTTTGACATTGTTTGGCATGAAGGTTTAACAGCTAAAATGTCAAATTTCAGTTTTCCTCTTTACCTCATAATAATGATACAAAGCTATTTGATTGGACGCACTGTTTAGGTTAATTATTCAAATGGTAAATCTGATAGATTGCCCGTTAGAGCTGGTGTACCTCAAAGAAGTATCTTGGGCCGATGTTATATAACATTTTTACTTCTGGTTTTGATCTTCTAGCAGGATGTTAGAAATCTCTGTTTTGTGACAATACAAACATTTCCGTAGAAGAAAAAAGTTTTCCTGTCAGATGGAGTTTTTCTCATAAACCAAGAGTTTCGTTTCTCAAGCCCACCAATAATCACGTTGTTGAGATGAACGGTGCAATCTTAAATTGGTCTGGTCAAGTCAAATACTCAGGGCTGATTTATGATAAGTATCTCACATTCAAGGAGCACATTGAGATTATCCAACCAAAGTCTAATAAGTATATAAAACGTTAACATCCTCTTATCAAAAGAAATTCTAGATTTTGTCACAAGAATAAACAAATATTTAGACTAGAAATGCTATATACGGTCTCCACCTAGACAAGTTGTTGTGCAACCAGGAAAAAATGCTTCCTAAAGTTAGTTATTCTAAACTTTAGCAAATAGTATTGAAGTGCCGTATGAATGAATGAATGAATTTCATAGACTTACTAATGTGGAACCATTAGAAAATATGTCAACCATTTTATCAATAAGGCTGATACAAATTTCGAATTCTTTTTATGTCCAAGGTTATCAAAATTAGCAAAGAGGGTGGCAATAAATAAATAACACCGAGACGAAAAAAAGAAATTTCTTTGATCAAAGTTTGTATGCAAGTTATGACGTTTGTAACTTGCACTCAACTAAATGTTGAAAAATAACACTTTATTATCATTATTATTTATTTCGCTTGCCTTTTGACGACACTCTCGCTGTCACTGGACTTGTTTGTTGCTAAATTAAGCATTTATGCTGTCGGAAAACCAATAAAATGAACAAAACGGTTTGTGCTTTTTTTTTCTTCCCCTTCCAATATTCAAGATTTTTGAAGGGGGGGGGGGGGGGTGACATAAAATGAAAATAAAATTTGTAACGGCCTAAGTGCCGACAGTAAATATTAGCAGTAAATAAAACAAACTACTGCCAACATCCGACTCCATAATAAATATAACAGCGAGCTTCAAAGTAGGTAGTTAAATATCGATAATTCAAAAAACGGTTTTTGCAACCAATAACAATATCGCACGCTAGCCTGGCCCCCCAGCTACTGCGGCCTCGATCAACTAGATTAGTTGAGAGAATTCGTTATCGATATTGTTTTCGGCACATTTTGCATGTTGTAGGATAAGTACAACGATACACCGTGCCCCAGTGCTGAGTCGAGAAAATTTCTAGCTCAAAAAGATCCTCGACCTGATCAGGAATCGAACCCGATATCCGTGTGGGAGAGCTAGCCGACCGACATCGCTAACCACAGAACCACAACAACCATTTGTGAGTATTTGTTGATAAAAAAAACCTACATGACAAGATTTTTTCCCCTATTGTAGGTCAATCAACGCCCCGTTGAACTTCACGAAGAAATTGGCACTATTGGGTAGTAAAACGATCATGTTGCAAAAACTAGTGTGAAAACAAAATACGAAACGAATCAGAAAAAAAGTGAAAGTATAAACAACAGCTGTTCGGTTTGCGTATCAGCTACCCAAAGTCAGAATCTACTCATGTTTGTGACCTTAGCCTCCATCTTTGCGATCATGACGTATGATTCCGTTTTGGGATGAGTTGGATGGTCTAAAACGGAAGCTCCTGACACTAATGTCTTCGCACACCTCCAATACGCTTTTAGTAAAAACAAATTACGCTTGGACGGACGAATTTGGTTAGAATGCATTTTTTTTTCGGTAATCCACAGTTTACTAGAAACTCAAGGTTAAATGGACGACGTGGGTGATGTTTGTATGATGGCATTTGCGAAAAAATAGAACAAAACAAATACACCGTAAAACTCGGGTTATTTTTAGGTTGTTTATGTTGTAGCAAAAGACATCGTAAAGTAACACATATTCGGGAGCCATCCCATTATTTTCTCGTGTATCCAGAAGCACGTTTTGATAATTGGTAAAATGCTTTGTGTGTATATTTGAAAAGTGCATATTTTCGTATGCAGTGTGGGAGTTGTTAAAAAATGACCGTTTCTGTGTACTAGTGTACTTTTAAAACAATAATTTATTCAGACTGTTATATTGAGTGCATTGTTGATCGAAAATTTAGGAAGTACATTGCAGTCTTTTCCAAAACGGTTGAATTGTTAAAATATTTAAATTATTTACCTGTCTACTGCACGGGTAGATGAAATAATTGTGATATATTTCAACATTTGGTTTTACCTCGCATCCATACAAACGCGAATCTATTTCCATGCCTACCAACACCGGTTTGCTTCGGTGGAAACCTTGACAGTGAATTTGAAAATGAGCACGAATTTGGATTGAACCTGATTTCAGTGCGACTGTTGTTGTAGTCGTCGCTTATAAAACACCTTTCGCTCGGGCTATCTATAATATGCACAGCTGTGTACAGTGCTCAGCTCACATACTTTAGCTGGGTAACGATTTATCGCCCTCTTGCCAGTGACTTTGACATTGATTAACAAGTCGACACAGCTTTTGCTATATGTGGGACTACGTATTACAGGCAGGGTTGCCACATTGACTTCAGTCCATTTACTTAAAAAATCTCATCACCTAAACCGAAAAACATGTCTGCGACGTACTAAATAGCTGACATTGAGTCAACATCTCAAACCACTGTAAAATACAAAATCTCTGCACTTGTGGCATCCCTGATCACAGGGAAGGGGATCTGTAAGAATTATTAGTTAATAAATGTACTATTGAGTCAGCACTGAGTATCATCAATAGTTCCTTTGTGCGAAGACTCACTGTGTTACAGCATGTAACGGAACGTAATTGACGTCCAATCGCAAATAATGACTGCGCAGTTCCCACCAATCATACAAAGGGTAACTTTCTACAGTTCAGAGAGATGGATTTACAGCGAAAACAGTTTCGATTTAACTGCAATTGCTTTGGTATCGGAGCGAAGTCAAGGTCATCGACTGCTACTGCTCGGAACCTGCTCAAGCGCTATGAAAACAATAAAACTTGTTTCTCGTTCATTCTAAACGACTCAGTGATGTATAAGTGTGTACAATCACGGGCTGCTCTCTAAACCACGCAAAGCAGTCTATCAGATAATTGTTTTTACACAGGTTCTGACATCACAACTATGATAACCTTCTTCACTCATAAAGTGCATTTCAGGAAAGTTCATTAACAAGGTCATTTGAGAAGTAAAAAAACTGTTGCAGCAATTGTGAGGTAGAGTCGTGCGAATGGATTGGTTGCTAGTTGGGAGAAGAGCAGTGTCCCCGCAATTGTAAATAGACATTTACTCGCCTGTTAGCAACTTGCATACCAAGAAATGCTAAATGATACTGCTTATATGGACAACCTCTCGGTTTCAACTCGGTTAGAACGAAGAAAACAGACTGTGCTACAATTTGTGCAAATATGATGCAAATGCTCTGTGCGGTCGATAATACCGATATATAACTATACACTATATATTCATGTACAGTCTACAACAGCGGACTAAAGTGCACTCTTTTCACTGCTTGGTGTAGAGGAAACCGAGGGTTTGCTTCAGTGCATCATTGTTTAATTTTATGCATTTGCCACCAGAGCGAGCGGTGGCGTGATATACTGCTCTGACTGTAAATAACAAATATAGGTGGTACACTGTATATATTGACCCATCTGCCTTCAAATTCACATCCACTGTGTGTCCGCTGCTCGCGTCAATGTATAATCCTAAGCCGTTTATCTAGACGGCCTGGCGTTTTATAAATACAGTCTGATTTAACCTGTTGGGTAACAGCTGATTTACACTGCAAGCTCAATGCAACGGGGCATTAATATGGATGCACTCTGCAGGTGTTATTAGCGATTTTTGGCTGCAAATCTAAATTATTCTCATTTAAGGTGGTTAGGGACAGTGCCAACTGGTGATTTTTTAAGGTTATTTTCTTGGTTAGTGAACTGAGGATACGATAACCGGTGGATGATTGACTTCATCGATAGAGTCACTGCATTACTATGGCTTTTTCAGCGACTTATCTGGTTCAGACTTGCAGAGTTCCGTTTTATCAGAACGTTATCGTATTTAAAAATAAATTTTCGCTATTTTCTCCAGGCTTTCCTGAAAGTTTTTCATTTCTAAACCAAACGGATTGGTGCATGAAATATAGATAAACTAATCGAAAGTACCTGGCGTTTCATTGCTCATTTTGCAATCTTGGATTTCAAATTGGCATCTAAGATCGAGTTTCGGCTTCTGTGTATCAGCCCGTCCAGGAAATTTTATGTTACTTTATGTTCCAAACGACGTCTGGGATCAATTTCTGGTCTCTGGGTATTATCCCGGAAATATACAGGGGATAGTCAAAATAAGTAGGATAGGCAAAATTTTGATGAAATTTGAAATGCTATAGCTTTGCTAAACGTTATTCGATTTTAATAATTCGAACACCATTGAACTGGAAAACTTTTGAAGTTTCATTTTCTGACCCCAGATCTGGCCTAGGTCACCGGATATAGGAAATATTCCTGAGTTCCGGTAGGCATGTCAAACCTGCTAATTTTTGGATGGATTTGGTAATGGGTTACCTGATAGAAATGCCCATTTGCATCCTTGGCATAGATGACAAAATCATTTCTGAAGCGAATGGTTAATCAAGATCCGAAATCGGCCAAGAACTCATCGAAAAATGGCTATTTTTCATCCGGAAGTCCTCAGGGGAACCTTTAGTAGGGGACATTTACGTTTTTGCACCAAATATAGCGTGTTACACCTCTATCTTCAGGATTTTCTATCAGGAATCTTTTAAAAGACATATATCTGAATATAGGCTGCATTGGCCACTTCCGGAATGACCTGGAGGCCCCGAAGGAACCCGTAGTGGGAGAATTCACATTTCTGCATCAAAATATAGCATGCGACACCTCTATCTTCAGGATTTTTCATCAGGAATCATCCAAAAGACATATTTTTTTAAATACAGATTACGTTGGCCACTCTCGGAACGATCTAGATGCCCCGGAGGAACCCGAAATGGGGACATTTAGATTTCTGCATTGAATAAAGCGTGCGACAGCTCTATCTTCAAGATTTTTCATCAGGAATCATCAAAAAGACATATTTTTGAATTCAGATTACGTTGGCCACTACCGGGATGATCCGGATACCCCGTAGGAACCCGGAAATGGGGACATTTACATTATTGCATCAAATAAAGCGTGCGACACTTCTATCTTCAGGATTTTTCATCAGGAATCATACAAAAAAAAATATTTCCTAATATAGGCTGCATTGGCCACTTCCGGAACAACCTGGATGCCCCGAAGGAACCCGTTGTGGGAGAATTTACATTTCTGCATCAAAATATAGCATGCGACACCTCTATCTTCAGGATTTTTCATCAGGAATCATCCAAAAGACATATTTTTTTAAATACAGATTACGTTGGCCACTCTCGGAACGATCTAGATGCCCCGGAGGAACCCGAAATGGGGACATTTACATTTCTGCATTAAATAAAGCGTGCGACAGCTCTATCTTCAGGATTTTTCATCAGGAATCATCAAAAAGACATATTTTTGAATTCAGACTGCATTGGTCACTACCGGCACAACCTAAATACGCCGGAGGAACCCTGATGAAAAATCTTGAAAAATCTTGCAGCTCTATGCGCACGCTTTATTTGATGCAGAAATGTAAAAGTCCCCATTCCGGGTTCCTCCGGGCATCCGGATCTTCCATCGGAAATATTTTTTTCCATATTAGGAAATATTTTTTTTGTAAGATTCCTGATAAAAAATCCTGAAGATAGAAGTGTCGCACGCTTTATTTGATGCAATAATGTGAATGTCCCCATTTCCGGGTTCCTACGGGGTATCCGGATCATCCCGGGAGTGGCCAACGTAATCTGTATTCAAAAATATGTCTTCTTGATGGTTCCTGATGAAAAGTCTTGAAGGTAGAAGTGTCGCACGCTTTATTTGATGAAAAAATGTAAATGTCCCGATTCCGGGTTCCTCCGGGGAATCTGGATCGTTCCGGGAGTGGCCAACGTAATCTGTATTTAAAAAAATATGTCTTTTGGATGATTCCTGATGAAAGTCCTGAAGATAGAGGTGTCGCATGCTATATTTTGATGCAGAAATGTGAATTCTCCCACTACGGTTTCCTTCGGGGCCTCCAGGTCGTTCCGGAAGTGGCCAATGCAGCCTATATTCAGATATATGTCTTTTAAAAGATCCCTGATAAAAAATCCTGAAGATAGAGGTGTAACACGCTATATTTGGTGCAAAAACGTAAATGTCCTCTACTAAAGGTTCCTCTGAGGACTTCTGGATGAAAAATAGCCATTTTTCGATGAGTTCTTGGCCGATTCCGGATCTTGATGAACCATTCGCTTCAGAAATGATTTTGTCATCTATGCCAATGATGCAAATGAGCATTTCTATCAGGTAACCCATTACCAAATCCATCCAAAAATTAGCAGGTTTGACATGCCTACCGGAACTCAGGAATATTTCCTATATCCGGTGACCTAGGCCAGATCTGGGGTCAGAAAATGAAACTTCAAAAGTTTTCCAGTTCAATGGTGTTCGAATTACTAAAATCGAATAACGTTTAGCAAAGCTATAGCATTTCAAATTTCATCAAAATTTTGCCTATCCTACTTATTTTGACTATCCCCTGTAGATACTGGATGGTATTTGACCATTCGAGACTTTTTTCAGAAACCGGGAGAGGCAATCGACAATATTTTCAATATTGGAGGTCATTTCAAGCTGTTTTCCTGAAATCGAGAGTCGCCGTCTTGAATTTCAAAATGGCGCTTGGAGACGTTTTCCGGCCTCTGGCTGTTAAAAATTTTCATTAATTTGTAATGATTTCCAGCTTCTGAACATCGTCCCGGTTCCGGAAATACCCAGAATGGCTGGTATTTGGCCTTCTATAGTCGAATAAACCTCAAAAACGAACTGAACACCGTCAATAAGTTATACTGAACAAATAACCACTCACTATTTACTAAAAGAACCGATGAAGATTACTTACTTTACTTTACTTTTTTGGCTAACGGACCGTTCACCGGTCCAGGGCCGAACGAATTAGAGATGTCCATCTTCTTCTGAGCAGCCGTTCTCCAGTCTCCCCGTATACCAGCAGATCGTGCATCTTCTTCCACCGCGCACATCCACCGCGTGCGAGGCCTACCACGGAGTCGACGGCCTCTTCCTGGTTCTCTACTGAAGATAGTTTTGGCGGCTCTCTCGTCAGGCATCCTGGCTACATGTCCAGCCCACTGCAGCCTGCCCCGCTGTATTACCTTCATATCAGCATGTTTGTATACCTGGTACAACTCGTGATTCATGCGTCTGCGCCACACTCCGTCTTCCAGTTTACCGCCAAGTATCGATCGCAGAATTTTACGCTCAAAAACTCCGAGCACTCCGAGCGATCAGCTTCCTTCAGCGTCCATGCTTCATGTCCGTAAAGGGCCACCGGGAGTATCAGCGTCCTATACAGCGCTAGTTTTGTGCGAGTTTGCAAACTACGGGACCTTAGCTGGTTACGCAGTCCGTAGAAAGCCCTGTTCGCAGCTGCAACTCGTTGTTTCACTTCACGGCCCATATCGTTGTCACATGTCACAAGCGTACCAAGATAAACGAATTCGTCAACCACTTCAAATCGTTCCCCATCTATCTCCACCTCAGCACCAACACCACGGGGACTCCCACGCTCTCTGCCAGCTACCATGTACTTCGTTTTGGCAGAGTTAATGACAAGTCCCAATCTCGCTGCTTCTCTCTTAGAAGGTACGAAGGCCTCCTCCACGGCCTTACGGTTGATACCGATGATATCGACGTCGTCCGCAAAGCCAAGAAGCATGTGAGATTTTGTGATGATCGTACCGTTTCTTTCGACGTTTGCTCTTCGTACTGCACCCTCGAGAGCGATGTTAAACAGTAGGTTGGAGAGCGCATCCCCCTGCTTCAGTCCATCCAACGTTACGAACGCGGCTGATGTCTCGCCAGCTATCCGCACGCACGATTTTGATCCCTCCAGTGTCATACGACTCAGCTTTATTAGTTTCGCAGGGAAACCGTGTTCCAGCATGATCTGCCACAGCTCGTTTCTTTTCACTGAGTCGTATGCCGCCCTGAAGTCCACAGAAAGATGGTGAGTCGATAAGTTGTACTCCCGGAACTTATCGAGGATCTGTCGCAGGGTGAAAATTTGATCCATCGTGGAACGCCCTTGTCGGAAACCAGCCTGGTATTCGCCAACAAAAGATTCCGCTAGCGGTCTCAATCTGAAGAACAGGATACGGGAGAGTACTTTATATGCGAAGTTGAGCAACGTTATCCCTCGATAGTTGCCACAACCCAATCGATGGCCCTTCTTATAGATAGGGCATATGAGGCCTTCCAACCAGTCGTTCGGCATTTGTTCGTCCGCCCAGATTCTTAGTATTATCTGGTGGACCGCATAGTACAGCCGCTCGCTTCCCGCTTTTAGAAGTTCGGCCGGGATACCGTCCTTACCAGCGGCCTTGCCGTTTTTCAGCTCATTAATCGCCTTTTTCACCTCCTCCTGTGTTGGTGGCTCCACAGCTTGTTCGTCACTCATAATCGTCATCCTGTTCCTGCTCTGCTCATCCGGTACCTCACCGTTCAATAGCGCCTGAAAGTGCTCCTTCCACCTGGCTGCAACCGTCGGTTTATCAGTAAGCAGGTTGCCCCGGCGCCGGGGAATTCCTGCTTCTGACTCTGTTGACAGTTCTATAGAATCTCCGCACGTCGTTTTGAGCATAGCTGTCCTCTGCGCTGGCGAGCACCTGCTCCTCGTACTCGCGCTTCTTCCGACGGTGGGTTCTATTTTCAGCAGCTCTTGCCACCCTGTACCTCTCTCTGTTTTGACGCGTAGCCGCAGTGAGCATGCGGCTCCTGGCACGGTTCTTCTCATCTGTCGCTCTCTGGCACTCGGCATCGAACCAGCCGTTAGACTGCCTTCCACGCGTCGTACCTACCACCTCTCTCGCAGTCGTTTCGATGGCGCCGTGAATACTGCTCCACAGCCCATTTATGTCTTCCACTCTTTCCTCCTGCTGTTCTGCGATCCGTTGATCCAGCTCTCTGGCGTATTCTGCTGCCACGCCATCAGCTTTCAACCGCTGAATGTTGAAACGCGTCGTCCTCTCTGTGCGAGATTTCAGCACGTTCGACAACCGTGCGCGGATCTTACAAACGACGAGATAATGGTCAGAGTCAATGTTTGGTCCCCGAAAAGACCTAACAACCGATGAAGATTATCGGCTCTAATAAAAAGGAGACTACCTGCGTTACGGAGTTTCGCATTTATTTATAAGAAGAAGAACATAGTACTTCCGAACGTTTTACTTCAAGTTTTTAGTAAATTCCACTCTAGAAAATTGTACCGCATCATACCGGTTCTGGAAATATTTGGGACTTTCGAATAATTTCTTCTGCTTTTTACAATGATTGTTATTATGCTGTTCTATATACTAGCTTATTTTGTTAGAAAGCTGATACATTAGTAACAAATTTTGATATGTGTTTGATACTAGTAGAATCATTTCTGTTATAATTTCTGTTATTTTAACACCTAACGGGATCAAATTGACAACACAGCCTGTAAGGTTTTTCCCGTAACAAACTTACAGCTTCTGTTACATTTTTGTTTTTTCTTTCTGATCGGGATCGTCATGGATATCATAATAGCAGTTCATGGGCACAGTCACAGATCTGTTTTACAAAGGTTTGCAGAAACCAGAGGTCTCCAATTAGATCTCAAAGTGGCTTCACACATCAATTTTCGATTTCTCGGTGTAACGTCGGTTCCAGAAATGCCAATAGTGGGTTGTATTCAAGCCTTTTACTCGATTTTATCTAGCTTTTTAGGAAACGAAAGTCACCATCTAGGGTTCATAATGATTTTGTTTTTGATCCTGATTTTTATTCAACGCAATTTCCATGACATTGTTCTTATTAGGAAAAAGTTTCCCGACTTTCCACGACCGAATTGTTCACTGTGTGATAAAAAATCAATGTGGAGAATCTTGGTAGAAAGGATGGATTAACCTATAGTGGACCTCTTTTCTATAGTAGACCACTCGTCAGATTAACTCAATTTTTGCGAAAACTCACGGGATATTCAGAAAACTATCATCAGCCTTTAAGCTTCAAAACATCCAGGATATACATTACCATTAATTTTTGCCAAGCGAATGTAAGGAAAAAAATTGACATTCGAATTACGTTTAGCGGTAGTGCTCAAAAGTTTCGTCTTTTGGAAAGGAGTTCCTTTGCGAAATTTTAGCTCAATCGGACCTCGGACTCGGTTTAAGTCGATATGCCTTGGCATACTAGTGAACACGTTTCAAACCACGGTTCGGTAAAACAAACAGTCCTTTTCGACCAAGAACTACAGTAAATTATTATCAATGGTTTCAGCTGTTTTTGACGTATAAATACGTCTTACGGCAACATAGGGGTGTAAATTGAAAACCCGAAAACTTCGAGAACGTCACGAAAATGGTCAACTTTTAAAAACCCAACATTTAGTTGTTTCAACTGATTTTCTTCATTTTTGTAGCATTTTCGATTGTAAACCAAGGTGTGCAATGCGGAATGTTATGATTAGCCTTCTTAAACGTATATTTCGTTGAAGGCATCGCCAAGTAACAGGCAAAACTCTTAGTTTCAGTTTCTTCAAACTGGACAAACAATCACTACTTTTCTTCTCCAGCACAACCGACACTGAAGTATACAAACGATTTAAATTTTTCATTGTTTATACGATCACTGTATCCAGTGGATTATATACTGGAAACTGCATCGACCAGCAGCAAACAGAGCTGTAGTTAGTCGCATCGCATCAGGCGGCGATTTCAAATATAATGTGTGTTTGTACACCCGCTCATTTGATTGCAGCCTTTCATAGTGGAAGGACTAACAGAGAAAACCGGCGGACAGCCTTTGTTGGAGATAACCTTTCATAGCGCTAGATTTTGGAAGTCCCGTCCGTGTGGGAAGAACCGTCGTACGGGCATGTCTAGTATAGTTAGTTGTGCGTGTGCTGCTAGCGTGTGTACTTGTGTATTATGTGTGGTTTACTCGCTAAAAGTGCAAAATGGTCCACAAATTGAATTTAGGGGGAAATTTGGATCTAGAGCTCGATGGCAATATTTTACAACTTTCTTCTACAAAGTTGTTACATATGATAAAGCACCAATTGAAAAATTGTTAAAAATTAGTGTGACTCAATTTTCAATGAAATCAAATACCTATCTAAATAGTTAATCTTTATAGATAAAAGTAAAAGTTGTTCCATAATTTTATAGCTTCGTTACAAAACACATTTTTCGCTCCAACTTTTTAATTTCAATTCTCACATTGAAACTGTCTTTGGACGACTTCTAGGGCACAAGAAAGAAACTATTTGCAATGTTTTCCATCAAATCATATGCCTTCTTTTTTTGCTTATCGTTATTTTTGGAGTAAACATAAAATATATCTCTTGGTCTCTATTTGAAGAACACATTCGACTCTATATATGAAGCAACCTTTAAAAATATCCTATTTTTTATTTTTGAGTAATCTTAAATTGAAAACATGACAAAAATTGTAATAATTTATATTATATTTATATTTTGCTTTTACATAGCACACCGATTTATTTTTTCGATATTTTCTTTTAAAACTAGAAATAACCAGCTTTAATTCGATTCAAAAAGATCGAAAATCGAGCAACTAGTTCATGTTATGAATTTTTGAAAATAAAATACATTAGATAGTCATTTTTTATGGTCACCCTATTTCGGAACTAGTAAGTGCTTCAATTGTATTTGAAATGGCAGGGATGGATTCTTGTCGGTCTAAAATAATCAAACCCGTATTTCTTCGTTGGGTCATTGGAGCGACCAGCTAGAGATAAGGTGACCATAAAAAACAGCTTTATTCGATGCATTTTATTTTCAAAAAATCATAACTTTTGACCTAGTTGCTTGATTTCTGATCTTTTTGAATCAAATTAAAGCTGGTTATTTCTAGTTTCAAGAGAAAATGCCGAAAAAATAAATCTGTGTACTTTTTATGCAAAATATTTAAAATTATTACAATGTTTGTCATGTTCTCAAATTGAATTTACTCAAAAATAAAAGATAACATAGTTTTGAAAATTTCTCCATATCTAGAGTCAAATGTGCCCTTCAAATTGAGACCCTCCTTCTTACAGGGTATTATTTCGCAGATTCTCAGAAAACCTCTTGAATTTCGACATGGCTGCGGACATTGATTTTCGGTTGTTACCCTCTTGTGCCCAATGCCGCTTATAGACGGGCTTCAGTCAAACCTCTAAAAAGCTTCAATGATTTCCTAAAAAATGTTTATAAAGATTCATAGTGATTCTACCGAAGTGCGTCTGAAAACTTAATTAGGCATTAGAGGGTTGAGCGTTGTCTTGGTTCCGGAGATACCAATATTGGGAAATTTTGAACGTCCAACCTAATGTTTAAATGACAAAAAAACTGGTTGTCTGGAACAATATCAGTGTAGTTTATTAAATTTATAAGTTATGATTCAGCTGCTCCATGGAATAACTGGAGAAGGAATCAGCGGCTTATTCTAAACAAGATGAGTAGCATTTTTTTTGAAGTCATTGGTTGTTCTGAAATTTCACTCGGAAAGATTGAAAAAATATCGAAAGAAATCGATTTTCAGGTTGTTAGTAGAATTGCTATCTAATTGCTAATAATTTGGAAAAGTAGAAGAGATGCTTATCAGAAGTTTTTGTAATTGTTAAATGTTAAAGTAAAAATCAATGGATCTAAAGTTAGTTAATAGGTTAAATTAACATTTAAGATGTGTCCAATCCAATTGTAGAATTAAAGAAGAAGAATGCCTTACTCTACAAGTATAATTTGCAATAATAATAATAGTAATAATTGTGAAGTACCCAAGTAAATATATAGAAATTCTTATATCCTATGATACAAACCACGCACACTTGTGCATGGCCCCGACAGCATCATTACTGTTGGTCAAATCATAGAACTTAATACACGTGATATTTACTAGACAAAACATTTTTGTTGTTTGTTGGTTTAAATCGGTTCCAAAAATGAAAATGTAAGGACTCTAGTATTTCTTTCAAGTAAACCACACACATTTGTGCGTGGCCCCAACAGCTTTTCTATGTTATGTTGGTTTACAGAGAAACGCTTACATCCGTTTTTTCTTCCCACCTGTTTTCGAGGACGTGGTCGGCACTGTTGCTGATCCTTCAAAGTATTGAGTCAGTAAAACTTGTACAATGAGAATTGTCGGTCACTTTCAGCCTCACTTTAGTTGATTCACTGTGTAATTTATTTAACTGATTCGGATCAATCACGAAGTAGCAACCATTGATATGTGCAACCAATCAAGCTAAGTAGATATTGAATTATCTTGTTACAAGTTGCACATGCTTCAGCATTTCTTGAATGAAGAATTAAGCTTTAGTCAAAGTTAAATCCCGAAGTTGATCCCGAGGTACGAAGCTGGTCTAACAAGCATATCGTCGTGCGTTCGAATCCTGGCTCGGGAGAGATTGTTAGTATCAGAAGGATCGTAGGGCTTGTCTCGTAATTGTCGTGTTGATTAACCGCGAAGTCTTTGTATAACAAACAGAAAGTCGCGTTCCGAATGTGGAATACATGAGGAATTTCGAATTTACATTTTTTAAAGACGAATGAGATGTTTTGTTGAAACAAGAATATTTCAGAGAACTAATTTGAGTTAGTTATAACAACTTATAATCAAATCATCACAATAAAATTTTCAACGAAAAGTAGTTAATTTTACTGCTATCATTAGATTCAAAATTTATTCGCTTTACTGCAATGCATTTTTTTCATTTTGAATACCAATAATAATGTTGGAACATCTCATTTAAAATGTTGAAAATAATATTATATGCACAAAAAAAAAGGAATCTCTTGACATTTTTTCAAAAGACTAGAAGTTTTCATTTTTAAAAATTACTAGAGACACTCTTGTTGAGGTTTTTTTTACGAAATTGACTCTGATAAGACACAAAATAACAATCTCTGATATAACATAAATAAAAAATAGTATTTGGAATGGCCTTATTAGCATTTTACACAAGCAGTGGTATTGTTTCCCCGTAATACACATCCTATTACTTACAGAAATGTCTTTATATTGTTTAACAATTCCTAGCAAAACTTTGAAAAGTTACCCCAGGCAAGATCATGCTTAATAATGAAAATAAATCTCTGTCCCAACTCACGACATCGTGGCTCAGCAGTACGAATCCATACATGCCATTCGACGATTATCAGACGATCATTGAACAACAAAACACAGATTGGAAATTCCATGCTAGTTTTAAGTTAGACTTTTTTTTTTTTTAAAGGGGGGATTTGTTAGTAGCTTAAGTATTTATGATAAATATTAGTAAATAATGAGTATGTGTGTCCAATCACAAATGGTGACTTCTCAACACTGTTAGAAATTTGTAATTCTAATTGTTAGGATTTGTTTGCTTTCGCAATTAGGACTTATCATTCGTAGGGATTTAAACCTACTTGTCAGAAAAGGGGAAGTAAACTTACAACTAACTTAATTTCTAACTTATTGGCTATAAAGAGAGCTTATCGTAGCAATTGAGGATTGCAACGATTTTTGTCGAAAATTGTTAATAATTGTGTTTGACATAGTTTCTAATGGTTCAACACCAGTAAGTCTATGTAATTCGAGTGTACCAAACCAAGGAGGAAGCTTCAAAATCATTTTCAGAATTTTATTCTGAATCCTTTGGAGCGTTTTCTTCCTTGTTGAACAGCAACTTGACCAGATCGGTACAGCATAAAGCATTGCTGGTCTAAAAATTTGTTTGTAAATCAAAAGTTTGTTCTTTAAACAAAGTTTAGAATTCCTGTTAATGAGAGGATATAAACATCTCGTATATTTGATGCACTTGGCTTGTATACTCTCAATGTGCTCTTTGAAAATAAGTTTTTTATCATAAATTAGTCCCAAGTACTTAACCTTGTCGGACCAACTTAAAATAACCCCATTCATCTTGACAACGTGATTATTGTTTGGCTTGAGGAAAGAAGCCCTAGGCTTATGCGGAAAAATTATCATTTGAGTTTTAGAAGCATTGGGAGAGATTTTCCACTTTTGCAAGTAGGAAGAAAAAATATCTAAACTTTTCTGCAATCGACTGCATATGACACGAAGGCTTTTTCCTTTTACGGAAATGCTTGTGTCATCGCAGAACAATGACTTTGTGCATCCTGGAGGCAAATCAGGAAGATCTGAAGTGAATATGCTGTACAGGACTGGACCCAAGACTGAACCTTGAGGTACACCTGCTCTGACAGGAAATCTATCAGATTTTGAATTCTGATAGACAACCTGCAGAGTTCGATCAGTAAGATAATTTTTTAAAATTTTGATTAGGAAAATTGGAAAAATAAAAGTTTGCAATTTCGCAATCAAACCTTTATGCCAAACACTGTCGAATGCTTTTTCTATGTCTAAAAGAGCAGCTCCAGTGGAATAACCTTCAGATTTGTTAGCTCGTATCATATTAGTAACTCTGAGCAATTGATGAGTAGTGGAATGCCCATGGCGAAATCCAAACTGTTCATCTGCAAAAATTGAATTTTCGTTGATGTGTGACATCATTCTGTTAAGAATAATTCTCTTTTAGTTTACTTATTGAAGAAAGCAAACTGATTGGTCGATAACTTGAAACTTCAGCTGGGTTCTTATCCGGTTTTAAAATGGGAGTAATTTTTGCATTTTTCCATAATTTGGGAAAATATGCAATTTTGAAGCAGCAATTGAAAATTTTCACTAAAAATTCCATTGTGCTCTCAGGGAGATGTTTGATTAGTATATTAAAGATTCCATCGTCACCAGGTGCTTTCATATTTTTGAAATTTTTAATAATTGATTCAATCTCATTCAAGTTAGTTTCAATTATTTCTGCAGGTAAAAAATTCTGGGAAGAAATTAAATCAAATTGACGTGTGACTTCATTTTCAATTGGACTCACAAAATTCAAATTTGAGTTATGAACATTCTCAAACTGCTGAGCAAGTCTTTGAGCCTTTTGTTCATTGGATACAAGAAAACGTTCACCATCTTTTAAAACTGGAATAGGCTTTGAAGGTTTCTTAAGAATCTTCGACAGCTTCCAAAATGGTTTTGAATATGGTTTCAATTTTTCAACTTTAGTCTCAAAATTTTGATTTCTCAGAAGAGTAAATCTATGTTTAATCTCTTTCTGTAATTCTTTATAAATAGTTTTAAAAACAGGGTCACGAGAACGTTGATATTGACGTCTGCGGACATTTTTCAAACGAATTAGAAGTTGAAGATTTTCGTCAATTATTGGTGAATCAAATTTCATTTGAGCCTTTGGAACAGAATAATTCCTGGCATCAACAATTGCACATTTCAATGCTTCCAAAGCGGAATCAATATTCACTTCGTTTTGCAAATCAAGCTCATTATTGAAATTTCTCTCAATATGAGTTTTGTATCTTTCCCAATTAGCCTTGTTATAATTAAAAACAGAGCTCATAGGGTTTAAAACTGATTCATGGGATAAAGAAAAAGTTATTGGAAGATGGTCAGAATCAAAGTCAGCATGTGTGATCAAATCACTACATACATGACTTTGATCTGTCAGCACCAAATCAATTGTTGAAGGGTTTCTTACAGAAGAAAAGCATGTAGGACTATTCGGAGACAAAATAGAATAGTATCCTGAAGAACAATCATTGAATAAAATTTTGCCATTGGAATTACTTTGAGAATTATTCCATGAACGATGTTTAGCGTTAAAATCGCCGATTATGAAAAATTTCGAACGATTTCTAGTGAGTTTTTGTAAATCACCTTTAAAATAATTTTTGAGCTCGCGTGTGCATTGAAATGGTAAATATGCTGCGGCAATAAATAAAATCCCAAGTTCAGTTTGAACTTCAATTCCCAAAGTTTCAATAACTTTCGTCTCAAGATGGGGAAGAGCACGATGTTTGATTCGGCGATGAATAACAATTGCAACTCCACCGCCGGAACCCTGAATCCTATCATATCTATGAACCACGTGGGGGGATCATATTTTAATTTTATGTTAGGTTTCAAAAATGTTTCAGTAATAATTGCAATATGCACATTATTTACTGTTAAAAAGTTAAAAAGCTCATTCTCATTGGCCTTCAATGAGCGAGCATTCCAATTTAATATTTTAATTGTTTTATTTAAAATCATTGCTAAATTTTAAATTAGAAACAATTTTAATAGTAAAATTTGTGCCTATTTGAATGGCTTCAAACATTGATTTTGCCTGCAACATGGCGTTCATAAGATCGAACATTGCCTGTTGCAAAAAAGAAAGTTTACCTGCCGTAATAGGCCCCAGGCAGTTGAAATTAGAAAAAATATTTTCGGCAGCAAAATTAGCTGGAGTGATAGGTGTACAATTATTTTCTAGCGTGTTTTGCTTACCCATATTAACGGTCATTTTCGAACTACCAACACTAGGCGGTATAATGTTCGAACTACCTGTAACCTGTGCATAAGTTAAACGGGTATGCAAAGTAGTAGGTAAACTATGCGTCACTGGTACGCTTGGAGAATTTTGTTTTGAAGTTGGTTTTAATTGAGAAGTTGAATTTTGTTTACCTTGCCTTGCCTTAACAATTGCTAAACGGACTGGGCATTGATAAAAATTTGACATATGGTTGCCGTTACAATTCGCACAGCGAAAATTTTTACTCTCTTTCACAGGACATGTGTCCTTTTTGTGAGAAGAGTCTCCACAATTAAGACATTTTTGGTCCATGTTACAGAATTTGGAACCATGGCCATAACGTTGGCAAGTACGGCATTGGGTGATATGCTTTTCACCTCCCCCATACTTCCTATAAATTTCCCACTTTACACGCACATTATACAAAGCATGTGCTTTTTCAAAAAATTTTAAGTTGTTAACCTCATTGCGGTTAAAATGAATTAAGTAATTAACAAGGGAAATTCCAGCTCTCTGACTGTTTTCGCCTCGTGATTTTTGTTTCATTAGAATTACTTGGGTAGGGGCTATGCCAAGTAATTCTGTTAAAGTAAGTTTGATCTCATCAACGGTTTGATCGTTGGTGAGACCTTTCAAGACAACCTTGAACGGCTTGGCGTTCTTGGTGTCGTATGTAAAAAATTTGTACATCTTGTCAGTTAAATACTGAACAAGACGATCACGACCCTTTACTGAGTCGGCTAATAAGCGGCATTCACCTCTACGGCCAATCTGATAGGTAACTTTAACGTTAGAAACAAACGTTGAAAGTTCCTTTTTGAATATATTAAATTCAGAAGAAATAGTTACCACAATAGGTGGAACTTTCTCCTTTTTTAAAGATTTTATATTTTGTATAGTTTCAATATTAATAACTTCCATTTCACCAGCTTCTTGCTCAGGCAAAATATCAAAAGGATTGTCACTACAGACACTCGATGTGTCAGAAAGAGATGCCTCTCTTTTCCTCCCCGCAGCGATGCGAGGTTTCTTTTTCCGTCCAGCCATTTCAGGTGATACGAAAAAAGTTAAAACAAATGTTAAATTCAAAAGTAGGTAGTCTTGAGAAAGACTGATGGGAAATAACTTTCAGGTAGTCTTTAAAAGACACACTGACAAAACACAAACTTTGAAGCTATAGGCAGTCAAAGACCAGTCCACAAGCAACCGAAAAAACGTCTGATCTGTAGGACAGTTCAAGACGCACTCTTTAAGTTAGACTTAATTTCAGCTCGTAGTCGGCAGCGAGGATAAAAAATTTGCTTTAGTTTTTAAGTCATCAGATATAATTGGCGCCGTTAAACATTAAATTGTATTTGTGCCGTGTCAAATAAATGTTATGTGAAGAAAAAAAAAAAATGAAAATGAATCAGTAAATTTTAATTTGGATTACTTTCAAGCGATTCCCTGTGTTTGGCGTAGAAAACTTCTAAATAAAATTCATAAATTAAATGTGTTTGGAATAATGGATGCCAACTAAAACAACCTTAACGTATAATAAGTTCTCTTCAGGGAATTGTAATTATGACGCGGTCTTGGCAGGAGAAACGAGGTTTCGATAAGACTCCTTCCTCTGACAAAAAAATAAGTCCTACTGATAATAAACCTGACCAGAGGTGTAGCATTGAGTGCCTCTTCAGAGAATTGTGATTGAGACGCGATGTTGGTAGGAGGAACGAGGTTCGATAAGACTCCTTTCTCTTGACAAAATAAGTCCTTCTTATAATAAAACTGATTTCAGAAATATTTACTCTCTACAGGGAATTGTAAATGGCGATATTGGCACTAGGAACGAGGTTTCGATAAGACTCCTTCCTCTTGACATAATAAGTCCCTCTTAGAATAAACCTGGCCAGAGAGGAACGATAGGTGTAGCCTCAGTTCAGGGAATTGTAATTTGGCGATATTGGTAGGATAGAAAAGAGGCTCGGCGGTATAGTAGAGCAGTAAGCTTGAAATGAAAGGATAAACTCTCACACATAAGCACAGATATAAATAAAAAAAGCGTATCATTCACTTCAATAATGATACTGCCAACAATATGAAGTGCGGAGCACAGAAAACACCTGGGCAATATCACAATAGATCAAAATGTCTCTGCTCGCAGTGATGAGTCCACACAGAGGAAAAAAAAAACAACCTTTTACAAATGCCGATAGTAGACAAAATATTGCTTTCGACTTGTAAGATCGCAATAATGGTACAACAGACTTTGTTTGATCAATATCTTATCATTATTTTTCTTCGCTCCAGGTGCAACTCAACATTCGATGACGCGCTCGAAGCGACAAAAGCTGATGCAAATTGCAGCTGTAGTTCCTTCCTCACTCAGCGTTACTTCTTCTGAACAGTAAACAAAAACATACGAAAATAGATTCTCGAAACAGTCGGTGAAAATTACAAGGTCATTAACCTTGATTGTATTTCTTATTTTTTCGGTCGATGCACTTCTGCTCGGTCAGCACAGATAAGCAAACAAGATTACACAGGAGTGGGCCTATCTAGAGGGTGACGCTAATACCGGATTTAAACCCGTCGATAACGGTTTTCGAGAGGGTTCTTGTTGCACAGCTTAATCCTTGTTTTGACTTTCGAAACTAAAAATACAAAATAGTGTCAGAAATTGCAATCAACCACTGAAATGAAAGCAGGAAGCTTTATTGTTTCGAAAATTATACCAACAAGCTGATAAGTTGGGAAATTATGTCAGCGGGAAAGGGGTTCGCGATGGAAGAAGGTACATTATCAATGGAGGCATCACTTCGCGCTTCTCGAAAGGCGGACGTTTGCAAATGTTTATAATTATACTAATTCAGAGCAAACAAATCAACAGACTGTTTACAGACAGGCCCTATGCCGTCGCATGCAGGTCGCGTGATTTTGCTGCGAATATTCAACATTGAAAAAAAAAAAACAATTCGTACCGATAAGGAGTAATTGTGTAACGTCGAGCAGAATGGGGCAAAAACAGGCGGTAGAGTAGTATTGAAGAGAAAATCATTATGTACAGGACACAGTTCGCGATGACCAAAAATGATAAACTTTCATCATCATCTTGTGCGTTGTTTTGGGATTTTTCCAGTGGCTTGTTTTGCCCCAGCATACCATCCTGGGTTTTATATCAAAGGAACATTCCACACTATAGACCGTAACAAAGGACGGACTGAAAAGTTTGTTGTATTCTACAGCTGATCGGCTACACGTTTACACAAACACAATTAAGCTACATTTTGCCTATACGTTTTTATTATATCGCGTCGGTCAGTGCGCTGTAAACAATTTGGCTTGATTTGGCACTGAAAGAGAAATATAGTCATGCGACAATAATCTAACTTTTGTGCTAAGGTTTTTCACGGTACATAAACCTAGCTGTTTTCTACGACTATAGTGTAGGTACAGCGAAGAAAAGTACGGCTAACGGTCGCAACTAACAATTTGCCCTTATCAGCCAGCGGAAAATGCATTCGGGTATAATTACCGTTTTTTGCATTTACGAGTAAAGAAGTGTTTTCTTGTTTGTATAATTGGGTCATCTTGCAATCAACGCCTTTGCCTTTGTTCCCTTCCTGTTAATCAGGTGATTGTAGAGAAAGCTGATTGGTTGGAAATCTTTCTAAGCGATTACGTTATCGCTGCAAAAAGGATGCTCAAATAGTGGAAGTTTAAAAAATTTGATACTTTCCAATGACAGTTTGAGTGGGTTAAATTCCCACACGATCAGACAGGTAGAAGGAGGTATCAGCATTCTGAGTAGGGATGGGCGATACTGGCATCGATACCCACGGTATCGATACTAGGGGTCGCGGCATCGAGTATTTTGGCATCGATACTCACCGCGAGAAATGAGTACCGGTATCGATACTTTCTAAATGATTGAAAAAAAAATTTGTAGGTCTGATACCGATACTACCGAAACGCCGATAATCGATACTCCTACAGCCGATACTTCGATACTTGGTATTGAAGTTCATTCAAGTATTGCGATACCAAAGTATCGATACTTTCGTCAGTATTGCTCATCCCTAATTCTGAGCAAACCGTGGAACTCCCACGGTGGAAGTTACGTATCATACCTCAAAACTGTTCGTTTCCGAAATTTAATAGAATTCGATGCCCTTGGTGAGGGACTTTCGGCTCCCTGCGCTGATTACGAATGAAAAAGTAAGTATCTCACGTTTCACATCGTGTAATTTACGGTATTCGTGCTGGTGAACACTATAGGCCACATGTCGAATAAGTCTAATACCGTTCAAGGGAGTAATATTGGCCATAAATTATGTGGAATTTTTTCTAAGAAAAATCTATCTTAATATATTATTGCGACTAAAAATAAGAATTTTGCCCATAGTGTTTAATTGCGTAAACAACCCCCGGTAATCAATGTACCTCGCTTTACGGTATTTTAGATCAGCTTTGGACTACTGCCAGAGCCACCACGGGGGAGGAAAAGCTCCACTGCACGAAAGATGGGAACGAACCGGTCGATGCAAGCGGAATTAGCTTTGCACCCTGTTCACTGGGGAGAGCACAAGTTTGACCAGCTGTGAGGAGGACAGTTCTGACGATGACGACGGCGATGATGCTAATGATAATGTACGTTGAAGGACAACTCTGATAGCTGCCACAGACAGCAGCGCGATTGCATCACGCTCACACGAGAAGATTTCAACAGCGAGGTGCAACAGCAGCTGACGCAAACCAGACTGTTGAAAACAGGGTTAAATTAACAATGAATAATTTTTTTTTACATTTAATTTAATTTCTCACGGAAACTTTTTCGTTGCAACAAATAACATTTATTTTAAAGAAATCTCTCAACTATAAACATTATTGCCTCATGTAACCAGTTCCCTGAGTTTCATTTCAATAACTGGTGTAAAAATATGCTGATTGCAAACGCAATGTTCTGCAGCCACGTAATCTTACGTGAAGATGCGGGTTTTGTGTTTTTTTAAATTTACAGATATTTCAGTTAGATAATCGATTAGTTTAAATGTATTTCACAGACTTCAACAATTATTTGAGATATATATTTCTGTTAAAAAAGGTTGTATCAAAGATACGACTCCACTTCACGTATTACTCACTAACGTGTATTTCGGAGAACAAATATCGCACCTTCTACAATGAAATCGTTAAAAAAATATCCCCGAATTATATACATGGGATCCAAATGTA
Organism: Wyeomyia smithii; assembly: GCF_029784165.1. Taxonomy (NCBI): domain Eukaryota; kingdom Metazoa; phylum Arthropoda; class Insecta; order Diptera; family Culicidae; genus Wyeomyia; species Wyeomyia smithii. The sequence continues at coordinate 77,973,700 of NC_073696.1, forward strand.
CAAACATTCCAAGAAAATTATTTAGTAAACAAAATTCCATACTAAAGTCCGCACCTCCATTTTAAAATACACAGAGTGCCTCAATTAGGAACCTCGACACTTCTCAACCGTCAATTATGAGCAGTTTCTCGATAATTTCTCAGAGCGTCTACGTCCACTCCAGAAGGGGTAAACACAAATTAGTACTGATTTTGCACTGTTCATTGAGGAATCGACGACCGATTTGATTTGAATATTTTATGGAATAGAAAACAACAACCTTTCGGTTCTAGGAACGTATTTTTAATTCCATGTATGTATGAGCTGTACTAGCTTGGATGGTAATTTTCCACATCGATGCTACTGTATTTAGTACACTGACCAGCTGATGAACGATAAGTGAGGCGTCTTGTCATCCATGATGAGCGTCATTACGTGTACTCAATAGGTTTAGAGTTGCGTACAGAGTAAATTTTAACTATTGAATCAATTCAATTTATATTGTATTAACATACTGTAAGTGGTGAGCTTTTCTAGCGAAATAATAATGTTAATAATTTCTAACCTATTACGGTTAACACTAAACGTAACGTGATGCTGTGATCACGTGACGCAATAGCAACAAAATTAATCGAGAGTGATATGAGTACAATTGGTTCACTACATTCTAATATTTTTCTTTAAAAATTGACAATTTTAAATAATAATGATCGACATTCTAAAAACCTACAACTTTTTGTGAAGGAGATTCCTGAACATAGCATTCAAAGCAGCCCTAGGCATTCCAGGCCCATGGTTCGTAGCATTAAGAAGTTTTCGCAGAAACACTCAATTTTAATATATTTAGAAAAAAAACTCTCATTGTCTCCTCTTTGTCATCACAAATATAAGATCACTGCATCGATAGCTCACATCAGGGAGATTACGGATCAGAGTCCCATCTGGATGAGGTACATTTTTGACGTAGAATTACGTTTTACGGCAACGTGGGAGTGTAAATTTAAAAATCGAGAACATCGAAAGTGTCACAAAAACTGTCTACTTTCAATGCTTAGAAATTAGTCAGTTTCCAACGGATTTTTTTCGTTATTACAGCAATCGATTGTAAAATTAGCTGTGCGTCCACCAAAGGAGAAAAATTGCCATTTTGTGACGCTAACTATTGTGCTTTTGAAAAATGAATCGACCTATCACAGCTGAAAACAAGGCCAAATTTCTGACGAAACTGTCAGTGCCAGTCTAAATCAAACAAAATAACCAATCACTATCTTCCTACCACAGCACAGCCGACACTTATATATACAAACGATTCGACTTTGTAGAAGTTTGCTATTGGTGTTTTGCTTGCTCAACGATACACCCACAGCGAGTATAACTCTCAGTACTCACGTATAAAACCTTGCATGTGAAAATTTAGTCTTCATTGTCTATCCAATCACTGTTGCAGGAGGATGATTTACTCGAAAGTGAATCGATCAGCAGCAAGCAGAACAGCGCCGCGATTTCAAATATAATATGTTTGCATGGTATTTGCTGCAACATTCGCTTATTTCATTGCACGGATCAGTAGAGCAAAAGGTGGACTGCACTGGTAGCACCTTCCACAGCGCTAGATTCTGGATCTCCTGTCTGTGTGAGAAGCACCGTCATACATGCATGTCTGTAGCACTGTTGAACATGTAATTATGTCCGGATCTGGAGCATTCGCTTTCAGTCGTTTGAATACCCCTAACAGTTAGTAGATTAGTGAGGCAGAATTAATTCAAAAACAATTTCCTTTTTCAAAGCAGAATTCGATTCTCAAATAAATTTTCGGAGTGCTAAGAAGTATTTGGTATTTTCAAAATGGTGACACCCGGCATGACTCTTAATTTTTGGTCATTGTGACTTGTCATTTGCATAAGACGCAGGTTGTTTCTCGTTTTATTGTTATTTCTGGCAACATTTCTTTTTATTTAATTACTAAACAATTTTCCCTAGTGTTTCGTTGCATCAAACTGGCAGCTTAATCTGCGTTACATATTAGTAATATTATATATATGATATGATATAACTAAATGTCCCAATCACAGATTTCTAATTTACATAATTTAAACTAGCTCGATAATGAAAATATGATTGCATATAGTGCAAAATAATTCAATTCAGCGCCACTTTTATATGAAGTTATGGAGATTTGAGGTTGCACATGTCTTAATTCGGAATGGAAGAAAATTCAACATTGCTTCAAGAACGTGTTTGTGACTTCGAGCTAGTGTTTTTCGTAACTGTTCTAGTTTAGCTTTAGGTTGGACCCGGTATATCTACAAAAAGTGTGCAGCGTAGTCCGTCCTCTTTTTAAATTCCCTCATTTTATTATCTATACCGCGTCGCCTTTTTTTTTGCGTTAGTCTATTCCGTAGATATTCGAGACAATCACATGGAAAATTCGAGACAATCACATTTAGCATCAATAAAAAAGTTTCGATTTCTATATTTCATGAACTATTTATTACCTGTGCATGTTTTTGCTTTGAAACTCTACTTCCCGAAGCTCGATTTTTTTTTTGAGAAGACGAAACTGTTTAGCCCTACCGTTTAACGAAATTCGATTTTCAGTTCTTTTTTATACATTCTATAGAGGCTTTAAAAGAATGTATAGGAAAAAAAATTTTTGCTAAGAAATTTTACCTATTCCCGGGAACCGGGAATAGGTAAAATTTCTTAGCAAAAATGAGATTTCAAAAAAAGTTTAAAACTAAAAAGTATCTAAAAATCGTTTACAATTTCATTATCAATTCGCATGAAAAACGTTTTACAAAACAAAACTTATTCAAGTTTACATCAGAGCCACTTCGCTAATTTTTTCAAATATATTAACTATGCCATTACACGATGCGAATTATTTTCAAAAAATAAACTGCATAGTAAATTTAGTTTCCATTGGCATAACAAACCCTTTTGGAATTGGTATCACCAATTTTTTTTGAAAGACCTAGACAAACTGGAAGGAAATGATAGAATAATTCATAATCTGTTCAATATGACTCTAAATAAGTTAGTTTCAAAGCATTTGAATGTGAACGTAATTAATCCCAAAGATGATTTTTCGTGTGAAATCGCGGCCACGACCCAAATAACGCTGACTGAGTTTTTATTAAATTATTTATTTCTGGTCGCATTGATTCACGGGTTTCAAATCTTCTTGATCAATTTAGTTTAATTTTTATCAATGAACAAAGAAAGAAATCACTATTCGCTCAGTAGTGAACTAACTGTCCAAGAACGACATTGGACGAAGCAAATATTTACCTAATTTTGCGTTTGCTGAATAAGACAGCAAATATTTTCGACAAATACCCGAAGCAAATAAATTGCTAGTACTCGGCAAGTGAATATTGACCGTCATTTCAAATGAATATTTACTTCTTATAATGCCCACTTTAAAGCTGCTATACACTTTAATGATGTTAGTTTTGATAGTATATTAAGTTTTATTGCAAAATTGTATGGGAAATTATATTAAATCTTGCGAAATTTTTTGAAGAGCTCGGGAATCCCGGGATCCCGGGAATCAATATTTCTGTTCCCGGGAATCCCGGGAAAAGGTAATTCCCGGGAAATCGTTCCCGGGATTGCAAACCCTAATGGATATCTGCTATTGCTCGATATAACCGTGGTGAATGTAGATTATTTGACGTAGGACTACGTCTAACCGCACTATATCTAGATACATTCTGCGGAAACTAAAACCAAGGTGTAACGTTGGAATGAAAGATTTCAAACGGTGATACTGATGTAACCACATGATGGATTACAATAATCAATATGTCGTTGGATTGATAAAATGATGGACAATTTTGTGATTCCTCAGTTATCATTATCATTTCATTGTTAAACAGTGAAAATTTCATAAAAGTTTCAAGGTCGAATTTTCACGATCAATGTACCAATCACATGCGAGCACGCCTGACACAGACTTCATCAGTAGACACCAACTGCCTACTGTGGTATCCTGTATAGCAGTGACAAAAAAAATGACAGAATCTCCCCGTCCCAATAGGTCAACTAATGGTCGCTTCCATGAGCCTAGACTGACTTGATGTCTTGAAGGTGAAGTTTTTTCGGAAAGTTCGTAATCACCTTCACTATCAGACAGTTTTACGTTCTGCTGTTAGAATATTATTAAAACTGATGCCTTGAAGGAAAACATGCTGGCACAGGCAACAGGACTGCACCAAGCAATGCATGAATAGAGCGCTAGTCACTCGTCGTCTATCAGTGCAGAAGAACTCGATATTCATTTGTGTGCAGCCAAGGCAAGTGAAGACTACATTGCCGCTGTCGATGCACAGTGGGGTGTGTTGGGTTAACGCGTAGGTATCATTTTGCGAACTGGAACACAATCGAATTGCCGTTTGATTTGTTTGTTTGAATTGTCTTTTTGTTTCGTGAAAAGAATATTTTTTCTTCTAAAATAGAGTGCTGCAAATAAAAAATCAAAATACAGACTCAGTTCGATTTTGCCAAACACGACACGGCAGAATTTTCCTGTTGCCAAGATTGAACCATACCAAAAATGAACGGTTCTCTTTTAATGTCTTTTTTTCATAGATATTTCCATCAATGAACTAGTTTTAGTTCCAAGTCCTTTGAGGTGTCGCTTTATGAATTGAGGCTGACTACCGAGATACTTGATATTACCACCCGAGTAATTAGAGGCTTAGTACTGCTTAGATCATGATCATTATATTACCGGCACATGTTCCGGTCATATTCCAGGAACCGTTTTACCTATTCCGGTCATCTGCTTCGGCAACATAAAAAACCAAAATACCCTTCTTTTGGAGAATGTTGAGCTTAAACTGGATGAAATAATCAAGAAAACTAAGAAATGTGATTAGACGTAATCGCTTGTTATTGGCACATGTGTGCCAAAATCTAACCATGCCAAAAGTAAAACGAGCTCAAATCAAATAGAGCCTCAAAGGGAAATATAAAACTATTGTAGTCCTACGTCAACTATGCGGTCGTGTCTTTGATACCACCCTCCTACTATTTCACTAAAAATACATCACAGGCTTTGAGAACGAAATAAACGATACTTCTGGTTAAAATCTATACATTTTGGATCGCGACAAAAATTAAAAATTAGCTCAAGATAATCAACTATACTCAGCTCTATATGTTTAACGTAATTTTCCCTATTTTTGGCATTTTTAAACTTGTTCGGTTAAATTTGTAAAACAAAATTTTTCGAAAATATGTAGTGTAGTGTCAAATCAGTATCTTTTGATCAATCTTTTTTATTTCGAATTTAAGGTAATCAATTCCACCTCATTTCACGATAAATTGAACGCGTTCATGTGAATATTTTAAATCAAAAGATAAGATTTCTAATTCATTGAACAGATTTTCGAAGCTAATAAATAATAAAATGCAAAACAAAATGAAATGATAATAAAAGATGTTGCACGTACCCTAGTTTACTTTATTCCAGATAGGCCCCAAATGAAACCAAATGTAAAATGTCATCTTTAACTAGCACTTAAACAACACCCAAGCATCCAATCCAGTGGCGAATCGAGTTTATCGTTCACTAGTAAAATTACTTGTTTACCAATATTCTCACGTAGCGCTAGTTTAGCTTCAAGGTAACGGATGGTTGGAGTAAACGTTACATCGAAAAAAAAGGACGTTATTGAATGCAAAAGTTGAGTGTTTCTCTAAAATTAGGAATGACTGGTGCGAGGTAAATTAGCGCTTTGAAAATAATAAAATGAAGTAACAGAACAACGGTACTAATTCAATTTCAGTTATGTTATGAAAAGTGCAATAATTTGAACCAGAAAACAACGATTCATCCCAAAGCTGATGAAAATAATCGTCATGATTATAGTTTTTTTCCAGATTGTCATATGTATGGAAGAGGAGTATATTTAAGACTTATATTTTAATACAAACTGCGACCAGCTGATTAATACGTGTATTTATAATCGTCGTACGAATACTGCGCTCAATTTTACTCATTTTCACGAAGAGAGTATACAGTTAAAACTATCTGCGATACATGAGTCGTGTGTTTGTGTGTATAGTGTTGACAGGCAAACAATCATGACAAACACAAAGGTTTGTTATTCAATGCCAACTGACGTAATACCTACGCAATATAATTGCCATCGAGAAATGCAAGGAGGACCTGTGTTCTTGCCGAATGCTACAGAAAACCTAAGCCCTTCGCAAATTGACATGCCAATGTCAACCCCAACCGAAGAGCGAAAATATCCAATCAATTTACATCCGTAGATTTGATACCAACAGTGTTTTGCTTTGCCGACCCACAGCGAACGTCTTAACGCACACCAATCGACGTTTTCGCACACCGCAATATTTCTTTGTTATGATGCTTTATCATCCGACGACGGTTGCTGGCTGTACGTTTATGGCGATTCCGTTCGAAGCATGTTGTTTATATTTTTCGTCCATTCCTCTTTGAAAATGGTTTCTAAACTTTGTTAACTACTATAATGGTGGCGCAGTGCAATCGTACGGTCTCGTATACTATTTTTCGCTTCCTTTGCCTTAATGACTTTATAGATAGCATAAGCCTTATTATGCGTACCGGGAGTTTCTTTGGGCGTTTTGAAGTAGAATACTTCTCTCAGGAAGTTCGGCTACATAGGGATGTGAAATGACAATCTAAAACCGAAAAAAGTGAAAAATATGTCCAATTTCAAATGCTAATAAATCGGTTAGTTTTCGATGGATTTCCTTCGTTCTTGCAGCAATAGATTGGAAAATCTTCTAAGATTCTTCCCAAATGAAGATAATTGTAATTTTATTATTCAAACTATTCGCTATTGAAAATAGTCAAGCCTTGTAAAAACGGAAAATTCGACCTCTGATTGGTCGTTATATGATTGCTTCCCAAGCAAGGTCAACAGAATCATATACCTTGCAATTTAAAACATGCTATTTGGCCTATATAAGAGCCTGTTTCAGCCGAAGCTGCTCATAATAGTTCTAGACAGCGACAACAGCAGTCGTCTTCCCTTAACAGCAGCAGTAGCAGTGCAGTGGATACCAGCGATAGCGGATAGCGGCCAAAGCTGTGGCATAGCAATGGATAGCGCACTGGTTGCAGCGGATTTAGCATCGATAGCAGCTGGGCCAGCTGATGCAGGAACAGCTGATACCAATGGCAGCGTATCGCGGTTAAAACTGTGGCACGGCTACGGAAAGCGTAGCAGTTGCAGCAGGTATCAGCATCGATAGCAGCTGATGCAGTGAGGCACTTTAGTGAAATGCAGTCTCTGTGCGATAGAGGGCACTAGTAAATGCATTCAATGAAAAGTTGACTCATTTTGACAAAACATGAGCCGTCTAGTTTTGAATGTTAAATAAGCTTTTCACTCAGGACGAGAAAAAAACCTGATGATTGAAGAGTTAATGTTTTCTCTTGAGTTCATTTACATTTTTAAATTTGTAAAAGTTATGAATTTTACTTCATCTCCGTGTCTCAGAACGTGCTGAATTATCTTTTCCTTCAGTCATAAGCAAGACATCCGAAAAAATTTCATTATCTCAAAATTTAAAAATTGTCAAGCCCCAACCATGACAGGCAACTTAGCGCAAAACTCGATTAATCTGATTAGTCAACGTTTATTTACTAGTAAAAACGCAAGCAGCCGTGTTATTTTTCTTGTAAAAGTATTCTACTTCAACGTTGCGGTCGAGGCTTTGCACACAACCCTCCTGTGATTTTTTATGAACAGAAAACAATTTCTACAGTCGTAAAAACATGAAACTAAAAACACAGCAATATTGCATGCTAAGATAAAGGAGAAGAAACACATAGTTATCGAATAATTCGAACCTTCAGGAGTGAGGTTTTCAGATAACAACGCTATCCATTGATTGTTGAAAAAATCTTTATCAGTCGTAAATGTTCAATTGTTTTCTGAGGTAAACTTCATGCTCTACTAGTGTAAAAGCAGCCTGGGGGAATCCAAAACCTTTCGACATAATGACAGTAATGGTATATAAAGCCAATCACTGGAACTGCAGTGGGTAGGTATGGTAATGCGTTGCTGTTTAGCATATTTTCACTGACCCCGCTCGTACAGTGGCGGACCTTGCATTATGCACACAAGTGACCAAGCTACGGCTGTCTTCGCTATTTCGAATCAGGTAACTGAAACGGTATCATTTACGTTTCATTTTACGCAGAGCCTAAAACGCCTAAACGCTGTCGCTATGTCGAAAATCGCAATCTAAAGTACAACGGTATGATATTAGTGATAGGCCTGTTGTTTGTCAGTTCCGTTTTTAAGGCAAACAAAAGAAAATCGCGCAGGTTTCATATAGTCATGTAGGTATATAAGGGCCACTGCTCAGCTGACGAAGACGCTAAACATTTACATAGGCAAGGCACAGTACGGTAATGGGACACACGCAAACATCATCGTTCGACAAGGAGAACGCGATGACGATTCCCTCGAAAAGTGGATCTGTTAATAAAAAGGAATGTTTGATGTCTAAATACAGCCAGTCAGTGGAGTGTCTTCCATAGCAGACACACATCGTTTTTCTTGCTTATTCCACAAATCAACGCATAACCAACACGGCCTCAAAATTGTTAGCTTTTTTAATTGGCTAGTGAGCCCTCTTCGTTTAAAAGACCTATGTTTACAGCAAGCCAATGCTTAGAAGGTTTTTTTTATCAACAGCAGTAAGACTCGTCGTGCCCCACTTCGCCATTGCCTATGCTATCGTACGGTAAACTCCTCTACTGCGCATTATTTCACGCGCGTCTTGTCGTTTCAACTTCCCTTCCTGCTCTTGCTAATGGTGTATATCAACATTAGTGCATAAAGCGTATATGCTGGTATTGGTTGCATGCTATATCGATTATTGGACGCTGTTTCAAGCAGCATAAAACTAAAAATATGGAATTAGATCGGATGTTAGCATCTGTTTTTCTTTTGAAAGAATTACCAGTAAATGTTTCATAAGTACCTAACATACACTTGAGTTAATTTTTACGCGGAGGATATATGCCGCGTTGAACAACTACATAATTTCCGAAATCAACGTATAAACTCACTTCAGCGTCAATTTCACCTGCGATTCATGATAAAAGTCAGAAAAAAAAAACAAAATTTGGAAACCTGATTCTGGAATTTTACTCGATACTCTATATAAATGGTTTAAAATAGAATAATTGGTTTTTTCGATACAGTGCGTCTAATGAAAACGTGTAAACTTCGACATCCACATAAAAAACCATTGCTTTCGAGTTTCTCGTAAAATGCAATAGTGATTAATAACAATGTTAGTTCCATATGTCAGAATGAAAATAGAGTGCAATACACTAGAACAGATTTGAAAAAAAAGAAGCGTTTTCGAAATATAATGAATCATATTACCGTAAGCCAGGTAAGATTGTGCCATATACACCCAATTACTTATGTTTGAATAATTTAGGATACTTGATCAAAAAGGGTTGGTCTTCTGACTATGTCTGATTGTGATGCTAAGCCACAACTACTGGTTAGAATGCTGCAATCTGTAATTGTTACTGATAATGGTGATTTAACAGAATAGCTCACTGCATGCAATTCTTAAAATAGCTAGTCTTATTCTGCCATTTTAAATGTGTGCGCTCTGACATCACGAATGGTAATGTTAAAAAAAATAATAATTCCATTGATGTCACCGACCATACGCGAAAAATGATAAATAAAATAAAATCTGTGAATATTCACATGCCATTGCCAAGCAAATATTCCTAATGATGATAGAAAGTTTCAGGCTTCTTTTTTCTAGCTGTATATTTCACCTAAACTGAAAAAATGCGGTTGATGAAGTCATCTTACCCCGGAATTCGTTTCAATACTGCGATACAGATTGCATAACGAAATGCAACATATTTCACAATTTGTTGCTAAGCTAGAAATGCTTTTCAACGATAAGAAAAAAAAAACATTTCACAATCTTTTCAAATGCTATGGCTAACCAGATGACTTAAAGGTCACCTTTAAATTTTGCGAGACTACGAGCAGCGACACGGTTAAAATCACTATATTACAAAAAAAAACGAACCACAAATTTTTGACCGAAAAAATCATGTTTGGTTTAATTTCCATGAATTAGAGCATTTTAAAATGCATGACTATCGCCACCCATAGATAGATAATACAAACATCGCGCTCGCCTTTAATAAGGCAAAACGAGTCAACGCTATAATTGCAGTCGCTCGTTGGATCACACGAAACCACTGCTGTTCGTGTTGAACTTGATTGTGTGCATGTGTGAGTTTGATTTCGTTTTATATTTCCTCGAGTAGGTAGGTATATCTTCACAAGCTAACACGGCTGTAGGTAGTTGTGATTATGTTGAAAATATGAGGTCACTTTAGTAGCATCAAACAATGAATGGAAACAATAAAGGAAACAAAATATGAAAAATTTTCTTCTAGCCTCGCTTTATCAAATATCTACTTACGTATAGTCCTGATTAAACTTTATAGAGAATCCACCAGATTTGCCAAAACATTTCTGATTTGTATCACTCATTTAAGCGAACTTTGCGCGGACGCGAGGGTAAATTTGAGAGGATTACTCTTTTTTCTTCACGTTCAGACTAGTTTTTCACACTGTGGGATGAGTTTTCTCTTCTTGTTTGTTAGTAGAAAATTTTCACAAATTGTTGGAATCGAAGGTTAAAACTTTGCACACACTGTTAGAACTTGCTTGATTGGGTCTGTTTTTGGCTTTTATATAAGTTTTTCTTTTTCACTTGTGAAAAGAAAAACTGTTGGTTGCTAATATGGCTTGATTTCGTTCACTTTGTCAATGAGTCCGAAAGGAATTATTCACAACAGTTCTTGAATGTTCCAAATTAAACAATCGATAAAAAAAATTGCACACTATGTTGAGACTTTCTTGGCGGGAGTGCGAAGAAAATCAGATGAAAATTGCACAATTCACGAAAATAACAAAGTTCTCTGCACTGCTATGTTTGCTACCTAGCTGAGAGATACTCCTTGCTGGTAATATATAGGCTGGCTAAAAATATGCACAAAGGAGACGGCGGAGGATCCTTTTCACATGAATTTTCCTTTCAGACTGAGCATCAAGCTCAAGCTTCGGAGTTTGTTTGCCTCTGTGACTGGTTAATAGCGTTTTCAGCTGAGCTCTACATTTTCCGAACAACGGAGCGAGCAGCTGTTAACGGGAACGTGACTAGCAAGAGCGAGAAGAATGCATATAAAAACAACAACTAACACTATGGGAAAGGCTTCGGTTGCACCACTACCATTCTAAAATTGGTTGATGGTGTGGTAGTAATGGAAGCTCGCGTTTCGCAGTAATGTTTATGTTTGTTGGTCGCATGACGCGATTTGTAAGCTTTTCGGTGGGCGTCGGGAAGGGTGTTGAAAAGAACTTTGATGCGATCAAGTTTGCCTTGCGAGAGAAAAGTATTTTATTTTTTTGAGAGCAATTATTCTTGACCAGCGTTGCCATGTTTCTAGGTTTGTTCGCAATTTCAATTTTTGCTTGATACGTTGAAAATGTTTGATTATTTGTTTCGCTTTCATAATTTGTTATTTTTATCCATAATTTAGAATTTAAATTTTGCCGAATTCATTCATATTGCTTGTGTATGTATAATTGTCTAATGTTCCAAGACCATGTCAAAAGCAATCAAGCAACGTGCATTGAATATATAAGATTTTTGAAAAATAAGTTTTTGTGATAATCGAGTGTACAATTTTCAATGGGGGGGAAAGCTCATCATAACTTCCGGCCCTCTCCGTAGCACATACTACGGAGAGCCAGGTGAACACCCACCACTTACCTGTCGATCTTCCTAACTGGAAGACGTCTGCAAACTATCTCTAATAATGATATTTCGTCCACTGTATCACAGGCAATTGCGAATAGATGGGCGATGGAGAGATATTGAGTGCATTGATTACAGGGCCAAGTCCCCCCTGGGTGGCGCTAAACGATGAGACAACGGAAAGGTGTGCCAAGGGAGCCTCACCGGACTCTTCCGCTGGATTGGGTATACTCTGCTGCTTCCTCACAAACCGATCATCAGATTAACCAACCTTTTTTTTATATTTTTTAATTTTATTTTGTTTTATTTGTTTTATTTTATTATTTTTTTTTATTTTTTATTTTTTTATTTTTTTTATTTATTTTTTTTTATTTTAACTTTTTTTTTAAATTTTTTTTTATAATTTTTTTATTTCTTATTTTTTTTTTTTTATTTTTTTTTTACCCGTTACGAACACTTTAATTCCATTCCTTTGCTTCCTCTTGTTTCCGCACCCATCATAATTTGAAACACATCCGAGCACATGCACATGACAACAAATAACAGGGAACAACGGAGACGACACCAATGGAAAAAGCACAACATCGCGCACCGAAGGAAGAACAGCTTTCACGAGCATTTCCACAATCCCCACCAATACACGTTAGAATAAAAAGAGAGATAGAGACCCAGGAATCGAGCATCGGATTCGCAAACAGATAAGCCAATTATTATTGATTATCTATATTTCTTTGAAATCTTTAATTATAATTATTATCGTAAGTATTATTGATCGTTACCATAAACTCGTAACGATCAACCATATTTTGAACATTACTATTTTATCATTATATTATCTTATCTTTAACATCTTTGAATGAAACAAAATGGGATTCGGGTTAGTAAGTTAATGTACCAGAACCTGGCCGGACATTGCGCCTACCCAGGAAAGGACCCGGATACGACCACCAGAGTTGTCCGTATCCTCTGTGCGGTAAAGAGAAATCCGAATTTCACCTCACACTCGTCCAACTGAAACAAGAGCGCTTCTCTTTCGCCCATGTTTACCACGCTCTTTGTGTACGTATGCGCTAACCAAGTGTTAGAGAACAAATGAAAATCTCTCAACGCTGGACTGCGCTACAGTGCGGAAAATTGCTCCCGAATTCACCAAGGCGAAAGCAGATAGAATCACCGACGCGTGCGCTCCAGTGCGATTGCTAGCTTTAGCTCTCTATTGTGAGCTATCTGAATACTACACGTTCTCATAGCTCTCGTCGCAATTTTCTCCGTGACTAGAAAAAACTTATTGTACCTACTGGATCCATTTTTTTTGTTCATACGATGTCATTCAATTTTTTTTTCTTCAAAACGAACTTTACGTTTTAGTAGTTCGGCATCATTGGGTTGATTCGGGCTAAGCTTGCAATTACTTTACAAACAATAGCAAATGCAAAGTTCAAGTTTTCGCGAAAATTGAATGAGAGAAATGTTTTAGTCTGTTTCAGAAAATATTGTCAGGGTTATCGCAGAGTAAGAGAGATTATTTCGTTCCTTTTATTAGCGTTATTTCAGCAAAAAGAGCACTTTTGGAAATATTTGAGTTTTTTATCTTCAGATATCATTTATCCGACACAAATACAAACTAATGTTTAACGGCGTCAAATAACAAATTATTCATCCTCGCTGCATCCACGAATCTAATTTAAAACTAAAAAGGTTTTGGCTTTCTTTTTGAAAGGTATAGCAAAAACTAACGGTATAAAAGTGCCGAATGTCGTATATCACTCGACTCAGTTCGAGCTGAACATTTTCTGAATGTGTGTGTGCATATGTGTGTGTGTGTGTGTGTGTGTGTGTGTTTGTGTGTGTGTGTGTTTGTGTGTGTATTTATGTGTATGTGTGTACGTGTGTGTATGTGTGTCTGTGTGTGTTTGTGTGTGTGTGCGTGTGTGTGTACGTGTGTGTATGTGTGTTTCGCATTAAAAAGATGTTAAATTCTGAAATTAATAGAACACAGACAAATCCTGAGTTGATAGCGAAACGAGTTTAGCGTTTCGCAATGATTTGGCTGGCGCGCTTTTGTAGTTCTATAGCACGGAGGCTGTGGAAAGCCAAAGTTTACATCTTTTGATATTTTATTTGGAAATTTTATTAGGTTTTTTACCGAACTTCATTGTCACTGTGAAGTGAGATCCGTAATAAGTCCTGTATTATCTCAGTGAAATTTTTTGTGACTATTTTTAATTCCCATATTCTCATGAGTTTACTAGACTAAACTTAAAAGTTTTTTCGGTTATTTGAAAATGATATAAGTATAACAAGATCGAGACAATTCACAAGTCATATTGAAAATACCGATCGGTTAAAAGTTTGCCGTTTGCTTTTACAAACAAAATCGACGACAATGAAGGTGATCCCAGATTCATTCGCGTTTTTGTTAATATATGGCCCAGCCCATTGAAGTTTCGTTCCACTGAAATCTGGGTACACGGTAGTTGCGAAACCGTCAGTGCAAGCTCCGCCAATTTATTTTCATTCCGCTTTCTTAGGTGCCAGTATTGAATGACATCTGTGTCTAAAGATGCCGACATTTCCAGTGGTAGCTTGCGAATCCGTTTTTCCATATCGCCAAGATTTGAAGACTTCTGTTGACGACTATTGCTTAGAAGTTTTTCGACTCTTTAGAAACCGGCAGTACTTGTAGACGGGTGCTCAATGGAAATCTCTGGGCTTTGAGAACCTCCTTTCAAAGCACAAAGGGTTTTCCAGGTTTTCATTATATGCGTCTGCAATAAACAAGTTCTTCTACTATCGGTTATTCATTCATTACCACTAAGCCGATACAAATATTAAAAACTATGTCCCCTCCCCCCACACCCCTTTAAAAATATAATTTTTTTAAACCTATTTTCTTACAGATTTAAGACAACAATGTTTACTAGAATCTGTCAAAATTTAATTATGGTTAAATGAGAAACAAAAGAGTTAGAAATTTCAGAATAAATATTTTTTATTTAAGCCAAAATGATTGTTTATTTATGGTATGGCTTCAGCAAAGTAGTAGAGAGCGTTTTTGTCGTTCCAGAAAAAAATATTTACCGTAGAAAAAAATATTTCCTCTTGATTGATTTTTTTACAGAGTATATTTTTTAGGAAGAATAAGATTATTATTATTATTATTAGATGCGTTGTAGCACCAGCATTGAGTCCCATAGCTTTTGAACAAAAAATAGCATTTATTTTCATTTTATTTTAGTCATAAATATTTGTTTTTTTTTTTCAGATTTTTCAGTGCCTCAGAACATAATTTTTTAACATATTGTTTCAAATATGTAGTTACTATTGAAAAAAATTCTCCAAAAAATATTTTCATATGCTACAAATTCTTCGCAATATTTCTGAAGATATGTTTGTTTTAAAAAATATTTCAAGTGACAATAACAACTTGACAACTTACTCAAATTCAATTAAAATTGGAAAATCAACTTCCCAAGTGAAACTCTTGAAGTCTTTAATATTTATTTAAAAACATCGGACATCGCGATTTTTAGTGATCTGTTTTACGAATTCTGACCCATAGGCCCTTATGAAACAGCAGTGGTGAACTGATTTATAGAATGACCTCTTTATCAAAAAGAAACAACTGTAGAAAGTTTTAGTAAAATCGGAAATGACATGCTAAAAGAAATATTTTTTTTATTTATTTTTCATGGAATTGCTCGAATGTTGTAGCTTATATTTTTATAAGTTTTCCATAAAACGGGAGGAGTGGGGGTTAATCTAATGTTACGTTTTTTCAGGGGGTGGGGATGGTTGTGATCTTGCGACCAAATGTTACGAGGAGGAAGAATGGGGGAGAGGGGGGTGGGGTAGTGAAAATCAATCGTGAAAAAATGCTGTGTATGGTCCCTAATGTTAATTTTTATGGGGTATTAACTAAATATTATACATTCTGTCTTTCAAGGAAAGAAAACATTAAAATGGGATATAATTTTTACGGAATAGATCTGTTGATTACTACAGTCGTAGAATAGAATAGAAAAAAACTCACAACTGCAACCTCTTTCTGATCATCAGACAACACAGGGGGGTCAAACTCGTGCAAGCGCGGATCGATGTACAATGCAGTCGTAAAAGCCGGGTTGTCAAACCACATATACTGCCGTTTTTGCAATGCATCCAATAATTGTTTGGCCATTCCATGATTGATTTCAGCTAATTCCAGACAACATTCTTTCCATGCTATGTACATTGTTCCACAGGTTAGCGATTCTTCTTGAACCCTCTTGGTTAAAATGTACAACGGGAATGCTGATTTTACGAACTGCTCTACCGTACTCCAACATTTTTTACCAAACTCACTTTGAAGGTCAGATGGTAGGAGTTCTTGGATGAAAGCTTTTTGTTTTGCGATACAATCTACAATCAAGTAGGCTGAGCCCCAGCGAGTCTCGCCATCTAACATGGGCACATTCTTCGTCCTGTCTCTTTTGAATGAATTGACGTATGGTTGAGATCGTAGTTTCTTTACTAGCTTTCTGACTTTTGCCAAGAAGTTGGACACGGTTCTCCCTTCGAATACATAGTAGACAGACAACTGAATGTCATGGGCTGCGCAGCGGACTCCTGTTAAGTTCGGTTGCTTCACGATCGGAAGATCATCAGCGTGAATGTTATCATAGTTCTGACAAGGTTCTTGTGAAAAATCGAGCATATCATGATCACCCTCATCGTCAGGTGAATCGATTTCAGGTTGCCTATCAAGTTAAATTAAGCAAAATTGTGCGAACAGCAAATTATTCAAAATTCTAACAAGAAAAATGCAATTGAATGAAAGGAATCAGCATGAAAATACTTACCTGTTATTTTCGTATTCCGGTTCGTGAACGGTATCGTCCCAATTCTCAATGTCTTCACGATCTTCGTCGACAAAATCAAGCATTTCTTGCTCATTCAGAGCGATCAGTTGTGCATCCCTGGTTATAGCAGTGGCCTTAAGAAAATTACTCCCATTATCGGTAGTAATGGAGTATATATATTTTATGTCTAACTGAAATTTTATTAGCACCTTCTCGATCTCGCTGAAAATGTCTTCAGCGGTATTCCGCTCGATGGTCTCGTTCATGGCCAGCGTCACTACAGCAATTTTTGCTCGGGATACAAATTGAGCGTTAATGCACAAGACCGATCGCCCTTTCCTTGCCGCGAGATCTGCCTTCAGGCATATTAACTTGCCTTTCATAGAATCTGTAATAAAAGCAACCATCCGCGATTCTACCGTTTCAACATACTTCATAATGTTTTTTCGCGACACACAGTTCATCTTGAGCGCTTTTTCGATTGGCTGAAGTATGTTATTTACGCACTCTTTCGAAAAAAATAGTTTCGGCACATTCAACTCCGTAACCCACTTCACAATGGACATGACGTATGTATTTTTGTCCATTAATATGGATATTCTCTGCGGTCGGCCAGGTTCATCTCCCTCCACTGTGGGTTCGTTGTTCTCAATAACGCACAGATTTTTATGCTCCGCTTCCTTTCTGTGCTTCAGCGTCAGATGTCGAGCTAGGTTGAATGGCGTCTCACATTTGAATGGTTTTGCATTTTCGCCGCACAACTTACATATAGAGACGGAGATTTCGCTGCCATCACTGACCCGAATTTACTTTTGATAGTAGAAATCGCGAACCACTTCATTACGTTTACTTTTATCGGCCATCTTCAAACAAAATTACGAAAATAATACAAACTACGTAGAGCCAACCCTCACCAAAGCGCTCGCAGAAACACACTGGCGATTTTTCGCCCAAACGTACGCTACAGTCAGCGTTGCCAGGTCATTTTTTCAAAAATCTGGAAAAGGCAAAAAAAAAATCTGGAAAAAAATCTGGCAGTCATTTCGTGGGGCGAAAGGTAAATTTTTCGAATAAAAGTCTTGGGGTACGCAAAATTTGAGGGGACAAAATTGCAAAATTTTGCGCCAAATTTGAAGTGATGACCTTTTTGCGGAACAGAGAAAATAAAATCTGGATAAAATCTGGATCATCCATGAAAAATCTGGATGATTGGACGTCAAAGCTGTCTGCCTGGATACATGTTCAAAAATCTGGATAATCCAGATAAATCTGGATACCTGGCAACGCTGCCTACAGTGATGCGCACGGGTGAATGTAGACGAGAGCGCAAGAGAGCAACTTTTTGAAAGAGAGTGTAAGTCACTCACACTCAGGGTTGCCACATTTAAATCTGTGTTTTCCCTTGAAAAAATCTGAGCATCTGTATCTGGAACAAAAATATCTGTAAAAAAAACCTGTGTTGTTTAAACATAAAGAATTTTGTATTTTTTAAGTTTTTATGGTACATAAACAAAATTTTTAGCTTAAAACGTGTGAGGAGTTGAAAATATGTTCAATTTGCTTAATATTTAATGAAATAAAATTTGGAGTGTTTTTAAAAATTAATGTCAATTTCGAAAAAATCTGTAAATCTGTACTTTTCGACGAAAATCTGTATATCTGTATACACAGATTCTGTACCGTTACTTGGGCCAAAAATCTGTAAAATACAGATTAATCTGTACATGTGGCATCCCTGCTCACACTTTGTCCATCAAGCACTAGCGCAAACCCTTTTGCGGTTAATTCACCACCAAAGGCAGAGCGCTGCTTTCTCTGCGTGGTAAGTGATGCTCTCTATCCTCTTTGTTTGTACGATTCTTGCACGTCAGTGAATCGCTTGTGCGAAATGCCAACTCTGACGACCACCCATGTGAGTCTAGAGTATCGCACATGCCGACACGTGCAACGGGAAGGATTACAATAGGTGTATAGACCAGGGGGTTAGTCCCTACATATACTGACTTAGCGGAAAGCACGGGCTATACACTTAACAATCACAATGACAATGACAATCGAGTGTACAATTTTCAATGCAGTTGTAAATTACTATAACTCTTTAAGCAAAATACCAGTGGTGGGCGCTGCTAACTGAAAACGCTTATCGCTAATCCGCTAAGGGGCTGTTCACATACCACGTGGACAGATTTTTAACGATTTTGACCCCCCCCCCCCCGTGGACAAATGCCCATATAAATTTTAAAAATTTTGTAAGGACCGTGGACATCACACAACCCCCCCCCCCAAGCTGTCCACGTGGTATGTGGACAGCCCCTAACTGAAAAAATTAACTCGATAGTCGCTTAACGCTAAACCCATATTAGCGAAACTTTCGCTAATCGCTAACTTATTGATACGTAGATTGCCGTACGGTTATATATATTGCTCAAAAAATTAACAAAAATCTTTACTTTGGAGTGCTATTTACAATTAGAGGTACAAAATTCACAAAACGGTCATTCTTGAGAATTTTGGGAAAACAAGGAGTAACAAAAGTAACTCTGCTTATATTCTAAATGAAAACTTTTGAAAATGTTTTTTAAAAATCACAAGAGGGCTGTGTGCGAAGCCGCGACCGCAAGGTTGAAGTACAATACTTTTACACAGCTCTACTTACGGCTGTACATTAACCTACGGCCGGACGAATCGGTTCACGCCGCTTTTCGCGTTTAGCCTGGCAGAGGCCTAATGCGCACGGCCAACACAATAGAAAGGTGTTTTCACATTGAATGTTAGACACGGCTTTACTGGAGTAAGTGTTGGCAAATGCATCTACCGCTAATACCGCCGCTATCGTACGAAAGCGTGTCGTTTCATGTGGGGAATATCAACAACGAAAAATGACGCGCGTCTAAGCACACCCAAACTGTTTCGCCGTGCCGCTTCCATTTATTTCCTTATAACATCGGCCTCAGGGTAGTACCAGCTGTACCTACCGCTGAGGCTGTTACCCAAAGCTATTAACTCTTCAAATTAAGTGTTTTATTTGTTCTCAAAAGAATTGTTCTATATCTGATATAATGCAATCGCGTCTCTGTAATATTCTTCTGTCGGTAATATTCTTCTGAACAAAATGCTCCAACTTTTTCATTAGAGGAAGTGTCGGCTGATGTACGGCAAAAATCTCGCCCGATCGCTCGCGTTGGCGTTCAGCCTGGCAGAGGCCTGAGACGTGGTGACCAACCACAGGGCAAGTGATCTACACAGGACTAATAACAGGGCACTGTCCGAGTAAGTATCATCTAAAGAACATTGGTCGGGTTCAAGACGATACTTGTCGCTTTTGTAGCATAGAAAGTGAAACCTCGGAACATCTGCTCTGCAGCTGTGGTGCCTTATATAGCACGTAAGGGGAATAAACTACAATAGTTCTAAATAATGGACACAGTAGTCTAATTCCACAAAAAAAAGTTATTTGTTTAATTAAAAGGCAGCCACAGGCGCAACCCGCTGCTATTGTCTGTTACTGCTGAGTACTGATATCTGCTGCTACTGCTGTCAACGTTGTGGACGGTCCATCCAGCTTACCTTCCGACTAATGAATTTAGCTAGTTTTCCCAGAAACACTCTTTTATAGCCGAAGGGTGCTACGAAATAGGCCACGCTTCTCAGTTCAGTTTTTCCATTCTGTAATGTTCTTCAGACGAATTATTCCACAATTCGCATATGATTTTTGTATCCAGCGAATAAACACCGATGGTGCTCTCACACACGTAACGGTTTTAACCCGTATCTTATTGCGGTTTGTAACATCAAGCGATTTCGTTTGCTCGCTGTAAAGTAGAAATTAGACAACAGAAAAAGGCATTTTGCAGTTCAAAATCGGTTGCTGATCGCAACCTTTGAGCTGCCCTAAGAGTGGGGGAATTAAGATACACGGACAACATGCATTGTGGAAGCTATTTCACATTCAGTAAATTAGACGGGTGCGACAGATTTAAATTGCTAGGATCCAACACAGAATGCTAGCTTGCCTCGTCAAAAATTGTTAACTTTCAATGACTTGTTCATTTGCCTTGAAAAAGGCATTTTGATTTTCAAAATTGGATTTCCTGATGGCAATCTTCATGCTGCCCCAACACGGGGGGAATAGTGGCAGTCTGGTGACACACGCTGAGAAGAACCGCGCTGCTCCTGAGACGTGGTGACCAACCACAGGGCTAGTGCTGCTGCTAAGGAAGGACGACTGCTGTTGTTGCTGTCTAGAACTATTATGAGCGGCTTCGGCTGAAACAGGCTCTTATATAGGCCAAATAGCATGTTTTCAATTGCAAGGTATATGATTCTGTCGACCTTGCTTGGGAAGCAATCATATAACGACCAATCAGAGGTCGAATTTTTCGTTTTGACAAGGCTTGACTATTTTCAATAGTACAATAGTGTGAATAATAAAGTTACAATTATCTTCTTCTGGGAAGAATCTTAAAAGATTTTTCAATCTATTGCTCCAAGAACGAAGGAAATCCATCGAATACTAACCGATTTATTAGCATTTAAAATTGGACATTTTTTTTTTTGGAATTAGATTTTCATTTCACATCCCTATGTAGCCGAACTTCCTGAGAGAAGTATTCTACTTCAAAACTAAAACATTATCTGAATCGAAAAAGTAGAACCGAAGCTGCCGTAATTTCTAGCGCATTGCAAGATGCATAAATGTTTGGCGTTCCAAAAATTTATTCTAGATCACCTTGTGCTTATTCTACAGAATCCTTCTGTGGCTTATACGATAACTGGAACCACATTCTAGAGTAAAAAGAATGACTTTCACTTGTGTTATAAAGAGAGAAATTCTAAACGATTAGGACAACGTTGAAATAACGTTGAAATAACACGTTGTTGAAATAACACATTAGGGGCCGTTCAATAATTACGTAAGCAAGTAGGGGGGGAAGGGGGTTGTGCAATTTTCTTACGTTGTCTTACAGGGGAGGGGGGGGGGGTGAATTGAATATCTTACGTAAGAAAAACATTGTTAATGCAGCTGTTCAAATAACCATGTTCATGAAAGTGTGGGCGGTAAAATTCATAAAAAGAAAATTACGGAAGGATGATTAACTCGAATTAAAACGAAGTGTTGTGCTTGCTTCAAGATGATAAAACTATAATAAAAATCTATATATAGTATATATAGTAAGATCTTACTAGGGGGAGGGTAATTATTGAACGGCCCCTTAGTTCCAAAAGCAACTTTCGTAATAAAGTATGGTCATCATTCGAGTTATTTTTTGTCGCTTCTCTTCAAGATTAGCGGATTAGCGATTAGCGTCTTGAAGACCAATATTTTAGCGATGCTAACAATTTGCTAACCAGCTCAAAAATTAGCGAAGTCGCCAAACCGCTAACTGAATATTAGCGTCGCTAATTAGCGATTAGCGAAATGGTGCCCACCACTGCAAAATACATAACATGAATTTCAATCCAAACCAAAGTTGATTAAAATTTTTTATTTGTCTTGAAAATTGAATTAATTTAAATTGAGATACTTATACTTGCCATATTAAAGTTAATATGAAATCAAATGTTCAATCATTCAAACTTTAATAAACATCTTGAAATTAACATTTTATATTGTTAATTGAAAGGAGATTGTTTACCGATAATTGCAGTAGAATGCAATTTGTTGCAGTTCTTTAGCCAGCGATCCATCTGTTGGCGGCCGGTCAGGTAGTTATTGTTTATTGATACCAACGTTCCGACTCTGTGTGGTTTGTGGGTCGCAATCAGATAGTTTAAAATCAACTTAAAAGTAAGTTTATAATACCGAATCCAAAATCTAGGTTTATAATGGGATCAATATGTCTATTGAAAATGCAAATGTATAGAAATTCTATAGGATGATAATTGTAATCATGTGTTTATTTCATTGTAATTTTACATATAGGATATAAAAACCTCGCTAAGCGAAAAATGTAGCGCACAAATGAAAAAAAAAAATTAATCGATATTAATATTTTTACCTATCACAGGTCGTTCTCGGTTGTACACAGATTTCCTTTTGTATACGGTATGTTATTAAATACTGCATATAATCGAATCAGAAAACAGAAATTTTTCGTTTGCTACATAAATGTTTTATTGTTGTTGGTGTTGAATCGAGCCCCCACCAGGTTATGTGGAACCTCCGGATCGAATGTGGATTGGAAATACGGAACTTACCCTGGAGAAATCCCTCTGTATCTTGAAAGATACCGGCAACTGATACTCTGGAGCGCCGAAGGAAAACGTAGCAATCTTTGTTGCTTCAGAAGTTACCTATTTTTCAACGTCATTTTTTGGAAATACTGAACCATTCACAGCGTGTGTTCGTTACTTTACTATTGTTGAAGACTACTTCGGATTTGACAAACCAACCCGATATCTTATAAATAGGCTCAAAACTGTGATTAGTTTGTTAATTTTTATTCGTTAGGACTATTTATTGTCAGATGAATTATTAAAATACAAATTCCAATTTGTTTAGTTCTAACCCTAAACGTCAACTCGTTATGTTCAGTCTTCTTGTTGTTGAGACACTATATCGAGTAATTCAAAATGAAAAAAATTGCGTGTGCTCTAGTTTTGACATTTGCTCAAAAAGCAGAAGTTCTATATCAGAGTTAGTAGCGGACTTAGAGTAAAAAAAGTGACTTTTGTGACTTAAGTGACTTTTTGATAAAATAACTAAAAAGTGATTTGCTGTAGACATGGTTTCTACAAAAACGTGAATGTTATGTTCCTGTTAACCAAGACTCACTGACAATCCAAGCAAAGAAATTTTATGACCCACTGTAGCACGATGGAATCAAGGTGGATACGTCTTCAGATTCACATTCTGTGACCCAACATCAGATTTTGGGAAATAGCTAGCAAAAAGTTATCCAATAATGCTTCCAGCGTTGAGGCATATATTGAGCAATTTTCGACTATACTTCGTCAGCAAGGCCTGTCTCACTGTCAAACATTAGTTTCCGATGAGAAAGGTCTTTTCTTTAAATGCACTCCTTCGTCCACATTCGTGACAATGGATAAGTCATCAGCAATCGAATGCCACCTGATTGACATGGAAGAGGATTAGAACAACGCAAGCAGATGCAGTTATCGGAGGAAAATCATTTGCCATTGGAGAAGCGGTTTTTCTTGCGAGAATTGTATAAAATTATCATAGAGAAAACCATTACCTCAAGGAATGCTTAACGCTTGAATTCGACTGAAATTAGTTGAATTTTTTCTCAGAAGTTTCTAATAAAAGTTAGAAAAAACAGAAATGAAACGATTTTTATCGAGTTTTTTCTAATCAATCATTTGAAGGCCAACATTGCAATTATAGAAATTATTGAAAAACAGTACACTAAGGTCGCTTTTTACGCGATTTTTTACGCGGGTTTTTTTACGTGGTTTTTTTACACGGATTCCGGATTTTATGCGGCACGTATCCCCCGCGTAAAAAGCGACTTTAGTGTATTTGAAACTATTTATTTTTGTAATTTTATCTCAGCCCTCTCTTTATCCAATATTTTTTATAGTCTCGTCTTGCGTATTAAGTAGATAGTAAATTGGGCATTGTTTTTAATTTATCTTGCCTTTTTTTCACCAGCATAGATTTCAACTTCATAGAAAAAGAGAAAATTTGAAAAAAAGTCATTACCTTAACTACCCATAAAAGCATAAGAGTCCCATATGACTTTTAGGCAAATTTAAGTTTATTCTGTCAATGTATCTAATTTTGTTAAAATTTTCATATGGATTGATGAAATTTTAAAGTTTGTTCTGAAAATTACTGGAAAAATACCAAACTTTGCCTGTCCCATATTGAAAATAAAGGCATACCAGTCCCATCTCATATTCAATTGACTTTAAAAACTACATTTCACATTTGTTATCAGTTAACAAAAAGTGTTCACATCGAAATATCTAAAAAAATATCTAAATCAAAATAATATCAAAATATCTTTTTTAGGAATTTCATTGTAGACTCTATGTAGAACGAGTTTTCGTCTATCAACTGTGGTTGCTCTGTGATGAAAACATGCACTGATTCATGTTGCAATGCGTTGAAACCAAATCTCTATATTGCAATTCGTATGATTCGAAAATGTTGGAATAAAATAGGCTGTTCACATGACAGACACAATAAGGAATATTCATCATTATTCATTGCCCGATTTAGAATGCGTGGAGACTGATATGCTTTTATTTCTTGTGTATAGAGAGAAAATAAAGGCAAGCGAGTCCCATCATTTATTTCCAAGCCTGCAATTCATGCAAAAGTTTTTAGAACTCGTGGAAATATACAATGTTCCAACTCGTGAACATACAGTTGAATAAAACATACTTTTAGTTGAATCATAGTTATTTTACCTTAAATTCAAATTAAAACTTCATTTGCAATTTTCTCAATTGTGAGCATTTCCATATGGGACTCTTATGCTTTTATGGGCAGTTAACCTTTTTTTTCTCTGTATCCCTGAAGGGCACTGGGTACTGAAATGCCACTGCGACATTCTTGCTGATTGTCTTTTGTGGCGGCAGTTAACCTTAATGTGAGTCTACTCAAACATTAAGTAACATAAAATGTGTTCTACTCAATACACGGGGAAGAATACTACTACTACCACTCCCGTTTACGTTGCGCTGTATTCATGAATTAATTAAAAACATTCATTAATTACGTAGCGCAAGAATAACAAGTTTCGACTCCCTCTTCCCCCTATGTCACGCTTTTTGTATAGGGGTGATTCCATACGAAGTGATCACAAATAAGCACAAACCTGGACTCGTCTATCACAGATTTTGCTCAAAATTGGGGGAATCATTCATCTAGTGTCACTTTGGAAAAATCCCAATTTTGGTGTCGATTGTAATATCCCCCGCTCTGTGAGACGCCCTTTTGTGTTGCAAGATAACACATTTTTCTGTCAAAACTTTTTTCTGTTTCCTACAATTTATAGGCGTAAGACGTCCGAAAATTACTGATAGGTTATTTTTGAAAACAATTTAGCAAGGAATCCAGAAAAATATTATTTTTGACCACAAGTGTTGCCAGATAGATTATTTTTGTATTAAATTTGCATTTTTCGGCGAATGTAGCCAATTCTATACTAAATTTGATAATTTTATCGTATTTCTCAGAAAATTTTACGTAAGAAACACTTATCATTCTAAGGTAATATCAGCCAATCTCGAGATAAAACATTTTTACGAAAATAGTTTTAAATTTCGTAATTGAATTTCGTTAATAGCAACACTTCCAGTCGAAAATGATATTTTTTCTGGATTCCTTGCTTTATTTTCTTCAAGAACCACCTATCAGTATTTTTTGGACGTCTTACGTCTATAAATTGCAGAAAATAAGAAAAAGTGGTATTGACAAATAGGCACTTTGCCCATGCACGCAAACGCTCTTCTTACACAGATATGACAGCCATAGTATCCAGCTTTTTACGCACCATAATGGCGGTCACTATAATGCCGGTTCGTAATATGCGAACCTCTCTGCTGACGTCAGATTTGCGATTTCTGAAAAATTGGCAACACAAATGTTGCCAGATATATTTTGCTTTTATAAGTTGTATGACGACTTCAAACTGTCGTATAAGCAGAGTTGTCAAAAGGAGGGGGGGGGGGGTAATTTATTACGGACTTTGCATTATAGCGTCCACCATTATGGCGCGTAAAAAGCTTGATAGTTTGTCTTAAGAGAATGCGAAACATATGGTCACAGACAAACAAACGTACCTCTTCGAAGAAAAATAGTGAGGAATGTTCGCCCTTGTTCGAAACGTCCACCATGTAAGCTAATTGCCTACTAACTAATTTCCGTTAAAACAGTTCACCATGTTTTTCACTCGCCATTTCTGCCTAAGTGCTCAAACTCGTAGTTTGTACCCAAGTCTCTCCTAATTACAGCATAATACCGATGAAATATTTCCCCTGAAACGTTTCCCATCTGATTTTGACATTTCTCGTTGGGTGGATTTGGGTGTTGGACGCAACCGAGAAGCTGATAAGAAGGGAGCGCAGTATTTTAGTCGAATGTGTACATTTTGGAAGCAGCAAAGCAAAACAGAACATTGCCCAGCGGGCAGAATAGACGTACCAGGAATGATGTAGGTAG
This sequence comes from Wyeomyia smithii, assembly GCF_029784165.1. Classification (NCBI taxonomy): domain Eukaryota; kingdom Metazoa; phylum Arthropoda; class Insecta; order Diptera; family Culicidae; genus Wyeomyia; species Wyeomyia smithii. Next base: position 78,000,481 of record NC_073696.1, read on the forward strand.
TTGTGATGTGTTGTAAGTGACGTTCCGTTTGGACTGGTTATATAGCTAGTGGTGAATAAAATTTAGTCGGCCGTCTCCGTCTGATTGGCTGATTGTGTAGTCGGTTATCAACCGATCGTTCGTCCCTTGAACGATGAGTGCACATCATAACATCAACGAAGAAGAGCCTAGGATGTCTAGATTGTTGAAATTGGCTCAGAAATTTAACTGTTTCTATCTCAATGGTAAGTGCTGTTTGGAGTGCCTGTTAAACCATCATTTGTCTGACTCAGATTGCAGTGGGCTTGAGCAAAATCGATAGCGGCATAGGATTGCGGCATAGCACCAAATGCTCAGGTCAATAGCATTTGAAGTAGAAATTTTTTGTTGTTCCAATAAAATTGAAAAAGTGTTTTTTCTTAGTGAAAATGTGAAAAGTATTTGAACAAAGAACGTGAAATAAACTCTAGCCTAATACATAATCCAAGGTGACCATTTTGCCCAAAAATTGGATTTCTTTATTATTTTTTTTTCTCGATATGTTCAAACTAATGTGGAAAATCGATTAAAATGCTCCGCCTGCTTGACTGCGAATATTGTAGTTTGCAATTTATGGTACGAAAACCGTCGCATAGGATAGTGAAATATACCTACTTTCATTTTTCACCTATGCCACATACCTGCAGGCCTTGAACCCTTCCCCGACCGTTCGCTCGTTGCCCAGAGATATTGCTTACCAATCAGCCAGTTATTATTTTTAGCGAAACATTTTTGTATAATCGTATCTATGGTATATGGTAAAGCTATATGTAGTTGTTTATTAGAAATACAGTGTTTTCAATTACGGTGAGGTATTTTTTAAATATTTTTTTAACTATAGAGTGATTATTGTATATTGCTCACATCGTTTAGCACATTTGTTGTCTTAGTTATAGAATCTGAAATTTGCTATCTTAGTTATAGAATCTAATCGTTGGGTATCGCCTGAGAATTCTGTGCGATATCTTATCTCACAATCATTACCAGCATATTTAAAATACACCTACGTCGTCCAAAGTTCGGAAGACGTACTTTAAGATTATATTGTTTCTTTAAGCACGATTGGTAATTATTGCCGAAATGCGAGCCAGTGACGTCAGTGTGTTATTTATTTTTCTCATGTCGGATAAACAACCGCGTTGTTTGACCTTTTGAAAAGAATTATATCAACAAAAGCCCAAAGTTTCGTTTCACCACAGTTGACCTAAAAAAATGAGACTATCTTGCAAGCAGTATAGTGAGTAAAACATGGTGCGTCATTTGTATTTGCATTTTAGGTCTGATCAAGGGCGACTGTCGCCCGTTTGTCGTGGATGGACAGCAAGTAGGATTAATCACCCAAAATGTGTTGGAGCAATTGTTTAAATATCCAGAAGTTTTCTTTATTAGGACTGCCGAACCAGACAAGCAGGTATGTGCCTTTATGTAGGATTGAAAAATCTGCTTATAATTGAAGAAATTCGAAATCAAAGTGTAGTAAATCAAGGCAATTCATTTATCAAAATCAATTCAAATTAAAGTTCAACAACTATAATAGACATACTTTTTCACCACCAGAATATCGTCGAGTTAAATCCAGCTTTCCGTGATTATATCGAGCGGTCGGAGCAGGTCGACAGAGTACTGAAGGAGTTTCGTGCTCAGGGAGTTTTTATAGCATTAAAAGGATGGCGCAACGAGTGCTTCGATGTGAAAAGCACAACGGAGTCGCTGCTTAAGATGGAACGTTCGGCCACTTGTCTCTTTGGTGTGCGTAACTATGGGGTTGAAATTAATGGCTATGTGCGCCATCCCACCAAGGGACTCTGCATTTGGCTACAGCAGCGTTCTGATACTAAGCAAACGTGGCCTGGTAAATGGGATAACATGGTCAGCGGAGGGCTATCCGTAGGCTACGGAATCTATGAAACCGCAGTCAAGGAAGCTGCCGAAGAAGCGTCGATTCCACCAAACTTAATCAAGAATCTTGTCTCGGCTGGATGTGTTTCGTTCTTCTTTGAGAGTGAGAGAGGAATCTTTCCGAACACAGAGTTTGTTTTTGATCTAGAGCTGCCGGAAGACTTCGAGCCTGATAATAGCGATGGCGAAGTACAGAATTTCCGGCTGCTGCCGGCGAAAGAATGTTTGGAGCAAGTTTTTGCTCCGGATTTCAAAACAACGAGCTGCCCAGTGATAATCGATTTTATGATTCGACACGGCATTATTACACCGGAGAATGGTAAGAATAGTTGAAAAGTAAGTTAAGTCATAAATTTTTTATTTTGCATCTTTCTTCCAGAGAGCAATTTTACTCAGATTGTCGAGCTTCTTCACGTTCCGCTTCAGTCACTGTATACGTACAGAACAACGAAGGTTAAAAACCTCAATAACGGAAATAGTATCAAGAATGGGCGTGTCTAGCCCGGTAGAAATAGTTACGTAAATTGCATTCAATAGCCAATATAACAAATACGATTCATTAGCTATGCATACCCAAATTTGAGACGATTTTATTTATAAAACAAAAGTGATTGCAGATGGGCTATTTAAACCAAAACTTAAACTGTGCTAAGTAGATGTTAACGTTTTCTAAAGCTAATCATCTTTCCAATCTACTCTATAGCGAGGCAGCAAAAAAGTTCAACACGTTTGCTTATACAATCTATATAATCAAGTTCCGTTTTAGTGTGCGGGTTATTTGTCAGTACGTGCGTAGTTGTAATACAACAGAACAATGTCTGGGTTTTGTTTTGTTTTTAAGAATTTTATAAACGGCAGTACTATATTAAAAGTTAAAAATGGAATGAGGCTAGTTCTATATAACCAGCGTAAATGATAACAGAAAGAATCATCAGTAGCCTCAGTACATAAGTTTGTATTTTTTATTTCACTGTCAAGAATAGTTTGTTTCGTCAATTTAACACAAAATGCATCACTGAAGTGTTGCACCGGAAGGTTTAGGTTCAATCCTATGACAGATGTATTACAATATCCCACTTGAGACTACAAGAGATAATCATATTTATTATTTATTTATTGTGAAACGATATTTTAAACCCACTACACGCACTAGTTTACGTTACTGTGTATACTGTTATAGTTTGGTTTTATTTATGCGTGAGAAATAATAGCTAAGTAGTTGATTTTAATATACTGTCCTTTATGAACACATCACAATTTTTTTTGAGAAGGAAATGCTGGCATCTTCTGTTTTATATATTCAATACGTGTTTTCAAAGATTAAAAACAACTTCAAGAAAAATACAAATAGCTCTGTTTGAAACTTTAACCTTGCTTTTCATTATCCATGGTCCGTAACACATTGTGAAAATCATAAAATACTGAAAAATCTATCTTTTGAAACTTCCCAAAAAACAGCAAATTTTCGGAATCTTAACGTCGTTATTTCGTTAATAAAAAAATGTTGGGGCTTATTACGGGAGTCACTTCACGGTAAGAACGAAGTGAAAAATCTCACGGTGAAAAAAGACGCGTGCAAATCAAATGGGAATCACTTTCACCGTGCCTAGTACGGTTGTCACTTCATCGTCAAGTGACTCCCGTGATAAACCCCGTTGACTCTGAGATAAAAAGAAGGTCAATGATTCCTTTAAACAACATTATGAGCCATACAATCGTACGAACCATGATTGCAATACACGGAAGAAGCAGAAAAACATTTATTAGAATTGCAAAAAGACCATCATGTGAAGGTAATCTAAAATTCATTACCATTCAAAAATTTAGTCCTTTCGAACATGCAAAACGGCGTAGATGATAGGCCGTGTGAATGAAAGCATTTGCACATTTTGTAGGAGAAGTAGAGTAAACTCTTCCATTTAACAGCCCAATGCACAGTGGGGAATCGCTGGCCATCAGCCAAAAAAATTTTTTTTCGTTAGCTGTATCATAATATTTTTCCCTTATTGCTATAACATTCAAGTGTCTAAATCCAGAATTTGAGCGCAATATCATGAAAACTGATTTTTTTATGACTTTTCAAAGCTAGGCATACTGACGATTTTTGACAGCTTCAATGACAGTTTGGATTTTTTTGACGTCAAAGGAAAAGTTGTTGTGAATATTTTGCAAAACAAACCCTTTTCATTAGATATTGTAAAATTTGGTCATAGTAGGCCTGACACTAGAAAAAAATAAAAAACGTGATTTTTTGTAGAAAAGTAGCTTAAACGTTTAGTTGCCGCAGTTTGCCACGGTTGTGACTACATTCAGAATTTAGGTAAAAACGTAAGCTTTCAAAAGCATACTGTCCGCTGTAGCGCAAAACTGCGCAAATCGTCACTTAAGTGGAAAAAGCGATAGCAGATTTTTAAATTTTTTTTTTCTGAATTTGAAATTCCATCCAGGATTAATTTTAATCATAACCTTGAAACCCCATTAATGAAGATTTATGATAGTGAACTCAATCCGTAAAAATAAAATATAAATTTGGGCAAAAATTACAAAATTTATCAATAAAAAGTTATGAAAATACGTGTTAAAAAAACAGTAAACAAATATTTAAGAAATCCCAAGTATGTCAAACTAATTTATAACTTTCTGCATATTCAAAACAATATTGAAAACATTCAGCCCTTTGCAATTTATGATCATAAAATTCGCTAAACTGATTAAAGTGTCAAATCCTAGAGGCAAGTTCATACCATCAAACTTCGACCAACAATAGCCCGTTTGCAGATTGCTTTCGCTTCGCATACGTTTGCATACAACAGTAAAGCACACAATTTGCTGTATGAGAAAAACACAAAGAACATTCGTCGCCTTCCGCATCTTTTCAAATTCATTTAGAACGTTGTGTGATTCCAGTGTCTTGGGTTTGAATTCAGAAATAAGGTTAATTTTATTATGGAGTTTTCAACTTCAGCGGCACCACCTAATTTAATGTCTAGTAAGTTGTCAATTCATGGTTTTATACATGTACTAGTTGAACGTTCCCGGCGATGCTCGGGGTCAAAGGTTTCAAAATTAAGAATAATTGTTTATATTTCATTGATGCATTAGCACAATTCACTTCAGTAATATTTCGCATCATTTTGGAATGCACGTTGTGATTTTATGCTGTTTAACAGAAACTGGAAGTCGCCATTTATAATTTCGAAATGACGTATGTAGTTCCACTTTCGGAAGAATTGAAATTGTTGGTCAACCGGAAGTCGCCATTTTGGAAAATGTGTGGGGTCATCTCAGTTCCGATTATACCTATATTGGGTGAAATTCGGGCCATTCCACAATCGTTTACAGTAAAACCTCTGTTTATGTAACTTTTGGAAGAAAGAAATTAACGTAAGAAGAATTGAGCATGACCAGCCATGCTAAGCCTTGGTGCTACATTCCGATTCGGAACTTGACCTTCTGTTTATATATACACAGACTTCGCAGCCAACTGTTTAGTGTACAGGACAATTGCGGAGCTAGCGCTACGATCCTACTGACACTTACAGTCATTCCCAAGCCGAGACTCGAACCTACGACGACTGGCTTGTTAGGCGAGCATCGTACCTCGAGCCCATCTGGGAGCTATTATATCCCTCTACAATGAAATCTGAAAAGATGGCATGTGATATTTATTAACCCTTTCCCGCTCATGGTGACTCTAGAGCACCAAGAATTATAATCATCATATCTTGACATAAAATAGTTTGTTGTGCTTACGATTGTTCTATAAACTTTTATATGCTGCCTCAGAGCATCACTAGGCATTTTCTTTAAAATACTACAGTTGACAGTAATTTTAGTTAGTCTACAAAGTGTTCAGCTTGAATTTTCTCATGAAGCTATAAATTTTAATGATAGACCTTGTGAGCGTTAGAGGGTTAAAATCAAAATGCTTTCTGGTGTCCAAGGAACACGTCTGAGAAGAAGTGAAGGTTTTCTGATAACTAACAATTGTGCTTTAATTCACAAAACTACGTAGAAATTAAAAAAAGCATGAGTTTTAATGCTAAAGTCGCCTCTTAATGGATGTACAAACTAATGACTTGTGGTCTTTCCTCCAATCAATCTCCCAAGATCTAGTTTGAATAAAAGTAAAAAAAATTGAAAAATTAAGTCGAATCCCGTAATGTGTATCTATTCACAAAACTACGAAAACATCAGAAATGTAAAATGGTTATGCTCAACTCGCACTGAATCAAAACATGTTTTTTTGTAAGAAATTATTTGCAAATGTTTGGGAACAACGAAATTTTTATTTTAAAAAAATCACTTGATATCGCTTTGAATTCTGGTTTACATAAATTAAGCCTAAAAAAATCATGTGGTTTTGTGGAAAATAATGAAACTTTAAACAATCAGATACCTATCACCTTTCTCTTCAAATAACTTTCCTCAACATTAACGAACATTTCATTGTAAAAACAAATCACAGATCACAGCTTTAAATTTTGATTTAGAGGCAAGTTCAACATTAAAAATCATGAGTTTGCATGTTTCACGTAGTTTTGTGAATAATAACTTGAGTTCCAGTAGTCAGATACCTGTTTTTTTCCTCAAATGTCTTTCCTGAACTTCAACGAAAATTTTGATGAAACAAGAATCATATCTCATCGCTTTGAAGTTTGATTTAGACGCGAATTCGGCATAAAAAGTCATAATCTTGCGTGTTTTACGTAATTTTGTGAATGATAACTGAAGTTTAAGTAATCAGATACTTATTATTTTTTCTCGAATGTCTTTCTTGAACATAAACGAATTATTCAATGAAAAAAGAATCACATGTCGTCACTTTGAATTTGGATTTAAAGACGAATTGAGTATAAAAAGCCATAATCATCTTCTGAGATATCTATCTCCCATAACAATCATCTTCTGAGATATCTATCTCCCAAAAATATGTTAATGCAACTTCTGGGAACTTTGCTATATCACAGTAGTATTCAATTCCGTTTCGTTCTTGTGCTACAGTTTTTAAACGGGTAGAAGATGAGCGTTTAAAACAAAAGAAAATCCTGCGATCAGATACTTGTGTCGCAAAATATCAAACAAATCAAATTACAGTCGTCATGGATTTGTAACATGCCGACCCATATGATCTAATTTTTCGAACATACACCAACATTTTTCCAAAAGCTAGATAAATCATAATTTTATGATAAGCGATTTCCGAAGCAGTTATTAACCTTATGCATTCGTAGATATCACGAACTTAAAATAAAATATGTAGAACAGTCATGTTAATTTCCATCTTGGACATTAAAAAAAAATCTGATTTCAAATGTTAAGTGGCCTCCCCCGGCAGGCTTTTGCATAAGGCTGCTGCAAAAATGAAATCACGATTAAAGGGCTATTCCCACTGCTTCCGTTCAGGGACCGGGCCGGGACCGGCCTCGTCCGGGACTTTTCATGCATTCACACTGCGCCGTGCTTGAACCGTGCCCACGCTGCGCTCTGGCTGAGAAATGTTAATGTGTGTATGTGAAAGAACGTCTTTCTCTTTTTCTCATACCGCAGCTCACTCCGCGCGAAATATGTCACTACAACATACACGCATCCACCCGAGTGCCTCCCGTGCACTCTCCGGCCAACACAAAGTATCGTCGGCAACGATAGTTTTTCTCTCGCACTGCGGCAGCACCACGGCAACTCAACGCTGTCCCGGTCTGGGCACGGTGCGTCGGTGTGAATGCGTTCATAAGAACGCATGCAATCAATCTCAAACGAGCCCGGACGACACGCGGAACAGCCACGGCCCGGTCCCGGCCCGGTCCCGGAACGGAAGCAGTGGGAATAGCCCTTAAACGAGACTGAAACAATTCCATTATTGTAAGGGATTCTTATAAGATTCGTATCCCGTAAATGTTTCTGTGAGAGATAACGGTGTTGGAAAAGGCTATGCTGTTTGCATTGCTCGCTCACTTGCTTATTCTTCAAATTCAACTTAAGCGATAAGAAAAGCGGAAACTAAACTTGCCGTTTTACGGCATCTATATTCTCCTAAACGATGATTATATGAAATTTAGAGAAAGCGGTTACTTATCTGATTTCAACTATTTAAACACAAGTCTATCCTTACATGTCGACCAGTACCATTTTTCACTGCGAATTCGGCATTTTTTTTCCACGCCACATATACACAGATAAGCGTTGTGAGGTTCTCCACAAGTATGCAACAGCCGCTTTCTACGATTTTAATGGATTTCCTGATATACAATATCACTTGGCAGGCATTTCGTAACACCCCAACATTGTTCCAAATATTAAAATTTTTCTCCAACTATAACGTGTTACTAGTAACCACTCTGGGTAGCCATGATATTAGATTTTCTGGCAGTTCGCACGAAAAACACTATAGGGTCATCGCTTTGAAGTTTGATTTAGACGCGAATTCGGCATAGAAAGTCATAATCTTGCGTGTTTTACGTAGTTTTGTGAATGATAACTGAAGTTTAAGTAATCAGATACTTATTATTTTTTCTCGAATGTCTTTCTTGAACATAAACGAATTATTCAATGAAAAAAGAATCACATGTCGTCACTTTGAATTTGGATTTAAAGACGAATTGAGTATAAAAAGCCATAATCTTGCATGCTTACGTAGTTTTGTGAATAACATCGCAAGTTTTAGTAACCAGGTACTTATTATTTTTTCTCAAATGTCTTTCCTGAACTTTAATGAACATTTTAATAAAAAAAAAAATATATGTCATCGCTTTGAATTTTGATTTAGAGACGAATTGAGTATAAAAAGTCATAATTATGCTTGTTTAACGTAGTTTTGTGAATAATATCTCAAACTTTAGTAATCAGATACCTGTTATTTTTTCTCAAATGTCTTTTCTGAAGATCAACGAACATTTTTATGTTAAAAAAAACACAGGAGGGTTGTGTGCAAAGCCACGACCGCGAGTTAAAGTAGAATACTTTTACACAGCTCTACTTACGGCTGCACATTAACCTACGGCCGGGCGAAACGGTTCACGCCGCTTTTCGCGTTTAGCCTGGCAGAGGCCTAATGTGCACGGCCAACACAATAGAAAGGTGTTTTCACATTGAAAATTAGACACGGCTTTACTGGAGTAAGTGTTGGCAAATGCATCTACCGCTAATACCGCCGCTATCGTACGAAAACGCTTCGTTTCATGTGGGGAATAATATAAACAACGAAAAATGACGCGCGTCTAAGCACACCCGAACTGTTTCGCCATGCCGCTTCCATTTACTTCCTTATAACATCCGCCTCATGGAAGTACCGGCTGCACCTACCGCTGAGGCTGTTACCATACTGCTACTGGTACCCAAAACTATTAACTCTTCAAAATAAGTGTTTTATTTGTCCTCAAAAGAACAATTTTTCAATTCCATATCGGATATAATGCAATCGCAGCTCTGTAATATTACCGACAGTCATATTCTTCTGAACAAAATGATCCAACTTTTCCATTAGAGGAAGTGCCGGCTGATGTACGGAAAAAATCTCGCCCGATCGCTCGCGTTGGCGTTCGTTCTCAGGCAGAGGCCTGAGACGTGGTGACCAACCACAGGGCAAGTGATTTGTTTAATTTGAAGGCAGCCACAGGCGCAACCCGCTGATACATTCTGTTACCGCTGAGTGCTGATATCTGCTGCTGCTGCTGCTGTCAACGTTGTGGACGGTCCATCCAGCTCACCTTCCGGCTGATGAATGTAGCTAGTTTTCCCAGAAACACTCTTTTATAGCCGAAGGGTGCTACGAAATAGGCCACGCCCTATCAGTTCAGTTGTTGCATTCCCTAATGTTCTTCAGACAAATTATTCCACAATTCGCATTTGATTTTTGTATCCAGCGAATAAACACCGATGGTGCTCTCACACACGCAACGGTTTTAACCCGTATCTTATTGCGGTTTGTAACATCAAGCGATTTCGTTTGCTCGCTGTTGCGTGTTGCATCATGTTGCAACTTGGCAGCTGGGAGACGATGAAATTCTGTACATGCTGATTGATTGAATCGACTTCATATTAGCTCTGCATAGTCGAACTAACTGCTTTTGTGAATGCGTTCTAACAGGGCAGTTTATTATTCAATGTCGGTTATGCTGATCGCAGCCTTTGCGCTGCCCCTACAGTGGGGGGTTTACTAAATAAAGTAAAAATTAGACAACTACAACAGAATTTGATTGCATCCCGCACAGAATGTCTGCTTGTGTTGATGCCAGAGAATTATTAACCTTCAATTATTTGTTTATTTGCCTTGAAAAAAGCATTTTGCGGTACAAAATCGGTAACTGATTACAACTTTTGAGCTGCCCTAACATTGGAGGAATTAAGATACACGGACAACATGCACTGTGGAAGCTATTTTGCATTCAGTAAATACGACGGGTGCGACAGATTTAAATTGCTAGGATGCAACACAGAATGCTTGTTTGCGTTGACAAAAATTATTACCTTTCAATGACTTGTTTGTTTGCCTTGAAAAAGGCATTTTGATTTCCAAAATTTGATTTCCTGATGGCAATCTTCATGCTGCCCCAACACGGGGGGAATAATGGCTGTCTGGCGACACACGCTGAGAAAACCCGCGCTGCTCCTGAGACGTGGTGACCAACCACAGGGCTAGTGCTGCTGCTAAGGAAGGACTACTGCTGTTGTCGCTGTCTAGAACTATTATGAGCGGCTCCGGCTGAAACAGGCTCTTATATAGACCAAATAGCATGTTTTCAATTGCAAGGTATATGATCCTGTCGACCGTGCTTGGGAAGCAAGCATGAAACGACCAATCAGAGGTCGAATTTTTCGTTTTGCCAAGGCTTGACTATTTTCAATAGTACAATAGTGTGAATAATTAAATTACAATTATCTTATTTTGGGAAGAATCTTAGAAGATTTTCCAATCTATTGCTGCAAGAACGAAGGAAATCCATAGAATACTAACCGATTTATTAGCATTTGAAATTGGACATATTTTTCACTTTTTTCGGTTTTAGATTTTCATTTCACATTCCTATGTAGCCGAACTTCCTGAGAGAAGTATTCTACTTCAAAAACTCACATGTCACCGCTTTGAGTTTTGATTTAGAGACGAATTGAGCATGAAAAGTCATAATTTTGCATGTTTTACGTAGTTTTGTGAATAATATCTCAAGTTTCCGTAATAAGATACTTATTATTTTCCTCAGATGTCTTTCCTGAACATTAGCGAACATTTTAATAAAAAAAGAATCACATGTCATCGCTTTGAATTTTGATTTAGAGGCAAATTCAGCATACAAAGTCTTATTTTTGCATGTTTTACGTAGTTTTGTAAATAATATCTCAAGTTTTAGTAATCAGATACCTATTATTTTTCCTCAAATGTCTTTCCTGAACATCAACGAACATTTTCATGTAAAAAAACTTACATGTCACCGCTAATTTTTTTGATTCAGAACGGTTCAAAATGATGATGATAACTGTACAGCTTAGAGACGAAGAAAATAATATCAAGAAGATCAAGCGTTACGGAATTCCATTTTTATATAGTAGATTTGAGCCATAGCCATAGAAACCGGATTAGAAAGACAACATATATATGGAACAATGAAACATCGAAAATCACTAGAAGAAATGAAAATAGCAGTGAAAGAAATTTTTCCTGCTGATAATTATGATGAATTTATAATTTTCTGGAAACAATTCAACAGGAGATTTCAGTAATCACACAGATGATGATGATGATTTTTTTCAATTTTTAATTAGTTTGTATTACTTATGTTGTTTAAATCAATAAAAAAAATATATCAAAAAATATACATATTTTGGCAAAATTTGTTTGGGTCTTCCATAAATTACGTAATTTTTGTCAGGAGGACGCCCAGTGGCAGTACTTGTTGTCAAAGATCATATAATTCTATAAATAAAAATAAAAAAAATGAATTTCGTGCTTTATGGACGGCCCCAAACAAAAAATGAATGCCAGATTCGTGTTCAGCGTCCCAAAATTATATAAATACCAAGTTATTGTCGCGTTTATCGACACTTTTTTGCTTGGCCAGCCTTTGTATGAAGTCGCCCCACTGTGCAATGGCTTTGATAATTTTAGATTAGGTTATGAAAAATAACGATTTGCGTAATCATGTTTACTACATATGAGTATTCCCATATTTTTTCGCATGAATTAAAATGTCCAATCGATCCTTTATTTAGCACGTTCAAAAATAGAAATAGCATTTTTAAGTTCGTTCTGATCGTTTTTTTTTCGTACAAATGCCGGAACCGGTCGTTAAGAAATATGCGAATACTTCAGCTTCGAAAATTTTTAGATTTCTTCAAAGGAAACAGTCCCAATATAAGCAAAAAGATCTACCCTAGTTTGGATTTATAGTACAAGGGTGAAATAAAAAGTATCAAATCCAATAAAAAAAAAATGTTGTGCTCCTAAACTAGTCCATTCTCTTACAGAACATTAAAGTGAATGAACTCGACTGTCCTAAAGGGCATGTGATTGGAATTTGGTTAACTTTTGAACTTGATTCCTTGCGGCAATTATGCACCTAAACATTCCTCATTTTGCCGATGTTTGCGTAAAATGATGCCATTAATTGCATTACAGTAAAGTCTTTTTTACACGGTTTTTTTTACACGGTTTTATTTTACACGGTTCTTTTTTACGACGATTTTCCAAATAACGCGTTTTTTTTACGTCGTTTTCTCAAATAACGCGGTTTTATTTTACACGTTTTTTTTGCACGATTTTTCGTCTTCGCGTAAAATTGTTACAGTAAGCAACAGTAACGGTAACAGACTATAGTAGGCTGTTTTTACACAGTTTCATTTTTACACGGTTTTTTATTTTTTTTTAGACGTTTTTTCCAAATAACGCGGTTTTTTTACACGGCTTTTTTTTGCACGGTACGTAAAATCGTGTAAAAAAGAACTTTACTGTATTTTGATGTTAACCATCGCTATTCAGTTATCGAAATGGTGTCCCCGCGCAATTTTCATAGCGGAAATTCGCTTCGGCTGAGATGTGGCACATAAGCTGGAAATGTCGTCTACAACATGGTAAAAACAAGCGGACTGACAGTTTTTTGCTACAATCAAGAAAATCTTCAAACTAGGCTCCCAATAACTCATTTTCCCCGATGAACATAAAAAAAAATGGTTTGTATTATTATAGCCGGAAAGTAGTGTAGTCACCAATACTGTAACGGCCCAAATAATGATGTAACAAAAGCTCAGTACGTCATCCTACTTTGTCTTACAGTTCATCCTTGTCATAATCAGTTTCTGTAACTTTGTATTGTTTACCGTTGGTGATACCTGAAACAAACAATCGACAATAGAAGTGAATCTGCAAAATGATAACTTTCGACTACGATTGGGTACATTTTATCTTCCTTATATTGATCGGTTCTCTTACATTTTTATTGATTTTGCTCAACTTTCCGGTTGCGTTAATACCCTACTTATCGAATTAAATAATAGTTTGAATCGAATTAGATCACACAAAATGGCCAGCTGCGTTGGAGGTATCACTAAATACTTACAAAAATTAGAGTCTGTAAAACAGCCAGCTCTCTCTCTCTATTAGGTAGGATGTCGAATTATTTTAAAATGTTTTCGCGTTAACTAATCTACTTCCTGACACTGGGTAGCTAGAACACCCCCATTTTTCTTGGAGTCATAACAATAAGAGATCGGAAGCTATTGCTGTTGCAAAATGTCATCGAGAATCTTTGGTGAAGGAGCAGAGGCTGTTGTCCCTTGCGGGCTGGTGTTTAACCAGTACTCGGACACGGAGATGTAGACAGCAACGGCCACACCAACGAAGGCGGCAAGCCAAGTTGAGCTCTGCAGTACAATACAGGTTGCTATGCATAGGCCCAGATAGGTTAGATAGCGTGTGAAGTTTACGTACTGGTTGCGTTTTTCGCTCGATGTATCTAGCAAGATGTAGTGGATTAATATTCATTCATATTTTCATTGCATTTTGTCAAGTACAGTTTGCAAACGTAATAGTGATTGATCAAGCGGATGATACTTCTACTTCAGTATAGCATTGGTCAATATGATTTCATTGTAATTTACAAAAAATAAATAAATAAATAAATAAAGCTGACGCCGAAATTCAGAAACCGGTAGAATTAGCACATAATTAAAAAACACCGCTTTAAACATAAGTGTTTATGATAAGAAAAAAAATGACAGTGGTGAACCTTACTGGTTTAGTGGGTAAAATTCTGTCGACCAGTGCTATAGAATCAATCTGAAGTGGATACAAAATAGTTCTACAAACTTGTGTAGTTTTAGTGTGCAAACATTGAGCCTACTAACAGTAAAAAAAATCTAGTTAGTTTCCGTGAGAGATGCAGTAAAACGTTATTAAAGTTTTATCATAAATTATAATTTATAGTATTAGCAGATGCCTTGAATGTGTCATTAGAAAACTTAAAAGATCAGCGTGCTAGTGCTTAACACATAAATTCGCACTTACCTGTGCACATTCCATCTCTCAGTTCATAGTCATCCGCACATGTTCTGCACATGTCAGGACCATCGCCGTCACACCCGTCACAGGATTTGTCACAATCTACAAAGGAATGTACAATTTCAACCTCTTATAAGCTATTCGGTAAAAACAGTCTTACCCAAACAACTAAACGATCCTTCGTTGTTTACGCAAAACTGATGCTTAGTGCAGGTGTTGGCTGTGACACACTCATCAATATCCGTGCATCCACCTCGCTGGCTGTCCATGATCCATCCACTCCGGCAAATGCGACAAGCTATAAAAGAGTCAATCAAAATTCGTCACCTCACCACAAACAATCTACAGCCTACCATTCGGTCCCGCTCCGGTGCAACCTCCGGCGGCGCAAGCTTTATGGCACTTCGTGCAAAGCAACTTGTCCGCATCGCGAAACGCCTCATAGTGCTCTGGACCGCAGGAGTCACAATTATCTCCGGCGTATCCTTCGTCGCAGGCACATCGGCCGTTCCCTTTTCGAGTTCCGTTGCCTTTACATTTACCATTCCCAAAGCAACTCGGACACGGTGCGCAGTCCGGACCGTAAAACCCATCAGCACAACAAACCAAAGCTTGATCGATACACAACCATCGGTGCAGGTCGGGCTCGGTATTTTGATGCTGTTTCCACCATTCCTCAATGAGTGATTCGTACTCCTCAGCCAACTGATGGCATTGGTCTTCCCCGCGGATGACATCGCGACAAAGACTTTCTTGTATTTCTACAAGTCTTAGTTCGCTTGTTTTATAGCTGCCCAGCCGTTCTTCTTCCCAGGCAGCGTCACCGCCTTCGTGTTTTGAACGTTCGGTTCGTTTCATACCATCGCGAAAGGAATTTACTAGAACCGTGCATGCTTTACACGGTGGAAGTTTTTCCGATTTCTGACGATCTTTCTTTGAAGATAATGGATTCGGTAATACCTGAGGATTGTTGGCTTCAATTTGACTAATAAATAAGGAAAGCAAACATATAGGTGCTAGCAGATATTTCGTCCTCATTCCTTCAAGTACTTTAGAGTTTTCAAGTGAACGCAGATGTCTGAAAATCAATAACACGTCAGAGCTTTCTCCGCTGATAGTGAAGCGCAGGGTTTTCTTTCACATTTTGAGGCGAATAATAAAAATTGAATTATATTGATCCTTCTTTATCTTACCTGTAGTGCTAATTATAAAAATGTATGTGCACTCAAAAATGTCACAATATCGTACTTTAAGACTGTAAATTACGTGAAATCTTAGGCAGGAAGTACACGTTCGTTCTGGATTGACTAGCGGTAGTCGGCAGTCAGAGAGAAACGACCGCGAACGTAAATAGAAATCAGAGAAATAATACAAATCCTTCGACACTTCCACTGACGTGAACAGCCCCAGTGCTAAACTACTGTACACGCAGAAATGAAATTAAAAGGAACGGAATAAAAATATCTGTTCTACACTGCAAATAAATGGCACGATTACTTCAAGTGTTTTTGCACTTGATTCAGTTCGTCACGTGGCACTGCAAATTAATGTGATTTTGTGTTGATTTCACAATGATTAACATTTTCCAACGAAATGATCTTGCGTTGAAAACTGTTCAATGGAAATCACCATCATATTATAATGAATATCTCTTGTATTTGCACCACTGTTTAAATCAATTGAATTACAGCTACAATTCCAATTGACAAACGTCAAAAACTTGAAACGACACAAAAATAGTGACGGTGGCGAAAGGCGTAAGCAGCACATTTTCCCCCGAGATTAACAGTTTGTTTGAAAGTAAGTTTTATTGAATCTTTGATATTAAAATAACAATAAAACAACTCTTTTGCAGCTCCTGAAATCGGTTGCACCGACATGGTGACAGAGATCATTTTGTAATTAAATTGAAAATCTAAGATAAAATAAAATTAAAAAATCTAAAATAAATAACAATTAAAAGATCAAAAGATTTATTGTGATTAACTGATAATATCCAAATGACCGACATTCCTTATCTCAAACATAGGCATATCAAAAGAGATGATCATAACAACAGAAA
This sequence comes from Wyeomyia smithii, assembly GCF_029784165.1. Taxonomy (NCBI): domain Eukaryota; kingdom Metazoa; phylum Arthropoda; class Insecta; order Diptera; family Culicidae; genus Wyeomyia; species Wyeomyia smithii. The sequence continues at coordinate 78,016,947 of NC_073696.1, forward strand.
ATCAAGTGATTCGCTGTTGAAAAGAAAGATTTTCTTATTATTATGAAATGTTAGGCAAGTAGTGCAAATTCAACAGCAAATCACTTTACTTCGACGTGGAATTTTTTTATAGTGTAGGCACGAAAAATGTAATATTGTGGTTGGTATTTCCTACACTCAAAATATTTTTCACGTTATTGTTACGTGAAAGTTCCTATACTTGTTAATTTTCTGTCATTTTGCATGATTTATGTGACAAACATAACATCTACGTGAAAATCACATACCATCTACGTGAACTTTACACGGTCAAACTGGATGTATTGCGTGAATTATTTGTGCGAAAATATCCAGAAATCAAAATGGCGAAACTGATCCCTAATAATCAATAACCATAAAACGTGCCTAACAACTAGTTCGGGATATAGTCTGTATGAGGTATTCTTAAACCATATGGATTATCATCCGTTTATGGTTATTGATTGAGGCCCTATTTAGAGTTCCAAGCGAAGTGAAAATCTCATACAAAATATTCATTTTTTCACGCTCGCGAAAAATGCAACCTGCAAGAATTTCACTTCGCTTGGAGCTGTAAACAAATTCGAGGGAATGCCTTTTCTTATCCCTCACTGTACATTTTACAGAGTATAACATCGAAGGTACAAAAACGTCAAAACGAATACGAAAACGTCAAACCTGATACGAGAACGCCCATGTAGACACAGTGGATTCGGTTTTTATCCAAAAAAATGATGTAATCGAAGTAAAAAACGCTTCATGATTTATATATGAGCCTGCCGTTCGAAAATAAAAGGAACAGCAAGATTTTCGTTTATACAGCAAACGGACAATGAAACAAAAAAGAGCAAAAACATTGGATTTGACGTTTCTATGTTGTATTCGATGTTATAACTCATAGCACATTCCCTCGAACAAATTCGATCCAGCGAAATCGAAGGTTGTGGATCTCATCTTTTTCACTTGGATTTACAGTGCTTTTTCGCTTTTATCAACAGTCGTTTTTATCACCACTCGCCAAATTCACGCTCGATTTTCTCACGGTTTTTTTTTTCGTTTTTATCACGCTTTTTTAAAAAAAGCTTTAAATCAACAATAATATACTACTAGTTGCAGGTATTCGAAACATCATTTTCACTTTTGCCTTGTGTCCTTGCATGTATATAGTTTTATGTAATCAGTTTATTTGATCAATTTTCTGAGGCAACCATGTGCCATATCTGTTACAAATAATTTTTTCCATAGTTTTGAAAAAAATGAACCGTGTAATACGTATTTTATTGACTTTGTAGCAAAAATTACGTATTATTCGAGCAGTTGAGCAAGAATATCTGTTAACAACTCAGATAGCTCTTCAATTTGGTTCTCATAGAGCGTGGATTTAAAAATTATAAAATCTAGCGGTTCCACAACTTCACATAAACAAGCATTAGACTCTGCTAGCTATGCTAAAGAATTTGCAGTACAAATCATATTGATACCGCATGTATAATAGCCGTGAGAAAGTGCGCGAAAATTCAATGGAGAAAAATATCATAAACTAACTTTTTCTTGTTTATTTATTTGTATCTTGAACTTTTATTCCTTTTAACTATGAAAGTGCATCATTTTACTCAAAATATTATAAATTTCAATTGGATCCAACATAAAAAAAAACATTTTTTATCATTTCGCTAAATTCACGGTTCCATCAAATTCACGGCAAAATTTTTTTTGACCGTGATAAAACCGAAAAAGCACTGTACTTTTTTCACGCATGCAAACGATAGTGAAAAAAGCAGCCGCAAACGAAAACTTGCGTGCGTTTATATTCTGTCAGTTGCATTCAATTTTCACTTCGGAGTGTAAACTCGTGAATTTCGCTTCACTTAAAGCATAGTTTACAGTTCCAAGCGAAGTGAAAATTTTGACAAGTGAAAAAACGTAAATTTTCGCTTGCGAAATCTGTCGTGGAAACCCGTTTGTGGAACACGCAGGTATTTCACCAGCCTGCAGTTTACAGTTTAAGTGAAGCGAAATTCACGAGTTTACAATCCTAGCGAATTGAAAATTGGCTGCATTTAACAGAATATAAACGCACGCAAGTTTTCGCTTGCTGTTGCTTTTTTCACTAGCGTTTGCATGCGTGAAAAAGGTAAACCCAAGTGAAAAAGATGAGATCCACAACTTTCGATTTCGCGGGATCGAATTTGTTTACAGTTCCAAGCGAAGTGAAATTTTTGCAGGTTGTTTTTTTCACAAGCGTGAAAAAATGAACATTTTGTATGAGATTTTCACTTCGCTTGGAACTCTAAATAGGGCTTCATCTGTTAACTGCAGGCTGGTGAAAAATCTGCGTGTTCCACAAACGGGTTTTTACGACAGATTTCGCAAGCGAAAATTTACGCTTTTTCACTTGTCAAATTTTTTCCTTCGCTTGGAACTGTAAACTATGCTTTATGCGGGATCCAGTGTCACAACATAAAATCGGAATTTCTCGATCGCTTGCCAATAGGTGAATTTCCGGAAAATCTTAATAATATCGAGTCTTGAGCTTACAGGTTGCGTACAGCTCCAGTTATTCGTTCATTGTTAATTCATAACTGAGAAAAAGGACATAAAAATGATAAATATTACGACATCTCGGTAGCAACAGTATTTAACGATAAATTCGGCAAACAATTCAGACGAGATTCGTCAAGTTAAGTTTTTTTTGACGAAGTCTCGGCAAAATAATCTGACGACTTTCGGTAACCGGCTTTTTTTTGCCGAAATATCGGTTGAATCCCAAGTTGCTGAGTGAATTCGGAAATTTTTCAGCCGAGAAGGAAATTAAGTTTTAAGTGTGTACCAAACAGAAAGAAGTCAGTATGTTATTTTTATTTAATTACTGTTCATTGATTTGAGTACGATGAACTATTTTTAATGCTATCAATAAAGCCGATGGGTATTATTTTCGATAACAGAGTAAATTGGAACAAATAATTAAATTTACAATGTATTTTTCTCGTCATTCACATCAGAAACAGAAGCTCCTGTCGTTTTGTCACCTGCTTCATGAATGCCAACTTTTTCCAGATCACTTTTTTAAGCAGCTACTGTTTTTACAAACATACTACCAACCCAAAAAACATTTTTTGGTTAAATAAGCGCTTTTAAAACTAAACCAAGAAACATTTTTTGGCTAAATAAGCGCTTTTATAACTAATCTTATTTAGCTGACGGCTGAACATAGGTCGAATAAAGTGTTTCTATGTATTTAATCAGCTTTCAACTAGTCGGTTTTGGAGAACTAAATCAGCTACTTGTTACATTCGGCTTCCTAAATAGCCGAACAAGGGCGTAATAAGAAATAGCTCACTTTTACATATGCTGATCGATTCTGTAGAAGCGATTATTCATTCTTTGTACAGCTTGTAGAAAAACTCTTTCACAGCTAACAGTAGCTGGCTTATAGTCTAAATAAGCGCCTAAATGACAATTCCATGGCTAAAGTTGTACATTCTGTCTTTCTGAAAAAGTGCTTTTCAGTTTTATTACATCTACGATAAATATAATTTAAAATATATATGTCTTGCACGGCAGCTTCAGGAAACAAGGCCGATGCCACCGGGTTGGCAAAGAATTACCGAGATCCGGCAATGACTTTTAAGTGTGTAGGTACTTTACTGAGCAAAATTTATCCTGACAGCTTCTGGGATAGTTGTAATTTTAGACAGAAGGGTAAAATGCATCAAATTTATGTTCAACGCATTGGAATAGAAATATGTATTGTATTTTTCAGTTTAAAAAATATTTTCATTATGGACCGGAAAAAAGATTACCGTAACAATTCCGAGACGTGATAAATTTTCTCATAATTTGTAAAAGCAGTTGAATTTTCACAAAGATTTATTTAAAAATTCACCGGTCTTGTTCTATCTGCAACAACAACAGTAATATGGTACGCTACAGAGCCACGGGGACTACTACCTATCTATTCAGTTTTTAACGCGCCATAATGGCAGACGATCTGTCACTTTTTATTTTTCTCCAATCGACCATTGCTGAATGATCGGCAAATTTCATTTTTCTGAACAGATTGCTGGAAATACAGCACACCAAAAATCAACAAAGATTTCCACCAATTAACATTTGGTGTGTAGACATGAATTCGTTCCATGTTTCATTTCACACCCCTACGAACCTTTCTTGAAGACGTTATTCTACGTTAAAATATAAACTAACATCGAGCGGAACGCAAGACTGGTGATTAACAAGGCGACTCCACCAACTAAACGACGGTGAACTGATAGGATTCGTTCGGATTTGGAAAGAAAAACAGATGCCGGATTTGAGTTCTGAAAGATGTACACATATAATTTCTGCTTCTGTTTGTTTTTGTACATAAGAGAGTGTATTGTTTCCTGTTCAATTCGTGCCTCTGTTAGTGTGTGTATGTGTGTTTGAGTTGGTGTGATGCGTAAGTGTTGTTTTGTTTTCTGTGTATGTGCATGCGTTTGTATATAAGTGTCTGTTTTACACATTGGGAAGTACATTCAGTATCACCAAAAAGTATTATGTTATAATGAGGCAAAAATTGTGCTTCGGTATAATGGGTCACATGTCTTCGAAGATATTTTTCCTGTGCACTTAACGGTTATTGTAAGCCGATTTGTCAATGATAGGAAGGTTTTTTTTTAGAACAAGCTTTGTTGCTGTTCTGCTTGCTACAGAAAATTCTGCATAATAGTAACCTAAACTTAGGCCAAACTCGCAAGCGTTAAGTGTCGTTTCTGTTCGTTTCCTGTTTCTTTGTTTTCTTTTTGTTTTAAGTGTGCGGCCTTTACAGTCCGGTTTGTCAGGTGTCGTCCGGCATTCCAGAAATTGTTATGGACTCGGTGCTATTTTGCTTGACTTATTTCCAGAATGATGGACGATATTTGACACTGGTTTTGTTCACAGTCGCAATGGTGTTATACATACGAGAACTTCGAGTAGTTTGATTCACTGGTGTAGATTAAACCTTTCTTCTTTTCAATTTTGATTTTGTCGAATGGAAATATTTGTTATTCTTACTGATAGCTCCGCTGCGTTGGTTTTTTTGTTGTTAGTTCTTATTAGTTACTCATATGTGTTGATTGTTTTACTGTTTCATCCGCTGTGTAACGTTCTTCTTCGTTGGAAACGTTATAAAGTTTCAGTCAAGATCTTATTTTTGTGTAAAACATAAAAATGATATTGAGTTAATAAGATTTGAATATTTTGCGTTTTATTATTCAACCATAACTTCTTCAGGGCATCTTTCTCTTTGGTTGTTTCTTTTTTGTTTGTATTGTGTAACATGCACTATTCAAGTCGTTAGGTTTATATATAGGTATATATGCTTAACAGACGGTAAGTAAATGCCTCAGCCAATATGATATTTTTTATTGGTTTGTTCAAAGACCTAGACTTATCTGATAATTCCTATTAACCTATGGTTCTTTTTAATTTAAAGTCGTTTATTAAGTATAACGATATGTTTCATTGCATAAGAACCGATTATATCAGTATAATATCTGTGACTCTTCATTTGTTTTCAGATAGTCATTTAACTGCGGGTGAAAGATTCAAACATTGCATTGGCAAGATTTTATATTTTGGTGGTACTTCTGTGGTTAACAAGTAGAAAGATTTTAGAGAAATGCTAGGGAAAACATGCGAGGGTTCTATTAAATTTCCGACAGACATATAAGGCCAATGATATGTAATTTGCTGGATATAACAAGTATTGGAATAGGGGGAACTGTGGGATAATGTGCCTCGTCATCGAATATCAATATGCCACTGTTAATAGACATAACTTCCGGTTTTAAGAACTGGCGTTGAGTGTGACACTATTAACAAGAAATATGATAATGGTCATTGGTTTTGATATTGAATTTTTTTTATCTTGCACTTATGCGGGATTTGGTTTTCAGAATAATGGACGGTAAACTGTTTATTCTTAGCACGATACAAAAACAGTTATTGCAATGTCATAATGATTTTACCACCCATTCGAACATCTCCGTTCATTAGGCTGGAATGGAGGGATTATATCAAAATAACCTTTCAGCCCACAGATTACCTCAGATCTCACCGAACTGCTACAAAGGAACAATAAATGGCCTTCGACTCATAGCAGAAGGCATGTGGCCATGACAGTCGACATATTCTCACATCGTTCAATCTTTATCGAAAAAAAAAAACATTTATATAATGAAGTTGATTCGTTCGAAAGTAGAAACGTTATTCAGAAGAGAAAAAAATCATATCTTTCATGTTCTTTTCACCCGTCGACTTTTCTCTTATATTTTAGTGTTTACGCAGTTAAAAATCATTTAATATTAAATACAAGGACAATAAGGACATTGATTGATATGTATTAGTTCACTTTAGTTGTGTGTGTTTTGGTTTTGTCATCGTTATATCTTAATTATGTGACCATATTGAATGAATACTTCAGGAAACATTACCAGTAGTATGTAAATATATGCTTCTGTATCTAACTTGCTTTTCTGGTTGCAAACAGTTAGTGATATTTTTGTTGCTTTGTCTTCAATTTTTTTGTTTTTAATTAAGCTTAATATGCTACTCTGTGATTTTTGTTTGCTGGAATAATTCTGTCATTCATAGGAGCTCTCCATGTTATAATTTGCTTCTTGTCAGTATGTGCACTATTTTGCTGTTAAATTTGCCTATCAGATTTTGCAACGTGAATACTGATGTGTAACGAAAACGGAAAATTTTTCGAAAAGTAAACCTTCTGTACATAAGTAACTTCTATTATTTTGATTAGGTCATTTGGTTACTGATGTTGCATACTGTTGATAGGCTGGGTAAAGCATACATTGTTCGCTTCTGGAACCCTCATTTACCCATCGTTTAGTGTTTGTTGTAAATGATCCGTTTTTCATTCGCAGTATGTTCGATTTCGTGCTTTACCTAGAACGACATAGAATTGTTAGTAGTGAAAGTTTTTTATTCGCATAATATTTTTGAGGCAGAACAACGTGTAAAATAAGAATCTAAAAATAATACCCAAATATAATCGACCAGAAATTCTGTTACAATTGGGCTCAAATCAAATGACGTTTGTTTTTGGCATTCAATCAGTTTGTGTACAATGTGAATGGAAATCAATCAGCTCACTCTAATTTAATCATTTCAAGCTGTTTTTGAAAGGTTTTCTTGGGTGATTTTTGCTGCTTGACTATTGCTGGACAAAGTTTAATGAAAGAATGTTCACGCAAGCAGCATTTGAAATGATATTAATTAATGTTTGTTGTTTATACAATCTTTTTTCGCTTGTATGGTTGCATCGAATTCCAAAGAATTGCGTTCTGCAACCTGGTTTCAACTGCGTGCGAATAGTAAAAAATGGAAAAAATCACAGGAGGGTTGTGTGCAAAGCCACGACCGCGAGGTTAAAGTAGAATACTTTTACACAGCTCTACTTACGGCTGCACATTAACCTACGGCCGGGCGAAACGGTTCACGCCGCTTTTCGCGTTTAGCCTGGCAGAGGCCTAATGTGCACGGCCAACACAATAGAAAGGTGTTTTCACATTGAAAATTAGACACGGCTTTACTGGAGTAAGTGTTGGCAAATGCATCTACCGCTAATACCGCCGCTATCGTACCAAAAACGCTTCGTTTCATGTGGGGAATAATATAAACAACGAAAAATGACGCGCGTCTAAGCACACCCGAACTGTTTCGCCATGCCGCTTCCATTTACTTCCTTATAACATCCGCCTCATGGAAGTACCGGCTGCACCTACCGCTGAGGCTGTTACCATACTGCTACTGGTACCCAAAACTATTAACTCTTCAAAATAAGTGTTTTATTTGTCCTCAAAAGAACAATTGTTAAATTCCATATCGGATATAATGCAATCGCAGCTCTGTAATATTACCGACAGTAATATTCTTCTGAACAAAATGATCCAACTTTTCCATTAGAGGAAGTGCCGGCTGATGTACGGAAAAAATCTCGCCCGATCGCTCGCGTTGGCGTTCGTTCTCAGGCAGAGGCCTGAGACGTGGTGACCAACAACAGGGCAAGTGATTTGTTTAATTTGAAGGCAGCCACAGGCGCAACCCGCTGATACATTCTGTTACCGCTGAGTGCTGATATCTGCTGCTGCTGCTGCTGTCAACGTTGTGGACGGTCCATCCAGCTCACCTTCCGACTAATGAATGTAGCTAGTTTTCCCAGAAACACTCTTTTATAGCCGAAGGGTGCTACGAAATAGGCCACGCCCTATCAGTTCAGTTGTTCCATTCCCTAATGTTCTTCAGACAAATTATTCCACAATTCGCATTTGATTTTTGTATCCAGCGAATAAACACCGATGGTGCTCTCACACACGCAACGGTTTTAACCCGTATCTTATTGCGGTTTGTAACATTAAGCGATTTCGTTTGCTCGCTGTTGCGTGTTGCATCATGTTGCAACTTGGCAGCTGGGAGACGACGAAATTCTGTTTATGCTGATTGATTGAATCGACTTCATATTAGCTCTGCATAGTCGAACTAACTGCTTTTGTGAATGCGTTCTAACAGGGCAGTTTATTATTCAATGTCGGTTATGCTGATCGCAGCCTTTGCGCTGCCCCTACAGTGGGGGGTTTACTAAATAAAGTAGAAATTAGACAACTATAACAGAATTTGATTGCATCCCGCACAGAATGTCTGCTTGTGTTGATGCCAGAGAATTATTAACCTTCAATTATTTGTTTATTTGCCTTGAAAGAAGCATTTTGCGGTACAAAATCGGTTACTGATTACAACTTTTGAGTTGCCCTAACATTGGAGGAATTAAGATACACGGACAACATGCACTGTGGAAGCTATTTCACATTCAGTAAATACGACGGGTGCGACAGATTTGAATTGCTAGGATGCAACACAGAATGCTTGTTTGCGTTGACAAAAATTATTAACTTTCAATGACTTGTTCGTTTGCCTTGAAAAAGGCATTTTGATTTCCAAAATTGGATTTCCTGATGGCAATCTTCATGCTGCCCCAACACGGGGGGAGTAATGGCTGTCTGGCGACACACGCTGAGAAAAACCGCGCTGCTCCTGAGACGTGGTGACCAACCACAGGGCTAGTGCTGCTGCTAAGGAAGGACTACTGCTGTTGTCGCTGTCTAGAACTATTATGAGCGGCTCCGGTTGAAACAGGCTCTTATATAGACCAAATAGCATGTTTTCAATTGCAAGGTATATGATCCTGTCGACCGTGCTTGGGAAGCAAGAATATAACGACCAATCAGAGGTCGAATTTTTCGTTTTGCCAAGGCTTGACTATTTTCAATAGTACAATAGTGTGAATAATTAAATTACAATTATCTTATTTTGGGAAGAATCTTAGAAGATTTTCCAATCTATTGCTGCAAGAACGAAGGAAATCCATAGAATACTAACCGATTTATTAGCATTTGAAATTGGACATATTTTTCACTTTTTTCGGTTTTAGATTTTCATTTCACATCCCTATGTAGCCGAACTTCCTGAGAGAAGTATTCTACTTCAAAACTGATGAATTTAGGTTGATGATGACTTCCGCAAAATAAATTTGTTTTGTCCACCGAGTTCGATATGAAACTATTAAAAAAATTTTTTTTTGAATCATTTGTTCATTATAGGATTTCTGAATCAATTATGCAAAGCGAAAAACAAAATTACTCCGAATACGAGAAGAGAAAATGGTTAAATCAGCAATATAATATCACCCCAGATTGCCTACGATGCGAACTTCAACAGACGATTGTCGGAAAACCTGATCTTGCTAATAGCCCTGAAGTACCGTTATCTGCCGTTGATCGAAAACTTGTGGTAGACCTAGAGATATAGTCGCAGTATCACGTTAGTAAAGGTAACAAGCTAAATTCTGACGTAATCTCAAGCCACACCAACATTTTTCCGAGAGAGAAAAAAAAAGCAAAACAAAGCCTTGGTGCTACATTCCGATTCGGAACTCAACCTTCTGTTTAGTGTACAGGACAATTGCGGGGCTAGCGCTATGATCCTACTGACACTAACAGGCTAACAGTCTCTCCCGAGTCGAGACTCAAACCTACGACGACTTGCTTGTTAGGCCAGCATCGTACCTCGAGACCATCTGGGAGATTCGAGGAGAGAAAAGGGTGTTGATTTGCACAAAGTAGATTTGAATTGATAAACTAGATCCGTAGGATATATGGTACATGCATAAAAAGGGAAAATTGTATAGTCACATTTATTATATACGACAACCAGAACGCAGAAAATTAAATATGAGAAAGGTTTAAATCCTCACACACTCATATTGCCCTAACTGTGGATTCGGCGGGTAAAATGAGTGAAATTTTGAGTGGATATAGTTTGGCGTGCATTTTTGACATTACACTGTTAAAAATCGACACGTTACTGCCAAGTGGATTTCACTTACTTCTGTGCCAATAAATGCAACATTCCATATCTACGTGGAATACGATTGCGTTTCAGTTCACAGCACAAAATCAAGTGTCATACACTTTGGTTTGCCACGTCATGTATACAAAATTCAATCTTTTCACACTCAGGTTTCAATGCTAAAACACGTCTAATGCCAGAAACACGTCAAAGTACCGTGGATTCCATTAAAAATCGATATGTAAGGTAAGATGATTGGGTTTGCTTATTGGTATTCATGGGTAAAAAAAATATGGTATGAGCGTGTGATTTTTTTCTCAGTGTATGTCAGTTAGTTCATCAGGTGCGCAATAGATAGTTGCACCCAAAATATAACCTCACTTTTTCGACTCATCCCAAAGGTTTGTTGACAGCATTGTTTCTTTTCCATTCACCGTTTAGAGACTGTGTTCTGTTAGGAGTGAAAATAAATGATAAGAGTACGAAAACGATCGGACAACCCTCCGCCTACGCGAATTTGTTATTACCTGATGTGAAAAGCGCTTTAACGTTTGCGCTAAAAGAAATGGACAAAAATTGCCGATTTATCATGGGTTTACCTTTGCACGCACTGATTAAAATGCGCATGCAGTATCAATTATATTAACCCATGACTCATGAGTTAATTTAATTAAGGAAAAATTTGATAGCTCTATCAGTCGAACTCTAATCGTGATGGCGAAAACAGTGAAGCTACTTCGTTCAGAAGTGTGAGTGTTCAAAAAACGGTACCCCGTCGCGTCGAAAACGGACATCGTGCGGCATTTCGTGGACACCGGACAAGCCCGGCATCTACAACATCTTGACACTATTGGATAACAATCAGAGCATTGAAAGAAAGCCCAGTTCCGGACGGCCAACGACCCTGAGCGACAAGAAGCTCCAAAGGATGCTGAAGAGGAAAACCAAGGGAAAAGTGGCTACATCGCTGCGTGCGCTTGGCCGGGAGGTCGGTGCGACCTGCCAAATAGTGAAAAAGTGCCTGGCGAACATGGGCATACTTATCTTACCAAACAGTCCCAAGCCGTGGTGTGGCCTTTGCTGTACGTAAGAGTCATCTCCATTCCACTCGGTCCATGGCTGCAGTTCGCCAGCTCTGCAGTCTGCGTAGGGTCCGCAGGTCGTCTTCCACCTGATCGATTCACCTTGCCCGCTGTGCACCTCTCCGTCTCGTCCCTGACGGATTGGTTTCTAGAACCATCTTTACCGGGCTGTCGTCTGACATCCTTAAAACATGCCCAGCCCACCGCAACCCGCCTGTCTTAGCGGTGTGGACGATAGATGGCTCCCCAAGCGGCTCCTGCAGTTCGTGGTTCATTCGCCTTCTCCGCACTCCGTTTTCCATCTGCAGTCCACCGAAGATGGTACGCAACACCTTCCGCTCGAAGACCGCAAGGACGCGTTGGTTCTCCACAAGCATAGTCCATGTCTCATGCCCGTAGAGGACTACCGGTCTGATCAGCGTCTTGTAGATGGTTAACTTGGTTCGGCGACGAATTCTACTCGATCGGAGCGTCCTCCGGAGACCAAAGTATGCACGATTTCCTGCCATAATACGCCGTTGAATTTCTCTGCTGGTATCGTTGTCGGCAGTTACCAGTGAGCCCAGATACACGAACTCATCAACCACCTCGATTTCATCACCACCAATTTGAACTCGAGGTGGGAGGTTAGCACTGTACTCTCGTGAACCCCTTACTTTCATGTACTTCGTCGTCGATGCATTAATGACCAGTCCAATCCGTTTGGCTTCAGCCTTTAGTCCGATGTACGTATCCGCCATCTTCGCAAAGGTCCGAGCCACAATGTCAATATCGTCAGCGAACATGGACATACATGTCAGGAAGCAGCAGTTCCGTTCACTAGTCTCGGAGCTGAAGGTAATGACGCAGGGGCAGCGCCTGAATAAAATGGTCAAATCGATTTTTACGGCAAATCGCAACGTGACAGTGGTTATGGACGACGAGACCTGTCTCATCCTGGATGGCAACGACGGAAGTACCACCAAGGTGAAGTTTCTTTCACACACCAAGTTCCCCAAGAAGGTGCTGCTGTGACTGACAATCGGCGAGAAGGGGATGTCAAAGCTGCTCTTCTTTCACTGGCCGTGAACGAGGAAATTTATAGTACGCAGTTTGTGCGTCGTTCATCAAGAAAGACCATAGGCCGTTCCTCGCCGAGTTCTTTGATATGCTGCAAGCTAGATTTCGGAACCATTCCCGGAACCGATTTTTGTAACTCGGCAAGTAGTCCATAAAACTATGATAAATTTGTGATCTTTTAAAACAGGTTGGATCAAATTCAGTTCAGATCTTGCGGAATGGTATGGAGGGAACAGGTACGCAAGTGTTAACCCTATCTCCACGAAGAGAAATCAGTTTTACCTCGAAATATGACCTTCTAACTTTTTTTACCCAGCAACCATATGCACAATTGGCACAAACTCTATTGCATATTGAAGATTAATAAGTTCTCTAACCGTATTAAATAGTTTAATCGGTAAAAGTTTCAAGTACAGTTGTTGAACTGTAATCAGAGTTTAGATGTCAGGTGATGCCTTTAGGCATCACCCGCGGGGAATAAGTTGAATCAAAATATATACATTTGTGGGAAACGCAAAGTTGGTCCTTATTAGCTGGTTCTATTCACGTTTTGTTGGTGTGAATTTAGTATAAGTACATTTACAAAAACACTTAAAGCTTGGGAGAGACTGTTAGTTCCAGTAGGATTGTAGCGCTAGCTCCGCAATTGTTCTGTACACTAAACAGTCGCTTGCGAAGTCTGTGTATAAATGAACATCGGAATGTAGCACCAAGGCTTTGCTCTTTTTACACTTACATAATGTTGAATACCAAATAAATTTACCAAAGTAAATTTTCTATTGATTCTTTTCTCTCTTTCGTTCTCACATAGCAAATCATGATGCAGCAATAACTTGTATGTCATTAAAAGATATGGCGAGCATCTTACATGTCTACAGAAATGACATCATTATAATAAATTTGCCTCGATGGTAATAGAACTAGGTACATACATGCTTTGATCGAAGATGCATTGGAACTTGTAGGTATACAAGGCATCGAAATAGCAGTTTTCGCAATAAAATTTAAAAGCTGATTATAATTTTTTGAATGTTTCTTTGAAAAATAAATTTAAGAAATATTCGAAAAAATCTTTATAACGTAATTCGACTACAAAATAATTAAGATGTGGCAACATCAAACAAAACAACTGCGGAGGCAACCGAAAACTGGTAAAATATCTCTCTTTTTCTATGTATTTTTCCCACACTTACATAAAACTCGAAATCATGAAAATAGACGAAGACTTTTACACCGTACTGCTATCGATTGAAACATTTCATTCGATGAGGAAATCTTGTTACGATGATTGAATGGAGAGCAACCCGAAGGGGAAACCCGTACGCTTGAAGTAATCCCAGAACTCACCTGATCAGCAGCAACAGTACCAATGCACAGCAGAGGGTCCTTGAAGTAAGAGCAGACCTATCGCAGGGAACAGAGCGAATGAATAAAAATTGATTATTTTTGTTTTGATTATTCTGTGGAAACCGTGGGAAGGCCACAGAATTACCTTGCGGGGCACTTGCCGATGTCTTCTTTGCACCTGACAGCAAAGTCCTCTATTAGTATTATAAAAGATAGAAAATAAAAAAGAACATAAAAAATCAGTAATTTGATATTTGGAATCATTCGTTAGGTGATATTTTTCTCCCCATTTATATTCATAGCTAGAATGAGAATCATTTTAGGTACCCTTCGTTTAGGTTGAAAATCATTGCCAGAAAAGAACTGTTGGAAAGTTGAATTGGTGGCTAGTGTTTCTTTGGATGAATAATTCTAATCTTCTTGAAACATTTTTAGCATTAGATAATTTGCAGAAGCGCTCGGGTCTCCATTTTAGTTTACAATACTGTTATGAAGGTTACAAAGACTAGAGTATCTCTCTAACGGTGTGAATAATTTTCTGACAAGGGTAAAAAAACGAAATTTACTCTGCTGAGTACATTGTTAGGTTGACACAGCAGGAAACTTTTTCATGCTTCTTTATGAGGGTTGTTGCTCCTATGTGTCTGTCGATGAGCGACGTTTAATTCAGTGGAGAATGTAATCCAAACAAAAGTTTCTGCTACGGACGATTCGGTATACCCTTTTCTACTCACCGGGAGATATCACAATCGCTGGAGGTGATGCAGTCCTCGGCGTACTGTTTGGCCAGCACGATCGGTGGGCGGCAGACACTGGCCCCGCTCAGGGTAGATATATCACAAACTAGACCCGACTCGCAGTCTGAGTCCCGGCGACAAAGTTCACCGTATTTGCGCCCCAGTGTAAACATGCAGTGGCCAATGACTGAAAGAGGCGAAACTAGAAAGATCAGAAAGAGAGAGAAAAGCAAGAAACGAGAAAAACAGGATGGAAAACTCGGTTAGTGTGATCCTTTTAGTAAATTTTCCCAAGATGGTCATTTCATAGGCATGTTGTATGTTTAACGCATTGACGTACGCATAGGAAGGAAATGTGAATGGCACATCGACAAGTAAAAGTTATGGACGAAGATATGACCAGAGTAGGAAATGAATTCAATTTCAATCGGAGCCTGGAGTGCTACATATAAGGCAACGAGAAGTAATATTTGGATTTGGTAAGAAAAAGGGTTTATTTCTAAGAAGAAAAACCAGTCATATGAGTAGCAGTAGTTTATCTTTACAGTTAAGAAGAAATAAGAACATCAAATCGCAACATCGAAACAGATAGCATCGTATTATAGAAGAACACTGATTGATTGCTTTTCGTACTGATGAGATTTTTTGAAGCCAAAATTCGCTAGTTATTTCTTTCTTCCTCGCATTGTAAGAATTGAATCTGACCGGTCCTTTTGAATTATAAACTACGTAATATAATCCTTTACAAAAATGTTAGACATTCTTGAGCGTTGTATAAATCATATAAATGTAATGTTTTTATTGTGAGCTGTTTTTGCCTTTCTCCTAGAAAGGTATAGCAATCACTCGCAAAACCGAAGATATCCTATACCCTATTAAATTTAACCCTATTAAATTTTATTGTAATCGGATTTTTAGTTTAGAGGTTATGTATCAAAATGTAAAAATCATGAAACATCATTATCTCTAAAACCACACAACCGATTTGAACAAAATTGGTTTCAAATGAACGGGCTACTTTGAAAACCCTTAACTTTTGAATTTTATAAAGATTGAACTTGTGTTTCAAAAGTTACGAACAGAAACGTGTTCTGAAGACAGTTTAAACTCACTCATGTTTCTCAGAGATGGCAGAACCGATTTCCATAAAATCATTATCAAATGGAAGGTCTAGGTGCCCCATAAGACCCTATTGATTTGTTTTGCAATCGGACTATTACTTTGCCTGTTATGTTTAAAAATGTGAAATCCAGCTATGAAGAGGAAAATATTCCGACGACTACTTGAACTCACTCGCTTTTCTCAGAGATGGCTGAACCGATTTCCACAGAATTAGTGTCAATAGATAAGTCTAGCTGCCTCATAACACCCTATTGAATTTTACTGTAATCGAACTGTAACTTCGTCTGTAATGTACCGAAAATCACGAAACTTCATTATCTCAGAAACTACACAACCGAATTGATCAACATTATTATCAGACGAGCGGACTAGTTAAGCGTTAACTGATGAATTATGATTGAACACGTGGTTTCAAAGTTTGGCTGTCCTATACGTTTCCATTTCATTTGATTATAATTGAACTTAAGTAACCGTTATTAAATTGTTAATAAAACAACGGAAGTCTATTATTTCGAAGATTACATGACTTATTTGAACATAACTAGTGTCATACGAACGAGTCATCTCTCAAACTTACAAATAACAAATTTCATAACAATTTGATATGTGGCTCAAAAGTTATGGAAAGAAAAGAAATTCAAAGACTATTTAAAAAGATACTTGCTTTTTTCGATATTTGTGACCTCAATATAATTTAAATGTGGTATTGTACTATTTGAACGTTTCAAATTCGTTGATTCCTTGCGATGTGTTTAAAGGCTGCAAATGCACGGAGAATCGGCCATAGGATATGATCAAAGTCAAATAACAAATCGTTTGGAATGATTGGTTTTATAGAAATAACAACATCCTCGACTTTTGGCTTCTGTACATCGCCTTAGTTCTAAATATATTCATATTGGCTGGTATTCCATAAATATCCATATTGAGTATAATTTGGTCATTTTCGACTGTTTCTTAGAAGTTGCCATTTAGCAATTTAAAATGGTGCCTGGTTGGTTATTTTAGGCTGTTTTTCACAAACCGGAAGTCGCCGTCTTGGATTTCAAAATGGTATTTAAGATAATTTCTGGTCTCTGAGCGTCATTCTGATTGTAGAAACACCCATATTGGGTGTTATTCGATCATTTTCGGCTGTTTCCCAGGAACCGGAAGTCGCCAACCTAGAATCCAAAATGGGGTCTGTGGTCGATTTCAGCTGCTGTGCATCATTCTAGTTCCGGAGATACTCATGTTAGGCGAAAATCGGCCATTTTTGGCTGTTTTCCAGAAACCAGAAGTTGCCATCCTACAATTCATGATGGTGTCTGAAATCAATTTTTAGCTTCTTGCAACATTCTGGCTCCGGAGATACACATATTGGGTGGTATTTGATCATTTCCAGCTGTTTTTCAGAAACCATTATGGACATATTTGTTACCTCTCAAAACATTCTCATACCAAATTTGGTTGTTTTTTCTTGATTGGTTCTTGAGCTGTACGAAAATTGTGTTTCATTTTTATGGGACCTCTCCCTCATAGAAAAGGGAGGGGTGTCAAACCATTATGCACATATTTGTTACCTCTAAAAATATTCATCTGCCAAATTTGGTTCCATTCAGTTGGTTAGTTCTCAGGATGTGCAGAAATCTGTGTTTCATTTGTATGGCACCCCTCCCTTCCAAAAGAAGGAGGGTGTCAAAACATTATGAACATATTTTTTACCACTAAAAACAATTACCTGCCAAATTTGGTTCCATTTAGTTGATTAGTTTTCGAGATATGCAGAAATTTGTGTTTCATTTTTATGGGACCCCTCTCTTTCAGAAGACTCAAACTAACATTGGAACCTTTATCGGCACCAAAAACCCCTACATACAAAGTTTCACGCCGATCGGTTCGGTAGTTTTCGAGCCTATATGGATCAGACAGACAGACAGACATACAGACCGGACTGAATTTTTATATGTATAGATTACAACATCAATTTTTTAGAACCTTATGAGTGAATATACATTTATTGGATTGAAGCGTTCATGTAAATCTGTTTTAACAAATAATAAGTTTGAATGAGAAAGGCTGGGTCTGACCGCTAGGTGGATTAATTTAGGTTTTTTGCAAAAGAACATCAATTTTTTGTGGTGTAGTGGTGCAGCCATGTAGGCTGGTTTTTTTCGTGCAGTCTCTAACTACTAAACAAAAACTAAGATAATTGGAGAAAAATTTCTTTGCTATGCATGAGCGACATTTACATTCAGTTTGAACTGAGCTTCGAAGCTACTGATTCTGGGATTATGCAAAAAGCAATTACAAACATGTTGGTTATGTCAGGCCAAGGTTCTACTGTTGCTAAGCCAGTATGATGTTATTATTTGTTTTGCAAAGCAAGTGCCTGGAATTGCTATGGAGTAGAACAATAACCGTTCCGTGTATTAGGCGAGTGTTCTTGAATGCAGTGTACATGCGATGGATGTTAGTGAATGTTTTCTACAACTCTAAACCCACGCATATTGTGTCTCGCCGTGAAAACGCAAACATGTTGCTTCTTTTGATGTGACGCCGCATGATTGATGGTGTCTTAATAGTGCTTAGCAATGGAAAATCCACTTGACACCGTGCAGTGTTCGTGAAAACTTGAAAATCTCCGACACTTGACCTTCAGTAGTTATGCTTTGTTTATAAATACAGTAGGTGATGGGAGCTTTTCAACGTCAGCACAAAGAACCGTGCGCCTCCATGATAAACCGTGCGCTCCATACTACAGGTGTATTAGTTTCCAGGCTAAACACTCTCAGTTGAAGAATGAACATTGCAGTGAATGACCGAAGGATCGGAATCTAATCGATCACTCGAAACAAAATAAAGAATACTGAAGCAACAATCGAAGAAAGTGTGTCAACAGTTGTTTCCTTTTCGTGACGCTCATGGCGGTGGAGTCGTAGAACTGGTTCCGTCTATTTACCGGTAACATTTTATTGTGCTTTCATTTGACATTAAATGACTGATGTCGATTGTCTTAGTTCGACTTACGCAGGGATATTACACACACTAAAGACCAAAATAGGCAATAGATCAGAATTATAATCCACATCAGTATACTGTGGTTTCCACACAGTTCATCTCACCAAACCAGCTCACCGAACTAGAATTTAAGAATTTGAATATACAGTTATACGCAGTGAGAAGTGCTACTACGAATTCAGCTTAGAGTGATATATTTTTTTAGTTCAAGTTTATTTTATTTCAAATGCAAAAACGGTAATACTTTTTTTAAAAAAATTTGCCCTATAAATATAATTTTTCGTCCTCACAACCCGGTTACAGTAAACGAATGCTAGCCACAATTAAATCTTTGACCGTTGATGCTCAAAACATAAAGCTATTAGACAAAAAACGATATCCTTCCTGTAAGTGACTGTTTTCTGATTATTGAATTTTTGTAACAACTTGTATATTTGTAGAATCCTTGAAAAAGATTTTAAATTAAATCGAAACGTCGGAAATAGAAAATAAATTTTCGTTTTGATAAGCAGATGACTGGAAAGCCGATATACTAAATTTTACTAATTAAATGAATAGATATATCGCTACTAGAAAGGGGAACAAACACGTGGGTTCACTGCTTTAGGGGTTTCAGATGGTGGTCGCTTTTTTTGGAGGGTTAAATTGGTCATGGATGTTTTTCTTCGAGTTTTTCTGAGTCGCTCAAAACATTTTTTTTTCATTGGAAAATTTAATAACGTTGTTCAACTCACAGCGAAGAAAACAGAGATACGGAACAAATATTCGATTCTTCATACAATTGAGGAATTTTTGTACGTTATTAGAAACAGCTATAAACATGTTTTCTTCTGGAAATTGACTCACTAAGATAGAAGGAACCGAGAAATTTTGTGAGTGGGGGACAGCACACAGTGGTTATCTGAAAATTCTTATATTGCTAGATTGTTTGTCAAAAGAAGGCAGGTGCTCCTCTTCTTTAAAATATTTCTTACTTTGATGTTCGATTGAGCTGCAGTTTTGCAAAGGATTGTTGTTTTGTGGCGGTGAACATTTGTATGTAGATTCTGGTTCGCAAATTTGAAGGAAATTTTACTACACATTACTAAGCATCCCAAAACGCCTAATAATGACATTTGTATAGCATAAGGCAATCGATTGTGTCTGTAATCATGTTACAAGACCTGTATTGTTTTCATTTGGTTTGCGTCGGTTCATGCTGGATATTTTTTGTATCTGGGATCAGTGATATGCAAGAGATACCTATTTCAGTTTAATCAGAGGACGTTCTGATGTAGGACTACATTTTTGCCTTCAATGCCGGGGTAGAAACTGGAAAAGTGAAAATGAAAATCTCCTGAGAGGTTACATCAGTTTTGACATGATATTAACTATTCAACTACAAAATAGAAAATTTGTGTGACGTTGGATAGATAAAAGATTTAATTCATGATTGAGGTATCTATAATCTCAGTTGAGCAATTAACAAAAAAAGCGGGCAAACATTTTTGGTCTCACTTTGCGCTATAAGAAGTTTTTTGAATCACGACTAATTTTTGTAATAAGTTTGTAATTTCTAGTTTCTAGAACGGTTTGGTTTATTGGTGTGGCATCTTCTAACAAAATTGTAAAATTGTAGTACCATGCGAAACAAATTAAAAAAAAAAAATCTAAAAATAAGGTTAATTATTTCTAAGAGATCATTTCTTTAATGAAAACTTCAAAAGGTTAGCTAAACAATGATGACTGTCCGGTCATGGCGAATTGAGAAACAAAAAATCAATAAAATCGGAATGATTTATTCGATTGGTATGATGTCTTCGGCAAAGTTGTAGGCATTTATTTTGTCGAACTAAATTTCTATTTTTAACAACGGCTTTTACCCGTTTACATTCAAGTTCATTAAACAGACAATGTGTACAGCAGGGGAAGCAAAAATAAGCGAACTGGAAATATGATACAGATTTGAAAAAAATATACCGCGTCTCGTCGCACAGTGATCGAAGGCCGGAAAAAAACCTCGATTTTTCATGTCAATATTTTTGATGTTTTGCATTTTTTCGAAGATTCTCAAAGTGTAAATGACCTTTTCCCAAAGTTTCATGATAATCGGTTGAGATATCAATTTTTAATCGCACTTTGAATGTTGCTATATCAGGCAATTTCGATGATTTTCTTGCATAATTTCAGGTCAATTGGATTCCGGGAACACGTGCGTCAAAGCATCGGGGATTAAAACGCTCAGGCCGGCCAGGAGGAGGAATATAAACTGGTGATTTGAATATTCTGCGCACACCAGCTGACCAACGAAACGGGCCTAAAACTTATCGACTTTACCACCTCCAAGAACATGGTCGTTCGTAGTACCTGCTTCCAGCACAACCTCCTACACAAGTACGCATGGAGGTCACCAAATCAGACAGAAACACAGATCGACCACGTTCTGAGTGATTTTCGGCACTTGTCAGACATCATCGACATCAAATCCTATAGCGTAGCGTAGCCTATAAGCGTTGACTCGGACCAATATCTGGTGATGGGTAAGATGCGCTCAAAACTCTCCGGTGTTAACAACGTTGAAGCAGTCTAACGTTGCCGAAACAACGCATTCGCTCGAAGCTGCGTTGCCGGAAGAGGACCAGCTGGAGGAAGCTCCTCTCGAGGACTGTTGGAACGCCATCAACAGCGTAGCGCAGAACGTCTTCGGGCATGTGGATCGAACCCAACGGAACGAATTGTTCAACGACGAATAGGAGGGTGATAGATGCGCGGGCGGCTAACACGCGCAGTGCCACTCGTCAAAAATTGGAGAAACACAGATATAAGAAGATGCAGCGAACGCAAATCTTCCAGGAGAAAGAGCGCCGCCTGGAGGAGGAGGAGTATGCCGAAGTAAGTTCAACCAGAAACTCAACGTCTCTCGCAGAGGCTTTGTGCCGCGAGCCGAAATGTGCCGGCATAAAGATGTAGTATTCTGACGGACGATCGTGAGGTGGCCGAAAGGTGAAGGCAGCACTTCGACGAACACCTGAATGGCGTCCATGTAGAAGACCACCAAGCAGTTGAAAAACAATAAACCGGCTGGGATTGATGGCTTCGGAGCGGAGCTTTAAAAAAAGGGGCCCGGAAAAGCTGACCACCTGTTTGCACCGGTTGATTGCGAGAATTGGGAATACATAACAGCTACCGGAGGAATAGAAAGATGGGGTTATTTGCCCTATCGCCCTATCTATAAGAAAGGCGATAAATTAAATTTGACTGGAAAGTTATCAGACCGGCTTCGTAGAAGGACTGTCTACGACGGACCTAATCTTTATCATGCGGCAGATCTTCCAGAAATGCCGTGAATACAGAACCCCACCAGCTATTCATCGACTTCAAAGCCGCGACCGAAAAGAGCTATGGAAGGTCATGGACGAAAACGGCTTTCCGAGGAAGCTGATTAGACTAATGAAGGCTACGGTGGATGGGACGCAGTGCTATGTAAGGATTTCGGGTGGATTGTCGCGTCCATTTGAATACCCCATGCGGGATTGGTCTCTCCTGCATTGCGCTACAGGGTGTAATGAATCGAGCGGAAATCAGCACGCGGGGTACATATTCAACAAATCCAGTCAATTAATTGGCTTTGCTGATGACATGGATATTGCAGGCAGAACAACTGCGGCGGTGGCAGAATAGTACACCAGACTAAAACGGGAAACAAAGAGGATTGGGTTGCAGGTAAATACGTCTAAAATCAAATATATTCTAGCCGACGGAACCGAAGCCGACCGACAACGGCTAGGCAGTAGCATTACGATCGACGGCGATGAGTTCGAGGTAGTCGACGATCGTTCGAGGTTCGTACTATGGATTTTACAAGCAATTGCGGCCGAACAGACTAAGCCCCCGTACGAAGTTTTACCTGTACAAAATGGTCATAAGACCGGTTGTTCTTTACGGGTATGAAACGTGGACAATACTCGAGAAGGACCTGCGTGTGCTCAAAGTTTTCGAACGACGGGTACTAAGAACGATCTTTTTCGGCGTGCAGGAGAACGGAATATGGAGGCGGAGGATGAACCATGAGCTCGCGCAGCTCTACGGCGAACCCAGAATTCAAAAGTCGGCTAAAGCTGGACGGAAACACTGACGGGACACGTTTCAAGAATGCCGGACAACTACCCTGCGAAGATGGAGTTTGCCTCCAATCCGGTAGGAAGAAGACGACCAGGGGCACGGTGGACAAGATGGGCAGACCAGGTGGAGCAAGATCTGGCGAGGCGTACACGTTCGTCGAGTCTACTGAGATTGCGATAGAAGGGGGTATCTACGAAGTAGTTGTGCGTACCTGGGAACTCTAATAACGTGTGATAATGACGGTACCTGCTAAGTGAAGCGACGGATAGCAGCGGCAAACAGGACCTTTGACGGTTCATGTTGCCAGCTGAGATCCCGCACGAAATTTGTGCTCTACAAGACGCTGATTCTCTCAATGGTACTTTACGGCCATGAGGGTTGGTCGATACCTAAACATACCAATACGCGGATATCATCAAGCTTATAAAATACGGCAAGCTGCAGTGGGCTGGCCACGTGTCACAAATGTCGGAGGGTCGACTAGCGAAGACAATATTCAGCAGAGAGCCCGACAGAGGTCGGCGACCCCGTACTCGTTGAATGGGTGGTGTGCCCCCAACCATAGATCGAGTGATGTTGAGATGTATTCTGGATTTGGCAGTGAGTCGTTGAGGACCTGTTGCCATGAAAGTAAAGTAAGTAAGACAGGCTTAACGTGGAATAACACGTTAATTTGCGGTCGTGTCTTATGAACATCCTTTTCAACCATCTATTATCTTTTTTTTTTACTTTTTTTGTTTATCCTCTACGACTTTGTCGAAGACGTCACACCGATCAAACGAACCGTTTTCGCTCTGAAAATATTTGTAATCTTTACTACCATTTTTACATGAGCCTTTTTCAAAAAAATAATCGTGATTCACAAAAAAACTAATAGCACAAAATAGCATTTTTGGAAATTTGAACTTTCTTTTATGAAATTGATCAGCTAATACGATAGGTAGAACCTTTTTTGATTGAAGACTTCAATGTACATTTTCACCGTAAACGCTAGAATTGACAGATAGAGAAATCTCCATCTTTTTTTCACCCGTAGCGAAGGGTGATTTCCCTGTCATTTCAAGGAATGCGAAATTAAATCAAACCTTTTTGAATAAATTTCCCTTTTCTATTTTTATTCGCATTTTTTCTACTTTCCGGGGAATCAAAGTATCCTTTCCCGAATCCCGGGAAGCTTTAAGTATGATTCCCTAAATTGATATTCTGATGTAAATTCTGTTTTAAGTATATTTTACCAGGTCTAATATATTTATGATTATTTTCATTCAAAGGAAACCATTTGTTTTTTGAAATTGAAAGAAGCAAACATAGCAATCAGCCGTATCACGTTGACCTTTGGCTATTTGGTACAAAGTTCCTATCTTTCTTTGATCTGTTCAACTGAATGCGATCTGACATCAGTATTGATAACGCTGTATCTGATTTGTGATATAGGAGGTTTGGTTAGGTTTAGTGCAGAATTCAGACAATTGATGGGATTTGTATATGCATGAACATGTCTTTCTTTAACTCGTTTATTTTCCAGCGGGTCAATTCTGCCAGTTGTTTATGCCAATCACCCACACCTGGGAGTGCAGCTCTAACCAGGACCCCGAATTTCGTTACCTTCAGCGATAAAAGACGTGAAATACTGCCGGCGCCACATCTAACTAGGGCGAACATATCTATCTAACTAGAATCACTCATCCAATCAAAGGACGCTTAGCCCACGTGGTATTCCGAATGGAATTGTCTTCCCACAAGTAACATATGTCACGCCTGCAGCGTGGGAGCGGCTTCAGGGATACAATTTGCATGAATTGTTGATGGAAATAGCCAACCGAAATGGTATTGCGTATGTTTACTTTTAGCACGAATGTGACGCAGGCTTCTGCACGCAGAACGCCCAGATCCTGCCTTTGTAATAATACAAAATTTGCATATTATTATGCCGTGAAAGTATGTCAGCGTAGAAACCACCTTTATTTTTTTATTGTCGCTGTTTTGCTATGGTACTGCATCTGCCTGCAAGCTTCGAAATTGTACTTGTCATTCGTTGTTGCGGTCGACAATGTAGAACAACAATCATTTTTTTCTGCGCTTCAGGTCTGCGAACGAGTTTACTTGAGCCTCTGCCTTTTATTGCAAACCAAAATTGTAGCTTATTTTGTGATGCTATAATTTTCTGCACTGCAGGAAACGCCTGCTGGCTACGGCAATTTCGCGCTCTGTCTTTTCGATTACATCGCTTGCAGACAAGACTAGTTGCGAGGCACAAATGAAGAATGGAGTTTTGGCTTTCAAACCATAGAATTTATACATAGATGCATTATATAAAATATTCCTAAACAAGTGAAGTAGAAATTACTTAATGGCACTAACAGTCTCGTTATCTTGCGCTCCATTTTATGCATTTTTTATACGTGATGCTCTTTCGAAGATGATTTGGCGAAATTATGCTGTTGGGTGGATCAAAACAAGCTTTTGAGTGCATTGACTGACTGACGGTCGAATTGGGAAGCGTACAACGACACAGCCATAAAGTTGAAAAATTCTCTCGGTTGGTTCGTGTGGTGCCTTTTTTAGCGTGATAGTTTGAAAAATGGCCAAAAGGCTTGCGTGTTTTGAGCTCAGTTTAGTAAATGGTTTTCTTTATGTCTCGAGTTCAGTCAATTATGTAGTTGGAACTTGTATTTAATTTCGTTTTGTTTTTTGGTGAAATCGTTAGTTTTGCATGACACATCTCGGCTGTAAGTTTATCCTGTTTTGGGTAAAACGATATAATAGAACCCTCATAAGTCATAGGACATGCGAGATAAGAAGTTCAGTTTATTATTATTCATTGTGCGCTTGAGATGATGAAACGGAGCATTTCAGAATTGTTTTATTATTTACCTAATTTGATTGTGGGAAGTTTCCACGGATTTAATGAGGGTAGTTCCTTAAAGTTACAGCTCTAGCACGACCTGTCTGTCTCTGCAACATTAATCGATGTTCCTTGCAGACGGTAAATTATAATGCAGCAACGTTGATCTTCTCCAGATGCGGAAGATGGTTTATGAGTGTAATTTAATCTTTACTGGTCGGGGAGACGCATACCGTAATATCTTTGAAATTACGATGATGCTACTTCTAAACTTCCTGTTCCGTTACATAGATAGTTAACGGGTCGAAATAAGAGCTTCGGTCGCCATGGGCGTTTCCACTCCGAGACTGTTTTTCACCTTTGAGGTGCTTACTGGAGTGAATGTAATGTTAGTAGATGTCTTGATAGGATGGGACCATCCTGAAAGCTTTAGCTCGTTTTACACGGTATGTGGTATTTCTTTAGAGGTTCGCCTGCAGGCTAGTATTCTGGGTGGTAACTGAGAAACGAATCCGCATCTGTGAACTACAATGCGAAGGTGTTGTTTGCTTGAAATTATGTAACGCGATGAACTCAAAACTACGCTGTGGTCTACAGTAGAAGCATGGATTATTGTTCACCATGAGTGTAAATCGTAAGCCAGTATGTTGTGGTTTCTGATATTAATATAAAAAATTCACAGACATTTCCATCGGCTTTTGATTCTATGTGGACTTCTGAAATAAAAGCTCTTGTTCCAGAAGAAAAAGCAATACGAAAATTTTACTTGCCAGCTGCATACGACTGCAACACTGTGTGCATCCTATTGGGTGGATGTTCCCATGCCCTAGATTATCTAGGGTGGTTTATTATTATTGCAGGTCTTATTTGAATTTCTGAGCAAGCAATGAACATTGTTATGTTACCAACGAGATTCTCCACCAGACAAATAAGTATTAATTTAGCAGAAGCCCTGTAAATAATGATTCTGTCTACTAGGGCGCTTTCAGAGCACAACTTATATACCATGTTTCAAAACTCTCTCCTTTGGTCCTACTGGTTAGGAACAACCTTTCGCTTGAATACGTTCGTAAGCTGGTGAGTGATAAACAATTACAATTTCCTTTCAACGCAGTATCTTTCCTGATTTAAAATATGTTTTCTTAATGCCTTCCGACACTTACTTCCTACAACCTTCCATTGCGGTAGCCAAGAAGGTAGTCAGTTGTCTGGCACAACATCTGATCCTTTTCATAGTGAAATAGGCACAAAAATTGCGACGGTATAGAAACGTTTAAAATTTTGCTCAACAGGAAGCCTACCCAGATTGATTGAGTTGTTTTTATTCACGCTGCATAAAGTTACAGCTAGAGATGTTGCAGAATTGTGTTTGGGTATGGCTTCCAAACACAGACATAAAATTGGAAAAGGGAGATTGAGTTAATTACGAGCGCCTACGCAATTACGTCAATTTCGCCTTCAATATAAAAACTCGTGAAAGTTTTTTGATCTTTTTAAAAGTGTAATCAATTTCATTTATTCTTGTTACGCCTACAGATAGGAAAGGTTGATGTGGCTTGCCATTTTTATTGGTTGTTTACTAAAAATGGTACATAGGACCTTTCGAAAAACAAACTGTTTATTGGACATATTACATAAGCTGTTTTGTTCAAACTATTGTTACATGGTTCTCTATATTTAAGTGTTGCGCGTAAGAGAGTAAAAATTAATTTGTTAGCAAGCAAGATTTAAAAAAAGTGTAAATAAATCATTTGAGCATATCAATTAAGACATGTACTTAAGGCACCTGGTTCGTGCAATGAATCTTGCCTCGCTATATGAGA
Organism: Wyeomyia smithii; assembly: GCF_029784165.1. Lineage (NCBI taxonomy): Eukaryota > Metazoa > Arthropoda > Insecta > Diptera > Culicidae > Wyeomyia > Wyeomyia smithii. The sequence continues at coordinate 78,044,446 of NC_073696.1, forward strand.
ATTTCACCGTAATTTGTGCTTCATATTACGCAAACAAATATCGTATCGAAGACGAAAAAAGCATGGCAGGAACGGAACAAAAGATTTTACATTGCTTATTTTTCACGTCTGAAATCCCGTAACAGCTATGTTTTAGAGAACGCCTCAAAATTGTAATGATCCTGATAGCTAGAAATTATGTTCTTCCGATTTGTTTCCTTTGTGAATTTTCAAAGTAAACTTTGTCATGCATTTGGTCCACGAATGAAGACTCAAGAAATAACTTTGACAGTTGGCTTGATGAAAACAAATCGTAACAGATTGCATACAAGCCTGAGGAGTATGATACAACACTTGTATTCGCAATCTTGCATGCAAACTGCTCACAAGGGATTACTTTTGCAAAAATATTATAACCAAACACGATTGTTCATCAACGCTGTTGTTATGCTTCGTGGCAATTTGGGAATGATGAATGAATTTGAATGCAATAAGGTGACAATCGGGAGCTCGGTTTGCTTTAAATATTTTTGAACTGGGTCTGTGATATAAAATGTGTATAGCAATAAATGATAAAAAGCGAAGTGTTGAACAATAAATTACAAAAGTGTTTCATTGCGGACAGATATCTAGAAAGTTTTTGAAACTGAGAATATTTTTTTATAGCGAAACTAAAACTTTCCCTCGTAAAGTTGAGCCGTAGGGATTGTCCCAATAAATGTTTATTATGTACTCAACCTTTAAATACTTTACAGTGCATTAGACTTTTTGGTTTATTAGAATCATGCAGAAGTTTGAGTTTCATGAGTTTTCCTGCTTGCTGTTTAGCACGATGTTGAAAGTATGATTCGAAAAGCGGGTAAAACACTCTGATCACGATGAACCGAAGGTGGGTAACAAGCCAGGAGAATAATGCAAAATTAGGCAGAACTTAGGTCTGCATGATTTTCCAAAAGTTATTATACGGTACTGATTGCTATATAATTTCACTTTATTATTCATCGAACAAGTTCTGCTCAAGAGTGGTGGGCAGAAACATCCAAGCAGAAAACCAGATGTTGTATTATCTAGAGAACTTTAATTGGAATACATGCTATTTTTGTCGTTAAATAGATCAAAGCTTTTAGTGGTGATGTGCGGTAAAAGGTTATTGCCAAAGACAACATCCACACTCCTGCAAGCTACGGAAGTTTTCCTGAAAGTCAACTTTGCCCGACGGTGTTCCGCCGAGCGATAAAAAATATCTCAGTGTAGTATATACATTCATAAAAAATACAGCAAAAAAACACGTGCAAACGTGAAACGAGTGAGTGGTAGCAACAGTGACATTCGTGACGGTGGTGAATGTGCGATAATACTACATGAAAGCTCGCTTCGAAAACCTTACCTCCGTCTACATTCACGCAGACCAGCCCCGGACAGCAGTTCTCGTTTGAGTAGCAGGGCTTTCCGTAGCAGGCATCGTCTTCGACGCGTTGGTTTTGTTGTTCTTCGTCTAGAATTTCATTCTGAAAACAAACAGTAGAATTTTTGTTAATCACTAATGAGTCCTCGAGGGTTCGTACATTTCACTAATTAGTAAAAATGTGCTTTTTCACAACGCGAATCGGTTATGTAGAATTTCTGTAACGTATGCTAAAATGCGTATACACAATATTTTGATATATTTTAAGCGGAAACCCTATTGAATTGAGTGCCTTTCAAATGTTGCAAGGGATTTGAAGGGAAATTCGCAAAAAGGTGGCCTTTGACGCTCGAGTAAATAATTTTATAAATTATTAATTTGCCGAGTCGGTAAGTGTAGAGCAATAACAGAATAACTCGATCCTTCGAGTCGCTATATTGATTCTTGCTAGAAGCTATACAGAATTGACTAAATAGCATTAACTCTTAATGTTTGCGGCAATTTAAAATGGTTGAATGGTTTAAAAGGTCAAGGCCTTCGTAACTTTCGTCATCACTGGTAAAACCTTTTACGTTTCCATAGTTGTTAGCTTAATTTAATCATCAATACTTCTGAATCATATAAGTTACTATACTGTCAATTGGATAGCAAATGGAGAATAATTCATAACAGTACATCATTATTAGTCCAATAAACCATGTCTCCACATCGTTAATAAACGTCATTATTGTTGTGGTTGAGAGCTGATTTGTCTATTACTGACATTATCGCCTGGAACGGCAGAGAAATCAATAGACTCGTCCTGAATTATGAAAAGGTGTTACTGCTACTATCGATTAGAAGTTACGACTGAAGCGTGACGTCAAACGCAGAGGGAAGATATCACTTTAATTAAATTGGCTTTTGATCTTACTTCACGTTAAAAACATACAAATAAACAACTCATAATATTATTGATTTTAGATGAAGTTTTTAATTTTTATACTCATAGTTAGGTACTTTGAGCTGTGTAGAGCAGTAGTTTGCAGTCATTTTTGTAAACATTTGGCATTGTTGCAGAACTCATTCTAGCAGGGTGGCACATGAAAAGTATAACAAAACACGAATTAATCCACCTAGCGGTGTAACCGGGTCTTTTTTTTTTTAAAAATGTATTATTTATTAAAATAGATTAGTATGTAAACTAAAATACTCATTAGAAAAAAATATATCAGACTGTTAAATCTACGCGTTTCTGCTCAAAACAATGATTTTACGGCAATCAAAAGTGTCTTCTTAAATCTACTTTTATGTAGGCTAAATCTTATTGAACATAATAAAACTATGATATACCTTTATTAAAGCACTATCAGCCTTTGTAATTCTTTGATACAACTTAAAACCATCGTCGAATTATTTAAGTTTAATTCCTATACATATAATATTCTGATATTTCCATTAAATATCAGTTTTTTAATGACATTGAGCTTAAATGGGCATACCAAGATAATTATTTGGGGAATTGTGCTTTGATCCTACCAAATAAAACAAGCCTCTTGATAGCATTGTGAAATAACATGAACATTTTCACGAAGAAAGTTGAACAAGCACCAAGCGATTGGTCATTGAACTACCACAATTAGCACTGCAACTCTTACATTACGAATTTCTGAAACTCAGGTGTATTTTACGTGAAATTTCGATTTTGGAATATAACATAGCGCACCGAGCAGTAACTAACACATTTCCTAATAATAATGGATTCTGCTGTGGTAAGTTCAGATCTGAAGGTCTGCCTTTAAATATTCCGGCTAAAAAAGCCACCTATGCGCTGGTTTATTACGGTCTCTATAGAGCTTTTTGCCTTTCTCCTAGAAAGGTATAGCAATCACTGAAAAAAACCAAAGGTATAAAAGTGCTCCAAAGGATCGAATCTCGTATATCAATCGACTTAGTTCGACGAGCTGAGCATTTTCTGTATGTGTGTGTGTGTTTGTATGTATGTAACGGTCTCCCAATCTCACTCGATTTTCTCATAGATGGCTGGACCGATTTTCATGAAACTAATTGCAAATGGAAGGTTGCCCCATAAGACCCTATTGAACTTCATTGTAATCGGATTTTTAGTTTCGAGGTTATGTATCAAGATGTGAAAATTACAAAAGTTCATTATCTCAGAAACTACAAAACCGATTTGAACAAAATTGGGATCAAAAGAATGGGCTTGTTTTTTGAACCATTTGTGAAATAATTTTATAATGATTGGACAAGTAGTTCAAAAGTTATGCAAAGAAACGTGTTTCAAACACTGTTTAAACTCACTCACTTTTCTCAGAGATGGCTGGACCGATTTTCACAAAATTAGTGTCATATGGAAGGTCTTGTTGCCCCATAAGACCCTATTGAATTTTATTGTTATTAGACTTTAGCTTTGTCCGTTATGTATAATAATGTGAAATCAGGCTATGACAAGAAACTTGTTTCTAAGACTGTTTGAATTCACCCACTTTTCTCAGAGACACTTTTCACAAAATAAGTTGCTATTGAAAGGTCTAGTTGCCTGATAAAACCCTATTGAATTTTATTATAATCGGACTGTAGCTTTGTCTGTTATGTATTAAAATGTAAAAATTATGAAACCCCATTATCTCAGAAACTACACAACCGATTTGAACAAAATAGGTATCAAATAAACGGGCTGTCTTTTAAACCCCTAAATAACAGATTTTATGATGATTGAACATGTAGTTCGAAAGTTATGAAAAGAAACGTGTTCCGAAAACTTTATCAAATTCACTCGTTTTGCCAAAGATGGCATCACTGATTTCAACAATCTTTGTTTTAAATTGAAGGTTTAGTTGCTTTATGACAAGTTGACAAAATCGAAAAAAATGCTGCTCTAAAGCTCATAATAGTTGCCCCATTGAAAGAAAAAAATTCACAGGAAAAGCTATAATTTTTCATTTTTTCTTAGTTTGACCTTCGGGGTAACACTTGTGTTGACCAGTGTAATCGGACTTTTATTTTATCCATTATGTGTTAAATTGTAAAAATATTGAAAATCTCTTCTTTCAAAGGTCGACTTATTTAAAGAAAACAGGTGTCGCCAATTCGGATTTCAAAATGAAGTATGAAGTTGATTCCTGGTCTCTAAGCATCATCCCGGGTACTGAAAAACTCACATTGGGTAAGGTTTGTCCCTTTTAGACTGGTAGAAACCGGAAGCTACTGTCTAGAAATTTAAAATGGCGTCGATTTCTGGCCTCAGGGTATCATACCGCTTCTCCAAATCATATTGGATGATTTTTTTTTTATAATAGGGGGATTTGTTAGTAGCTTAAGTATTTATGATAAATATTAGTAAATAATGAGTATGTGTGTCCAATCACAAATGGTGACTTCTCAACAGTGTTAGTAATTTGTAATTTTAATTGTTAGGATTTGTTTGCTTTCGCAATTAGGACTTATCATTCGTAGGGTTTTAAACCTACTTGTCAAGAAAGGAAAGTAAACTTACAACTAACTTAAATGATAACTTATTGGCTATAAAGAGAGCTAATCGTAGCAATTGAGGATTGCAACGATTTTTGTCGAAAATTGTTAATAATTTTATTTGACATAGCTTCTAATGGTTCAACACCAGTAAGTCTATGTAATTCGAGTGTACCAAACCAAGGAGGACGCTTCAAAATCAATTCAGAATTTTATTCTGAATCCTTTGAAGCGTTTTCTTCCTTGTTGAACAGCAACTCGACCAGATCGGTACAGCATAAAGCATTGCTGGTCTAAAAATTTGTTTGCAAATCAAAAGTTTGTTCTTTAAACAAAGTTTAGAATTTCTGTTAATGAGAGGATATAAACATCTCGTATATTTGATGCACTTGGCTTGTATACTCTCAATGTGCTCTTTGAAAATAAGTTTTTTATCGTCATATTGGATGATATTTGTCACTTTAGGCTGTTGATCGGAAACTGTCGCCATCTTCGCCATTGAAATACCCAGATTAGGCAGTTCGGCAATTTTATGATGGATTTTATGATTTTATGATTATCAGGCAACCAGAAGTGGTCATCTGGATTGAAAATTGGGTTTTAGGTTGGATTCTGGCCACTGGGTATAATCCAGGTTTCAAGAACCCATATTGATTGGTATTTGGCCATTCATTGGATGCCTCTCAGAAACGATCAGTAATATCAACTGCGTTAAAGAACTTAAATTTCACTGATAAGATCATTCAAATTAATGTATAAGGAACAACATTTAATCATACATTATTTGAAATCTACTGACTAACGTTGACTTAAAGAATCTGAATATTTATAAGCAGTATATCAGTACAAATCGATTATACCACAATCGAAAACAAAATCGCATCATATAGTTGAAAGAATTTAACGTTATTTGCATGTATATGTGTTAATTTATATTCATATCGTCGGTTTCGTGCAACACTGGCACAACTCAAAAAACATAGTTTCGAGAAAAACGCGTTTGAAAATTTGCGTCGAAAATTTATTTTTCGATTTTCAAGAAAACTTCGTAGTTTAAGATTACCAATCCTTATTTAACACCTTTGGGTCTATTATGCACATATTACGTGCTCACGTTGTCCAAGTTAAAACCTTATTTTTACTAACTTTATGGAGAAATTTCGATTTGTGCAGCAAAGGCACTTCTACTCATAACTCTGGAATTTTTGTGATTTTCGAAATGGGATTTCGTGTGATGAAACTTAACAGTATTTGGCATCGTTTGCCATCAAAAACTCAAAAATGCAAAATTTTGAGTTGTGCATGGGTTGCACGAAGCCGATGATATGTTAAATTTTAAATGTTCGGTATAGTTGTGCTGTTGGCTACCAAAAATTTGTTGTTTAGAATGAATAACAAATTCAGCAGAAATAATCAAGGTGTATTTTTTTAAGTGTTGGAGTAAATCTATTTTAACAAATTATAAGTTCGAAGGAGAAAGGCTGGGTCTCACCGCTAGGTGGATTAATTTAGGTTTTTTTCCATCACGATACCTTAACAAAACTGAAACCAGAAATACTAATTTTAAACTGTGGTTTATGTCTTTTGAAAACCTTTTAAATTTCATGACAGAACGGCACAAGATCAAATGCACTCTAACGTTTGCGATAAAAAATAAACTTTTTTTCAGATGGTGATGAAAAAAACTAAGATAATTGAGTTGGATAAATTTTCCATGGAAGGTAATAATGTTAGCTTCCTCGCAATTTAACGTCGGGATACGCAATTAACGTCGGCCTTCCGGCAGTTAACCGGAACATTGCGTGTAGGCATGTTTTTAAGCTTTTTCTTCATTTTTTTATTAATTCCTCCTCCGTTTTCGCGACAAAATTGTTGGAATACACTTTGCGTTTCAAGTTTGCTGGGAACCCTGGGCGGATTCGCCAACTTTGGTACCACATCGATATTCTGACGCTCCATCTCCTCCAACGATCGCTTCGAGTAGTTGGCCGACGCCAAATCTGGCCAGAACACCCTGTCTTCGCCCTTATGGTATTTCTTGATGAACGACGCAGCTTCTGGCAGGCACTTCGTTCTATAAATTCCCCCGTTCACGGCTAGCCCTGAGCGGAAGAAGAGCAACTTTGACATCCGTTTCTCGCTGATTGTCAGCCACAGCCGCACCTTCTTGGGGAACTTGGTCTGTGAAAAAAACTTCACCTCGGTGCTCACTTCCTTCGCGGGGAAGGTAAAATACGAAGTGCCCTGCTAATCGTTGCCATCCAGGGTGAGATAGGTCTCGTCGTCCATCACCACTGCCACGTCGCGATTCGCCGGGAATATCTTGACCATATTATTTAACCGCTGTCGCTGCGTCATTGCCTGCAGCTCCGAGACCAGTGGACGGGACTGCCGCTTCCTGACATGTATGTCCATGTTCTCCAGATACTTTTTCACTGTTTTACCGCATGCACCAACCTCCCGGCCAAAGGCACGCAGCGATTTAGCCACTTGTCCCTCGGTCTTTCTCTTCAGCATCCTTTTAAGTTTCTTGTCTCTCAGGGTTGTTGGCCGTCCGGAACCTGGCTTTCTTTCGATGCCCTGGTCGTTGTCCAATAGTTTCAAGATGTTGTAGATGCCAGAATGGGTGTACCCGGCGTCCACAAAGTGCCGCACGATGTCCGTTTTTGACGCGGCGGGGTACCGTTCTTTGAACGCGCACACTTCTGAACGGAATAGCTTCACTTTTTTCGCCATCACAGTTAGAGTTTGACTGATAGAGCTGTCAAATTTGTTTTGCTAACTCATGGGTTACTATGATTGATGATGCATGAGTAGTTTCGTCAGTGCGATTAAAGGTAAACCCATGAAAAATCGGCAATTTTCGTCCATTTTTTTACCACAAACGATATGCATTCTCGTAAACGAATATGCGTACACACGCATACTATCATACATATATTCTCACTTAAACATACACTCATGTGCACAGATACATCTATACAAATATTAAAATTGAAATTTTGTTTTTGTTTTTCAATGATTTATGATGCATAATCACACGCTTATCTCCAAATAAATTTCGGCAGAAAAATATAATTTTGATAGTTCTGGTTACATTTGAAAGGTATTTTTAGCACTATTCAAATTATATTCGAAGGTATCCCGATCAAATAATTATAACAAGTAGGTAACACAAATATATCTGAACTTGATAGAAATAACAAAGCCTGTAATATTCTTGATATGTCAGAATGATGAAAAGTACAGAATTATATCAAATTCTGTTTTCATACACATGAATGTTCAAAAGTGTGCTTTTTTAAAGCATATTTATAACAAAATTTGTTATTCAATTAACAAAATTTTAAACATTCTAACTAGTTCTGATCTTTTATTGCTAAAAACTTTACAAAACTTGCTATAATTTGTAATAATGAGTAAGTAATTTTGATAGAAATTCTGATATTTTAACTATTAACGAGACCAAGTTTAACAACTTGTGTTTTATTTTGTGACGAACAAAAAGTTCGTAACAATATATTAAGATATGTTATAATCCTGATATTTTTGAGTGATCGGGATGCTGTTACTTCTAGGATAATTCATATATTTTGAGAAATATGATTATGTTTTGACGTAGAATTACGTCTCACGGCAATTAATACAGGGGACCAATTTCAATACAGGGATCCAATTTCAAAAACCAAAAACATCGAGAGCGTCACGAAAATTGTCCAATTTCAAACGTTTTAAACTCAGTCAGTTTCCAACCGATTTTCGTCATTTTTGCAGTAATCGATTGGAAAATCAACCAAGCACCCGTCCAAATGCAGAAAGTTATAATCTGATTGTTCGACAGATTGTACTATTGAAAATTGTCGAGCCTTGTCGAAACGCAAAAGTCGACCTCTGATTGGTCGCACAATGCTTCTTTCCCTAACAAGGTCGACAGAATATACCTAGTTGACTCGGAATGCGCACTTTGTGTTTTATGTATAATTCATTCTATGACTGTACCGATACCACACGGACGTTGGTTGCTGATCGTGACGAAGAAAGAAAAGCCTGGCTGATCGCGCTGGGCCTGTTGATACTTAAGCACCTATCTATCTGGCGGCTGTTATGGAGTTTTCGGTAGCTGCAGAACTATCGGAAATGGCAGGCAATTCTACTAGAGAAAACGGGAGAACTAGAATCATCGGCGATTCGGTTATCCGAAATGATGATAATCGAACAAACTTGCCAGTGTTGTTACTGTTGTAAAACATAATAGCACCTTTTGGTTCTCTACAATTATGTGATTGAAGTAGTTAAGATTTTTCATCATGTGTAACAGACGGAAAACCACAAATTTCAGTATTCGCAAGCCAAGTAAAATTCAACATTGCCTCAAAAACGTGTTGGTGGCCCTGAGAAGGGCTGGTTGTAATTTATACTTGTTCTCGTGCTGGATGGCAGCAGATAACAGAAATGCAGCACTTACGCTATTGCGTCTTAAAACAAAACGGTTATAGTTTGACATCACAGCAGAATTTCCACCCTCATACTTATGTCTACCATAGGCAATATCGAACCCAAAATGAATTAGATGTATTTTTCGTACATTAGTATTACGACATACAGAATAAAATTTTTCGAACGTTGTAGAATGTTATAACTGGAAATAATTAGGTCACACCTCTTTTTCCAGTTATACCATTCCACAACGTTCGAAAAAGTTGTTACGTCAGAGCGGATATCGCACGCTATCTGACCATGAAGCATTTATGCGATAATCGGCATTTTTAAAGGCTACTAAATGTATTTGGAAAAGTTTAATGAATGGTTATTAATAAACTGCAACTGAGGTTTGATGCTGCTGCAAATGCACAGCAGTGTTATGTTTATTACGATTTGTTTATACTGTGCATAACAAGCAGTATATATGAAACAAATCCGATTTCAAACAGAAAAGTTCGGCACGTTCTGCTCACGATGCTGAGTCTAGTTTAGAAAATTCACAACACTTCATTAACAAGGATCTTGAAGAAGACGGTTATAGTTTGACATCATAGCAGAATTTTAACCTTCAAACTCATATAATAACATAAGAAAAGTATACAGAAAAATATAGCGCTTCACACCATTAAAAAAATCCTTCTAATCGAGTGTATTTCCAAAGCTATCGCAAAAAATTTATTGACATAAGACAGGCTGTCGTAATTCTACGTTAACCTTGCAGTTGTATCTTAGAAACAACTTCTTCAACTTTTTTACATTTCTTATGGGATTTGAATCTTATATGCTAATCTATTCTAACAAATAATAGATTTTGTATGAGAAAGGCAAAGTCACAGCGCTACGCTAATCACACTGAATTAACTCGTGGTTTTAAAAGGATCCAGCACTATTCAATCTAGGAAAAATATATTATACAATAATAGGATATTCACATTAATGGTATGTATCAAGAATAAACAATATAAATAGTTCGTTTTTCTGGGCCACCACAAATAGCACTGAATAGTTTGATGAATAATTGTATACGTACGAAAATTCATCTTTGTCGAGCTCTTCATAAAATCACTATACACTTTACAGTACACTTTCAATCAGTGTTGATAGTCTCACTCATAAACAGTACGAGAAATAGATCATTGCACGGTGACGTCACAAAAAAGAAAAAGAAAGAGATTTAACGGTGGTCGCGGGTTTGTTTACATGGACTTAAAAAACGATTTACTGCCTGGTAGAAACGAATTCGCATAGGCGATAGTTGTCCGATCTTTTTCGTACTCGTATCATTCATTTTCACTCCTATCACTGAACAGTGATTGGAAAAAAAATTCTAACACCTTGTAAACAAACCGTGGAGAATGTCAAAAAAGTGAGGTTATTTTTTATGCAATGATCTATAGCTTGAATGGAGTATTCTCCAGTCAAGCTATTTCTCGTTCTTTCCGGCTGTCTTCCTTGCTCGCATTCGCTCCCGAGATCATATGCACACACGCTCGCCTACTCTTTTACTCGCGTGTAGTCCCTTTCTCGCGAGCACAATCAGCCTAGTACAATTGTTTCAAGATGCATTACGATTGTTGAGGAGGGACAAAAATAATTATTTCAAATAGGGTTACGGACTACTTCAGTAGCGGTTTGCTTTGGCTGGTTTTGCATTAGACAGCTATAAAAAACATAGGGGAACTGTTCCATTATTCATCTCAGCCCATATATTCATCTTATACAACAATATTTCTAAATAAACGAATCTGCTAATCTATGGAATGGATTCTTCTTAGTTCAATTTAGATTTCTCATAAAGTAGAATTCTCAAAGAACCCACTTAAAAGCTCTAAATTTGATATTTTAGTCGGGAATCTGTACTCGAAAACTCATTTATTTCAATCACCTACCGCAGAAAACATAATCCATGCATTGTTCTATACGGCTAAAACGGGAATCGTTCAGCAGCCAACCAAAGTTTTTTTTTTCATCACTAGTGAACCACTTTTTAGTTCAATCACTAAACAAAATCACTCACTACACAAAGAATACTTTAATCTTCAAAATGTTTACCTCAAATTTCCAAAATCAAGCTTTGCATTGCGAAATATATGAGTGAATTTTTACAAATTTTAAACTTCAACTGTATGTATTTTCATCTATTTTCACTGCGTTGAAGAAAATCAAATATTGCCAAATCAGTTTCTGTTAATACGAAAAAATCATACTGAAAATGTTGAATTATTCCGACATAAGGCCGATACAAATTTTATTTTCATTTCATGGCACCCCCCCCCCCCCCTTCAAAAATGTTGAAAATTGGAAGGGGAAGAAAAAAAAAGTTCAAGCCGTTTCGTTGATATTATTGACGTTTCGACAGCGTACATGCTTAATTTAGCAACAAACAACAGTCCAGTAACAGTGAAAGTGTCATCAAAAGGCAAGCCAAATGATTAATAACGATAATAATGTGATTTTTTTCAACACATTTTTGCATGAAAGTTACAAATGTCGTAACTTGCACACAATTTTTTATGAAAGCTGTTCCTTTTTTTTCTTCTCAGTGTTATTTATTTTTTGCCCTCCCCTTAGCTAACTTTGATAACCGTGGACATAAAAACTATACAGTGGTTACCTTGGTTACCAATTTTGCACGTAAACAACTACAGCGGATATCTAGGTAACCTACTACGACGGGCTGCGGCTACGTTCATTCATGATAATATGATTCATTCATGATTAACAGTGTGATGAATATGGGGGCGTCGTGAGATGAATAATTGAGCAGTGATTTAAGTTATGAGATGGATATGGGAGCGTTGTGAAAAATGGTTCGTTTTACAAAATTCAATATAAATCCAGCTAAGTATACTAAATATTCAATGCTGTAAGAGCATGTAAGCGTATTTTGTTATTTTTTCAATGATTTCGTGGAAGTTTTGTGTTTAATCCGTGCTTTTTTCGTGAATATCGGCTCAATGAGATGAATAATGGAACAACTACTATATCGAAGCAGTCCGATACCCTACACGTTCCAGTATGCGATACTTTACAGATTCTTCCCCCACGTTCGCCTGTCGGTGCACGAAGCAAAACTGGGTAGATGAAGAAAGCATTTCTGTTTTCGAGCACAGTTTTTCAAGCACTCTTCCTAGTCGAGCAGTTTTAGTCGAGTACTCCTACTCGCTAGCAGGAACCCGTGTACTCTTTTACAGTCGCTGAGAAGCAATATAAAAGAGTTTTTGCGTGTCGGTGCGTGCTTGCTGCTTCTCAGATATGTCTCATTCTCAAGCAGAAAGGAAAAGAAAGGTTTTGCTTCATGCTCGCTTCGCAACGCTGCTCCCAATCTACTTCATTTTTTGATTATAACAATTTTACTCCGGAAAATGATAAATGAAGTAGATTGAAAGTATAATGTAATGTAAAGTTTGCACAGCCCTTCGTCAACAATTCGGTCGTGTCTCGAATACAACCTTCTACATTATAAGCATGTAATATTGTCCACATATTTCGATAAACCTCTGACTGGAAAAATTACGGATAATTTGAGAAAAGGCATATTTTTGTAATTCTTTTTTTTAAATTAAAAATATCTCGAGAACACATGCTCTTAAGAGTTGATCATTTTGAACTGCAGAATTTAGAATAAGCTCTAGAAGCATTTAACATTATAAGAACAAAATAGCTCTTGAAAAATAGTCGAAACTTAAATACTTCAAAACCGAAATTTATCGATCATTCCTTATCTCCGATTTTTAACAAAAGTTTTTTCGGCACGCAAATGTTCAAGTCTAAGTCAACCAATGTCTCTTTTCATTTCGCATAATTTTTACTCTAGTTTCGCACTATGAATATGTGGAATGCATAACGCAACATTTGTGCAATGACTACTTTGACAAAAATTAAAATCGGAATATTTTTATGTATGACAGCGGTTCTCCACCTGAGGTTGGCGTACCCCGCTAGAGGTACGCGAAAGCCTTTAGCGGGTATGCGAGAATAAAATCACTTGGCGGATGAAGCAATTTATCTTTATGATACTTGTTTTTCAAACTTGCTCTTAAAACATGACTGTAGCAATCAACCAAAACAAAAACTATGGTATTTAAAACTTGAACCTAATTACAACAACATGATCTACCACTACTTTCTCCCACTCTACAAGAAAAACCAAGTCGGGGGTATAATTGATTTTAAAAATATCGCTAAGAGGTAATCTAATTTATACTACAAAAACCACACAATTTTGGCTAAAAATTGATGATTTTTGGAACTTGCAGAAAAAAAAAACTAAAAGAGTTAAAATTTTTCAAGTTTTTTTTTTCAAGTTAGTGTATATTTTTTCGTACGGACAAAATCAAATAAACCGTTCTGGGTTTGAAAATATTTTTTTTTATCATTAACAGAAACTCTGTTCTGGAGATAAGTCCAAAGTTTGATTCATGTTTGAAAGTTTGATTCATGATATTTCAACAAAAAAACCTCTAGTGAATTTCAAAGATCAAGCTGTGGCACGTTGAGAACTAACACGAAGAACTTTTCCCTCAAATTAACAAAAAGATACTAACGGTTACGACCGTCTAATGCGTAATGTAAAGCGCAAAATAAAACATTCATTTACCACGAGCACGCAAGCACGAGGCACTCATAACTTTCATCCGTTGGCGTGATCCAAAATACGCTAGTGGTGGCGTAGAATCTTTCATGAGGTTGCACCTGTTACTTTCGCTCAAAGTTCGTTTCCCAAAAGGGCCTTTAAAATCGAAGATTACTAATTGCTGTGGGTATGTAGGTATTCAACACCTTATCCTAAGTAAAAGAATCTATTTTTTTTTTTCAAAATTAAAAAAAAAACGTCAGAATACCATCGAAACACAAAGCAATATCAGCCATCTCAATTTTGTTTAAAAATAGTTAATTTGTTAACTTCATTTGTCGCATTTATCGGATCCCAAATTGAGCTTAAATTTATAAACCTTTTTCGTATGACACTGGATTTACCTTTCACGTCCCTCGTCAGAGCTGTACGGATTTCATTAAAAGTGTATTTGTGTGCGTGTCAACCTTTTCGGATTATATCGCACCCATCTGAATGCACGGATTCAGTGGGTTACTGCGGAGTTGCCTTGATTAAATTTGTGGGTTTTTACTGTAATTCAACCTCCTTTGCCAGAGTGGAAATTTTCCACTTCTGATGCTGACATCAAAAACATTTCATAGGAAATGGTTTAATGCTAAATTTCCTCTAGAACTAGTCAGCCTATACAACAGAGAGACGCCGAGACACTCACCGTTAAGGCAGCTGTCAACATCAAAACGGGCGAGCTGTATAATTTTGCATTGCCGTTATCCGTTTTGATGTTGACAGTTGCCTTAACGGTGAGTGTCTTGTCATTTCTCTAATATACAGGTTCCCTATCTAGAACCAACCGTTTTAGTTTTTCGAATTTTTTGTTGCTTTTTCAATATAAGTTAACGTCTGAAGATAATTTGACGTGTTTGGTTGCGTTATTGCTCAACCGCATTGCCCTGCAGCCCTTTTCAATTTTGGTTTCGTAAATATATTTGCGGCAAAGTTTATTATGCGTCAATTTCTGTGCTTGTTGCTGTTATCGCATTGCCAAAATTCGAACGATAATACTGAGTGACATGGAACGGTGTTTGAGAGGTGAGATTTGGCATTAAAATGTTTGATCAGTAATTAAGGGTTATGTCGAAAGGTTCAATTAATAATGATTAGATGTTTGTTATGTGCAATTGGAAATTTCCGTTCAATCATGATTATTATTGAACTACTTTTTGCTACCCAAAATCATATGTCGTACACTCCGTTCGAAATATGTCAGTCCCATCACATTCTAATTTCCTTCGGTTGGAATCACCTGCCATTTAGTTGGGCATCCGTGCTGCGCTAGGTGGCTTCAGTAAATCGAAACCGAAGGTGACGTTCTGGGGTGATGTCGCAATCTTACCTGCAGAAACGTTTGCGGTCGATACGCTCCGCCGTGGCTGCCGTAGCCCAGATTCGCTAGCATTTCCGGTGAAAATCTGTTGAATAGACCGCCCCATGCGTTCGTGGTGCCAGTGAAGATGAGTATCGCTCCTATTGCCGCCCACAGTGCGGGTGCTTTCATTTTTGCCGGCTGGGTTTGATCTGTAAAATTATGGCAAAGGCCAGAGGTAAGAGATTTTAATCGTGGGTACCTAAATAGGATACGTGTTTGCGTTAGACACTAGTGAGTGACAGTTGTGGGTGTTGAATTAATGAAATTTGAGGGGTTTCGATTGCGTTCTATCTAGTTTTTTTTTGCTGTGCAGCCACTTAGATATTATTACATTTAATTTCAAAGGTAATGTTTTAGATTAGTTTTTGATTCCGATTTTAGATTAGTTATTTTTATTATGTTTAAGATTGAGTTAAAAGACTGAAACTGTAAAATAGTGCAACGGTACCAAACTTTCCTGTATACACCTTCCCTGGCGGCTATAGTTTTCGGGGATGTTTTGGCAGCTGCCTCTGTTTTCCTTGCAGTTGGCTGGTCAAATGTAAGCCGCTGTTGGCGTGCCAAACTCAATCCAATTTGCATATTTTAACTACACAAGCTGGTACGCAAGCTTGGTATCGAATAGAATCAACAAAAAAGACCCCCAAAGGGAGCATCCGAAATGTAGTACCAACTCTAGGTGAGGATTACTACCGACCGTCATCGGGACGCTGGACAACACGGCGTTTTTTTGTTTGTTAACTGGGTTGGCTAGTCAATGTTGCATGTGACACTACTATCCACTTCATGGGAAGTAGAACTGGATGTTAGTACATCTGCAATCGTCAGTTGTCTGGAAGGAGGATTATGTTCTTATAACTTCATTTGAATTCTGACGTTGGAACGAACCCGAACGTAAATTGCAGGGTCGATAGTGATCCGCTGCAATTCGGAGGAAGATTTGTATTGGATTTAGTACGGTGTAATGTATCGAGTTATAAGTTTTAGTATAAATATTTTTTTGAATTCAAAATCTGTGTGAGCTACATCGGTGAAGTTATATTCTTGTTGGTTGCTTAACTTCTGTAACTCAAGCATTAAGAAAAACTTTTTATCCAGTCCTATGCGAGTCGGCTTTTCATCCTTTCCACTTTACGAATCATAAAAACCTCATCGTACGCTTTAAAAAAAGCAGTAGAATATATATCTACTCTTTGGTTTCCATGCCCGATATAAAACGATTAGCTTCAATCATCTTAATAACTCAAACGGTCGACACACACCCAAAAGCTCGACGTGGTAAAAGTTTCACCAAAAGACTTGATCAGAAAGCTTATCAACCATGCTTTGAGTGTATGCGCTTAGGCGCCCCTTTTATGAAGCGATATAAGGCGCGATGAACGTATTTTCCAGGAAGCTGGAAAACAACAACATCCCAAACGGTCTGTCGGACGGACGTTTGAAAAGGCGGCAGTCCGCGCGATGATAAATGGTTGTCGACCGGCACCGTTTTCTCTTGGATGCGAAATCGGACTTGTCACGAGCCGGTGATTTATTGCCTACCGTTGAGGTGTTAAGCTGTAACAGTAGTGTATACTTTGGCTAGTTGCGTTTCATCGTCGGGAATACTCTCCAGTTCGCTCCGTCATGCCTGACATTACTATAATTAAAAAGTATTGTAAGATTTAAATCCTCTGAATTGATAATCGATACCGGCAGTGCGGCTTGGGTGGTTTTCGTACCCGTGACAGGGATATAGTAATTAAATTCGGTGGGTGAAAAGGTGATTAATTTGATATTCCAAATTGTCGATTCTTTTAAATTTGACTATCGATGCAATCGAGGACTCATAGCCTTTTCATTTTACCGCAAAAGACCATCTCAGTGAATCTCTTTTATCTTCATTTTCTGACAGTTAGTGGTAACTTTGTTTAAGTTTTGGGCTTTGTGCTCTTTTCTGATGGAGTTCAATTTATAATTGTTCTTAGAGTACTGGCATTTGAAGCAAGTTTTGGTCACAATTGAAATGATCTGTTATAATTGAGAACTAAACTGCATCGTCCGCAGGGAAACAAAGTTATCAACATCCGTGAAACTCACATACGTGACGTCACCGTGCGACGCTATATCAAAAGTTTGCCAGGATCGCTAAATGTCAGTGTTGATGTAAACATTTTGTTTGCTGATCTATTCTTCTATAGTTTATTAACTTCAACGATAGTTTTAATGGATCTCTCTTCAAGTATTGTCACGAAATCACTTTATATTTGTATATTCAATTCAATTTAATTCAATTCAATTCAATTCAATTCAATCAATCAATTCAATTCGTGATTTCGTCTGCGTCACATTCCATCTTTCTATTGACCGCAAACAATTGAACGCAAGAGTTTGCGTTCTAATAGTCCGAGAACTCGTCCGCCTTCTTGAACGCTTGTATAATAAGCCCATAAAGGGCCACCGGAAGGATTAACGTTCCATCTGTGCAGAACTAATTTTGTGTGAGTCAAGAATAGGTTCTAAGTATTCATAGTTGTGATTTGTTGTGTTTACTACCATCTGTCGAACTCTGATGTTGGTGACGAAATATAAAGAAAAAATCACAGGAGGGTTGTGTGCAAAGCCACGACCGCGAGGTTAAAGTAGAATACTTTTACACAGCTCTACTTACGGCCGCACATTAACCTACGGCCGGGCGAAACGGTTCACGCCGCTTTCCGCGTTTAACCTGGCAGAGGCCTAATGTGCACGGCCAACACAGTAGAAAGGTGTTTTCACATTGAAAATAAGACACGGCTTTACTGGAGTAAGTGTTGGCAAATGCATCTACCGCTAATACCGCCGCTATCGTACGAAAGCGCTTCGTTTCAAGTGGGGAATAATATCAACAACGAAAAATGACGCGCGTCCAAGCACACCCGAACTGTTTCGCCATGCCGCTTCCATTTACTTCCTTATAACATCCGCCTCATGGAAGTACCGGCTGCACCTACCGCTGAGGCTGTTACCATACTGCTACTGGTACCCAAAACTATTAACTCTTCAAAATAAGTGTTTTATTTGTCCTCAAAAGAACAATTTTTCAATTCCATATCGGATATAATGCAATCGCAGCTCTGTAATATTACCGACAGTTATATTCTTCTGAACAAAATGATCCAACTTTTCCATTAGAGGAAGTGCCGGCTGACGTACGGAAAAAATCTCGCCCGATCGCTCGCGTTGGCGTTCGTTCTCAGGCAGAGGCCTGAGACGTGGTGATCAACCACAGGGCAAGTGATTTGTTTAATTTGAAGGCAGCCACAGGCGCAACCCGCTGATACATTCTGTCACCGCTGAGTGCTGATATCTGCTGCTGCTGCTGTCAACGTTGTGGACGGTCCATCCAGCTCACCTTCCGACTAATGAATGTAGCTAGTTTTCCCAGAAACACTCTTTTATAGCCGAAGGGTGCTACGAAATAGGCCACGCCCTATCAGTTCAGTTGTTCCATTCCCTAATGTTCTTCAGACAAATTATTCCACAATTCGCATTTGATTTTTGTATCCAGCGAATAAACACCGATGGTGCTCTCACACACGCAACGGTTTTAACCCGTATCTTATTACGGTTTGTAACATCAAGCGATTTCGTTTGCTCGCTGTTGCGTGTTGCAACTTGGCAGCTGGGAGACGACGAAATTCTGTTTATGCTGATTGATTGAATCGACTTCATATTAGCTCTGCATAGTCGAACTAACTGCTTTTGTGAATGCGTTCTAACAGGGCAGTTTATTATTCAATGTCGGTTATGCTGATCGCAGCCTTTGCGCTGCCCCTACAGTGGGGGGGTTTACTAAATAAAGTAAAAATTAGACAACTACAACAGAATTTGATTGCATCCCGCACAGAATGTCTGCTTGTGTTGATGCCAGAAAATTATTAACCTTCAATTATTTGTTTATTTGCCTTGAAAAAAGCATTTTGCGGTACAAAATCGGTTACTGATTACAACTTTTGAGCTGCCCTAACATTGGGGGAATTAAGATACACGGACAACATGCACTGTGGAAGCTATTTCACATTCAGTAAATTAGACGGGTGAGACAAATTTAAATTGCTAGAATGCAACACAGAATGCTTGTTTGCGTTGACAAAAATTATTAACTTTCAATGACTTGTTTATTTGCCTTGAAAAAGGCATTTTGATGTTCAAAATTGGATTTCCTGATGGCAATCTTCATGCTGCCCCAACACGGGGGGAATAATGGCTGTCTGGCGACACACGCTGAGAAAAACCGCGCTGCTCCTGAGACGTGGTGACCAACCACAGGGCTAGTGCTGCTGCTAAGGAAGGACGACTGCTGTTGTCGCTGTCTAGAACTATTATGAGCGGCTCCGGCTGAAACAGGCTCTTATATAGACCAAATAGCATGTTTTCAATTGCAAGGTATATGATCCTGTCGACCGTGCTTGGGAAGCAAGCATATAACGACCAATCAGAGGTCGATTTTTTCGTTTTGCCAAGGCTTGACTATTTTCAATAGTACGATAGTGTGAATAATTAAATTACAATTATCATATTTTGGGAAGAATCTTAGAAGATTTTCCAATCTATTGCTGCAAGAACGAAGGAAATCCATCGAATACTAGCCGATTTATTAGCATTTGAAATTGGACATATTTTTCACTTTTTTCGGTTTTAGATTTTCATTTCACATCTCTATGTAGCCGAACTTCCTGAGAGAAGTATTCTACTTCAAAAGTTTATGCATATGAAAAGGTTTGAATCTCTGAAAAAAGGTTCACGTGCAAATTTTTATTTTCGAATGCACTATTGCCATTCATATACCGCATGAACAAATTTCAGGGAGTCTCTTCGTCAATCGAAGGTGGTTTTTCTTAATATTGTTTCGAGATGGAAACGTAATACAGAGAAATAATCTTAGATACAATATGCAATATGCAACAGCGTAATAAACTGTAACAATCTTCTGTCATCCGACACGAGATTTGGTTTTTTTGTTGTATGATTAGGAGCTCTTTTGGTCCAGTTCCACTGTTTGTCAATATGAATAAAATTTTGCGAAGCTGGGAAATGACATAACTTGAAGAAAAGCTGAGCCACTTACAATACAACATGAATCTAAATAAACGTCACGTATAGAAAGTGACTCTGTGATGCTGCTTTTTGAATTGATTTTCAGATCATTTTGCCACTAGCTTGAAATTGAAAAGATATGCTAATTATTATACAAAAACTTCGCCTAATGACTATGACTTTTGTGTTCAAGACCTGTTTATTGAAATTTATAATGTGTGCATTTTGAGCGGCACGTATGATTCTACACTATACCATCCTGGTCTACGCTATAGAAGTGGTGATTAATCAAATGCTGCAAAGCTAAACCAAAACTGATTGATTTACTGCTTAACTTTCCATTATAGACCGTTCCGATAATTATAAATACACTTACGATCAACCGTCATTTCAAATAACGTGCAGTATTCAACCAAACGTTGGCTGCGTCCTGTTCTGCCGGTACCCGCATAACTGTCCCATACTGATTTTGGTCACTTTTGAGTTATCATCGGGAATCGACTTAATTATTATCGTATTTTCTGGAAAAAAAAATTAAAATTGATGCTTTTGTATGGAAAAACATGGAAAAAATACCAAGCTGTTTTTGTCCCATATTGAAAGTACCCGCATTACAGTCCCACTGCATAGTGGTACAAACTGCAAACATATAATTTTGCTCCAGATTAGTGTATATCGGATTATTTCAGGCATATAAAAGTATGTCATTTAAATAACTAATCTAATGTTGTTCGTCTGTAGTACAATCTACGTTGCCAATGATACTGCCGGTTGCTGGTTGAATTCATATGTGATGGGACAAAATATGCGAGTACTTTTGAAATGTACCCGCATATTTTGTCCCATTTTGTCTTTTTTTTCAAGTTATATAACGAAAAACCAATTCCATCCATGGTTTTTTGTTCACAACGATAAACTTGTGCTGTCATGAAACTGTTATGGCCGTTGGTTCTGGATGTAATTGCTAGAAATCTGAAAATTCACGGATAATATTAAATCGCCGTTTTCTCAACATGTTGTTTTTCATTATGGGACAGTTATCCGGGTACCGGCAGTGTTGTTTACATCCAAAAGAAACAGATGCTGTCATTTTTTCTAACATTTAGTGCGAAATTTTGAAAATGCGTGGCCTTTCTCCCGAGCAAAGAAAGCGAATTGTGCACAAATGGGGCACCGTGAGTGGTCTTTCTATAAGAAAATTAGCCAGAGAAGAAGGTATAAGTGTCGGAGCAGTTCAAACCACATTGCGGAAGTATTGTGAAGAGTGCACATTTACTGATGCTCCAAGACGTGGTAGAAAACCCGGGCCTGTTGATCCCACAATGGACAAAAAGGTTAAGGAATACTACAAGCGGCATCCTTCAGTATCAGTACGAGATGTGGCGAGAAAGCTTGGAACCTCGGCGAGTAACGTTATGCGTGCCAAGGGAAGAATGGGTCTGCAGACCCGTCGGAAGCAGAAGCAGCCAAAACGAAACCCAAAACAAGCTGAATCTGTGAAACCGAGAGCTCGAAAGCTTTATGACAAACTTCTGACCAAAAAAATGGGGTGTGTTATCATGGATGACGAAACCTACATAAAACTGGACTATAAGACTCTGCTAGGACCACAATTTTATACATCACCGAAGGGAAAGGATGTCCCTGGACCAGTGAAAGCCATTTACACCGAAAAATTCGGCAAGAAGGTAATGGTTTGGCAGGCCATTTGTGAATGTGGGAAAATATCTCGTCTATTCATTACGAATGACACAATGAATGGTAAAATTTACGTGAAGAGTGTTTGCAGAAAAGGTTGTTACCCATGGTTAAGCAGCATAACAATCCTCCAATCTTTGGCCCGATCTTGCTTCCTGCCATTACTCTAAGGATGCACTAGGGTGGTATAAAACAAATAATGTCACATGTGTCCCAAAGGAGATGAATTCTCCACACTGCCCTGAAATTCACCCTATTGAAACTTTTTGGGCTTTGACCAAGGCAAAGCTGAGGAAATATGTCAAACCAGCGGACAATGTTGAAAAATTTAAAAAAGATTGGCTTAAAGTGGTAAAAATGGTCGGAGAACACACTGTGCAAAAGCTTATGAGTAGTGTTAAGAGAAAAGTTAGAGAACTCGCGTATCCTACGAAAAATAATCCCAACTTGAATTGAAACTGGAAAGAAAACACTTATTATCTATATTTCAGAATAAAATGACCTGAAAAATCCTGTATTTTTTGTTTCATTCAAGAAAGAAGATGTATTTATCATTTTCGGAACAGTCTATACTTCACAGCATAGTAATTTTCGCAAAATAGTATAGTCAACATTAGAAATGAAATACGTTTTGAACATCATCTTTCACCAATCTTGGTACAAAAATAGAAAAATTTACTAATTCAATCTAAATTTATTTGAGGAGAAAATGAATAAAAATTGCCTTATATGAAATACAAGTTATTGAGTTAGAAAAAGATATGTTCACGAGTTTTTTTAATTACCCAAACCAGTTTAGACACTATAGTGTTTCTTCAATAGTTATGACATGACCCTTTATAACATTATTCAAACACAAAGCAAATCTTAGATGATATATTCTGCCCACGAAACTCGATTTTCTGGTTTTTGATAGATACAAACTTCGCAGCCAATTCTAATTGTACAGATTGTTCAAGCACCGTGATTCTACTGATTTGTTACTCCAATACCGTGCGACTGTATCGAGTTCAACTGAATGAAAATATTCCATAGTAAATGTACACGTTTTATTTATAAATTAAATTTCAAAATAACTGCGGGCATCATTAATAATATTAGGAAGAGGTTTAGCTTAACGGCGTAAACGTTCGTGATGTACATTATCGAATGGAATTTCACAGAATCGTTTTAATTGCTAATTCATGTATTCTACTCCAACCGTGCAAGGGAAGGCATTCAATTTGCATAAATCGCTACAGTTAACAGAAATTATTTTTCCACGATATATGTTTCATACTTGAAGGCGGCACGAAACATGCAGAGGACAAGTTCAGATTGTAATGGGCTCCATACTGACTCCACCTCTGCCTCTATAGTCAATGTAAGAAGTAGGTACCTACTCTAGTGTTCACAGCCATATGCCTTTTTTCTTAGTTTTAAAATCTAACTTAAGGACAAGTTTTTTAGTAAATCGTGGATTTTTTGTATATTTTATAATCCACCAATTTTTTTTATCTCTACCTCAACGATTCTACTTTTATTTTTAAATAATAGTTGTATTTTATTTTCAGTCTAGTTATTTTCAAATCCATCAAGCACTTGAAAACTTTTGTACTATTCCACTTTATTGGATGCTCATTCTAGAGAGCGACATCTTTGCGCACTAATTGCAATGTGATATCAGTAAATGCACTCTAGCGTCTTCTGTTTCAATTTCCATTCCACTTTTGATGAGCCCCAATGCGGACGCACATGTCTCGTACCAGGTACGGATTTCTTTTCATGTTAAACTAGGGTACGTTTACCGTATGCCATAAGGAGGAATATTTTATTCAATAGCAACTTAGCATTCACCAACTGCGAGGTCAGATTGAAGTCACAACCCTTTGCACCATTCCGTCAGTATACTGTTCTGTATCGCCGCAATCCAAGGCTTCATTGTAGAGATGGTCGGGTATGGGAAACTTTTTACCCGTACACGACCCGTACCCGACTCATCGAAAATTTCCAAACCCGTACCCGACCCGAACCCGAAGTCTGGTTTGTTTAAAATACCCGTACCCGACCCGAACCCGAAAAATATCTATTCTAACTACCCGTACCCGACCCGTACCCGATAGAAAAAAACGCCGAAATTGCCGGTACCCGACCCGTCCTGGTTTTTTTTTTAATTTTTTTTTTGTTCAACATGCCTGGGTACCTCGTACATTTTATGCACTGATTGTCATATGTGGTTTCTCGAGATGATGGCCGGAGCCAGGCTAGAACCGAGTGTGCGTGTGAACGAATGATAATGAACCCAGAGTTTCAGGCGGGTGGTCCACTATAAGGAATCGGTCCACTATGAAAAGTGCATGTCTGGTAAAGTTTAAAATAAACGACGAGTTTTATAAACACATTAAAGGGTCAAACGAATTTTGAAAGGTCAAAATTAATATAGTTTATAACTTGAGAAAAATTTGATAATTCACTTTATTTGCCAAAAACCTGTAATTTTGAGTATAGATTCAGTGTCATTGATAAATTCTAAAAATCAGTAAAAAACAGATATTAAATAAATAAATAAATAAATAAATATTTAAGTGCTTAAGTCCAATATATGGGTGCAATATCATAAAATTTGATTTTTTTATAACTTTTCAAAACTCGGGATACTGACGTTGTTTGACATATTAAAAAAAAATATATCATTACTTTGAAACGCTCTGCAGCTTCAATGATAGCTTGATTTTTTTTGGCCTCGAAGAAAAAGTTGATTTGTAGTTAGTTTTTATTACCTATTATTATATATAATATTGTTTTAATTTTTATAAAAACAATTTTTTTTTGCGAAATTTGGTTGATTTGAGGAGTTGTGCAAAAACTACGTAAGCTGTTTTTGTAAAGAGGACGCCCTGTGGCGTTGCTTGTGGTTGAAGATCATATAATTCTGTTTAATAAAAAGTTAGGGGAGAAGTGCTAAAAAATCATGAAAAATTAAGTCACGTGCTTTATGAACGTCTCCAAAAAAGTGGAATGGAGATTCGTGTTCAGCACCCCAAAATTAAGTATATACCATATTTTTGTCGCATTTATCGACACTTCATTTTTACTTGGCAAGCATTTGTATTAAGTCGCCCCACTGTGCAATGCTCCGCGGTTTTCCTGACAGTTATGAAAAAAGCCCGACAAAAACTCCATTTAAATCAAAACCGTTGCAGGAAGAACTATTCAATCTAACATTAGAAAGCGATAGCATGATGTCATTCCCTTGGTGCATAGACTGCCGACAACTGTCAGAATAGGTATTGGGCAATCTCTCGTTGAGTGATGATGGGCGATTTTCTCTCCGATCTTACCGATTATCGACATTAAGAAAACACCCAGGCTTGAAATGATAAAAATTGAGTTCTCACAATTCACGAAAATTGAATTACCCGTACCCGACCCGTACCCGACCAATTGAGAATTTTTCAAACCCGTACCCGACCCGAACCCGAAGCCTTGGTTTTTTAATTACCCGTACCCGACCCGAACCCGTAGAATATCTTTTGGCGTTACCCGAAACCCGACCCGAACCCGTCGGGTACGGGTTTCGGGTAAAAATACCCGTACCCGACCATCTCTACTTCATTGGTGACATCGTCCTTACCATTTTGCTCGGTACGCTCGGTACGCTCGGTACGATGGATTTCACGACCGAATAAAAAAAAACTTTCGAATCGGTACTCGCCGGTTGTTCGTGACATTATCAATTTTAGTAGGATTTCAACGCTCGCCCATTCGCTTCACACGTGGTCTAAAAAGAGCCATTTAGAATCACATCCACTGTCAACCGTGGAAAGGGTATCTACGTCAACTGACTGCATGTACCTCGTACGAGCGAAGCCCTGCAAAAGAGTGGGAAAAACCCCTTTCGCGCGAAAAGTGTTCCCCTTGGCTCTCGAAATTTATCACTATGCAAATTTTCTTGCATTGGCACAAAATTTATTGCGTGTTCCCACGCCGTGTTACACTCAGAAAGGCAGTATTGATATGCAGGTGGTGTTGAAATAGCACAGATTTTCAATTATTAAGCACCAGCCCTATGCACAATTAATAGCAAGTCTAATCGTGTGAAAACATTTTTTTCTTATTTTAAAATTTTTATTTATATAGAACAGCGGCATGCATAATTAAAAACGCCTGGGTTCAACAGAAACCCAGGTAAGGCGAATTTTCCGTGTAAGAAAACCGAGTCACGTAAATGTGTGCGAGCTGTATCACATTTTCTAGAACATTCGCATGCAGAGCGGCAAGGCTTATGGTAAAAGGATAGCCGTTTGTTATTTTTTTTCTCTGTATGCGGTGGTCATAGTATGTAATTCTTTTGGCTCAGCTAGCGAAGGGCAGCAGCGCGGTGGTGCATATTGATGGAAACCTACATTCAAGTTCACTGGGTTTATCGGTTTTGCTTTCGAACTTAACAAGGGAATCGATTGGGAATCGTACGGCTGTCAGGTTCTAGAATTCTAGTGGCATTCGTAAAGGTTAAATTAAAGCAAAAATAATAGATGTTTAGAAACCGTGTATATTTGAAAAACATACTGAAACGCTCTGCGTAATAATTTTCACTTTCACTGTTATTTTTACCGATGGTAGGTACTTTATGTTGAGAAAGTATTCATCTCACTTTATATTAAAATTGTTCTTCATCTTGTCAAGAACAAACTAAAGCAAAATAGGTCGGTGTTGTCTCCCGGTTGCTTGTCGAGAGATCGTGAGTGTTTGATTAAAATTGTTCCAAGTGAGCAATCGATTTATTCCTAGCGAGCGATAGATTGTCTATCGAGACAATGATCCATCATTCACTATAATGATTTTGAGCGTCGGTATTGCCCAATTGAAAAATAAGCTCCATCATTTCTGGCAATATCAGTTAACAACCGCAGGCGGTTAATTAAACCCAATCTCATATGACGACAAGCCAGTGTTCTGATACCATCCGAGAGCCCGGAATTTTCAATTATTGAATAATATTGAACATAATAATTACAGACAATTTTTACTAATAATATTATTGATGAGAAAAATGTGTTGTACCGCCCGTAAGGTACATATGCGAAAAGAATTAAGGTTTATCACAAACAGAACGTAAAATCATCAGCTGATATTCGCAATTGCGAGTATCAACGTCCAGTGCCGATTTTCAGTGTTTTGCAACAAACCTGGGAACCATATTCACCGCTATAATAAGAATAAACATGATCTTTAGCTGCAACAACTTTGAAATAACGAAGATGTTAAAATAGCTTGGATTGAGCAATCATAACATTTTCAGGAGGCGAATGCCAAATTAGACAAAGCCTCTTTAAAAACAAAAAAAAAAAAACGTTTTCAAGAGACGAGAAGAATTTTTAGACAAATTTTTAAACAAGTAACATTCTCTAACTTTGAAAAACATTCACCATTCACCTTATCCTTTTCACGAATTAGAAGTTGCTGGGGGCTTGGAAATTTGCAAATTGCATTCACTTTCCCTACTCAACAAAGTTGTAAGAAACCCCTTCCTGTTGTCGAAACTTTTTCCAGGAAATTCTTAAAGTTGGCACGGTGTATTGCCAACCACAAGATTTTCTTTTCTTAATTGATTATTCGAACTGTATTATAATTAGAAGGTAGGTAAACTTATGGTGACCTTGATCACTTCACTTCTTTTTGGAAATTTTAAAAAAGCGCTCGAAGTACTTGGAATTTGTCATTAAAGTTTTTATAATTCATATCAAAGTTGTTGCAAATTGTTCTTATTTAATTTTCTTCTGGGTTTTTGAGAAACATGATGAAAATCCATCGACTTTATCATTGTTTTTGCCTTCTTTTTAAATCAGTCTTAAGTCTCAATAAGCTCAATTGCCTTTTATATGCCGTTTCGGAATCAATCTTTCGTGTCATTGAAACTTGTTTAAAAATTTTTGTGGCAAAAACATCGCGAATGGTTGTTTTGACTGCAGGCCGTGGTTTTAGGGATGCTACATCGTCCATATGTACCGGTTTACTTATGGAAATGAACCACGGTTTTTTTAACGCCTCAAAACTGATCGTTCGCCCGAAACCGAAGTTTCGTACATATTCTGATTTTGTTTTCTGCCAATGTATAGATTGTACAACTGTTGCGTTATGTATTTTAAATATTTTTTGTGCGATGTCAGAGCAATCATTGTGTTTTTAAACAGCACACATTGGTTGATTAGGGCTTGAACTTTTGCGTGTACATTCGAAATAAAAACGTTTTGTTTTTTTCATGTTTGTTTGTGTTTATATTTTGACGTAGAACTAGGAAGTTAGGCTACATACTCGGCCACATAGGGATGTAAAATAAAAATCTAAAATCTGTCCAGTTTCAAATGCTGATAAATCGTTTAGTTTTCGTTGGGTTTCCTTCGTTGTTGTAGCAATAGATTGGAAAATCTTCCAAGATTCCTCACAAATGCAGAAAATTGTAATTTTATCATTCAAACTATTGCTCTATTGAAAATTGTCAAGCCTTGTCAAAACGCGAAATCTTGCCTCTGATTGGCCGTTATATGTTTGCTTCTCAAGCACGGTCGATAGAATTATAGACCTAGTAATTTGAAATATATTTGGTCTGTATAAGAGCCTGTTTCAGCTGAAACCGCTCATATTAGTTCTAGACAGCGACAACAGCAGTCCTCCCTTAGTAGCAGCAGCAGGGCAGCGGATACCAATGGCAGCGGATAGCGGCCATAGCTGTGGCATGGCAACGGATAGCGCAGCAGTCGCAGCGAGTATCAGCATCGATAGTAGCAGGGCTAGCTGATGAAGTGGGGCACTTCCTTCAGTGAAATGCTGTCTCTGTGCGATAGCGGGCAGTAGTGAATGCATCCAATAAAAAAAATGCCTTATTTTGACAACACACCAACGTTCTGGGAAGCTTGCGTTCAAAATACATGAACCATCTAGTTTTGAGTGTAACAGCTTTTCACTGTGTTATCTATCACAAGAAATGCTTTATTCGCACTGTCAGTGATGGCATCTTATCCGATATTGAATTAAACAGCAAATTGTCCTTTTCAGGATGAAATAAATACGTAATTGAAGAGTTAATGGTTTATTACGGGAGTCACTTCACGGTGAAATCAGAGTGAAGTGAATACAGTCCAATTACGGGACTCACGTAAGTGAGAAAAACGTCGCATAGTGACATCTGCCGTGAAATTTCTAGATAAACATTCCAAAAGGTCCTATCTGCTCTCATTGTTTTTCCAGAGCGTCTTTTCATTTTGGTAATGGTTCAGCTCTAGTAACTCTCCCAAGCGTGGTTTTCGTTCAAAAGGCTAGAGTGATACCTCCACTACCAACTTGTACAAATAACGTGTCAGAAAAGGTGTTTAATAAATTGTGGTGATTGAATTCGAAGGCCAAGAATTTATTTAGATTAAAACGTATCGTCAGCAAAAAACGTAATATTCCATGTCGTTCATTTTTTGGCAGATTATAAGCATAGACCAAGAAAAGTAGAAACCCCAAATTGCTGCCTCGAGGTACCCTAATGGTGGCGACTAATACAAGAATCATTCACAACTATGAGTTGCGTTCTCGATGACAGATAGCGTCGCATCAAATTATAGTATTTTAGATTACGTGGCAGAATTTCATGTTCAATCGTTTCAGCATAACGGAAAGCTTGTTGTGAGTCCAACGCACAGTAAATATAGTCAACTAGTTAATTCACAGCCTGCAGTTAATGTACTAAATCCAGAGCAGAAACCATACTGTTGATTGTTTAAAACTCTAAGACTTTTGAAGAGCTTATTTAGTCTAATTACCAGTCATTTCTCAAGTATTTTGCTTAAAACAGATAAAATGAGTCTATAGTTATTGACCTGTGCTGTATCAGATAAAACCTCCGCAATCTTTAGAAAACCAGGGTTACTGCCCGTAAACAAAACAGAGAATACACTGTGATATAGCTTGAGAAGGGATACTGGCATTCCATACGGTCCGCAGTTTTTGTTGGTGCCAAGGTCCCTTATCAAGACGATAATTGCCCGCTCAGAAGCGGTCGCAGGGAAATAGAGTTATATAGACTGGTAAGTGTGTTAATTAGAGATGCACCGAATAATAAGGCTGAGAAAAAGTTATTTTTGAAAATTACCGAAAATTCGGATGATCGAATAATGATTTGAACTCGATCTTGTCTAGAGTAATTCACTTTAATTCTAGAGTAATTTGGTTTTTATTTTTCTAATTTAATTATCATTTTTTGTTGATTATTCGGCCTTCAGTTTGGCCGAATATTCGGCTGAACAAAAGGCCGTATATTCAACGAAACATGATAATAAACGGAGAAAAATTAAAAACCAAATTATTCTTGACTTAAAGTGGATTACCCTAGGCAAGCTCGAGTTAAAACCATTATTCTGTAAACTAAAAATTCGGTACTTTCCACAAAAAAACTTTTTCCCAGCCCTATTTTTCGGTGCATCGCTAGTGTTAATATCACGGGAACAATTAATTGTCGTAGCTTAATGTGATACAGAAATACTCCTTGAAACCTTATGCAACTTTTGGCAGAGATGCCAATGTTCCAGTTTGAACTAGATTTTTTCAGTTTTTTTCAAGTGATTCAGTCAAACAGTTTAATCCCAAAATCTTCCACTTCTTTGTATATTTTCCAGTATTATCCAGATTTTTCATTCACTTGAGCTTCGATTGATTTTCGGAATTATTTTTAGAACGTAAATTTTGTAGTTTGATAAATCGTTGTAACATTTCTTAACAGCATTTTGAGTATTCTATCTTCTCGCACGAAACACGGTGAAATTAGGACTGCATTGCATGGTTGAGACAAAAAAAAGTCTTACTTTCTTTATATACAGTGGTGGAAAAAACAATAGGTTTAAGCCAGTAAGGGCGCTATATTCTTGGTTGGTCAACAAAGGAGTGTGCTTTCTTAGCTTTGTCACTCCCAACGAATTATATTACTTTTTACATACGGATCGGTTGGTACGGATTGTCCCCGTTCTTAGATTATATTGTATTATATTGCGCTACACAGTAGGTCTGGTCGTTGACAAGAAAAATGTTTGGAAATAATTTTTTGAGAAAAATGGTGGATATCATCTTTCAGGATCCTTTCAAGTACTGGCTGTGTTAGTGTAGACTAGACTAGACTGGTGGTGGAAAAAATAATTGGTTTGAGCATTGCTTATAAAGTCATCTGCATTTCAACCTATCAAGTATGAAGCAAATTTGTACGCAATTTCTGTGAGAGATTGCTCATATTATGGGCAATGAATAGAACAAATTCATGGTAGGGGACTGCTTCATTATTCATCTCATTAAGCCGATATTCACGAAGAATGCACGGATTAAACACCAAATTTTCACGAAATTATTGAACAAATAAACATAATACGCCAACGTGCACTTATGGAATCGTTCAGCATTGTATATTCAGTAAACTTAGTTATATTTATCCTGAATTTTGTAAAACAAACCATTTTTCACAACGCTTCCATATCCATCTCAAAACTTGAATCACTGCTCAATTATTTATCTCATGACGCCCCCATTTTCATCACACTGTTAATCATGAATGAATCACATTATCATGAATAAACGTAGCCGCAGACCGTCGTAGTAGGTTGCCCAGATATCCGCTGTAGTTGTTTACGTGCAAAATTGGTAACCTTAGTTACCACTGCAGTGCTGTCGATTCATGTCAATTATGTCGGAATAATTCAACATTTTCAGTATGATTTTTTCGTATTACCAGAAACTGATTTGGCAACTTTTGATTTTCTTCACCGCAGTGAAAATAGATGAAAATACATACAGTTGAAATTTGGGAATTGTATGCTTATTCGAGCTTGTTTTTGGAAATTTGAGATGAACATTGCAAAGATTGAAGTATTCTTAGTGTAGTGAGTGATTTCGTTTAGTGATTAAAATAAAAAGTGGTCCGATAGTGATGAAAAAAAAACTTTGGTTGGCTGCTGACCGAGTCTCGTTGTAGCCGTATATAACAATGCGCGGATTTTGTTTTCTGAGGCAGGTGATTGAATTAAAAGAGTTTTAGAGTGCAGACGCCCGACTATAATATCAAATTTAGAGCTTTAAAGTGAGTTTTTGAGGTTTCTACTTTATGAGAAATCTAAAGTGAACTAAGAAGAATCCATTCCATGGATTAGCAGATTGGTTTAGTTAGAAAATATGCGTTTTTACCTGTTTTTAATTGTGTTTTCATGTTGTATGAGATGAATATATGGGCTGAGATGATTAATGGAGCAGTTCCTCTATTTTGTCCGTGTGCGAAAAAAAACTTTCTTTGACCAATATTTCAAGTGGAAAAAATAATAGGTGTAAATTAAACTACACATCGTGACGGGACTGTTAATACAATTTGCTTATTGAAAAATATTGATTTACGGTTTTCTGTGAGTGGAAACAGTAAGTCTGTACTGATAAACTAATATTTCAGAAGTTGGCTTTATAATTTTGCTTTTTGTTTACCGGTAAAGAGTCGCGGTAAACATTTCATCCCCGATACAAAACGGCTGATCAAAAACTACAGTATAAAGGTAAAACTTTTGAAAAAAATGCTGAAACCATCGGTTGCTCACAGAATACAGTTATACAATCTGTGAAATACCGGCAGAAATCAGAAACACGAGGGTGGAAAGGAAAACTAGTTCTAGGAATGACCGGGTACTGAAATTGGTAGAAAAGATCTATAGCCATCAAAAAGGAACTTGAGTTGAAGGTCTAAAACCATCCGAAACCGTCTGATTTAATGAAAATACCGTGTTCGTACTACTAAAGAAAATCCTTTCGCATGGGCAAGATTTTGCAAAAATATGCTGGTATTTGCTAAACATCACATGAATTGAGTTTTACTGTTTCTCTGGCAATCCAATCTCCTTTTTAGATTTCACCACATTTCAGTTTGATTACCAGCGAAAAAAAAAAAAAATTGGAATACTAGTTTATCTTTGAAAATTTCTTGTCTTACTGTTTTTTTTTTGTTGGAAATATGCAACTTAAGTTCTAGACAGGGCAGCTTGTAGCCTCAAGGTTACAGAGTCCGCTTTGACAAACGAAGGATCATTTTGCGAATCTTAGTAGAATGAGACCGTTCGGTGTCAGTGGGACTTTTACGCACGGATTTATTCTCAAACTCCTTTCCGTTCCCCTGCTTTGACTGTTACCTCATCGTCAATTGTAGAATAAAAAAGTGACACACAGTGGAATGAATGTCTCTTCAGGCACTTATTAGTACCGATACTTGGCAGGGTAACTAACGAGGCTCGGTAAAGCAGTCGAGTCTATGAAGAGGCGTGTACAGGCAATGGTGAAAGTACCAGTAGCGTCACTAACCACGATGACAAAAGTACCTTCCTTTTTGTGTAGCAGTCGTTAGAGATGCAGAGGTAAACTTTTTGCCAACAACGATTGTAACACTCCCTTACGTAGCCGGCGTCGTCATCGATCTATACAAAGCGGAAGCTGCTGAATTGTTGTACATTAAAGATGGTGAATTAGATATCTTACGAAGTTTTTTTGTTCAACTTGACTAGCTTCAATCACGGAGGAGCAGCTACGCAATGTGCGTTCGTTCAAGATCATGCAATATGCAACTAAAGTTCTGGTAGATGGGTGTCTGTCTGTTGTGTGTCACCTGTACTTCTGTGATGCATTTTTTCCAAATGTCGAAAGTCATCTAAGCACAGTAGCCTTCCTTTTTGGCTTGTACTATAAAACTTTTCTCGAAAATTTCTCCTTCAGCTACTGATATAAACTCACACCAGACCAGTGATGAAAGCTTCATTTGTAGCTTGATATTATTCATGATATTTTACTCTAGCACTCGGAGGTCTCAACTGACATGCAGTTCAATCAAGTGATTGTCACTCTCATCTGAATGGATAGTCCCATTCGTTACAAAAGATTGCAAGTTTTCGGGACACAACATAGTTTAAAATATGATCGCTCCTAGGTAGTTGTTTATGAGTTTGTCACAGCGAAGTTATAACATTTCGATTCATTCATATATTCTTGCACAATCGTATTTTCAAATCGGTTGAGAGGAATGTTCACATCTCCATTCAATTGCCCGATTAATGCGCGTATGAGCCGACAAAACTGTTTTCAATTTCTTCTGGAATTCAGCATAACCGAAAGACATTTTGAAAATTTGATCCCGCGAGTAAATTTTTGATGCCAACAAGACTGCTTTGCTATTTCAATTCAGTTAGATCTTTGCGAATGTCGGATTGTGCATATCCATAATTTTGAGCAAGCACTATCAATCAATTTGAAAGGTTGCAGAAATCAGATTCTGTTGCAATTTCGATTGTCCCTGTCTAATTTTATCCTCTAAACAAGTGAACCGGATTGTAATAGGACTAATAGGCTTCTTCTAATATTTTCAACCGAATGGGACTGGATCAGAACGCGGTCACTATTACCACTTCTGTTATTGTAGATACAAAACTGTAAGATTTCAAACTTGTTGAATTCGTAAATTTGCACTGCCGTTGATCGAATAATCTAGGTAAGCGATTAATAAGAAACCCGTTGTAATTAGGATTAGTTTCAATTAGCTTCGTTGGATTGATTAATACCGTTTCACTGCTGTTGCGTTGAAACTCTTCACGTTGGTAACCCAAATCAGTTTTTTTAATCTAACTCTTTTCTTTTAAGTACTATTTTATAAAGTTAGACAAATATCCTTGTGTATTCTTTTGAGTTTTCAACAGAAAATAAGATTAGTCCATAAAAAAACCATTACGTAATTCATCGCTAATCTAAACAGTGCGCGTTAAAGCGTATAAGAAAAAAATTCAGCGCGTGGGTAGATAAGTGAGATAACGATATAAATTTCCGGTTTTATCCCAACCATACACAATGCGAGCGTGCCGTTCGGTGCGCAAATATTATCCTAACCGCAATCGAACCCCATCCCCAGATACTAGCAAATTCATATTTGTACGTTTCACATGTGCTCACCGCACAAGTCAGCATGATTTACGGTACCTTTTTCAGTGGTGGAAAAATAGAGGTTTACGGCCGCGAGCTGTTTACGTGTCCTGTAAGGATACCAGTGACTGAAGAAATCCGCTTGTTATCACTTTTTATATTTTCTAGAAGCGATGCCGTCAATAAATGAGTCACAGTGCTAAAAGTTAAAAACACTCACACATACACACTGTTACGATTTGTTTCCCAAGAAAACACTTTCAGATTCTGAATTGAACGCAGTACTCGTTATACAAAATAGCGACAATTTCCGTGTACTCCTTTCACGAATAATACTAGTGCTGTAATGACTCACTTGTCACAAAACTCCCGGAACGCGACGTGTTTCGCTTGGTACGCAATCACTCCGGAGCAAGGACCTTGGCGGTCGAAGGATGGTAATATGTTTTCCTTTGCTCACCAACAGTGCAAGGCTTCAGTTATCCACAGAGCAGAACTGACTTCCGCAAACGGAAGAGCAATATGTTGAAGTTTTCGAACGTTTCGTTCCTCGGTCAAATGTATACTGCAAGCGATGAGGAGTAGTGCTTGCTGAAGTACGTTTTTGAACCTAGCCACACGCGACGACATCAGGTCCTGGCCTCAATGAAAAGCTCCGATTGTCGCGCTCCGCTCGGCTGCCTTCCCGAGTCGAAATCCTTTGGACTGATAGTGAAAAACCTCCGTCACACGACGGTCGGTGGTGGCTAACATAAGCTAGCGAAAGCTTTCGCTGTGTTGTGTTACACAGTTTGGTTGGTACTGCGCATGTTTCGCTACATCCGGCTTCGTTGCTGTTAACCTTGTCCAGTGCTGAAGCAAAGTCGGCATGTGTGTAAATGATCATGCTGGGGCTACTAGTGTCAGGCTCTGGATCACATTTGTCTGGGATATCTTCTTGTGGAGAATGAAATTGGCAATTTTCTTTTCAAGAGAGAGTTTCCCTATATATTTACATCGAAGATTCTTACAGACACAATAATTTGAAAGGAGATCATCAAATGTAAATTTTTGTTTGCCGGAAAAATAAAAAAAACTCCGACCATAAATTCTCTTCTATGTTTTGGGTTGGCTTGGCTGTTCAAGCTCACGATAGATTTATTGAAGCCGTTATATCTTTTTTATACAGATTGCGTTGAGTCTAATTTTTCGAAGGTTTTGCGTTTATAGTCATTCCGCCTTTTATTCGTTTGCATATAACATATTACGACTGCTCAAAATTTGAGGTTTTTAAACTAACTTTTTTTTCTGTTGCTGTCACAATCCTTACATACGTAAACTGTTTATGGTGTTTTGTTTATAAAAGGTTGTAAACTTAGGCAGTATTGCCATTCTAACGAAGGCAACGTTCGATTCGGTTCGCTTACAACAACTTCCATGTTTGAAGAAATCCAAAACTAAAGTTCAACGATAACTTAAAAATTAAAAACTATCAAAATTTTAAAATTTTAAAATTTTTCTTAGAACGCTTGCTCATTGAGAGTAAACGAATATAAGTTTCTGCTTCCTTAACAGTTGATAATGAGCATATTTCAATTAGTACTGAACGTTTTCTTGTACCAAATATCACATTGAAATATGATCCCAACTACGTGGTTAATAGTGCTCCAGCGGTGGAGTTGTTACTGACAATACAGAGCCAGGACGACGAATTTATGCAGCGTCGCTTCTGGCAATCACCGAAATATGGTCAGTTACGGGATGATAGTCGTCAGTATATCTTAATTTTGTTTAAGCACCTCTCGAACCATCGTTACTCTTCCTAATAGATCGTTAGCCTATCGAGACTCATTGCATATTGATATGCAAGCTGTACGTGGGTATTACACTCCATTCCGGACGAAAGACAAAGATCATCCGGTCTCAAGCGATGCATGAGGGCTCATAATTTATTCAAGAAAAATGTGGCTAGCTTAGTAAAGGATACCGTCACAAGCGACTTTCATCTTTCGTTCGCCCATGTCACGAAAGCAGTTCCAAAAGAGCATCCCACTTGTCACTGCTCTCGTGAGTAATGCAAATGGAAAGAAGGGGTGAGTTAGCGCTGGTATGCAAATGTACTGACTAAGCTCCTTTTGTTCGCCCACGGATTCTAGCATGATAGGACAATCAATTTCAAGCGAATATGACGTCCAATTTGCACTGTGCACACTTTTGTAGATGCAATTTTACCACGTACTGTAGAACGCAAAAAGTGCTTATGGCAATCGATATTGGCGACCTTGAATGGAAGGATTTTTAGGTGGTCGTTTTGTTTGAAATAGGATATTCTGAAAATGTTCGTTGGTAGTTGAATTGAAAGTGTCATTGGATACGATATCGTTCGTCTAGATGAGCCTGATTTTTTCATTTCTGTTTTCAATCTCTATTCATCAAAGGAGTAAGTTTCAAATAGCCCCAGTGAAACCCTCTGAGGAGCAACTGTCGAAAGTTATGACGTTAATTTGATTTGTGATTTAGTCCGACTTTCGTAACAAACCCAGAGGCGTTCGGTCGGTAGACGAAATGTTAGTTATAGTCTGTGAGGGCT
Organism: Wyeomyia smithii; assembly: GCF_029784165.1. Classification (NCBI taxonomy): domain Eukaryota; kingdom Metazoa; phylum Arthropoda; class Insecta; order Diptera; family Culicidae; genus Wyeomyia; species Wyeomyia smithii. Next base: position 78,082,034 of record NC_073696.1, read on the forward strand.
TGGATTAGACAGCTTATTTATTTTGTTTGGATGGCACACTCGTTGAGGGCGGGCGTAGACAATGAATTCTCTCAATCTTAACTTTGAGCACGTCGTATTAAAAAGTTTGACAAACTTTTGGATTCTTGTAACACAAAATGATTCAAACGCTTTACATGTTGATTTTGAAGGAGAACACGAAATCATTTCAATCTGCGGAGTTGAGAAGTTTTACACTTTTACGCAAAGCTCTCAGAGTAAATAGTGTTTAGGTAATGTGCTTTGGAGTGCTCTTTGCATCGGAAAAAAAATTATTTCTTATTTTTCCGGGTACGACCATTAAGCTTTGGAATGTCATCCTCTCTAGAACGCTATCAGTGAAAACCACTAGCGAGGGAAAACTTACAAAGCTAAACTTTTGCGTTGCTAGTAATAGCGCTGCGAAAGTTTCTCTTCGCTGGTCTTGCTTTCATGAAAAGAGTGAAGGTGGAAAATATCGACAACCCGTTTTTTTCAACTGAGCAGAATGTGTAATATACACAGTACCAAAAAATGAAATTTACATCTAATACAAATGAAAGCGCATAACGATTTCTAGCACATAAAGTGAAAAACATACACAATTACACACCTTTAATAATGCACAATACAGAATCGTTTTAAGCCATGTAAATTTGTACGTTAATTGATATAAACTTAAAGCTTCGAATATAAATATGCATGAAAATTCACAATATATTTATTTACTTTGCATATGAATATAATGCCACACGGAATATTACATGGTTTCCAATGCTCCATTTATGTGCATTTAAAGTAATGTAATTTTTTTTTTGTGTGTACATAACTTCTGCTCTGACGCCAAATTCAATCCGCTCTGTACTGGTAAACACTGGTGTGACCCACCCGAATGGTGGTGAAACCTAATTGCTGGCTGTGTGTTTCACACTTCCGCTCGCCGTGACGTAGTAGGGAAAGTTTAACGCTCAGTATAGTTTGCAAAATATTGTGTCCGGAAGCATCTGCTCTATTACCAGAAAACTTGCTCGCTAACAGTGGCAATATTTTTATTTAAACTGCAACAGGATTTAACCATACAACGAAACCATGAATATTTGATGTTATAGTTTTATGGCACCATTTTAGTCAGAATGGTTAACTAATGCTTTGATTGTGAGTCATGGTGAGAGTGTTCGAGTGTCGCTTCTGAAATAATATATTCATAACAATTTTTTACCAATTATAATGCCTGATAGGTAGATTTCGGAGTTGTAATTTCGATAAATTAAACTTTATCGATTGATGTAACTTCACGTAATTTTTTATTAAAAACAAATATATGCCTTTAAACTGCACTACACTCTTCGATTTGTTGGTGTCGCGCGTTACAGCTACAGTTTAATTTATCGTTAGTATAATTTATCGTTACATACCATTTATTTCACTGAAACTAAGTTCAAAGTAATGGATGGATGGAAACTAAGTTCAAAGTAATGGATGGAAATTTACAAACGAGAATCATTCAACTTACTCGAACCTTCTTACCTTAACTTACTCGAAGACCTTCAGTGTGGTATTCATTTGTGATGCCTTGACAGAGAACGCTTACTCTTATTCGGATGATTTGATGATTTTTGACAGTAATTTCCTGCAATTCCGTAGTATTTACGGGAGTGTCGCTGAGTCGGTGGCCTCCGTTTAAGTAAGTACCGCATCATGAACATCGATTTTAATATTCCTAATTTCGAATTAGAGGAAGTAGGAAAGAAAACCTTTGGTCACCTAGATCATATTTAACGAGGTTTTAATAAGAGCTTTAATAACACAGTGCAACAAAAATTCACTTTTTTTCTGCCTTGGCTTCTATATACAATTTTTTTGTGTATTTTTATGCAAAACTAAATTTCCCCGAGTTTGAACATATTTCAACTTAAGGGATAACAATGGCGCCATTTTGAATTTTTGAGAAACCGGTAGTTTTTGATGTTTTTTCGACGCCAACACAAGACCAAATATCAAAATTCTAAGAGTTTGTCCACATATTAGCATCTTTTTACCCATCATTTGAAAAAAAAAGATCTTAAATCGGACAAAAACTGAGCTCAAAACGGTGATTCTACGAAACCGGTTTTGGTATAGTTTTAGTATATTTCACAAAGCAAAATAATATCGATTATTTCTGAGCATTAATGGTAATTCGCTAATATCTTAAAGTGGTAGTCAAATTATAAATTATTTTGAGTAAAAAAGTCTCAGAAATCGAATGGTAGGTGTCTGATCTACGTAAAATGTCAGCAGATAAACCTGTTTTTGTATTGTAGGGAAATTGGGGCAAAATCGACATTTTGCTGACATTTTACGTAGATCAGTTACCTACCATTCGCTTTCTGGGACTTTTTCACTCAAGATAAGATATAATTTGACTACCACTTTAAGATATAAGCGAATTACCATTAATGCTCAGAAATAATCGATATTATTTTGCTTTGTGAAATACACTAAAACTATGCCAAAACCGGTTTCGTAGAATCATCGTTTTGAGCTTAGTTTTTGTCCGATTTAAGATCTGTTTTTTTTAGAGATGGGTGAAAAGATGCTAATATGTGGACAAACTCTTAGAATTTTGATATTTGATCTTGAAACAAAATGGCGTCGAAAAAACATAAAAAAATTTGAGGGGCGCCATTGTTGCCCCTCAAGTTGAAATATGTTCAAACTCCGGGAAATTTATTTTCGTGTTTAACTTTATCGAAAAATCATACATAGAAGCCAAGGCAAAAAAATTGTTGCACTGTTTATTATTTTCTTCTTCATCTATATGTTGCACTGTTTAATTAAACGTAATTAGATTAGTTATAAATTTCCGCAGATTCTCATAATTTTCTATGCGTGATAGCTAACATTGGAAATTTTTTCAAGCGATGATTAATATCTAGTTAAGCTCTCTTTCATCTTGGTATTTATTATTGACAACCCTTGCTTTTCAATATAAAACATTATATTACATACAACGTAAGAGATAATTCGGATCGGAACAATCGACATGGACTTGGAACTGCAAATCGCTCTGCTTTCCAGGATGCGACAGTATAATCTACGACGAGCTAAATCCACGCAACTTCGAAGTCATAGCGCTGCAGGAACTTTGTTTGACAGGGCAGAAGGTATGGAAAAGTGGGAACCGGGCGGCTACTATCTACCAGAGTTGTGGCACCACCAGCGAGCTGGGAAATGGCTTCATAGTACTGGGCAAAATGAGCCAACAGGTTGCAGCCGATCAACGTAAGAATGTGTGCGTTGAGGATGAAGGGCCGGTTCTTCAACTACAGAATCATCAATGTGCACTGTCCACATGAAGGAAGACCCGATGACGAGAAGGAAGCGTTCTACGCGCAGCTGTAGCAGGTCTACGAAAGCTGCCCGCGATGGGACGTGAAAGTCATTATTGGAGATATGAACGCTAAGTCATACTTTAGGGGAAGCAATGTACAGACGGGTAATCTGGCCTGATAGCCTGCACGCCATGTCTAATTATAACGGCCATCGGTGCATGAACTTTGTAGCCTCCCGTGGTATGGTATTCCGAAGTACCTTCTTCCCCCGCATAGATATTCACATATCCACCTGGAGATCAACCGACCAACAGACAGAGAATCAAATCGACAACGTTTTAATCTACGGCAGATTCTTCTCCGATATTATTAACGTCCGCACCTACCGCAGTGCGAATATAGTTTCGGACCACTACCTATTAGCTGTGTACATGCCTTCAAATCTATCGACGGTGTACAACACCCGCCGAAGTCGAACGCGCGACCAAATATTGTACTGCGGGACGTCGGAGTTGCACAGGAATACGCGCAGCAGCTGGACGCAGCACTACCAACGGAAGAGTAGCTTGGTGCAGTTACTCTTGAAGATGGCTGGAGAAGCATCCGAGCCGCCATAGGTAGCACTGCTGTAGCGCTACTAGGTACAAGGGCTCCACATTACAGAAATAACTGATTTGACGGCGACAAACAGTTAGTAGAGGAGAAAAACGCAGCACGGGCGAGAATGCTTCAACACCTTACGATAGCGAACGTGGAAATACGGCGGAGAGACACTGGCTAGAGCCGTGCACTGGGTCATTGTCAAGATTTGGGAGGAAGAACGAGTACCGGAGGAATGGATGGCAGTTTTTGTGTGTCCCATCTACGAAAAGGGCGACGAGCTAGAGTGCTGCAATAACTCTCCTGAACGTCGCCTACAAGGTACTCTCCCAAATACTCTGCCGTTGACTATCACCATTTGCGAAGCAGTTCGTGGGGTCGAAGCGGGATTCATGGATGCCCGGGATTCATCGGCATATGACACAATCGATCAAGACCAGCTATGCTAAATTATGCACGACTACGGATTTCCGGACATACTAACGCGGTTGGTTAAAGCGACAATGGATCGAGTGGTTTGTGTAGTTCGAGTATCGGGGGCACTCTCGCGCCCCTTCGAAACTCGAAGAGGTTCAAAGCAAGGTCTCTCGTGCCTACTGTTTGCCCTGGAAGGTGTCATTAGAAATGCGGGGATTAACACGAGGGGCACGATATTCCAAAAGTCGGTTCAACAGTTTAGTTTCGTCGACGATATCGACATTGTGGCTTGAACCTTTATGAAGATGGCGGATACGTATAGCGGACTAAAGGCCGAAGTCAAACGTCATCAATGCATCGAAGACGAAGTACATGAAGGGAAGAGGTTCACGAAAAGACAGCGCTAATCTGATGAAATTGAGGTGGTCGATGAATTCGTGTACCTGGGCTCACTGGTAACTGCCGACAATGAAATCAGCAGAGAGATTCATCGGCTCATTATGGCAGGAAATCGTGCATACTTTGGTCTCCGGAGAATACTCCGATTGTGTAGAAGTCGTCGCCGCACCAGGTTAGCCATCTACAAGACGCTGATCAGACCGGTAGTCCTCTACGTGCATGAGACATGGACTATGCTTGTGGAGGATCAACGCGCCCTTGCGGTCTTCGATCGGAAGGTGTTGCGTACCATTTTCGGTGGACTGCCGGTGGAGAACGAAAAAAGGAGAAGGCGAATGAACCACGAACTGCAGGAGCTGCTGCTTTTACCCATGCTGAGCAACCTTAAGCTGAACAGTTAAAGCCCTTGGTCTCCCCCGGGACCGCCGTTAGGCATTACTTTAGGGAGAGGACCAGTCGTGCTTTTTGCACTTATCTCTACGGGTAGCAGAGCAGCCTAACTAACTGGGGCACATCGATGGTTTACCGTCGATTGGTGCCCTGGAAGATATTAACGATTTGTGATGCGGCCTTGATGACCGCATCCCAGACTTCCCTATTCTCGCACATCCTACGCACGATGTTCTCTGGCATGGTGTCCGTCCCACTTATTGCCAGCATTTCGTACCTTATCCGCTCGAAACGCAGACATGTAAAGAACACGTGCTCCGCGTTTTCTTCCGCACCCGTACAAGCGAGGCACATAGGGGACTCGGCGTACCCGAACCTATGCAGCCTAAGGTAGCCATGGCCTGACAGGATCTGTGTCAGATTGAAGGTTACTTGCCCATGGCGCCTATTAATCCAGCATGCTTACTCTGGAATGAGTCGGTGTCTCCATCTTACAGCAGCAAAGGCCACTCCACGACTTGGGACTGTTTGGTAAGGTAAGTATGCTTATTAATATGCGTGAGTAAAGTTAAATATGCTTGTTAAAATGTCTCTGACATAGATTCGGCACCTTCAGAAACTCTTAAAAATTCAATATTAAGTAGGTACTCTTTCACAAAAATCCAATCATAAGGTACAGCGGAATTTTGCTCTCATGCGCCTTGAAAATATTCTTGGTACGTTTTTCTCTCTATGAAAGAAAGTTTTGTAGCAAAAAACTAAAAGCTATAATATATGATTTCTACATTCTATTATAATACTTTGGTATGAGGTACGAGTTTTCGACACCAAGGCGAATAAAACGTGCTTTTTTGTGTATTTTGAGGAAGTCTTATTTCTCCGCTCGGGAAACGGTCGCCATGTTTAAGTTCGATTTATCGGTATATAGTACTCCTTCCTATAACACATGCGTAACACTTGTTACAATTAGTAAATACAGGGTGATTGGTATCCAAGAAACTCAAAAGCTTAATAACTCAGAGTAGATTAAAGATAAGGTATAAGCGTAGAAGAGATTTTTTTTTCAATATGGCCCTCTATCAGCGCCTTAAATAATTCCAACAAGTAACCAATCACCCTGTATTTAGTGAAGAAATTTGCGAGGCATGGGACAAAAAGTTCGTGTTGGTCTTTTCGAAACAAAACAGATGACAACTAAAATGTTGGATCTTTTGTTCAACTGCTGTCGAAGGTAGATGCATTGATTTATTTTTCATGAAAACATTCATTACACTGGTCAACACAGGTCCTATAGCCCAAACTGGAAAAAATGAAAGGTTATAGCTTTTTACCACCTCTGTGAATTTCGGTGCCCGTGGCCACCAACATTTTTGGTGATTTAAAAGAGTTTTCTCGTAAACAAAACTTTGAAGCGACGAACCTGGCGAGCAATTACTATGCGACAATTTGACGTTGGTAAGCGCGAGGGGTACTAAAATTCACAGGATTGGTTGAAAAGCTATAACCTTAATAGGGCAACTATTTTGAGCTTTAGGGTCCTGTCGGGATGCGGTGTATTTTTTCAATTCTGTACCATATTTCCAGTCCGCCTATTTTTCGCTTTCCCTACTGCTCATACTGTCTGCTTAATGAACTTAAGGGTAGCTTTTTTCGCTTTTGTCGCTTTTGTTTTGTTTGATTTGAGAAAGGTCAGTCATCGATTTTCCAACGAAGCTTTTTCATGATGCCGGAACAAGAGCGGTGTACAGCATTCACGTCGACTTCACGCAGTTCATTGCTCTCTAGTTTTTCATGTACCCCAGGGAACTTTAAATCTCGAATAAATCTTCGATTGAACGCCATTGAGGCGGATTTGTTGGGTTGCGTATTTTGGGTACAAATGGGGTCCAGTCGTTGTTTAGGAACGTTTGTGTTTTCGGCGTAATATAGTGATGTTTCATCTGGCACATACCATCTATCGGTATGGTGTTTTTTGAAGAAAATTGGCCGTTCTTCCAGTTTCTTCCTGGCAAATTATAGTCGAGGTTGTAGAAAATTTTACTTAGTCGAAACCGGAAGTTATTCGCTTTTAAAATGGATAACGTGAACTTTTTGTGCAGTTCAGATAAAAAGGTAGAATGCGCTTGCGCAATGATTCATGTTTTGATGCTGTTTTCAGCAGGATATGAAGCATACGTATGCATACTCTCATTTCTCTCCGAACGTATTTGTTGTGAGTAAAAGATCCTCAAAAAAACACAAGTTATTAGTTGTAACCCGTTACAAGCAAAAAAGTATTACGAGCCAAAAATTTTTTGTGCAGTTCAGTTGAAAATGTAGCATGCGCTTGCGCAAGGATTTTTGTTTCGACACTGTTTTCAGCAGAAGAAAGAGCATACGTATGCATACACTCATTTCTCTCCGAGTGTTTTTGTCGTGTTAGAGATCCTTAAAAAAATCCAAATTTTAGTTGTCACCCGTTACAAGCAAAAAAATATAAAAGTACCATGTACCCAAGTGCACAAACGTAGGACTCACACAGGACTAGAATGGCATGATAAATCGAACTTCACATCCAATTGATCTAACATTCGCAATAAAAAGTCACTTTTTTTCTCAAACATTTATTTAGCACGAATCAAAACGAAGTTTTTTCCATAACGTAGCTTTATAATGCCTACTGTTAAAGGTCGTACTAAAAAGTACCGTTTTACCAATGACCGTACACAATCGTGCAGGTTGATTGATTGCGACCGATGTTATATTTGCTCCTGTCGTAGGGGCATGTTTAGTGAGCTTTTTAGTACAAAAAACAGTAAATATAGTTTGCTATTCAGGCCACACACAACCATACTTGTCAGCAGGCAGACGCTAAATCAAAATACCCACACTGCAACTGAATCCAATGATGGTTCGTTGCCTTCTCAATAGGAATGGTATACTTTCGCTGAGCCACAAGTATTTTTACCAAAAAATTTGCTCGAATGGGATGGTATTTGGGTCGAATTAGACTTGGAATCATTTTGTGTATCTCTTTGATGTCTGTGTTGGGGAAATGCACCAATTGCATGAAAAATGTGTTGTGGATACTTGACTTGGAATTTTTCGTGAATTTTCACTATTTACTTACTACTTACTTAGATGGCCGTACGTCCTAAGACATGGCCTGCATAACGTGGTTCCGCCAATTTACTCGGTCCATGGTTGCCTGCCTCCAGTTCCGCGGGCACCCGGTACTCTGCAGATCGTGTCCCATCTCGCTCGTTGCGCCCCTCGCCTTCTCGTTCCCGCCGGATTTGATGCAAACTCCAATTTTGCAGGGTAGCTATTCGGCATTCTAGCTACATGTCCTGCCCAGCGTATCCTTCCAGCTTTAGCCACTTTCTGAATACTGGGTTCACCGTAGAGGCGCGCAAGCTCGTGGTTCATCCTACACCTCCACACTCCGTTCTCTTAGCAACCGACGTTCAAAAACTCCGACGTTCGCAAGTCCTCCTCGAGCATTGTCCACGTCTCATGCCCGTACAGAACGACCGGTCTTATTAGCGTTTTGTACACGGTACACTTGGTGCGAAGACTCAGATTTTGCGACCGTAGTTTTTCATGGAGCCCATAGTAGGCATGACTTCCACTGATAATACGTCTCCTTATCTTTCGGCTGGTATCGTTGTTCTCAGTTACCAGAAAGCCGAGGTATACAAACTCTTCGACCACCTCGAACTCATCCCCGTCGATTGTTACCGTATTGCCTAGGCGTGCCCTGTCGTGCTCGGACTCACCTGCAATCATATACTTAGTTTTTGACGTATTAATCTTCAATCCGATCCTATCTGCTTGACGTTTCAGTCGGATATACTGGTCTGCCACCGTCTCAAATTTTCTGCCAATAATATCCATGTCATCCGCAAAGCAAATAAATTGACCTGATCTGTTGAAAATCGTGCCCCGCATGTCAAACCCCGCTCGTCTCATAACACCCTCTAGCGCAACGTTAAACAATAAGCAGGAGTGACCATCACCTTGTCGGAGCCCCCTGTGAGACTTTTTACTACGTAAATAATAATTACATCATAATAATCTTGTATATTTTTTTTGAGAGACATTAGCTTTTGAAAACTCCCATCTCTACAACCATAAACACTTGCTTAGGTTTTTATAGAAAAAATATCAGTATAGTGAAGAAAGATGTAGTCCTACGTTAACAATCTGGCAACACTGTATGGATTTGCAGCATTATTTGCAGATCCTATGCCGATTCCAGAATACGTCTCCACGTAACTCGGTCTTGGGCTGCTCCTCGCCAGCATTACTGTGATTTCACACACGCTATGTTGCTCTAGTGATGTTTATGCGGTGTAGGATAAAGGCTCGAGTGACACTAAATATCAGTTTGAAGCGAGTGAGAGTGAAACTGCTGTTGTATTATTTTCATTTTTTGTGTCGAAATTTCGCAACACTGATAGGGTCTTTTCGATTTCGCAGAGAAACTGTGAAGCAAATTAGTGTGAACAGAAACGATTTATTTTGCTGGTTTGAATAATAAAATAGTCTGATTGTTTTAAAGGGTTTTTTATAATCTAGGGTAGAGAACATATTTTAAGCAGCTTTAGGAACCGCCTGTGTATTGGGACGAAATACTCGAAATGTGTTGGGTGAAATTCAAACAGAAGTATATCAATCTGTTCTCTATCTTTTTCTCTGTCAGAAATTGTTTTCAGATTGTAAAACTAAGTTAGAAAACTTCAACAATAAACAATTCTAGATAAACATTTCAAAAGGTCCTATCTGATTTCATCGTTTTTTCGGAGCGTCTTCTCAATTGGTAATGGTTCAGCTTTAGTAACTCTCCCAAGCGTGGTTTTCGTTCAGAAGACTAGAGTGATCCCTCTGCTATCAACCTGAGCAAAGAACGTGTCATAAAAGGTTTTAAAAAAGCTGTGGTGATTGCATGAAAGTGATCGATTAAAAAATCGATCAGAAGCAGACAGGACCTTTTGAAATGTTTCTCTAGAATTATAGTGGGGACACTATTCCAATCACCCCGAACCAATTTTTAGCAGTTTCCATCTCTTTTGCAGGCTTTTTTTTCAGCACCGGAAGTGGGTCCTGAATGGCTGCAATATAGTTCGATTTGTTTCGAATGGTGATTTCTGTGTTATTTATTTGTGATTAACGGTATCTCTTATATTCGTAGGACAGCTAGACAATCAAAGTTTTCGTTTCCATCATTGAAATTGTCGATATTGATCAAAATCCAGGAGTTTAAGGCCTGTTTTCTTCGACTGATTGAAATAGGCGCCACTGCTTGAGCCGTACCCTACCCTACAAGTCGTTTCGCTCTTGTCTTCCGAGAAATAAGGTTGAAATCGAAATGCAGCTAGTTTGCCAGTTCCAAGTATCATCGAACCAGAGGAACATCTTCAAAACTCACTAACATAGTGCGCAGCATAGTGAAAAATGTGGAAAACCAATTCTCAGTTTTCTACTGTAACGTACATTCAACGAACAGCATGACCTTACTCATTTTGCCATTGCTTTTGGTGCTGCCTGAGAATTTTTGCAGAAGTACCTACACATAAAGATTGTTTTTTTTTTCTCTTTCATCACCAGTTGGTGGTAAGAAGCGAAGTTTATTTTCCCACGTCCTAGCTGCTGATAGTTTCTTATGCATCCTACTCACGTATCGACTACAGTACAGTGCAATTGCAATCGGCTATACTGCTGCGGCTAGCATGAGTTTACTCCTGGGCTGCCGTGAGATGACAAAGTGACGTAAGTGCCATTTTCTCGAATATGAGTTTTTCATGTCAATTTGTTCTTTATCCGAAAACCTATCTTTTGGTATCTTCTTTTTCGTTGTTACTTATTCGTACGTTGCATAAAATCAAAAAAACAAAGTGACGTTGGCACACATTTCCATACAAAAGTGACGAGAAATTCTTTCGTTTTTGGGCCGTACTGAAAAACTGATCACTTGGATCTACGTCACAATGTCATATTACGGCAGTGGGAGCAGGAAAGTTCTCGTTAGGATTAGGTTTATGTGGGATATGAGTGTAGGTAGGTTCAATATGGTTAATACGTGCACCGGAAGCTAAACGAGACCAGCGGCTACCTAAATAGATGTAACTCGCTAGGGTAGTTGGGAAATAGAGGAACAATCAGGGGGTTGATTTGGTTCATATATAGATTTATAAAGCATTTAGAGCTGATTTGCTTGATTTGAACAATGTTAAGAATCACATTCTGGAATACGATCGATGATAGTATTTTCTTTAAGGGATCAGTTTTTTTCGGTAAAATGCATCGCAATTCACCATTCAATTCATTATTAAACTCCATAGTATATACGGCTCTTCGAATGAAGAAAAGTTCTTGGCAACAGGGGAGAGTTATGCTCTTTTGATTCAATATTAAATGTGCTGCAGGTGACGTGTTTGAAAAATGAGCCTTCACACGGGGTTACAGAGCAATAGGGACTTTTGGGAATACCTAAATGAAAGAAGTATAAATTAGCCGACAGAGGAAACATCGAGAGGAAAGTTTAGTGAAAGCTATTAAAACACGAGTTCGTGTTTCGCCAGTACCGTGAGTGTTCTGTTATATTCTCCAACATTATTCAAATGAGGGACTGGGATAGGTAAGTCTGGAGGTTGGGGCATTCTTACTGCAGTGTGCATTCGTTCACTTGCCGCAGATCCGAGGGCGCTAGCTGGTGGGTGATTCAGGAACGAAGAACGAGAACAAATGCCACATAATCCGATATCGAAACATATATCAATAAAGCGACCTACGAGTGCAGATGAATGGAAATTGCTTCCTACTCTTTTGTGTATTAGAGGGTGGGAAAAGTTGGTGAATTTTCACCTTTGTCACTGGCAGCCGCAAGGGTCCTCCGCCTGTTCTAGGTCTGGATGTTCGCTGTATGTTTCCAGGTCAAGGCTGGAAGTACAACCGAGCAGCTTCGTGTTTCTGCCCGGGATTTTCTTGCGCGAAAGCGTTGATAAATTTTAACATCCTCTTTGTTCCCTAGCGAGTGATAGAAAACAATGAAGCTTTACCTACGCTCTGTTATTCTGCAAAGTCTTAGCTTAGTCAAAATATGATTAATACGTTCGAATTTATTATGAAAAACATAGGTTCCGTTAGAGCTAATATTATTGCCAAGCCTCACTGTTCCAACTCTCCCGTGAGTTTAACGGTTAGTGTTTATATTTCCAGCGTAATAACGTTCCTATGCAAACTTTGAAGGTTATTCGCGTGTATTTGACGATGAAATTGCAATTGATGAAAGAGATTCTAAAAGTTTTTTAGACCTCCATTCAAAATTCAAATTATTAAGAAAATATACAAGTTTATTGCGTAGGTATATGTCAATTGTTGTCCCTGCCTACATTGCGAACTGTAATGGTGCCACAGCGAATGAATAAATAAATAAAAACCGGAAAATATAGTCGTAAACAAAAAAATGCATGAGCAAATTGCCAATTAAAACCATACTTCGAGCGACCATGAATTTTTCCTAGAATAAAAAGAGAGGCACGAAAAAACACATTCTGACCAACGATGATAGTCCGTGGTTCCACTCGTTCCTGTGGAAAACGACTAAATCCACCACTAGCTGATGAGAAATGGTTGCCTGCCCCAGTGGTCGGGTTGTACATGCCAGCCTAATGATTTGCATAATTCAGTATTACCATTTTAAACAATGTTCATCCCGTTTGATATTCAACTCGTGCGACACCATCTCGTGTGAGAGTCGGCCAGAACGTTCAAAGCTGCACGCCTCTGCTGTGTGGCGTCCCGGCACTGCTGCTTCCGTAGGCTGCAGGCGACGGAGCGCCAGATGTGGTGGCTAGAGATTGCGAATGACAGCTAGTTTGTCAAGTTTTGCTTAATGTGGCACTGTTTCTGGTGAGGTAGCGGAGTCTTCGTACAAGGTATAATGAAGGCCAATCTTGAGCGAGGGTTGAAGATGTGTCAAACAAGAACCACATGGCTTAGAAGCATGTTTGAACTTTAGTTCAATTTCAAAACGATTGTTGCTTAAATATTTAACATCATTTGTTTGCTTCTGTAGCTGAAAACAAGCAACTACATGTGGACAAGGTTATCCAACCAACCAACATAATTTATGCAAGATATCAAATAGTATTTTCCATCTGATTTTTGTGGTTTGTGTTATTGTAAAAATAGACCAGATAGCAACTGGCTGCGGAACGAATCATAGCTGGATGGGTACAACCTTTGCTTGGGTTGTCATGCTGCCCTGTAATGAAAATATTCTTAACCCGTTGAATAAAAATCAAAATATTGCGAGTCTAATTACTTTTCAATCTGCGGTGTAATTAGGTCCCGATTGATCACGATTGATAGTAAAATGATAAATGCCAACTGCTTGTGAAATGCTTCATCGGAGCACTGATGTTTCAAGACGATGGTTAATTCGAAAGTTTTAGTAAGCATTAGTCAGCTCCAACAATTTTTTTTTATTTTTAAATTATTTGAGAAAAAAATATAGTACATTAGCAAAGAAGAAAAAGACAACGAAAGCAAACACAGTTTTTTGAATAATAAAAAGCATCAAATCAAATCAAATAGCTGCAGCCCAGAGCAAATAGAATAGAAATTCATTTTTGAAGTTACCTGTTAAAATTTTTAAATTTTATCATGTATTAGTTAAATAAGTTTTGTACCTTTATTCTATGTTTCTATTTTTCAAGTTTCTGAATATTTATTTTTTCAATTCTTATAACTGGACGTGACACCATGATAACCAAATTTTATTCATAATTAGTTTGGCATTTTGCGCTGTGTGTGTTAAAACTGTATTGTTTAGTTTTTTTTTCAACTGGATGTTAAGAACTTTATCAGTTTTTATATTTTTTACAGAATCATGATCATGTTACTAAGTTAAAAAATTTGAAACCAGATTTGACAGGCTTTTTTTCTAAGCTTAGGTTGGCGTACATAGGCTAGTTTTTTCTCATAGTTGCTAGTTTGCTAGATAGTTCGGGCGCGCTTTTAAGATTGCGCCCAGTATGATTTGTGAATATAAACAAAACTTTAGAAACAATTTTGGCATGCGATGTTTCATGCTGAAAAAAAAGAGAAAAATAAGAGGGCAAATCGTTGTATTGCAATTGATGTATATTAAAAACTATTTAACATTGGAAAAATTCAAAATCACTACGTATAAAGAATTACATATAGATTTTTCAAACTCTACGTTTAGTTTTATAGCTGACTGTTTTGAACTGACTGTTTGCATGCCATAAAATTCACTGAAGGTCTACTATATTTCAATTCATATTTTGTCATGAAAAGCACTCAATGATAAGCAAGACATCATTACTCTGACTAACGCAGTCGTAACTGCTGTCAGAGCGAGAGAGATACAAAAGTGTAGCATTATATCGAACTAGAAAGGAATAAGAGAAATTGCTCGTTGGTTTGACCACTCCAATTACGTGATGCCAAATTTCTAGCAAAATCTTGAAGCACACCAAGGAGTTCTTAAGAATAGCTTCGAAATTATCTGAAGCGTTGGTGAACTTTAAGGAGACTTTGAATTTGAACGCTTTTCGGAAGACAATTCGTAAATTCTTGTTCAAAAATCCTTATATTTAAAAAAACCGGGTCAAAGATGAAGGCTACGAAATGAATAATTTCTCATAGTGAAGGACGATGCAACCTTTGCAAAATCCAACATGGACATGAACTTGGTATATTTTGAAAACAAGTTCATTCGCTAAAACTCAATTTTTGTTAGCAACCATTTGAAAAATACTTCAATGTAATGTAGTGCTTTCAACTTTTACAGGTTGTTTACAGCGACGGAACGAAGCTCAACCTACACGCAAAAGTTGGATGGTGTAAAACCAGTACAAAATTGTTCGTTTTAAGCGCAATTGTTGATGTGATGCAATTAATGCTCTAGCGTTTTTTCAATGTATTTGGCAGCCCCAAACTACTACACTTAAACAATTTCAACTGGTATCAAGCAGTATTGCAAAGCGAGCGAAAAGCAAAACCTTCCTCCTTCTTTCTTCTTGAGAACGAGACATATGCTACATTTCTCCAGTCTTCTACATACACGCTTTCAAGATACTCTTTCTTCTTCATGCATTACCCTGAGTAGCAGCAAGCACGCACCGACAGCATGAGTGAGACTAACAACACTGGTATCAAGTATGCACTGCACTGGTGTCTCGCTCATTTCGTAAAGCGACATGACATCGCCTTGCGCGTCGCAATTTGAACCGAAAGAGAGGCGAAAGAGCAACCTGCAAATTGTATGTGATGTGTCTAGTCTCATCGCACGTACATGGAAATCATACGAGCGAGAGAGAAATTTCTCCATCGCTTGAAAGAAAAAAGCGCGTGCACAGGATGTCAAATAATAATTATTCACAATTTGCAAGTGTTGCCATAAAAAATCGGCAACGCTTTTGTGGCTTTGTGGTATGAAGCTAGCGTTGATTACAAAAAAAAATGATAATGCCATTTTTGTTTGATCCAATTTGTTGACCCCTCGGTCACCAAGGGGTGAAATAGTTTCTAGAAAAGTGGAAAATTCAACAATTCTTGATGTTTTGTTTGAGATATACCTCTGAAATTCATTATGGAACCTACTACAAGTAGCACTTTTCTGCGAAGAAGAGTGATAGGGGTTTCATTTGGAGTGATCAGAAGATTGGCCGCCATCTTGGATTTGGCCGCAATTTTGGATTATATAAAAAAATCGATTTTGACCATGTTCGCATCTACCGATTTTCGATCTGAGACCAGCATTAGAAAGCTGAGAAAAAATACTATAAGATGCAAGAAAAAAATTAGGTGAGCATCAGTGTTAACCTACTAATTGATCGAATTTTCCGAACGAAGTTTCAAAATATTCAATGCATTCCGCGCAATCAACGTAGTAGCCATATGCTAAGACCAAGTGAATGCGCATGTTATAACCGTACTATATTAATATATGTCGTAATCAGTTATTTATGCAACTGGTACGCCCATACTTTTTGAATTGAGATTAGTAAGAATGATATTTGCAACACGAGCTAGTTAGATATTATTTTTTTTAATAATACCGTCATCCGGGGTGAGATTGTGCCAAAAAATGATGCTTTTTTGTTCTCAAGCTTGTAACGCACACATTTAAGCAAAGAATTCGATCCAAAATACACCAATGCATTCTAGAATGTTTTGTTAACAACTACAACAAATATGGTAACTTTGGCTCAATCTCACCCCTTCTATGGGGTGAGATTGTGCCAAAAACAAAAAGTTTAATTAAATACCTGTTAAATGAACAGTAGTGTGTCTACGAACAATGCACATAACTAACATGATAAAACAGTAAGTATAGGGACGACCATAAACAACGTGGACTATTAAGGGGCTTTAGGGGGTTGATCAGAAACTATGTTTCATATGAATTATAAAAAAATGTATGGCTGGATCAAATTGATACATAGAGTAATTAGTTATGAGAACGTGGCTTATAGACAGTCTTTATACACATAGTGGCGTCTCCAGGTAGCCTAAAAAGGGAAAACGTTAGGGCATGAAGTTTGAGAAGACTTTTCGTTTCAATTATTATGTGTCATTGATAACTGTATATTCCATTGGAGATCTCAAAACCTCTGGAAACGTACCCACAACCCTCCTTCTTCGCTTTAAAAGTCATCTGTTTATATAGAATTGGTGTACAAAGTTTTGTTACATTCCATAAGTAATATCAATCATTGAAAATTTCCATCTAACAATTGAGAACAGTAAGCTTCTCAAGCTTTTAGTCATCATTTCAAAAAATACCATAGTTAGACAACATACCTTATGCTGTGGGAAAAAAAACATACCAAGTGTAAACAATGCAAGTGTTTTGGTGTATACTGATATAATTTTGTTGTGAATGTGAATTCCACACACTGTGCCGTTCAATATAGCTTGGCACAATCTCACCCCAAAAAGAGTACAGTTTGGAGAAACATTATTTTCTGAGCCGGCACAGATTCAATGCATAATATTATTTCAACACATTGGAGACGACATCCTAACGTACCAACTGAGCAGTAAGTTGATGTGATTTCTTGATCGGGTTGGTTTTCCTGGGACATTTTTGGATAACGTTATTTGCGCATGTTTTTCACCCTGTACTTTGAAACATTCTTGAAGCGAAACAGTTCACTGATATTATCTATATTCCATTTTAAGTTGTGGATAAATATGTCATGTTTCATAAAGTATTGAATTTGAGGTATTAGGTTTTGAAAATCGCAAGTAATTCACCACACTAACATTTCCCGTTTTGGCTCAATCTCACCCCCGTGGCTTTATCTCACCCCGACAGACGGTACTTATTTCTGTTCTTTTTCGTGAGTTATTTTAATTCTCGGTGCAAATGGAATATTGTTCAATATTTATTACGGCATAGAAAGTTCACTATACGTACATGTGAAAATCGTTTTCATAAACGGGTTGTGAGTAAAGTTATATTTATTTTTGGACTTACTTTCCGTCAGTGTGAACGTACACTTTAAAAATGTGGGAAAAGACTTATCTTAAAAAATTAAACTATATGGTGATGCAACAAAAGACAAGTAAAGAATTATGGTCCAAAAAGGAGGATCAATGTTTCGTGATGTCAAACCCCTCCGACACAGTAGTAGAATAATGATTTGAGAGATTGAATCTCATTTTGAATCGTCACCCTACAGTTTTCAGCAAAATCTTCATACACAATGGCTTCATTCGGTTTAAGATTGGTAATTCTGTGGATTTAAAAGTGTAATACGATTTAATCTTAATAAGTTTCATTTTACTTATGCTAATTTACCTTAGGGGTAGAAAATGAGCTAAGCATTGTTTCAATGAACTATTAAAAGTATCTCCGAACTATTCAAATGAACAGTTCTTTCGAACTAGTTGATACTGATTCTTAACATTCACTCAATTTCGAATTGAATTTTTTTTAGGTTTGTGCAGCAATTGATTACTGAACTCATAAATAGCCGCAAATTATTCGCAATTCAAAAAATAACACTGGAGGGAAGAGTTTCTACATATGGCTACTACGTTGATTGCACGGAATGCATTCATTATTTTAAAACTTCGTTCGGAAAATTGATTCAATTGGTAGGTTAACACCGACAACGGCCAGAGATGCGTCTACTTCGCAGCTTCCCGAGGACTGGCAGTCCGAAGTACCTTCTTTCCCCGTAAGGACATCCACAAAACTACCTGGAGATCACCTGACCAACGTATGGCAAATCAAATTGACCATGTTCTCATCGACGGCCGGTTCTTCTCAGACATTAAAAACGTACGTACCTATCGCGGTGCGGATATTGGCTCGGACCACTACCTAGTTGCGGTATCATTGCGCTCAAAACTGTCAACCGTATACCACGCGCGACATCGCCGAACCCCGCGGCTCAACATTAAGCAGCTCCGGAACTCCCAGGCTGCGGAGGAATACGCGCAACAGCTTGAAGCGGTGCTACCCACAGCGGAGGGGCTGGGCGCATTGCCTCTCGAAGACGGCTGGTGCAGCACCACGGCTCTCGTCTGATTGGTAAGGTAAGTATGGTAGGTTAACACTGATGCTCACTTAATTTTTTTCTTGCATCTATAGCATTTTTTCTCAGCTTTCTAAGCTTCTCTCAGATTAAAAATTGGTAGTTGCGAACATGGTCAAAATCGAATTTTTCTAATATAATCCAAGATGGCGGCCAAATTCAAGATGGCGGCCAAAATTCTGATGACTCCAAATGGAAGCCCTATCATTCCTCTTTACAGAAAAGTGTTACTTGTAGTAGGTTCCATAACAAATTTCAGAGATATAGCTCAAATAAAACATCAAGAATTGTTAAAATTTCCACTTTTCCAGAAACTGTTTCACCCCTTGGTGACCGAGGGGTCAACGAATTCAATCAAACAAAAATGGCATTGTCATTTTTTATCTATTCCTAACTAATATGTGCATTTATATCAAATTCGAAAGACCTTGTGCATCTAGTGGCCTGGTTTCAGCGAGAATTGCTCGGAGAAAATCCCAAAATACATTACATTACAAGTTCGTGGCAAGGGTCTAAGATAATTTTAGCCTTTGCAATCGGACATCCGGTAGTCGTGCCTGGTAGCGGTTAAGCTTCACTTTTTTGGCCGATAAAAAAACCTTTTTTCTTACTCCCGCATATTTTCCGACTGTCCAATCCCGCCACTGTTGTTGTGCCAATCACCGACGCCTGGGGAGGCGACTTCACCCAGGTTCCTGACTTACGACTCGTTGATTAACGGACCGGCGCCAACAGTTTTATTTCCTCATGCGATGAAAGGCGTGATCCCTAAGATTTTTCGGCTTAGAAAATCTTTCGGTGTCGGCTAAGGTTAAATCTAGACCAGTTGGGTTGGTTGTGAGTGGATCACGCCACCTCATAACCAGGGAAGTTATCTGCTCAATTCAAGTGCGTAGAGAGTGAACTTTGCGTTTTTCATATTAAGAAGAGCGGTTGCAGCCGTTGAGAGAATCGCCAGCACAAAGAGAAATGACGCGAACGAAAAAAGAGAAACGATAGTGCACAATTTTACTCTTTGTTTCTCTCTGTACTGAGAAACTACTCTCACATCTATATCCTTTCACAGTAATTACTTCTGTCAAATGCGATGTGTTTAAGATCGGTAATTACTGTGCCTAAACTTCCCGTGTATTTTGTGTTTGTCATTATTACGAAAAGCAAAACCTTGGTGCTATTTCGATTCGAAATTTGACCTTCTGTTTTTTATACACAGACTTAGCAGCCGACTGTTTAGTACACAAGGACAATTGCGGGGCTAGCGTTACGATCCTACTGACACTAACAGTTTCTCCCAGACTGAGACTCGAATCTACGACGACTAGCTTGTTTGGCCAGCATCGTACCTTGAGAATAGTCTGGGAGATTGTATTTATTACATCAATGGTAATTTTCTTGTTTTGCTACATTATTGCTTTAGCTTGGATGCTGCATTTTAACCTTCCTCGGGGGGCATTTTCCAACCTTAAGCGTGGTACGCAGTTGAAAAGAAAAGAGGTTAACGAAATTTTGCCTTTTTTTACCAAACGGAATTTTGACAGCTGAGAATGCTTCACAGATTCGATATCTGACGTGATTGAGCGCATGATTTTTCCTTTTTTTCTAGAACACTCGAACACACTTGTTTACTGCGATCTGGTGTGAGAGCAGGGATGCCAGGTATTTTTTTCAAAAGTCTTCATGGTCCGCGAAAAAATGTCTTCATGGTCCGCAAAAAAATGTATTCCTATACCCGAAGCCCGAAGGCTGAAAAAACTTTCCGGCAAATCGAAAACTGTCAAGCAAAAAAAAAAAAAGGTCGCCACTACACACTTAATTTATCTCGGCAAACTTCCCAACAGCTGATTGAGCTCGGCGAAGTTTTTAACGAATGTCAGCAATATATTTCGACGACTATTCAGCAAATATATCGATTTACCGTAAACCAGCAAGTATTGAAGTTTCGTTTGCCGAAGTTCTTAAAAAATCTGCCGAGAACTTGTAGAACATTTCGCTGAGTTTATCAGTTGTTGAGTTCTCGGCAGTAAAATCTAAGTGTGTGTGTCGTCCACATATTTTTCAATGTCTTCACATGTTTTCTCCAATGTCTTCACGTTGTCGTCACAAAAATGGATGTCTTCATCATACACTCAAAATATTTTTCACGTTATTGTTACGTATACATGTTCAGCTGTAGCGGACAATAACAATGTCGTAATATTTATCAGTTTTTATGTTGTTTTATTCATCTACGAATTGACGAATTTGCATACCTGTATGATATCTGATAGCAATCACGTTTTACGAAATGTACAATTTTCATTTATTTCTTTAGTTTCTATGAGCTAGCAAACGGATTTTAGAAATTATCAAAATATGTTGCGTAATAAATCACTCAGGTATATGCAAATTTGTCGTTTACCAGTAGATGAATTCTACGTGAAACTCACATGAAATGCATGCATCTACTAAATAAGTTTCAAAGGATAATTCATGGCCATGATGAACTCAAATGACAATCACGTAGAATCTACTAGCAAACCATAGTGGAAAATATTCACGTAACTTTTCCGGTAACTATAACGTGAAAAATATTTTGTATATAGGCTAAATGTCTTCCAATCTGGTATCGCTGGATGTGAGACGACCAACCAACTGCCTGACTCTTTCAGTACCTGAATAATGTCAGTGCTCATTATTCCGTGCAAGAACAAGTGACATTTTGCTTCACAGCAAGTGAACTTTGTTTACCCTTTCGGTTTATGATTTCTTTTTAGCTGCGTACTAGTTACCAAAAGAAATTTCATTGCCTGATTCAGTGCCTGAATTTTACATGGGATTGAGATAGAAAAATGATTTCTTTTTTGAACTGCATACCGTGCTGGATCGAAACCCGTACAGTATCGAAATCCGTACACCTTGATGTTTTCGTCAGTTTCAAGCATTATAAAAATGAAAACTCATATGATAATTACATGTACATGTCCGTTGAGCTGTTGGCCCTCTGTTAAATAAAACTATACGCCAGTAGGCCATGAAATAAAAATATTAAAAATGAAAAATCAATCGTGTATCGGTTTCAGTTGTCATTTCGTTGTATCGTTAGAGAATTTACTAAGGAAACGTTCTTTATATAAAAACGTTTTTCAAGTAGGATATATATGTTTTACTCTGTGATTCTTTTTGAAATTGATAGAAAAGGTAAGTCTTTGTCATTTTCGAGCTGTATATGGACTGGTAAATAGTGTAAATTGTATTTATTCTACAAAAACTGTGCCGTACGGATTATGATCCTTGTTAATTGCTTAAATCGAAATCCGTACAGCGTGTGTATCATGCATTCATTCTTCTTGTTTTCAGCATATAATGGAAGAAAACAAGTATAAATATACGGCAAACAATTTCGTAGGAGCTGTGACTGAGGTGCGCAAGGGAAAGTCATACCGGGAAGCTTCGAGAGGATCCGGCGTTCCGGTTAATACGACAAGGGGTGCCGCAACGAAACGCTACGAAAATTGCACTATTTCAGCTGATATAAAAAATTAGAAAACCGTGTGAAACATTTGGAACCAATTAATAATAAAATATATTTATTCGTAAATTTAAATAAATTATAAATAAAATATGTTTATTTTTGTACTTAATTTTGTGATTCATTGCTGTATGGATTTTGATCCTGTCTATATCGCGTGTGTGCGGATTTCGATTCAAAAGTGTACGGGTTTTGATTCAGACAAAAAACTGTGTACGGATTTCGATTCAAAACATGTTCTATTTAAACATGATTTTTTCGAGTTCCGGAGTGATTTTATTCATTTTGCTTAAAAATAGTGATAAAATATAAGTATATTTATTAGTAAAC
Source organism: Wyeomyia smithii (assembly GCF_029784165.1). Taxonomy (NCBI): domain Eukaryota; kingdom Metazoa; phylum Arthropoda; class Insecta; order Diptera; family Culicidae; genus Wyeomyia; species Wyeomyia smithii. The sequence goes on from NC_073696.1 coordinate 78,104,551, forward strand.
ATGTCAGTTTAAAGCAATATGTGATTTTTTGATTTTATATTGACCGTCGAAGATTATCATGTACTTAGGTGTACGTATTTCGATCCAGCACGGTACTGCGCTTTTCGTTGGAATAACACGTTGTACTAAGTACACCAGCGCGAGTGGAAAAATGTGAAATTAACTTTACATGCAAAAGATACCAATACCAACTCTCTCTCTCTCTCTCTCTCTCTCCGTCACTCTCTCTCTCTATCATACTCACTCTTTCTCAATCTTTCTCAATCTCTCTCACTCTCACTCTCACTCTCTCACTCTCTCCCACTCTCACTTTTTCATTATTTCTTGCCGTTTGTATTCTTCAGTGTCTCAATGTCGTCCAATCGAAGATTTCATTGGGATTATAAATTCCTTGGTTTACAAAAATAGAGATACATTCGAAAGTTCCGTGTGAGGCAGGCTGATCAGACGTACCGTTTTGAATGGGAACAGTAATAGTTTTTTCGACCATTTTCAACCATCCCGTTTTTCTGATATTTTTCACCGTATCTAACTTTTTTAATTATCAAAAAGAAGCTTTGCGTTAAAATTTTCTGAATTGGTACATAAGTTACTAAGGTACTATGAATTTATCAATATTGCTAAGTTTATTTTGTGCCTCCTTGGCAGTACCGCGCTATTGTCAAAAGTCACACCCTACTACGTAAAATTTCATCAAATCATCATCTCATCAAATGCTAAGTTTTGTATAGAATAAGGCAGGTTGATCTAGGTAATGATTAATTGTTTGTATGCTTTGGCTAATAAACATTTCACATAATAATCTTCCCATGTTTTTGAATCCATTGGTCCCGTTCACAACCCCCCACCCCCCTAAAAATCTGACCAGCCTAGGGGGAGGTGATCGAGAGGTGGAAGCCTCTCTTCGATCAGCTAGGATTTCAGAGAAAGTGCGGGTACATCTACAGAAGAGACGACAAACTGGAGTGCTGCAACTACCGGGTAGTCACTCGCTTTGCCTTCGACTATCTCCATTTGCGAGACAGTTCCTGGCGCAATACCGGGCGGGGTTCATGAGTGGCCGCGCTGCCAGGGTTTAGATAACAGGAATGCCTCGATTACAACGTGCGCAGGTATCATCTATTCATCGATTTGATGAAAGCCTGTCGGTCGACGAGTTCCTCGATGATTTTTGAAACTAGTCCGTCAGAGACAGGGCGGCGAGATGTGCAGCGGGCAAGGTGGGTCGATCAGGTGGAAGTCGATCCACGGACCCTACGCAAACTGCGGAACTGGAATTCCAGCCATGAATTGACGTATAGCGAAGGCCATAGCACGGCTTGGGATTGGTAAGTTGGTCAAGATACTGTGCAACCGAGCAAAATACCAGGTTACATAGTACATAGTTAGTATGTAGAATCCGCGCCAAAATGATGAAATTGAAGAATGAAATAGAAATGCATGGTTTGAATCAACTGTTTTACTGTCAGTAAAAGCGTAACTGTCTCATATGGAAAAACATGGAGAGCGAGAAAATGCGATTTTAATGTTAGACTTTTATTTGTATTTTATGTGGGATGGGACTGTTATGCATTTATTCATAGTCGCCAGCTGCAAAATAAATACATGCCGTCGTTATTATATTTTAACAGAAGAGAAGTGGGTTTATTTTTTTAAAAATACAGCACTTGAACAGTAGTAGTGTGAAAGTTCGGCAATATTATTGTCTAATAAAGTGTAACATAAATATTATTGGTACAAATAAAGTTAATTTAGCAATATGAGTCGGACTCGGATACAGCCAAAGAATATTTTTTGGGGTTTGGAAATAATTCCATGGTACAATATCCGGCAAATAATGAAGAACAAGGCGATGGTTGAAGTACAAATTTTAGTGAAGGTACAGGGACAAAAGCAGTCCCGCTGGAAGCAATTTTGCCGGCAATCGCTAGAAATAAACGTGCATTTTGGGAAGCACTGTCCGTGATGGACAAGCTTCAAAACCAACTTTTTTAATTATTTTTGGCTCTTCAACGTGCAATAATGATCTTAAATAATATTAAAGTTTTCTGATTGCTCCATTTAGAAAGAAAATGTTTATAATGTGCCAAAATCAATATGGGACTCACACACACACACACACATCCTCGACTCGATCGGGAATCGAACCCGATATTACAACCGTGTGGGAGAGCTAGCCGACCGACATCGCTAATCACGGAACCACGGGGACCACATCTTCAATATGGGACTGTAATGCATTTATTTTCCAGCTACTTTCATAACTAACTCAAAATCGATAAAAATCCATATGGGACAGTTATGCTCTTATGGCAAGTTTAGTGTTCACTAAACACCATTTTTAGTTCCTAATTATATATTGGTAGTTTTGATTCGAATTTTTTTTTCCATGGTGCTACATTCCGTCTCGGAATCCGACCTTCTGTTTGACTATTCACAGACTTCGCAGCCGACTGTTAAGTGTACAGGACAATTGCGGGGCTAGCGCTACGATCCTACTGACACTAACAGCCTCTCCCGAGCCGGGACTCAAACCTACGACGACTGGCTTGTTAGACCAGCAACGTACCTCGAGACCAGCCGGGAGATTGATTCGAAATTACGTTCCTTATAATTTCTTTGGGAGATAATAACGCACCGGCGAAGTTGGACAGGCGTAGGTGCGTACACTATCTAAAAATAATAAACAATATAATAAATACATTTGTTCAAAAACGTGTGCTAGTATCAGGAAGAATGCTTTTTTCGTTTTTTTTTCAGGAATTTTTGTTTCCAACGATATAATACACACAACTTCCAATTCATAATTTTCTATGCAACGCATCAGAAAACGCTATGTCTGACTAAATTCCGATTCATGGTGCAGTGTATCCCACGCTTGATATTGATATATTTTTGATTTATGCTGTATCTTCTGTTATTGAAACGAACTGGTGTTATTTATTTACGTCGCTTGTCACATGCAGTGCCGATTTATCAGGTTTTAAGAATCAAAGTACAGAATATCGAACACTGAAATCCAATGTAAACCGCTTTTCGCGTGCCAAATTTCTTGTAAGGTCTGTTTGAAGTAACTCTCGAATAATGAAGTATGAGTGCCCAAAACATCGAAGGATTCAGTGTATTATATTGAGCTAGTTTATTGAAACGCTTTAAGTTTTTTTTAAATAGCATACCTTTCAGAGGACAATACTTGAGACTCACGGTTCCACAACAGAACTGATAACTGCTAGAGATCGAATAGCAAGTTTTGTGCGCTTTAAGCCAGTCGCTTGAAGACGTTTACAAACGTTTTGCTTTAAAATATTTACATAGCTGAGTGACGGGAAAAGCAATCGATTGGATGCTTTTGATTGGAGCTCATTTAGTATCCATGATGATGCGACTTGTTGATGTGCATGATGACGATTTAATAGTAACGTATTGATTTATGTCAGGGCGAGTAGTATCGAATAGGTTAGGTATAAATGAACAGAATGAAATTAATTTTTTTAGGAAGGTGCTCGATGTGCTTAGTATTGTTTATTATGAATAGATTCTTAGCCACTGCCAAATTGTCTTTACATTAAATTTAATTGTATGATTTGTTCTGATTTGACGTAATTGAGCTTATGTAACATAGTTTTGGTGTTATACTAGTGCAACACCACGCGCATCCATCATGCAACTTAAATGGAGACGCATTTCTCCTGACATGCAAAAAGCTGAAAGCAAATCTGGTGAGATGAATTTAATTTATTTCATTTCACAAACAATGAAGCTATCAAGTTTCTTTCTAAGTGTCTTAGTACAGAATAAAGATTGGAAGAGTTCTGCTTGCTCGTTCGCGGTACACTTGAGGTAGAAATTTAATATTCTTCAGCCGGGATATCTGTTATAGCGTGATACGGAAACGACAATAAGCAATTCACCTTCGTGACCACCGGCAATCATAATTTTCACGCTTTGCGGGCGCAGAAAACAACCGTATCTAATTGAATTTTCCTCTGCTTTGTTGGGGCATTTATGTTTTGCTGAGGATTCGCCAATGATTTCGGATAGTTGAAGAGAAATAAGTCGGGTAGACTGCTTTTTTCATTTAGAAATAAATTAAAATAATCACATTTTTACACCTCGCCTTCATTCTACTGTTCATCTGATGCATTTGTTCTGTTCACTTACCTTCTAATAAATAAATAATTTAATAACTAACAACAATAATAAATTAATCTTAACAATGACTCCAAATCACATCCATCTACTCGCTAGATAAATTATTGCAATTTGTTCCCTAAAACGTAACTATCTAAGAAATTTTGCTAGTGACTCGTTCGTTCGCACTTTTTCTCTGTCTCTCGCACGCACCTCTGGCTCGCATACCCACGCCAGTACAAACTAAATAAACACCTTGAAGAGGGGGAAAGGGATGGGAAGAGGCCGTTTCCTCAATCGCTGAACGCCTACTTTACGCCGGTGACACTTCGTAGCCAGGGTTTGTAGAAAGTCGTTCGCATGTACACTCCCGGCAGGTACGGAGCAGCACATCGAATGCCGTGGGACACGGTGCCGGCCAGTTCGTAGCGGCCGTCCGGACGCTGAAGCACAAGTGGACCGCCACTGTCACCCTAGGCGCGTGTATGGGGCGAGAAAAAGATGAAAATTTAATTGAAAACCTAAAGTTAAGACATGAAAATAGAAAATGGCGTTGAAAAGCAATTACGGCCAGTTTGCCTTTTGCGGAGGGGTTTCTGGATAACCTGGCGACTCAACCTCTTTGGGCACTTCTGTGAATAGCGCGTGTAAATTATTTTCACCAGTTACCTTGAACTTTAGGAAAGTGCCCTCTTGCTGAGCGTTCAGTTGGGTGATTTCAATCGAAAATTTTAATTTCCAAAGCAAATATTGCTTTATTGCTTGAAACAAGAGTTAAGAAACTGACATTTGCAAAAGTTGAAGGACATTCCTCGAAAATTTTGTTTTCTCGGTACAAATACTGTGAAAGTTTCTTGAAAGTTTTCTATGTTAGGTGGAAGACTGATAGTCTGATATAAAGAATTTCCAGACAATATCCATCAGTGACTAAAGTAACACAATCTTGAAGTAAGATTGATGGCCATTATTCCACCTCTAATAGTACCCCATTGGATATGTTTTCATAAGGAATAGGTCAGCAAAAACATCCGATGTACACATTTTAGTTCATGGTTCATCTTTTGTACACGGAAAAGGTGGGGATGAAACATCATCATCTCCACTATAAATAGATGATGTAATTTCGAAATCAATTTTCACCAGTCATTCTTCCTTTTTGTAAGCTTGGAAAAAGCAAAGGGCGAGGAAAAGCCTATCTCGTTACTACTGCGTCTCGGGAGAAAATAAACAGAAACAATGTTTTCGTCACCTCAATAATATCAAATAATTTAATATTAATAATGAGAGAAGAATGAATAAAAAAGCTTTTCGGCAGTATTTTTTCGAGTTTCACAAAAATTATCCAACGGTTAGTGTAGCAGAACACTGGACTTCAAATTCGAACTAATAGCCAGTAACTGGGACGCAATATCTGAACTAATTCAATTTTCCACCCGAGCACCGGACTAATTGAACATGGGTAAAGGTTATTCAAGAGCTTTTCCCAATCAGTATTCCATTACCCGCGTGTAACACCCCGTCCCTGTTCACAGCAGCAGCAGCAGCAGTAGCAATACACATGTCTGACGCCACGGAATGGGAAATCAATATTTAATTCATGACGCCCACCTCTCCAATTTTCTTTCCATCGACCGTGAGCCACTTACCTCGCAGGAGTCTCGCTTGCCGTTCGCGTAACCAGCACAAACGAACGACGGCAGGATCTTCTTGTTGTGTCCCGCCATGTGGAACATCTCTTGACAGACACTGTTCTCTATCACTGGAACCTAGGGAAATTGGAAGACCGGTAAACGGTGTGGTGAGAATTAGGCATTCACTGTTTTAGCTGTCCCAATGGCGATCATGGGATAATTTAATAATCGATTGATGCATTTAAGTTACGATTCAATTCATGTTTGATCAGTTAGTTAGTTGCCTCTTGGTGTTCACTTACCTGAACTTCTTGTAGTACCGAAGGCACTCCACCACCGTACGTCAACCGTCCCCAACCGGTTACCGTTGCCATTCGGCCGGTGAAGTCAGCTTCGTCAGCTGGCATGCAAATTGGCACTGAAGTCGTGATGAAAGGGAAAGCATAGAAGAATATAATTAGTGCGAAAAAATAGAATTTCATTGTGTCAGTAGATATTCTGGTTGTATGCGTAAATTTTTTTCTAAACAATAGCACTGGTAAACATAGGTTTTGCTCTAGAGGTCAAACTTTGAAAAAATGAAACATTTTAGATTTTTAACCGCTCCCCTGTAAACTTTGCTAGCAAAGATACCTTTTTGCCTTTCTCCTAGAAAGGTATAGCAATCACTTGCAAAACCGAAAGTATAAAAGTACTCCAAAGGGCCGAATGGCATATATCACTCGACTCAGCTCAACGAGCTGATCATTTTCTGTATGTGTGTGTGTGTGTATGTGTGTGTGTGTATGTGTGTGTGTGTGTGTGTGTGTGTGTGTGTGTGTGTGTGTGTGTGTGTGTGTGTGTGTGTGTGTGTGTATGTGCAGATTTTTATTCTCACTCACTTTTCTCAGAGATGGCTGGACCGATTTTCATGAAATTAATTGCAAATGAAAGGTCTTGTTGCCCCATAAAACCCTATTGAATTTTTTTGTAATCGGATTTTTAGTTTAGAGGTTATGTTCAAAAATGTGAAAATCACGAAACAACAATATCTGAGAAACTACACAACCGATTTGAACAAAATTGATCTCAAAAGAACGGGCTACCTAAAAAACCCTCAACTTTTCAATTTTATGAAGATTGAACATGTGGTTCAAAAGTTATGAAAAGAAACGTGTTCTGAAGACTGTTTAATCTCACTCGTGTTTCTCAGAGATGGCTGTACCGATTTTCATAAAATCAGTGTCAAATGGAAGGTCTAATTGCCCCATGAGACCTTATTGATTTGTTTTGCAGTCGGACTATTACTTTGCCTGTTATGTTCAAAAATGTGAAATCCAGCTATGCAAAGGAACATATTCCGAAGACTACTTGGATTCACTCACTTTTCTCAGAGATGGCCGACCCGATTTCCACAAAATTAGTGTCAAATGAATGGTATAGCTGCCTCAGAAGACCCTATTGAATTTTACTGTAATCGAACTGTAACTTTATTTGTAATGTGCCGACTTGTGAAAATCACGAAACTTCATTATCTCAGAAACTACACAACCGATTTAATTATTATTATCAGATGAGCGGGCTAGTTAAGGGTTAACTGATGAATTATGATTGAACACGTGGTTTCAAAGTTTGGCTGCCCTACACGTTCCCATTTCATTTGATTATAATCGAACCTAAGCAACCGTTATGTATTGAATTGTTAATAAAACAACGAAAGTCTATTATCTCAAAGATTACATGACTTATTTGAACATAACTAGTGTCATACGAACGAGTCATCTCTCAAACTTACAAATAACAAACTTCATAACAATTTGATATGTGGTTAAAAAGTTATGGAAAGAAGAGAAATTCAAAGGCTATTTAAAACTATACCTGCTTTGATCGATATATGTGGCCTCAACATAATTTAAATGTGGTGTCGTACTATTTGAACGTTCCAAGTTCATTGATTCCTTGCGGTTTGTTTGAAGTCTGCAAATGCACGACGAATCGGCCATAGGATATGATCAAAGTCAAATAACAAATCGTTTGAAATGATTGGTTTTATCGAAACGACAACATCCTCGTCTTTTGGCTTCTGTACATCGCCTTAATTCTGAATATATTCATATTGGGTGGTATTCTGTCATTATCAGCAGACTTTCCGGCATCAATCTGACATCGGAAATACCCATATTGGGAGGTATTTTTGGTTGTTTTCCAGAAACTAAAAGATGTCGTCTTCAAATTCAAAATAGTGTCCAGGGTCAATGTTTGGTTTCTATGCATCATCACGTTTACGGAAATATCCATATTGAGTATTATTCGGTCATCTCCGACTGTTGCAGATAAGTTGCCATTTAGCAATTCAAAATGGTGCCTGAGGTCAATTGTTAGCTCCTTGCATCATTCTTGTTCCAGAGATACTCATATTGGATAGTATTTGTTTATTTTAGGCTGTTTTTCACAAACCGGTAGTCGCCATCTTGGATTTCAAAATTGTATTTAGGATACTGGTTAAAGAAAAACTCATATTGGGTGATATTTTGTCACTTTGGACTGTTTTTCAGGAGCCGAAAGTCGTCATTTTGGACTTTAAAATTGCCTGTGAAATCAATTTCTGTCATCTGGGCGTAATTCTGGTTCCGAAAACATTCATATTGAATGGTATTTGGTCATTTCCGGCTGTTTGCCAGACACCGGAAGTCATCATCTTAAAATTCAAGATTGTGTCTGTGATCAATTTTTGCCATCTTACAATTCAAAATGTTGTCTGAAGTCGATTTGTTGCTCCAATGCATCATTATGGTTCCGGAAATACCCGTATTGGGTGGTATTTGGTCATTTGCCGTTGTTTTTCCGACACCTGAAGTCGCCATTTTGGATTTCATAATTGCGTTTGGAGCCAATTTCTGGATTTTGAAAGGCATACTGGTTAAAGAAAAACTAATATTGGGTGGTATTTGGTCATTTTCAGCTGTTTTTAGGAACCGGAAGTCGCCATCTTAGAATTTAAAAAGCTATCTGTGGTCGATTTTAGCTCCTGTGTACTATTCTAGATCCGGATATTATTATTTTGGGTGAAAATCGGCCATTTTTGGCTGTTTCCCAGAAACCGGAAGTTGCCCTCTTACAATCCAAAATGTTGTCTTAGGTCTATTATGGAACATATCTGTTACCACTAAAAACATTCACCTGCCAATATGGTTCCATTTAGTTGATTAGTTCGCGAGATGTGCAGAAATTTGTGAATAAACATGTACTTCCAGAAGAGGGAGGGGCGTAAACCATTATGGACATATTTGTTACCTCTAAAGACATTCACATACCAAATTTGGTTGTTTTTTCTTGATTGGTTCTTGAGCTGTGCGAAATTTGTGTTTCATTTTCATAGGATCCCTCCCTTATAGAAGAGGGAGTCGGGTGTCAAACCATTATGTACATATTTGTTACCACTAAAAACATTTACCTGCCAAATTTTGTTTCATTTGGTTGATTAGTTCTCGAGATGTGCACAAGTTTGTGTTTCATCCAACTATTATGGACATATTAGTTACCCCTTAAAACATCCACATGCCAAATTCGGTTTCATTTGCTTGGTTTGTTCTTGAGTTGTGCAGAAATTTATGTTTCATTTGTATGGGACTCCTCCCTTCCAGAAGAGGGAGGGGTCTCAAACTATCATAGGAACCTTTATCGGCAACAAAAACCCCTACATACAAATTTTCACGTCGATCGGTTCGGTAGTTTTCGGGCCTATATGGATCAGACAGACAGACAGACTTGACTGCATTTTTATATGTAAAGATTACAACATAAATATTTTAGAACCTAAAGAGTGAATATACATTTATTGGATTGAAGCGGTCATGTAAATCTATTTTTACAAATAAAAAATCATTCTGTGCCGAACACACATCAGCATCGGTTGTGCTTCGAAATCGCTCCGATAAATTTCAATACGTGTGTGCAAGTGGTGGCATTTTTTGACCGGTGTCTTTTGTCTAGATTGCTGTATCGCAAGGTCAAGCGCCTTTGTGTTACTGTGTCGCTTTATAGCTGCCTGCTGTCGAACGATTCAGTGGTGAGTGCAGTGCACTCCAACACGAAGGGGAAAAAGAAAGGAAGGTACGTGCTTCTTGTCTGTCCCATCGGCGCGCTAGGTTTAGCGCGATGGATGTAGACCCCCCACCTCCCGCACCTCCATCCTCGAATCCCCTCGATCCTGTCCCTCCTGCCCCCCCTCCTAATATTAATTCCTCAGCTCCCCCACGTGTCAGATTGTATCCAGATGGATCGACTCTTCCGGTGGCAGTTTACCTCAGGCCTAAAGCGGGGCCGAAATCGAAATCTTTAAACATTCTACAGATTTCGAAAGACCTGACGTCACACTTTCAAGCTGTGACTGAAATTTTAAAAATCAGGCCGAACAAACTCCGTGTCGTGGTCAATGACCTTAAAGAGGCCAACGATATAGCTTTCTCCGAGCTTTTTACACGGGAATACCGTGTCTATGTACCCGCTAGAGATGTGGAGATCGACGGTGTCGTGACCGATTCGAGTCTGTCCGTCGAGTGTATATTGAAAAGTGGTAAAGGGTGCTTTAAAAACAACACATGTCCCGATGTGAAGGTGCTCGACTGCAAGCAATTGCGGTCGGTATCGATCGTCGGTGACAAAAAAGTTTACACTCCGTCAGACTCGTTTCGAGTTACGTTCGCCGGGTCTGCACTACCAAGCCACATCTCGATCCACCGGGTTCGTCTCCCTGTGAGGCTATACGTTCCCCGCGTCATGAACTTCACTCATTGCAAGCAGTTAGGCCATACAGCCGCTTACTGCTGCAATAAGGCACGTTGTGGCAAGTGTGGGGAGACTCATGCGGAAGATTCTTGCAGTGTTAACGCTGGAAAGTGTATTCACTGCGGGGAAAATCTGCATGAGCTCTCGACATGTGCGGTGTACATGCAGCGCAGGGATAAAATAAAACGGTCTCTCAAAGAGCGTTCAAAGCGTTCCTACGCTGACATGCTGAAGAAGACCGTTACCACTTCTCCCGTTACTTCGAACCCCTTTGATCTGTTGTCCTCTGATGAAACCGATTCTGACGATTCACCAGCGGGAACATCTTATGCCAATCCTGGGGAGTCTAGAAAGAGGAAAAATATTTCCTCTCCTAAACTTCCCCGAAAAGGTCCTGAGATTTCCCAAAGTGAAATGAATGGTACAAACAAACCTAAAAGTGCTGCGGAAAAACCGAAGCAAACCCCTCCTGGGCTTGCAAATTTAATGTCCCAGAAGGAGTTTCCAGCACTTCCTGGAACATCTAAAACATCAGTTGTTCCTTTTGCACATCCAGTTGAAAAATCAAATGCTGGACTGGTGAAATTTTCTGACATTGTGGACTGGATTTTTGAAACTTTCAATGTACCCGATCCAATAAAAGATTTTCTTACAGCATTCCTCCCAACAGTTAGAACATTTTTGAAGCAGTTGACTGCTCAATGGCCCCTCCTTGCAGCGATCGTATCCTTCGATGCCTAATTCATCTGCTTATGTGAAGGATTCTATCTCTGTCTTACAGTGGAATTGTAGAAGTATTTTACCAAAAATTTATTCGTTTAAAGTTTTGATAAATAAAAACAAATGCGATGCATTTTCCCTTTGTGAAACTTGGCTAACTTCAAATACTGATCTAAACTTCCATGATTTTAATATTATTCGCCTTGATCGAGACACCCCATATGGAGGAGTACTTCTAGGGATAAAGAAGTGCTATTCTTTCTATCGTATTAACCTTCCCTCGATTCTAGGCATCGAAGTTGTCGCAGGTCAAATGACAATACAAGGTAAAGAACTTTGTATTGCCTTAACATATATTCCTCCCAGAGTACAGGTTGGGCTCTTTGATTTAATAGTACTTCTTCCCTCGCCACGTTTGATTTTGGGAGACTTCAACTCTCATGGTGTGGCTTGGGGTTCCCCTTACAATGATTACCGCTCCTCTTTAATCTATAACCTTTGAAATGACTTCGACATGACTATTTTGAACAACGGTGAAATGACACGTATCCCGAAACCTCTAGCGCGCCCAAGCGCTTTGGATCTATCCTTATGTTCGACGTTGCTACGGTTGGATTGCACATGGAAGGTAATCCTCGATCCTCACGGTAGCGACCATTTGCCTATTCTTATTTCAATTACCAACGGGTCAACTCGCATGCGGCCAATTGACATTCCGTATGACCTCACACGGAATGTTGATTGGGAGTTATACGAGGAAATGGTTTCAGAAGCTGTCGAGTCGATTCAACATCATCCACCACTTGAAGAATACAACCTCTTCGCTGGCTTGATTCTCGACGCCGCGTTGCAAGCCCAAACGAAGAAATATCCCGGCGTAACGATCAAAGAACGGCCTCCGTGGTGGGACCAAGAGTGCTCCGATGTCTACACGCAAAGATCCGACGCGTTTTTGGCCTATCAGAAGAAAGGTATACCTGGCGACTATATACGGTATTCGGAGCTTGATACTAAGCTTAAAAGCTTGGCTAAAGCAAAGAAACGCGGATATTGGCGTCGGTTCGTGAACGAGACGTCGAGGGAGACATCGATGAGCACTCTTTGGAACACAGCCCGAAGAAAGCGGAATCGCGTAACGGTCAACGAAAGCGAAGACTCTTAAAGTCGGTGGATATTTGATTTTGCCAGGAAAGTATGTCCGGACTCTGTTCCTGCGCAAAACTTTGTTCGCGATGCGTCTCCGGGCCACGACGCGATAGAATCACCTTTTACGATGGCAGAATTTACAATTGCTCTTCTGTCCTGTAACAATAACGCGCCTGGGTTAGATAGAATCAAATTCAACTTGTTGAAGAATCTACCCGGCAATGCCAAGAGGCGCTTGTTGAACTTATTCAATAAGTTCCTGGAGCAAAATATTGTACCGCAGGATTGGAGGCAAGTGAGGGTGATCGCCATCCAAAACCAGGAAAACCAGCCTCTGATCACAACTCCTATAGGCCGATTGCAATGCTATCCTGTATCCGGAAATTGATGGAGAAAATGATACTCCGTCGTTTAGACCACTGGGTCGAATCAAATGGTCTACTGTCAGATACTCAATTTGGTTTCCGCCGTGCCAAAGGGACGAATGATTGTCTTGCGTTGCTTTCAACAGATATCCAGCTGGCGTATGCTCGCAAAGAACAAATGGCGTCTGCGTTCTTGGACATAAAGGGGGCTTTTGATTCCGTTTCTATTGACATTCTTTCGGGCAAACTTCACCGACAAGGATTTTCTCCAATTTTGAACAATTTTTTGCACAATTTGTTGTTCGAAAAGCACATGCATTTTACGCATGGCTATTTGGCAACTTTTCGAATTAGCTACATGGGTCTTCCCCAGGGCTCATGTTTAAGCCCCCTTCTTTACAATTTTTATGTAAATGACATCGACGAATGTCTGGCAAATTCATGCACGATAAGACAACTTGCAGACGACAGTGTAATCTCTGTTACAGGAGCCAAAGCTGCCGATTTGCAAGGACCATTGCAAGATACCTTGGGCAATTTGTCTGCTTGGGCTCTACAGCTTGGTATCGAATTCTCTCCGGAGAAGACTGAGATAGTAGTTTTTTCTAGGAAGCATGAACCTGCTCAGCTCCAGCCACAATTAATGGGTAAAACGATTTCTCAGGTTTTCGTACACAAAAATCTTGGTGTCTGGTTCGACTCTAAAGGCACCTGGGGTTGTCACATTAGGTATCTGATGAAAAATCATGGTGGGGAGCACACCCGGGAGATCTTATAAGGCTTTACCAAACAACCATATTATCGGTAATTGAGTACGGGTGTTTCTGCTTCCGCTCCGCAGCAAACACACATTTGATCAAACTGGAGCGAATACAATATCGTTGTTTGCGTATCGCCTTAGGTTGCATGCAATCGACCCATACGATGAGTTTGGAGGTCTTAGCTGGAGTTCTACCATTGAAAAACCGCTTCTGGAGCCTGTCTTCTCGCATTCTTATCAAATGTGAGGTCTTGAACCGTCCTGTGATTGAAAATTTTGAAAGGTTAATCGAACTTCATTCTCAAACCCGTTTTATGACATTGTATTTCAATCACATGTCACAAAATATTAACCCTTCTCCGAATATTCCAAATCGTGTCAACTTATTAAATACTTCTGATTCTACTGTGTTTTTCGATACATCCATGATGGAAGAAACTCGGATCATTTACGGGTGCAGCAGATCCCCAAAATTTTTTCCAATAAATATCGAAACATCAACTGCGACAATATGTTCTACACTGACGGATCACTTATCGATGGGTCCACTGGCTTCGGTATCTTCAATAACAATTTAACCGTCTCCCATAAGCTCGATAATCCTGCTTCTGTTTAGGTCGCAGAATTAGCTGCAATTCAGTACACCCTAGGGATCATCGAAAAAATGCCCACGGACCATTATTTCATCTTTACGGATAGTCTCAGTTCCATTGAGACTCTCCGATCGATGAAAGATGTTAAGCACTCTCCGTATTTCCTGGGGAAAATACGGGAACATCTGAGTGCTTTATCCGAAAAATCTTTTCAGATTACCTTAGTGTGGGTCCCTTCTCACTGCTCGATACCGGGCAATGAGAAAGCGGACTTTTTGGCTAAGGTGGGCGCTACAAACGGTGAAATTTATGAAAGACCAATTGCTTTTAATGAATTTTTTGCATTTGTACGTCAGAATACGATCATCAGTTGGCAAAATTCTTGGACCAGAGGGGAACTGGGAAGGTGGTTACATTCCATTATACCCAAGGTATCGACGAATCCGTGGTTCAAGGGGTTGGATGTAGGTCGAGATTTCATTTGCGTGATGTCTCGGCTTATGTCCAATCACTATAGATTTGATGCGCATCTCCGTCGTATTGGGCTCGGAGAAAGCGGTATCTGTGCCTGTGGTGAAGGTTATCACGATATAGAGCACGTTGTTTGGTCATGCCCTGTCCACCGTGACGCCAGGTCTAAATTAGTCGCTTCCCTTCAGGCCGGAGGTAGACGGCCAGCTGTTCCTGTTCGTGATGTCTTGGCGAGCCGTAACATACCCTTCATGACCCTTATATACATTTTCCTAAAATCCATCCATGCCCCAGTTTAGTCCCGTTCCCCTCCGTCTACACCCAACAAAACGACAAGAACACGTTTGAACCTTAAGCAGAGGTTTTGGAATCAACAACTGCACCCCACACGAATTCACCAGGACCTGAGAACCCGAGGCCTTCAGTGATATCTTGGCTCAGCGGCACATACCATAGGCCACTTGAACACCAGCGAACAACAACAACGAACCATAACCAGCAACTAGACCCCGCACAATACCTTCAGGACCCGAGAATTACAAGCCCCTCTTCCAGCTCATGACATCGTGGCTCAGCAGAACAAATCCATACATGCTGCATATTCATGGCCATTCGAAGAGCACCAGACGACCATCAAACTACAAAACAGTGATTGAAAAATACATCCTAGTTTTAAGATAGACTTAACTTCAGCTCGTAGTCGGCAGCGAGGATAAAAAATTTGCTTTAAGATTTCAAGTCTTCAGATATAATTGGCGCCGCTAAACATTAAATTGTATTTGTGCCGTGTCAAATAAATGATATGAGAAAAAAAATAAAAAATTGAATGAGAAAGGCTGGGTCTGACCGCTAGGTGGATTAATTTAGGTTTTTTTCTGAAAAATAACGCTGATAAACAAAGGTTTTGCCTATAGCTGACCAAAAAAAAAATTATAGATTTTCAACCATTCCGGTCTAAATTAAATAAGCAAAAGATTAGCTAAATGTTGATAGTTGTTTGAACTTGTAGAATAAAAAGAAAACAATTTGGATATTTCGAAAAAAAAATAGGAAGTATTATTCAAGATTCGGCCGCATGACTAATGCAGAACAGCGCACACTATCAACAAATGCATTGTTTGACTAAATTGATGTTTGAGAGGACGATTTTATGGTTGCTGATTAATTGTATTCTCGTTTTAAACTTATTGTATTTTATTATTAGGTGTGAATTACAGGCTCAAAGCCTAACTTTTCCAGAACAAATAAAAAAATAAATGAATTGTTGAGAGGGTTTCATTAATGAGTCATAAAGTCTACTATTGCTTGCTCAAATCAATAAATATTATAAACTTTCACATCATTGCTCAAATCAATAAACATTAATTAAACGCTGGGAGTCTATTTTACGAGAATATTAGAACAATTCAAAATAATACTGCACTACTTGGAGTAAGAGGAACATTGCACGTTTTGTGCCGTTCCGTGATAAAAAAATGAAAAAAAATCCTATCCATCAACCCATTTCAACTAAGGAATATCCCAAATCGCATCAATCCCCGAACTTTTCACATGTTAAATGAGCGCTCTACCCTCTTGATTTAAATCCACGACCTTTTGAAAAAATGACTAATCTTCAATTACGCATTTAGTTGCCCTAAGAAGAACAGTTTGCTGTTCAAAGTCGGATATAATGATGATCGCAATTTTTGTGCTGCCCCGATAATGGGACAATAAGGCACACTGACA
Source organism: Wyeomyia smithii (assembly GCF_029784165.1). Lineage (NCBI taxonomy): Eukaryota > Metazoa > Arthropoda > Insecta > Diptera > Culicidae > Wyeomyia > Wyeomyia smithii. Next base: position 78,120,863 of record NC_073696.1, read on the forward strand.
ACACTGAAAAGACTGTTTCCGCATTTAGTTAATTATCGGTCGGGGCGGATTTTGATTGCCAGGATTCAGCACAGAAAGCTTGCTTGGGTTGTTGCCAAAATAAGGCAAAGCTTCATCGCGGAGGAGAACGCCGAAGCACTAAACCGGCAAATCGAAACGTTTACTGTTACCGCGCTGCTGCTGAGATATGTTACCAAACGGCAAGTAATTTGTTCAAGCCGAAAGCAAATTCGGAAAGCCAGCCGATACCAGAAGAATGTAATTAGTTTGACCAGAAGCATATAACCCAAAGAGTGCACTCTTTTCGGCTAACTTATTAAAAAACCTAGTTCTGTCGACCTTTTCAGCAAATGCCAGCAAGCGAACAATCAGAGGACGTAATTCTCCTTTCAACAATGTTTTAGAATTTTCAATATAAAAATAATTCACATAGTTAAATAACAATTTTCTGGATTTGAATGGATGCGTGGAAAACTTTCCAATCGATGATGCGAGAATGAAGAAAATTGGTTGAAAATAATCCGACATATAAGCATCCAAAAAGGGATAAATATCGTCCCCTTTCCGTTAATAGATTATAATTTTACACCCCCAATAAAAAAAATTTTTTTTGACGTTGAACTATGTCTTTCTTTAGCCTACTACCTAATAAGAGACGTAGTTCGACGTCGAAAAAAATATTTTTCTTATCTGAGCCAACATGGTTTGTTTGATTTGATTTAGAAGGGGACGGGATAAGAGGCATATGAACGCTAGGCAAATGGATAGTATGCTAGGCATACAGACGCGAGGCATAATGCATGTGACCATTATGCCTCAGGCGTACTACCACAAGGCATAACGGACGCGAGGCCGATTGGGCGCAAGGCCGAATGAACGCAAGACCGAATGGACGCAAGGCCGAATACGATATTATATGATCGCATGGGATTCAATTATTGTGACTATGTGTATCGGATTTGCAACATCCATTTCGCAGCAGAATTGAATATTTAATTTATTAGCAGAATTGTATATTTAATTTAATTTCAGAATTGTATATTTAATTTAGATATTTTCTACTCTACGTATGTAGTTCAAGTGTAAATATGTTCCTAAAGAGTTTAGGTTAGGCATATTTTTTTTAAACCATGCGGCGCAGACGCATGATGGAGGGCAAGGAACGAGCCGGCACTAAGCCGCCGTGGTTCCCACAGTCCGAGCCGGCCGCCGACCCGCCGTCGAAAGCGGCGCACAGTGGAATCAAACTGAAAAAACGCACAAAAACCTTTTTCGACGTTTTAGCATATAGGTTTCTTCAGAGAAGTTTTCTAATATGCGATTTTAAATATTTTAAGATATTCGTTGAAAATATTATTAAGGGGGTATTCAGTCAAAATAAAAGCAACAACATCTAATTGCAAGATATCAAATTTAGGTCTTAGGCAAAGTTGTAGAACTATAAAATTTATGAATTTTTCTCGAAGACATCAAGTGTCTATGTTGTAAAACCATTGAGCTATAGTTAAATTTCTGTCAACGATTTGATATTTTGACGTAGAACAACGTTTTTCTTCAGCCTAATACAAAGGGGTGTAAAATCTATTAACGGAACGGGAACGAAGTTCGTCTCTTTTTAAATGCTTATAAATCGGCTTGTTTTCAACTGATTTTTTCATTCTTGCAGCAATTGACTGGAATCTTCCGCCCAAATGCAGGAAAATGTTGTTTGATTATTGTACTATGGAAAATTGTTAAGCCTTGTTGAAACAAAAATTACATCCCTTGATTAGTCGCTTGTTTCCCAGAAGGTCTCGAGGAACGATGCTAGCCAGCGATGGAAAAAAATTACCTCACGCGATTTTGAATACATATAAAGCAAGCCTAAGATGCTTTGACATCGTCATCACTATGCGAATAACAAAGTATCGGTGTTGGTTCACTCTCTTTGCTTTCCTTTTCACGATATATTGCTTGTCATTAGTATACACCACAACATATGGTTCTCAATGTGCACAACTCGGAATATGAAGTTATTCGTCTCTGTTACACAGAGTGATCAGATCTTGTTATGTTCTTACTCATTTGACTCATGAATATGATTTTTTGTCAGAAAAAGAAAAAAAAAGACAATGTATGCTCTTCTACTTTCGCTCAAGTCAACCGCTGCCGAAGTAGTCTTTTCCCCCACACTTTCCCTCTCACCGCAGCACACCTCTGTTGCAGCTCAGGCGACATGATATTCTTCTGCTGCTATTCTTTGCTCCCCTAACGCCCGGCATATGGAAAGACAAACGCAACGAGCGAATCGCATCTCAGAGCAGATGTAGTCTAGTCATGTGCTTGTTTTCTCCCAGAAACCTACGCACCATATCATCATTTCATTATGTGTTGAGAGGATTCAAGTTTAGTCGCGGTCTGTACACTTCATGATGTGTACATGTGGAAATTAAACGACGATTGCATCATATTCGTTTCATTTCCATCACTGATGCTGGCCCAATAAGTCAGTCGTCATAGGTTCGATTTTCGGCTCGGGAGAGACTGTTAGTGTCAGTAGGATCGTAGCGCTAGCCCCGTATATGTCCTGTACACTAAACAGTTGGCTGCGAAGTCTGTGTATAACAAACAGAAGGTCCAGTTCCGAATCGAAATGTAGCACCAAGGCTTTGCTTTGCTTTGATTAGCCGCTTGCTGGCTCTTCCTAAAAAGGTCGACAGAAGAAGCAGCGGGTTGCGCGTATCAGCTGGCTTTCCGAATTTGCTTTCGGCCTAAACAAATTACTGGCCGGGCTTCAACCTTCTTACCCGCGATGATGCTTCGGTACAATAATTAGCATATTTTTGTAGTGGTGAATTCATAAAAAGTTGAATTGAAAATCTTTAATTCCTGTTCAGTTTTGCAGCTTTCCCTTCGCATGTTTTCTGATGCTTGCTAGCTTACTAAAAATAGAGAAAGTACAAAAAACAATAACTCATTTTGCTTTGGCGGCCGTGGTGCACAAACAGAGTGTGGCTGGGGTGGGGTACTTTTACTGATTTTAAAAGAGTTCATTTGACACGGCACATGCAATGGGTACTTCTCGATGACTAGACCGCATCACAGTAGCGGTAAAAGATGTTATGATATCATTTTCAAATGCTTACAGTGTCTGTTCCACTGACTGGATTTCAAACACCAATATCTTTATCGACAGCTAAAACACTATCTCAGACTTTGCTGTAATCATTGGAATATCTTCACAATACTAAACTTGTTGAAATTGAGTTGAAAATTGTGTATATTCAACCAATCACAAGCTCACTGCTCCTTCGTTTATTTTCGGCTGATTGCTGGCTCACTATAAATAGAGAACTTGTGGCAATAATAGCTTATTTCGTTGAGGTAGCTGTGCCGAGCAGGTAAAGCGTTGCGATGTGTACTTCTGGTTGATTAGAGGTAACAAACAGGGTTGCAGGGAGCTCACTTAAAATCCTTTAAGGATTATTTTTCATCAAATAGGGTCCTCTATCACCCTTTTAAGGATCTTAAGTAAGCTCCCTAACAACCTGTACGTTATGTTATCATTTAAAAATGCTTTTTACCTTATTGCCACTTAAGTTAAAAACACCCACCAATTTCTTGAAGTACCAAACACAGTATTATCAGCGCTAGTATCAGCTGGCTTTCCGAGTTTGCTTTCGGCATAAACACGGCTCATTCTCCCGGTTGGTCACATGTCTCAGCAGCAGCGCGGTTCTTTTCAGTGTGTGTTGTCAGAGTGGTGTTGCGTGACCGGGTAACACCCGGGCGGAAATTTTGGGTGTCACCCCCATTAGGTTGCAGTGAAATCATTTCATTTTTTTTTTTTAATTGTGAGAGCTAGCACGTTCGTTTTTAATTGCATTAAATCTACCTATTTTTGAAAAAATGGTTGAGATTGTACTCTTAGGAGCAAATTTAAATAATTTTCAAGGGTTTCACCGTGACCTCCACCTAATTAATAGTTAATATCACGGATATTATCCTTTTGAAGGTGACACGTATGAAAATATTCCTCATGAGTGTCACCCCCTAGGGGGTGATGCAAAGCAACTAAACAAGCAATTTAAGATTAACCAACGAAATGTCTCGTGCGCTAGACTTTGGGAGTAAATGCTTTTTTATTCTGTTCCGACAATGATATCGTATTTTCATGTGCGAATTAAGAGCCTATAGTACTTCAATGGCACATGAGAAGCTCGGGGGTTGATGCTATCGTGACGATTTGGGATATTGCTTAGCTGAAATAGGTTGATGTGTATGAAATTTTTCTCGAACACTTGAAGGTTCCCGATCACAGCCACATAGTTCGTACTCCAGCATGGCACAAAACGTGTGAAGTATTGTATTATTCTTATAATTCGTGTTAATTTAAAAATCAGTGAAAAGTAAACCACTAACAAAGGCTTTGGAAAAGATCCGTGATGCTCTACGACCAGTATTGAAAATTGTCCTCTAAGGCGGTCAAAAGAAAAAAAAATTTCTTCAATGAAAATTTGTATACAAGTTATGATGTTTGTAACTTGCATTCAAATGGATGTTGAAAAATAACACTTCATAATTATAATTAAATAGTTGAATAGCCTTATGACGACACATTCAAGGTCACTGGACTTTTTTGTTACTAAATTGAACATATATGTTGTAGAAAAACCAATGATATTAACAAAACGTCTTGAACTTTTTCCCCTTCCAATTTTCAATATTTTTGAAGGGACGAACATTTTTGAAGGGACGACATTAAATGAAAATAAAATTTGTATCGGCCTAATTGTTGATTAGAGTTCGACTGTTCAGTTGTTATGTGCGTTGGATGTACTTTCGGCTGAGCCGTCTCAAAAAAGTAGTGTTTTAGGACCTTATACCGTGCGCGATCACTATAGTCATGGAGAAAATCTGAATTCAGCGCTCTCAGTGATCATTAAATACGAAGTTAGACATAAGAGGTATAATCCGTTTCTGGATAGAAAATTATTTTTTTCTTCATCTAAGGATAGAAAATTATGTTTCCCAAAGCTCTTCTGAACATTTCAAAATGCGCACTCTTAAGAAGAAATAAGTTTTTCCAACAAAAACTTTTTCATGTCTATGAAACATTTTCAACGTGAAACAATGTTTGATACGAAAATGCGCTCAAAAGCATTCAGAAAGCTCTCAGAAACAAAAAAATGGACATGTCAAAGTTCTTGTTTGAAAATCTTTTTTCGTTGAGAGAGCCAATTTTGATTTTTTAAGAACAATTCAGGGCTAAAATAGAAAACTTAAATTTTAACAACCCCCAAAGTGTCATTGGATTCTGAGAGGGTACTGCCATCATCTGGCGCGAAACCCACTTAATACTAAACTTCTGGGACATTGAAAATGTGGATAATAAACAGTCACCATACGTCTGCCATTAGTTAGTTCACAGGACACTTACCTATGTGTACATCGTAATGTATAGGACTCTCCAGTTCCAGTATGGCAAGATCGTTCTCGAAGGTTGCCGCGTCGTACTGCCGGTGTACGATCACTCGCTTGACGTTCTTCGTGACAGACCGTTTCGTTTCCAGGTCGCTCGAGATGTCAAACTCTCCGAATACCGCCACCAGGGATGCGAGAAAACTAAAAATTGCCAAAACTTAGTGTGAGGGAAAAAACCTTTCATTAAGGTGAAACGGGATTGTGGCCTTTTCCTATACAATTTTGAGGTTAGAGTTTATTTTACTTCTGTATTTTGATCGTAAAAAAATCGGCTTCCACTAAATAAACAGCACTCAAATTGCTACTTCAAGCATGCAACAGTTGTGGAAACAATTGATCAAAGTTTCATGTACGTAGTCTTCATAAATCAAGAAAAAATTAGATTGCAAAATTCGAGTTGATCGCGACCACATTCCGTTTCACCTTAAAGACTGTTAAAATTACCCCGGTTGACAGTGAGCAGCCGTGATGACGTACTCATTCGTGATCAGCACTCCGCCGCACTTGTTTTTGGTGAACAGTCCGAGCCAGGTCGATTCTCGTACCAACACCTGCCAGGGCCACTCGCCGAACTTGGCCGCTTTTCCACCGACGACGCGAGCGCTTTTCATCAGTGGCCGCTGACCGCAAACTAGGGTTACGAGAAAAAAAATGAAAACAAACAGAAAAGTAGTCTTCAGTTGATAGTAACGCAGTTAGTAATTAGAGTATATTACGTATTTTCCGTGTCCCCTGCGCCTGGCCTTCAATCGTTTCGTTCGTTTCCTCTCCAACGTCCTCCTCTTCCTCTTCCTCGTCCACGGTTTCCTCCTCTTCCTCGATAATCTCATCTTCCGGGGCCGTCGTCGTAGTAGTGGTGCTAGTAGTCGTAGTCGTAGGTCGCTTAGTGGTACGCTTTGTCGCCTATAAGAGCGATGGTCGTTTCTTGAACTGATAAAAGAGAAAAACACATTTGCGCGCGACTTTTCAGGGGCCTCCCGCCGGCACCGGTCGACTGGCACTTACCTTGGTCGGTTTGCGGGTCGTAATTACCGTCACTGGTTCCGTGTCGGCTAGCGTCGGTCGGCTGGTGGGCTTCTTGGAGGGTTTCTTCGAGGTGGAGGTGCGGTTCGGTTTCTTCGTAGTCGCTGGAGGTTTGCTTTCGTCCGCGGAGGGTTTCGAGCCCGAGGTGCTGCTGGTAGGTTTCGGGCGCGTTGACGAGCTAGATGGTTTTGGTTTCGAGCTGGATGGTTTTGCCGGTTTCGTTGTATCGGAAAGCGTGGTGGGTGTTACGCCGGGCTTTGACGCGGATGATGAAGTTGGTTTGGTGGAATTGCTGGGTCGCTTCTTGCTTGGCTTTTTGGATGGTTTCGGCTTGATGGTGGTCTGCGAAGCAGTGTCCTGCTGGATTACCGTTGGTTTAGCGGTGGTAGGTTTCTTCGATGAGTTCGTTGATGTTGATGTTCCATTGGAGGGTTTTTTGCTACCACTGGGGCGCTTCTTCTTTTTCTTGGTAACCGGCTTGCGTGTAGTCGTCTTATTCTTTTCCGCATTGGACGCTGATTGTGCGTTCAACGTTATGTTCTTTCTTTCCTTGAGAATTGCTTCCAGTTCTTCAAAGTTACCGTTAAATGTTTCTACGATTTTGTTCACCAGCATGTTAACTTTATCATCCTTGATTCCACTGTTTTCGATTTTGGTCATGTTACCCATCATAGTATCCGTCAGGTTTAGGTTGGGGTTTCGAACAGGTGGGAAGTTATTGATGTCATCCGGGGTGGTGTACAGTTCGTTCTTCAACGTCGTGGATTCCATGTAAATGATGTTAGGCGGTGATTGCGCGGGAATACGGGTCATCGTTTGATAATTCGGTGTTGGTCCATATGGGGAGTATGTGGATGTCGCAAAGTTGCTTATAATATTGTTGTCAACGATAGTATACACTGAAGTCGAAGAAATTGATGGTCTCGTAACGGGTCGTTGAGTGACTCCGAAATAGCCTTCATCCTCGAAATCGGCGAGTGATGAAACATAAACCGGTGGTGGAGTATTTTCGTAGAAGCTAGGTCGTTGGTTTCCGGCGGAGCTAGTCAATTTATTGCTCCAGGTGCTAGAGGTTACGAGACCAGGTACAGGCTTTGGTGTTATATGCACGGTTGGGGATGGATTTTCAGAAGCACCCGAAATTTGCACATAGTTAACATTTGATAGGGTAGACGGTGACTGGTGGGATAAGGTCGAAGATTGTACGATGTATTCTGGAAGTTTCACAGTTGTCGATGGCGGACGACGCTTGGTTGGTACTGTTGTTACTTTTTTAGTCGGTTGGACTGTAGGAGGTTGGCTGTAGGCCGGTGCTGAAGGAGCACTGGTTGAGATGGTATAATAACCCGATGACAGAGATTCTTCTGGTTCGCTGGTGATGATGGATGGACGATTCGAGGGACCAGCAGTGACAACGAGTTTAGTCGGTGGTGGACGAGACGTGGATACGGAGACAACTGGTTCTTTCTGAGTTACGGCAGTTGATCCGTAGCCACTGGTCAAAAGAGTAGCTTGGACTACAACTGGTTCTAGAATGGGCCGGCGTGTAGGTTTCGTACTCGGCACATAACTAGTCGAGGGAACTTTCGTGACATTAGGAGTGTTGGTTTTCTGTGGTTTTGGAGCGTAGAGAGTGGTCGGCTCATATTTTTCATATTCAGTGTTGATTGTCTGTGGTTTTGTAGCATAGAGAGTTGTAGGTTCATATTTTTCATATTCGGCAGAGGGTGTGGCAAAAGTTTCCGGAGAAGTTGTCTCGTATGTGGTTTGTGCTAAAGTAACGTTTTCGATTTTGGTCACCTGAGTTTTGTTATCGTGTTTTTTGTCATTGTTATCGTTATCAGTTTCGTACTGTGGTCCAAGATTTGTTTCGTTCAGCATGAGTATGATGGATTCGATTGAATGAATATTATGTACCGAAACAGTTGGTTTCGAAGTTTGGTTTTCGTTGTCTTCGGAGTCAGTAGAAATAGTATGTACAAGTATGTAATTGTTTGCTTCAGTTCCTGGCGTTGGTTTGGGTTTTGGCTTGAACTGCGGCTTTGCGTAAGTCACTTTGAAAGGTTTTTCGGTGGTTAGCAGATCTGTTACGAATTCGTGGTTGGTAAAGTCATTGGGATCTGCGTAGCTCTGATCGATGGTTCCATTTTCATTCACGAGAAACGTTTCGGCTTCCGGATGAGTAATGTCACTGTGATCGAACAATTCATTTTCCTGGTAGATTTGGTTCGCGATCATTTGAACACCAGCTGAGGTAAAGTCGGTGTTCGTCTCAGTGGGTGCTTCCGGAGCACTAAAGCCACTGAAAAAAGGGTCATTATAGGCATTTAGGGAAGTAGGTATCTCGGAGCTGTAGACGCTGTGATGGTTGTCTGCTTCAACCTTTACGAAGTTTTCACTGTTCTGTACAATTGGTGGTGGAGTAACCGTGGTCGCGATTTCGATTTCCTCGGTTTTAATGATGTTGGACGTAGACGGAGAGTATATGGAAACGGCGTTGTTATCCAGTTCGTATTTGTGCTTATGAAGACTATTTTGTACAATATCTTCGTCCAGGTCATCATTTCCGATATAATTATTTTGCAATTTGTTGAACACCGGTTTTCCGCTCGGAGCTGCACTTGGCTTTTTTGCTTCACTATCGTTTGTGTTTCTGGTGGGTATTTCTTCTAATTTCACTGGTTCGTAAGCAATTGAACCGTACCCAGATCCTGCTGCCGATTGTTGGCTACCAAATTTTTCGTACTGACTGGCAATGGCGAAATTAAGCGGTGATTGCGGTGTGCTTTCGGTCATTTCTGTTCCGAACTGCTCCATCAGCGAATCGGTCACCATGGCGACGTCACTGGTAAGCGGTAGCTCGCAGCATGTTCCGAACAGAAAACCGTCCATGCAGGCTCCAACCACTTCACCCTGCCGCTGGAAGCACTCATGATTGAACATGCAAATAGTTGGACCACGTCGCTCTGAGTCTCGTTTTAGAAGGGACCTTGTGGCGTTGCAAAATTTGGGCGTTATTCGATAGCCTCCGAATAACCTTCGACTTTCTGCAATTGAAAAAAATAGAAAGAAAAATTGGTTTAGTCTCTTATGAAGCAGAAATTGAATTAAATTCTAGCAAAGCATTGCGCATTTTAAAAATCTGACTGCAGTCTCGAGAGATTTGAGGCAGCTCATCAAAGTGTAATTTTATTGTAGCCCCACACTGGCCTGTTGTAGGCTGTGGGAAACTGGAGCGAATCGTTTTCGCGTAGGCAGCCAAGATTATACAATATAAATAGATTGGTCGAACGTGACGTGAATTCGTTTTGGCTTGAACAGGAATACTAAAAATACAACACCATCAGTTGGCAGTTGACACAAGCATGGGAGACAAGGGTACAAAATCCATTTGTCACACTGGGGTGAAGTGAACCGCGATTTAAAAAAATGTTTATTGACGTGATTTTGTCTGTCAATTTGTTTAAAGTATGTTTTAGTCAATAAAAGTGTTTCATTTGTTCACGATGATAAGCAATCGATTTGTGGTTTATTTTCAGCAGCAGCCCATCATAACATACCCCACTGCTACTATTAAATATTTTTTACACGTTCAAAGCTTTTCAGCATCCTACCTGAAAGAGCTAGCTTTGCTTCGATTGTTGCACCTAGTTTTTCTCCGAATCGATAGCAGTGCACGTGTTGGAGAAGCTTGTCAGGCTCGTGGAAAAAGACGAAAGACCAGGCGAAACTTTGCCATCCATCGTCGGAGAGCACTACCAGAAGTTAAGTCCACTGGTTATAGTGAAATAAGTGCGGATGCCTATTTTTTCCCTGCACACGGCCTGATTCACGTCTTGAGGGCGTATTTGAAAAACTTTCGGAAGCAGAAGAAAGAATAGTGATGAATTATGTTTCAATTATTGCAACGTGCCATGCTTTTCGTGGAATATTGGTATTATTGCAGTCGTAATGGTAGAATTTTTCACTCTAGTAGAATTTTCTATAATGGATTCGAAGCAATTATTTTAAACTATTGTCCATTTCATATCTTATTTGACTTTTTACTCTTCTATAATCGATCAAGTTTTAATTACAATCGGTTGACTCACGATTGTATTTTTTGGTTCCTTTTTTCATTGGAATTAATATTTAACCCTCAGACGGACTTCGAAAAAATCACTATGAAGCTTTATAATCATTTTTTAAGTATTGATTGAAGCTTTTTAGAGGTATAACTGAGACCGTCTAAAGGCGGCACTGGGCACTGGAGGATTAATTTGTCCCATATGTCCTCTTTCCAGAATTTTTCTTTACATGGTGACAAAGAAGTCTCGCAGCGCATACCGGAACCCATGCCGTTGTTTGTTGTTCCCGAAACAAAAGTCTCCCGTTCGTAACGGAAGCATACGCCCAACTTTCAACGACACTTTAATCGTCATTATGCCTTTAAGAGTATACTCTCGGAGAAACTTTCCTAATTGGCTCATTCGCCAATCATGCTGCTTATGCCCGGAGCCCAGGATATGTTCCCATTTGCGAAAGAACAATTACAGAACAAAGCGTCAAGTGCCAGAATAGGTGGGGTACGTGAATCGGAGAATGCTTTTAAAATTTTTAGTCCCCTCCATTGTCGGTGATTGTCATTTTCATTCTTGCTTTCTGTACACGGAAAGGAAACTGGACTTTTGTACCGGCACACCATTGCAACCGCACTACCGACCATTAGTCAGTGTCATTGCTCTTTGATTATACTAGTTAATTAGCAAGGGAAGCAAAACCCGAAGCGAGCTCTGAATTTTTCATCAGAACACACTGTTACGAGGCGACTGTGGAATATAAAAGCATCTAGAGCAATGGTAGATTTGGTGTTTGGACCACCAGGATGTGGTTTTAATATGGAATGAATTGCTTGGTTTTGCTACATGTAACAGTTTCAGTTTTAGTATAGCCGGGAAAGAGTTATTTATACAAACGTTAAAATTTCGAAATCTCCGTGAGCATTACGTGTGAATTCTGAAATTCGCATTGAAAACTTTACATTTAGCTATTAAAAGCGGGACTAATTCCACCTGCTAATCAAGATAAGAAGCAAAAAATGAAACGGTCGGTTAAAATCTCTGAATATTTTTAAATTTAGACTTTTAGTTGACATTCATAATGTCAATAACCGCTTTGAAATAGATTATCATATTTTGTGCAAATAAAATTCGAACCAAAAATAGCAAATATTTGCTTCGTGTAATGTCCGCTTAAGAAATAGGTAGCTACAAGTGAAAACACTGTGAATTTCGTAATTTTCAACAAAAATGCGACATAGTAATAAACAGATTTGGCCACGATGTAAGTGCTTTAAATCAATTATAAAACTTTCTCTCGTTTACACAATTTAACATCAAATCAAATGGTCTTGTATAACGTCCGCTAGACTATAGTAAAATCTGGAAGTTGCTTAATATAAAACAGGCGTTTTTTATGAAGGCTGCATATCCCTTGTTGCGTTAAGCAGCATTAGGTTTTTTTTTTTGATTTTTATGAAACCACTGGAATTGGTTTTATACAGTGGAAATAATATACACCCTCATAAAGTAAAAATGTTATGGCATCAGTGGATATAGGAAAAATATTTATCAGAGTTTTAAAGTAATTTTTGTCGAAAAGTTATTCAAATTTTTTAAGCAATATGATACACAAAATATATGGTTTTACTTAAGACAAAATCTTCGTCTCGTGATTTGAAAATAATTGAAGTTTTTTTTCCCAAAAGACGTAAACAACATCGAATGTTGGTTTTGACTGGCTTTGAAAAGTTTAGTCCCAGTGTGTGATAAATTGAAATGTATTTTGATCAGATTGAGTTGACACGTGACTGACGACTTTTTACGAATTTTATGCATTGTTTATTATAACTATGGCACGTTCATGTGTGTTGAAGTAGGAGCTTTAGAAATTACAAGTTTTCACTCGTTCTGGAAAGCGATCTCAATGGCACCAGCTTAATGAACTTTCATAAATTTAATTACTTAGTCTCCGTCGTAATGGCAGGACAGTTGCAACTTCCGGGTTGGAGCTTTCGTCACGCTTGACTTTTCGTCGTTGAGTACCGTTCTACTAATAATCGCAAAAGGTAATGGCTTGCATTGAACGAGTTTGGAAATTGTATGAACTATTCATCATCGTCTCTTAGTTGACTTTGACCTATCAGAGTAGGTTATAGTTATGTGGAAAAATTGAAATATTAATATCACATGCATTTTCTTTTCTAAAGAACTGAGAATAATTTAAATAAGCTATATGTTTCATGATTTCATGTAGGTTTTGTAATGTCCAACAACTTTGCCAGAGACACTACTATGCCAAAATATCCCAAAGAAATGCTTTTTTGAAATGTATCTGTTAACTTGTCCGTAGAAACATTTAAATATTTTCGCATATGACTAGATTCATCAGGTTTAAAAATGACATTTCCAGTAGAAATGATATAGAATTATTTTAGAATGATTTATTTTTTTAGCAAACTTTTTTTTAATTTACACCGCTGTTCACATCCATTGTATATTAATTGTTTCGCAGTTTACAGAGAATTTAAAATAGTTACTTGCTGCTATCGAAGCTTGTATTGAAGTTAATGATTGTCGTTACAATAAATTAAATCTTTCCTAGAATAATTAGAGAACTTTTTAATATCAATATAATGGACATTATTTGCGAAAAGCGAAGCGAAACAACGTGCCACCATTTGTTCCGTCACTTTAAAGATGGTAATTTCTTCGTTGACGACTGTCCGTGTGAAGGAAGGCCAACATTTTTGAAGATGCTGGATTGGAGGAATTGCTTAGTGAAGATTCATGCCAAACGTAGGAATAGCTTGCTTAAGCCCCAAGCCATTTTCAAGCGATTGCATTGTTTGGAATGATTCAAAAACATGAAGCTTACGTTTCATATAATTTGAAACTAAAGGACGTAGAGTGTTGTTTTTTGTGCCGGTGAACAACTAGTTTGGTGGTATATAAGAAAGAGTTTCGCATCGCATCGTGATGAGAAATGGATTTAGTACAGCGGTGTCGACTTCAACTAATGCGATTAACCCATTATCGATGGGTGATGTCATATGGCATCACCTGACATTTGAACTTTGATTTAAGGTGAAACTCCGTGCTCAAATTTTGCTAGATAATTTTATCGAAAATCATTGAAATTACGTGTGTGAAACATTGATCAATTATTTGCACTGCTTACGCATGCATAGAGTAGTAATTCGAGCGCTATTTAAGAGGTGATAGGTGAGATTTCTACGCTCAAAATCGTCAAGTGAAAAGAAACCTAACCTTAAAATTGTATGGAAAAAAGTTACAGTCCAGTTTCACTTTGAGGTAAGCAATTATATAAATTTGCACGTTGAAACTGTTCAATACGGTAAGAGAACAAATTGCTCTTCAATATGAAAATGAAAGTTAGTCGCCAAAAGATTTATAGTTTGAAATTATTATTAGAATCATATTGCATGATTGAAATTTGATTATTCGCAAAAATGTTGATATTAAAAATTTTTGAAACTTAACTTTCAAGCAAAAATTCGTCTTACATTCCTCCATCCAGAGCAATTGATCAAAAGTTTGGTAATAATGTCAAGTTTCAATAAAAAAACTAAGAGAACTGATTGCTCTTTGATATGCGATAGAGTTTGTATCAATTGCACACATAGTTAATAAGTATTGAAATCAAATTGCATCATAAAAGAAAAGATTTAGTAAATTTTACTCATCCAACCAATCGCCTCCTAACTTTCAGGTAGTAAAATAAAACATCTTATTTAGTTTTTTCGTTGTTCGTTTTATGCAATTTCATCCCCATATCCAAATTCACAAACTTTCCCCTAACACTGCTCATAAGGTCATGTACAACGTTTGGACCCATTGTTTTTGTGTGGAAATCCATTTTTTCTTTATATCGTCCTCCGATTTTACTTCCTTAGTATATTTTCGAAGTGCCTGCTTTTTGATGGCCTAGTACTTCTCAATTGGCCGCAGTCCAGGTTCGGCGGATTGAGATGCTTCGGTACGAAATTGACTTTCTTAGTCTGGTCCTACTACAGAATATCTTTCGAGTAGTGACACGAGGCTAAATCCGGCCAGAAGGTTGTAGGATCATTGTGTGACCTCAGAAGTGAAAGGCAACGCTTTTGGAACGCTTTTCCTTCAAGTATATCTGCCCATTGACCGTCCCGGTTGTCACGAATGGGATGCTCCGCTTTCCACACTAGCAAATTGCTTGCCAAACCATACACTTTTTGGCATTCTTTGACATTCTCTGCTTTCTAAGGAACTTCGAATTTATGATGAGCGTTGAAGTTCTGGAGTCCCGGAAGCTGCCAAAAATCTGCTTTTACATATGTCTCGTCATCCATAACAAGGAGATGTGGTTTCGTCAACATCTGGGTGTAGAGCTTCTGTGCACGTGTTTTCGCCACCGTATTTTGCCGTTCATTGCGATTCGGTGTCTTCTTTCGCACCTTGAACGAAATCTTAACTCAAATGCAGTTTTTCAGCCACATCTCTAACTGATTCGGATTTCTCTTAAAAGCTTCAACTACCCGTTTGTGATACTTTACACTATACGGAGATCCATTTTGGCCACTATTTTCTTTCCGGTCAAACGCTTGTTGTACCAATTTAAAACGCGAGTTAGGCATCGTTCAAAAGTTACGTAACGCTAAAAATCTAGATTTCAGACCCCTTCCCACCCCATTATGTAACGACAGGTAACGTTCGATATGACCCCCCCTCTCCCTAAAATTACGTAACACTGAACAGCCTGTACCCCCTCCGAAATTTTCAATTTCGAGCAATCATCACAGTTACGTAACTGTCTCTTCTACCCCTCCCACCTACGTAACGATAAGTAACGCAGACTCAACCCCCTCCCCCTCCTTCATGCGTCACGCAATTTGTGTACGACGCTTTACCATAGATTGAACCATTCCCAGCTTCCTTGTTGCACGATGAGAAAGTTTCGGATTTTCTAGGTATAGGTGCCGAATTTCTTTACCCCTTTTTTGTTCTTCCGACTCCATCTTCACAGTGATTGCAGTAGCAGCTGGGTGCAACTTTCACAGTGTCAAAAATACACATTGGACCAATTTCACCCAAATATTCAATAGAAAATACCCAATCAGTAAAAACCCTCCCCCACAAAATAAAGATTTCTTTGATTGATGGAATAAATATAAATAATTACCGTGAACCGCTTTTTTTGAAAGTTCTTCCGCGGCGAGCAGTAGAAGTTGTGCTCAACTCAACCTACAACCAAAACATTTTTTTTTTCATTATCTACATAAGAGTGGCTAGGGAAGTAAACATGATTATATTTTTAGAATTTTCCTTCGCAAAATGGCAACGGTTTGAAAAAAAATCTTCGTCGACAAAAAAAATCGACTTTAATTGTTTATAACTTTTGTTTAGGGTTTGCAATCCCGGGAAGGATTTCCCGGGAAATACCTTTTCCCGAAATTCCCGGATTCCGGGAAAAGCATATTGATTACCGGAATCCCGGGATTCCCGAGTTCCTCTTAAGAATTCGTAAGATTTACCATAGTTTTCTGGGAAATAGTTCGAGCAATAATAGTAAATACCCTATCAAGAGGTGAAACCTACGTCGTCGAACTCTATAGCAGCACTAAAACATCACACTAAGCAAATATTTGCTTGAAATGTCGGTCAATATTTGTTTGCCGTGTAATATCGAATTGTTTGCTTCAATTATTTGTTCAAAATATTTATTGTCTTATTTAGTAAACGAAAAATTGGGCAAATGTTTGCCTCGCCTAATAACGTTATTTACTAGTTAGTTCAGTACGGATAGAATAGTTGCTTTAACTTTCGATTTGTTCATTGATAAAAATTTCCGAAACCTGTAAATTGACAATGAAGAAGCTACAGTTAAAATTTCAATCGGTTGCTCGCCGATTTTCAAAAATTGTTTTCAAAAAAAACGAGATTAAAGTTTCAAAATGCTATAAATCTTAAGAATCGCGATAATAAAGTCCCCAATATTTTTTTTAATCTTCAGTCAGCTATCCCTGCGCCGTAAAGTTGTCCTTCATTCTTTTTCTTTCTTTTTTTATCTGTTGTAAGGTTGCTGTACGGGCGAAATGCTGGTTCTCCGGATGGTGGTTAAAGTTGGATGCAGGACCGATCGTGATATCACAGAGTCAAAAATTCGACACTATCTTGTTCCACTGAACAACGTGGTCACTTCCTGCTCTAATCTTTATTGATCGCGATAGAGAATTAGATGTATGGTGTTGTGTCTATAACGTACTTTATTCGAGTGAGGATGAAATATTCTTTCGATCTAGCTTACAGTAAAGAGAGCGAATAAAAAAATGAGTTTCTCTTTGTGTGGTGTGGAGTTGTGTAGAGTTACATTCGATGTTCCCTTTTAGGGTGATAGTCCTAATATAGCGTTAACATTCCGCCCACCATTGAAATTTAATTTAAATTTACAATTATAATAATGTTTGAATCAGTAGTATAGGAATAATTGTCGGTTTCTGCCTGAGTTGAGGTATGCGTTCTCGGTTTTCTTCGCCGGTTGTATCGGATTGCGGTACAGGTCCTCTCGGGGCCCACTGATCGAAATGTCCTTCTGCATCGATGTTCCTCGACCAACGGTTGTGGGTTGACAGGTTGGATCTCGTTACCAAGCCGGTTGGTCAATCCCCAAGGTATCTGTCAAAAACGCGGTGACTTTAGATGGAGAAACCATAGTCTGGAATAAATTGATGGAAACTAGCTACTTAACTTGTGAGAGGACCATAAGGCCCTCTCCCATCCAACATTGCCTTGTTAGTTATCTGGAACCTCGAACTACTGGAACGTCGCTGGGGGGTTGTCCTGTATAGGCAAAACACATACTCGAGTGATTGCTCGTTGATAGATGCCGTCCTTGGTCTGAACTTTGATGACTCTAATGTGGCCGTCCCTTCCAGGAAAAACTTCTAGCACTCGACCGAATCTCCACTTCATGGGTGGCATATTGTCTTCTCGCAGTAACACCATCGTTCCAATTCGGATATTATCTCGTTCATGGGTCCACCGCGTTCTTTGTTGAAGACCAGAGAGATATTCGGTGGACCAACGTTTCCACAGGCGACGCAGATATTCTTGAATGGTTTGCCACTGTGACAATCGATTAGCTGGTATTTCCTCATATGATGGTTCCGGGATGGCTGTTAGAGGGCGGTGTACCAAAAAGTGGCCAGGTGTCAAAACGTCCATATCATCGGGATGATTACTCATAGGCGTCAACGGTCTGGAGTTTAAACAAGCTTCCACTTGACTCAGAAGCGTCAGCATTTGCTCGGTTGTTACGAGTGCAGTCTTGAGGGTTCGGTAGAGATGGGTTTTGAGAGACTTTACAGCAGCCTCCCACAGTCCTCCGGAATGAGGTGATCTTGGTGG
This sequence comes from Wyeomyia smithii, assembly GCF_029784165.1. Taxonomy (NCBI): domain Eukaryota; kingdom Metazoa; phylum Arthropoda; class Insecta; order Diptera; family Culicidae; genus Wyeomyia; species Wyeomyia smithii. The sequence continues at coordinate 78,138,790 of NC_073696.1, forward strand.
TATGAACTGGAACTGAATGCCCTGATTCGAGCACTGGTTAGCTACATGCACTCGAATTTGTCGTGAACGGAACAGTTGGGCAAATTCGTTCAAAATGCGATGAGTACCGACAAAGTTGGTGGCGTTGTCGCTGAAAATGGATTTTGGAATCCCACGCCTTGCCGTAAATCGTTTCAGTGATGCGAGAAACGAATCAGTCGAAAGATCGCTGACGAGCTCTAAGTGTACGGCCTTCGTTGACATGCAGACGAATACTGCTACATAGCATTTTTGTGGGGCAGCCTTTCGATGAGGTGGCTTCAAATGGAAGGGGCCACAGAAATCCACACCTGCATTCAGGAATGGAAGTGTAGGAGACACACGAGCTGGCGGAAGATCTGCCATAAGTTGGTCTGATACGGTGGGTTTGCATCGAAAGCAAGTGATGCATTGATGCACTACATTTCGAGCAAGATTGCGAAGTCGAATTGGCCAAAATCTTTGACGCAGTGCTGACATTAAGAGCTGCGGCCCAGCATGTAACAAATTGATGTGATAATGTCTCGCAATGAGAAGTGTTAAAGGATGCTTACTGTCTAAAATCATCGGTTGTTTCTGATCATACGAAACTAAGGCGTTGCGCAAGCGACCGCGCACACGTAGAATATCATTCACGAGGATTGGTGATAGTGCCTTTATCTTAGACGTAGATTTTACTTGGCCATTTGTTTGAATTGACCGTATTTCTTCCGGAAAGGATTCCTGCTGTGATAATCGAACAAGGTTCCGTAAAGATGCTTCGAGTTCGCTTGTGGATAAGGGTCCAGTTATTCTTATGTTTCTGTTCCCCTTTTTCGAATTGTAAGAGAATCTTCGTATGTAGGCAACTATGCGTATGAGTTCAGTAAAGGACGATTTAATACCGAAAATATTACTGGTGTCAACAACAGGTAACGAAGTAACGACCTTTTCCTCCAAGTGGTCTGCTTCGAAGAGATCATCGGTAGTTCTGAGTAGAGAAGGCCAAAACCTGCAGGATTGGCTTAACCAAGCAGGCCCATGCCACCAGGGATTGTATTCGACGAGTTGAGAGGCTGGCATTCCGCGTGAAATCGCATCTGCTGGGTTTTCGGTTCCCGCTACGTGTCCCCATGTGCCAGCTGCCGTGATATGCTGGATTTCTGCAACCTGGTTTGCTACAAATTTCTTCCATCGACTTGGTGTTGCCGCCAGCCAATGGACGACAATCATTGAATCTGTCCAAAAATACGATCGACCGGACACTTGTAATGCTTCTTGTACCCTTTCGTATAAGTGGCTTAATAAAAGAGCTGCTGCTAATTCCAGTTTTGGTAAGGAGATTTGTCGTTTCTTCCCAGAGTTTAAGGGAGCTACCTTTGATTTAGCGGTCAGGAGGTGAACGGTAATCGTTCCGGTGGCAGTTACTGTACGTAAGAAGAGACACGCACCGTATGCGCGTTCCGATGCGTCACAGAACCCATGTAGTTCTAAGTTTGTTTCACTGATACAAGGAGCTGCCCATCGTGGTACGGAAAAGGTACGTAGAATCTCTAGGTCCTCGCAGAACTCTTTCCAGGACCTTTGTAAGGGTTCATCCAATGGAACATCCCACGCAAGTTTCAACGCCCATAATCGTTGCATAAAAAGTTTCGATATCAACACAGTTGGGCCCAACAACCCTAACGGGTCGAACAATCTGGCAGCATCCGACAGTACTGAGCGCTTTGTGATTGCGCTCCTTTCCGGCCACTCTGGTACCTTAAAACGAAAGACATCTTCGAACGGTTGCCACAAAAGACCAAGGGTTTTTACTGGAGATGACGAAGAATCAATTTCTAATACGTCGCGGTTTTCTCGGAGCTCAGCAGGAATATTTTTAATTATGTTTGGGTTATTGGAAGCCCATTTGTGCAAGTTGAATCCTGCCGATTGCAGAAGTGAAATAAGTTGACTGCAAAGCTCCGTTCCTTCTTCCTCTGTATCGGTACCGCCAAGTAGATCGTCTATATAGAAATTCTTCAACAAAGCTTTAGCAGCCCTTGAGTGGGTCGATTTCCCTTCTGTTGCTAACTGTTGCAGACAACGCGTTGCCAGAAATGGCGCTGACGCGGTGCCGTATGTAACGGTTAAAAGTTCGTAACACTGAATTGGGTCGGTAGGAGAATCACGCCAGAGGATACGTTGCAGGTGACGGTCTGAAGGATGTACTAACACCTGCCGGTACATTTTTTCTAAATCGGCTACGACGGCATACCGATGGCGACGAAAGCGAAGAATGATGCTGTATAGATCGTCTTGTTCGTTGTGACCAACCATTAGAGCATCATTTAGTGATAATCCTGTGTCAGTAGCGCAAGATGCGTCGAAAACCACTCGAAGTTTCGTGGTTGCACTGTCTGGCCTTTCAATACAGTGGTGGGGCATGTAGTATGGATTGGTTTGGAGAAGACTATCCTTGGTTGGATCTATAGGCGACATATGTCCAAGCAGTTCATACTCCCTGATAAATGATGCATATGCCTCTTTCAGCAATGGTTTTGCTTGCAAACGACGTTCCAAAGACAAGTATCGGCGAAGTGCTATTGCATACGAGTCACCGAGCTGAGCGAGAATTGTTTCCTTTTTCGGGTGTGAAACAAAAAAACGTCCAGAGGAATCACGAAAGGTTGTGTTAGAGAAATGCGCTTCACATAAACGTTCCTCTATCGAAAGAGCATTTTCAGAATAGCAAGATTCGAGCTCCCAAAAGCGAGTAAGTTGGTGTTCGAGTTCGGCGTTGCTGCAAACCATTGTCAACGCGGTTTGCTGATCCGGAGTGGTGTCACATTTTCCCGACACAATCCAGCCAAAAACGGTCTCTTTCAGAATCGGCATACTCACTCCTAGTGTCACAAAACCGCCTAGCAATAAATGGTAATACACCTCAGCTCCAATGATTGCATCAATTCGATGTGGCTCATAAAAGTGCGGATCGGCTAAGCACAGAGATGATGGTATTTTCCAGGTCGAGACTGGAACACGGTTCGATGGGATGATTGGTTTAAATTCAGGAAGGATGTGGAATCGTAAATCAGTACAGTAATCAGAGCAGCGAGATAACACCTTAACCATTGCAGACTGTTTGGATTTGGCAGGAGTTGAACTAACACCTTGAAACGAAAGTGGATCGTCCTGTCTACGAAGCATCAATTTTTGAGCGAGTTGTTCACTTATCAAATTTCGTTCTGAACAGCAATCTAAGAGAATTCGAGCCAAAAGAGTGTTTCCCTTGTAGTCTGCCAATTTAACAACTGCCGTCGAAAGAAATACAGCGCTGCGGCTTGGGGATAATTTGGGTTGCATAGGCTTCAACAACGTTTGCGACGTAGCGAAAGTTTGCGATTGTGGTGGAGACTCGATATAGTTTGTAGCGTCATTGGCACGATTCGGGGGTGTAACGGTTGTCTGCGTCTGGTTTGACTCATGCCTTTGAGCTTGAGAATTATTCGACGGTCGAATGTGTAGCATGGTGTGATGCTTGTTACCACACACGCGACATGCTGAGCTAGAACACGCCCGTACCATGTGGGAAGAGGAGAGGCAATTTATGCAAAGACCCATTCGCTTAACTGTTTCAAGCCTTTGGTGGGGATTCAATTTTTGAAAGGAATCGCATTTAAAGGGAGAATGGGACGGTTTTTGGCAGAAAGGGCACGGCTTATTTGTTACTGCAGTTGTTGTAAGAGTTGATTCAATTCTCGGTCTCGACGGAGGTTTCACCGTTTCATGACGATGATCGCGATTGCGCTGTTTCGATTCGGAAAGTGGTTGAAGGGTAGCGAGATGTTCACGTAAAAATTTTAACAACTCTTCATACCTCGGCACCTCACGGCTCTTGTGTGTGCGTTCCCAATGTCGCTGAGTGTCTGAGTCAAGTCGTCTGTATAACAAATGAGCGAGAAGATGAGACCATTCTTCAGGTTGCAAACCAAGCTTTTTCAACTGAAGTAAATTGCGTTCAAAAGAGTCGATGAGGTGAACTAAGGCGTCGAAAGACTCTTTTCTCATCGGTTCCGCTTCCAGAAAACCGTCAATCAATGTGCGGGCGATGATCTTTTTGTTTTCAAACCGCTCCTGCAGCATCGACCAAGCCACTTCGTAATTCGCGGCGGTTACCTCTATCGATTCTACTAACGTCCTGGCATCCTTAGTAAGCACGGTTAACAGATAATTAAACTTGTCGAAAGCGGTTAGCGACGGTTCCTTATCGATCATGCTCTGGAAAGCATCACGAAAACTAAGCCAATCCTTTACACTGCCATCAAAAGAAGGGATTTTGAAAACTGGGAGGTGGATTCGAGATGCTAACGGTTGGCAGGGCAAGGATACGGGAGAGGGAGCAGCTATAGCAGTCGGTTTGGCTAGGTGAGACAGCAGAAAGTCTTTTAAGTCGAAATACCTATTCTCAAAACTCAAACGGTTGGATTTATTCGCAGCATCGACGTCCAGTTTCACTTGCTTCTCTTTTGGATCGGATGCATCACTCTTTAAATCCAAGTCTTGCTCTTGCCGCGATTCTATTTTAGCTCGATTGGTTCGAAACTCGCTAAATAAACCTTCCAACCGATCCAGACGCGAACTGATTTTCGCTTGATCTCGGTTTTTGTCGAAGCCGCTAACAAATTGTTCGAGGTTAGACAACGAATCTTCAAGCCCTCGTTCGATTTTGGTCATTTCTCGTAAAGATGTCATTACAATATTTTTATACTCCCCTACAATTCGCAACTTTATAATTTGATAGCGAAAAACACCTTACATCTAAGTGAAACTAGCATGCAGCAATTTATTTCGTGCACCTTCTATTGAGCTATTGTACTCACGCTACCAGCCTATTGTTCTCAACCCAAGCCACGCCGATGTGTGTCCCAGCGAATTGGAGGATGAATAATCGAAAACTTCACAAATAACTCCACTCTGCGGACCTGATATCGTGGTTGTAGATTGAGCACGTTGGTAGAATGTCGAAATGAGCAGTAATCGTCGAAACTGATTGAATGTCGAAATATCACCGGGTCGCATGTGCTCATACGACGGTACCCTTGTTGGCGCTAATTTACCACAATCCGGTTCGAAGGACCATTAATGTACGGGCGAAATGCTGGTTCTCCGGATGGTGGTTAAAGTTGGATGCAGGACCGATCGTGATATCACAGAGTCAAAAATTCGACACTATCTTGTTCCACTGAACAACGTGGTCACTTCCTGCTCTAATCTTTATTGATCGCGATAGAGAATTAGATGTATGGTGTTGTGTCTATAACGTACTTTATTCGAGTGAGGATGAAATATTCTTTCGATCTAGCTTACAGTAAAGAGAGCGAATAAAAAAATGAGTTTCTCTTTGTGTGGTGTGGAGTTGTGTAGAGTTACATTCGATGTTCCCTTTTAGGGTGATAGTCCTAATATAGCGTTAACAGTTGCTCCTAGCCTCTTTCACGATATCAGACATGCGATGCTCAGCTTGACGCGGTTGGCGTCCGATCCCACGCAAAACTCAAACTTGTCACTCATATTTAAGTACTTTTGAATATGACTCACAGTTGAAAAAGTATAGAAAAATTCAAACAAAGAACCTATACACCGAGAACGGCTGATCGTCTAAACAAAGGGAAATTTTGAGTAAACACGTGCTGTTGAGACGTTCAAATTTGAAGCACGATATCGATTATAGGTAACTTCTAAAAGTTGTTCGGTAAGAATTGGTATAAACGAATTTTGAGTTTAGATCAGTACTTGGGCGATCTAGATTTTGATTCTAGGATAGTTTTATCATGATTTAAGCCAGTAAAAAATGACAAGAAAAAATTTCTTTTGGTGAATACTATTTCTTAAGCAGTTGGTTCGAACCCAGGCGTCGAGCGTGGTTGGCGGGCACGTTACCAACCACGCTAGGCCCCCGCCTGTGAGTAAAGGTTCATTCAAATCAAAAATGGTCGATGAAATTTTTGCGAATTTTCAGGTCATTTGGCATGAAAACGCTCAGGAGTGGTAAAAAGCTATAATCTTTTATATTTTCCAGTTTGAGTTCGGGGGAAAACCAATGTTGACCAGTGTAATCTTTGCAGAAATTGTATTTTTTCACGAAAATGTACTTTTTAATAAGCTTAAAATGCTATGGGTTTCGAAATTGGAAAAGAAAATTAGCATTAAAGTTTTTTTATTGAAAAATGGTAGACCCGTATTTTTTTGTCTTAAGCTTAATACTTTCTGTTATAGGGTTGCACAACAAAATTGGCCTCTTTTGAAATTTTCAATTTTGAGAAATTGATAACTTTTAAGCCGATAAACCTATTTTGCATTCTTTTGGCATCAATTTGAAGGTAGTTGTCGAATCTTTCAAAAAAAAAAAAAAAAAAATTGAACTTTGATTTGTATCGTTATACTGATTGCAGGAGCTTTTTCCAATGGAGACGCATTGTGTTTATGGTGGACAATGAAGATTACACAAATAAAAAATGTATGGCTCCATGAAAAGTTGATATTTTGTGTAAAACTTCCTGATGAATCCAAAAAACAATTAAACGGTAGGGTTTCTTCCAAAACGATAGAAATGGTTTGTTTCATAATTTTCACGAAGTTATTGTTATTTGAAGAAAGGTTATCTTTTTTTTCTTGGAAGATTTATTAATTACCTGAAAAGTTACAATTTTTGAGAAATGATTTTTTTTATTCTCGCTTATTTGCCGTCGGTCTAGTTCCACCACTATTGTTGTGCTAATCACTGACAGGTTTAGTTATTATTAATTATTAACTGACAGGAACGAGAAACGTAATTGGAATGCAGTCGATATCGCGTAGGTACCGTTTTTGAGTGGTGTAGAAAAGCAACCCACGCAAAACAATACCGCGTAGAAAAAATCTTAGTGTACCACGAAATTATAAGGGAACTGCTCCATTGTTCATCTCAGCCCATATATTCATCTCATACAATATGAAAACACAATTGAAAACAGGAAAAAAAACGCATACATTTACTTCTTAAACCAATCTGCTAATCCATGGAATGGATTCTTATTAGTTCACTTTAGATTCCTCATAAAGTATAATCCTCAAAAACTCACTTAAAAGCACTAAATTTGATATTAGAGTCGGGCATCTGCACTCGAAAATTCATTTAATTCAATCACCTACCTCAGAAAACAAAATCCGCGCATTGTTCTATACGGCTACGACGGGACTCGTTCAGTAGCCAACCAAAGTTTTTTCATCACTAGCGGACCACTTTTTATTTTAATCACTAAACAAAATCACTCGCTACACTAAGAATACTTCAATCTTTGAAATGTTCACCTCAAATTTCCTAAAACAAGCTTGAATTAGCAGAAATATATGAGATTTATTGGGATTATTTAAGAATTTCTACAATTCCTAAATTTCAACTGTATGTATTTTCATCTGTTTTCATTGCGTTGAAGAAAATCAAGAGTTGCCAAATCAGTTCCTGTTAACACGAAAAAATCATACTGAAAATGTTGAATTATTCCGACATAGTTGACATAAATCTACAGCACTGTAGTGGTTACCTAGGTTACCAATTTTGAACGTAAACAACTGCAGCGAATATCTAGGTATCCTACTACGACGGGCTGCGGCTACGTTCATTCATGATAATGCGATTCATTCATGATTAACAATGTGATGAATATGGGGGCGTCGTGAGATGAATAATTGAGCCTTGATTCAAGTTTTGAGATGGATATGGAAGCGTTGTGAAAAATGATTTGTTATACGAAATTCAGGATAAATCTAGCTAATTTTACTAAATATACAATGCTAAACGATTCCATAAGAGCACGTAAGCATATTTAGTTTATTTTTTCAATGATTTCGAGAAAATTTGGTGTTTAATCCGTGCATTCTTCGTGAATATCGGATTAATGAGATGAATAATGGAGCAGTTTCCTTCAATTAAAAATAAAATATCCAACAGTAAAATTGTTTTTCATAGATTCGAATGTATTTGAATGCTCATAACTGTTTTTTCCTAGTATCAGATTCAGGCAGATAGTATTATACAATTTTAACTGTTTTGTCTTGGAAAAAAATTAGTTTTAAAATGAAACTCTTGTGGAATTATTAAGTTTTTTGATTTTATTTTTAAATTTTCGCCAGAATTCAATGTTTTCTAACTCAGATTCGCCATTGTTTTCCATTTCCCCAAGGATACCATTTCAATTAAACAAACAGTTTTGCCAATTTCTTAGATTTTAATCAGCAGCAAGAAGTGATCTTTCGATTGTGCAGTCGATATTTTTTATGAACAACGAACATCACAAAACGACATCTTGGCATGAAAAACACCCGCGTTTAGTTTCAAATATACCGAAAAAACTTGCTTCGTAAACATACTTCAAACACGATTTTTATAGGTACTTCCTAAGTCGCTTTATTCGATAAAAGTGCTATTAATTAGATCCGCTATACTTATCAGAATCATATTTGCTAATAAAAATTTGATATCTTTATCCAAAAACAGTATAATAACATTTATATAGATGTTTCGAAATTTATTTTTCCTAGATCATAGCACTGAACAATAGCTGCTTCCATTGAGTTGTTTACCACATGCCATAGAAAGCTTGCACAGTAAAAAAAAATTACATCTGTTTTAATGCACATAAATGGAGCATTGGAAACCATGTAGTATTCCGTGTCGCATTATATTCACATGCTATGTAAATGAATATAATGTGAATTTGCATGCAAATTTATATTCAAAGTTTTAAGTTTACATAACTTAACGTACAAATTTACATGGTTTTAAACGATTTTGTACTGTGCATTATGAACGGTGTGAAATTGTATATGTTTTTCACTTTATGTGCTAGAAACCGTTGTGTGCTTTCTTTTGTATTAGTTGTGAATTTCATTTTTTGGTACTGTGTGTATATGGACTCTGCTGCATCATGTGATTAGTTTATGACGTACTGCGGAGAAGGAAAAGATAGATCCTCTGCAGTGCTTCTTGGAATATTAAATTTTTGTTTCCGTGTTCTATCCCTAGCAATGCTACCAGGTTAGTTTTCGATCATATTTGTTTTGCACTCACTGCAAAACGAGAAGGCAGTATAACTATTTTTTTTAATACTGATAAGTAACAATCATAATACTTTTCGAACGCCATGTCATATAAATCCATGCTGTTCAAGAAATAGATTAGTCAATCGGTACCAAGGTGAAGCGGTAAATTCTTACCTCTCTAAAGCACAAGATCTGGTAATGAAACCCTTAATATAAATATTTTCAGTCTAGTTGTCCGATTCAATTGACTAATGAACCCCTTAGTATTACACAGTAAAAACAATTTACATTTGTTTAAATGCACATAAATGGAGCATTGGAAACTGTGTAATATTCCGTGTGGCAATATATTCACATGCGATGTAAATGAATATATTGTTTATTTGCATGCATATTTATAGTCAAAGCTGTAAGTTTATATCACTTAACGTACAAATTTACATGGTTCCTAACGATTCTGTATTGTGCATTATTAACGGTGTGAAATTGTATATGTTTTTCACTTTATGTGCTAGAAACCGTTATGTGCTTTCATTTGTATTAGCTGTAAATTTCATTGTTTGGTACTGTGTAGATTACTGATGGTTCAAGACCTAAGCGTCAATGCAAGTCATGCCATCCGTACCCAAACTGATTCCTTCTGAGTTTCCTATCTTGGATTGCCCATCTGGATAGCATCTTTTGCCACAGTTCCTCAGAACCCTAATTACAGGGTCGATGTTCATGATTTGAGCTGCCTTTCTCATTTATTTTATAGTTTGTTACTAAACGGTTTTGCCTGGAAAATGTGGGGATACGAATTTAGTTTCGTTAGGAAATTGTATCCAGCACAGTTCTTGTTACAATATGTAAGAGGCGAACACAAACAACTATTAATCCTTTCAGTTGGCTTGAATGAACTAGTTACAAACATGTTCATTAACCCTAATGGTCTTTCACTATGACTACCCGACTCCTCATTTTCCTTTCCGTAATGAACGTCTCAGCTCTGAACGTTGGGACGTTGTGGTTGGTTTTATTGACGAGCATCTCGAGAAGATACATTAGTCTTACCGAGTCAAGTTCTTGAGAAAATAAAAACAAGTGCAAGCTTCTCTTGCTAATGATGATCTGCTTACGGATATTTTCACTATTCATTAATGGAGCCTAGCCATGTTTAATGTGTGTGTGCATTTCGTGACTATACTTGTAATGGCTTTTAGTTGACAGTTTTAGCTTCTCGGTTCAGTGCGTCTTGAGCTGCCCGACAGATCAGACGTATTTTCGGTTGCTTGTGGACTGGTCTTTGACTGCCTATAGCTTCAAAGTTTGTGTTTTGTCAGTGTGTCTTTTAAAGATTACCTGGAAGTTAACTTGCATCAGTCTTTCTCAAGATTACCTATTTCTCTCTTTCTCAATACTTGCATTGATATTATTTTTGAACTTATTTCGTATCACCTGAAATGGCAGGACGAAAAAAGAAACCACGCATCGCTACGGGGAGGAAAAGAGAGGCATCTCTTTCTGAAACTAGCTTATGCAGTGAAAATTTATATGATATTCTGCCTGAGCAAGAAGCCGGCGAAATTGAAATGTTCGAAAGTAAAACTATTCAAAGTGAAATTTCTGTAAAAAAGGAGAAAGTTCCACCTATTGTGGTAACTATTGCTTCTGAATTTAATATTTTTAAAAGAGAACTTTCTACGTTTCTCTCCGACGTCAAAGTTACTTATCAAATTGGCCAAAGGGGCGAATGCCGTTTACTGGCCCAAACATTGAAAGATTGGAATCGTCTTATTCAGTATTTAACTGAAAAAAATGTATAAATTTTTTACATATGATACGAAGAGTGCCAAGCCGTTCAAGGTCGTATTGAAAGGTCTCACCAACGATCAAACCATTGATAAGATCAAAATTACTTTGACAGAATTACTTGGTATAGCCCCTACCCAAGTAATTCTGATGAAACAAAAATCACGAGGCGAAAACAGTCAGCGAACTGGAATTTCCCTTGTAAATTATTTAATTCATTTTAACCGCAGTGAGGTTAATAACTTAAAATTTTTTGAAAAAGCACATGCTATATATAACGTGCGTGTAAAATGGGAATTATATCGAAAGTTTGGCGGAGGTGAAAAGCATATCATCCAATGCCGTGTTTGCCAACGTTATGGCCATGGTTCAAAGTTTTGTAACATGGACCAAAAATGCTTCATTTGTGGAGACTCTTCTCACAAAAAGGACACATGTCCTGTGATAGAGAGTAAAAATTTTCGCTGTGCGAATTGTAACGGCAACCATATGTCGAATTTTTTTCAATGCCCAGTCCGTTTAGCAATTGTTAAGGCAAGGCAATGTGAACAAAATTCAAAACAAACTTCAAAACAAAATTCTCCAAGCGTACCAGTGACTCATAGTTTACCTCCTCCTTTGCATACCCTTTTAACTTATGCACAGGTTACAGGTAGTTCGAACATTATACCGCCTAGTGTTGGTAGTTCGAAAATGACCGTTAATGTGGGTAAGCAAAACACGCTAGAAAATAATTGTACACCTATTACTCCAGCTAATATTGCTTCCGAATATATTTTTTCTAATGTCAACTGCCTGGGGTCTATTACGGCAGGTAAACTTTATTTTTTGCAACAGGCAATGTTCGATCTTATGAACGCCTTGTTGCAGGCAAAATCAATGTTTGAAGCCATTCAAATAAGCACAAATTTTACTAATAAAATTGTTTTTAATTTAAAATTTAGCAATGATTTTAGATAAAACAATTAAAATATTAAATTGGAATGCTCGCTCATTGAAGGCCAATGAGAATGAGCTTTTTAATTTTTTAACAGTAAATAATGTGCATATTGCAATTATTACTGAAACATTTTTGAAACCTAACATAAAATTAAAATATGATCCCAATTACGTTGTTCATAGATATGATTGGATTCAGGGTTCCGGCGGTGGAGATGCAATTGTTATTCATCGCCGAATCAAACATCGTGCTCTTCCCCATCTTGAGACGAAAGTTATTGAAACTTTGGGAATTGAAGTTCAAACTGAACTTGGTATTTTATTTATTGCCGCAGCATATTTACCATTTCAATGCACACGTGAGCACAAAAATTATTTTAAAGGTGATTTACAAAAACTCACCAGAAATCGTTCGAATTTTTTTATAATCAGCGATTTTAACGCTAAATATGTTCATGGAATAATTCTCAAAGTAATTCCAATGGCAAAATTTTATTCAATGATTGTTCTTCAGGATACTATTCTTTTTTGTCTCCGAATAGTCCTACATGCTTTTCTTCTGTAAGTAACCCTTCAACAATTGATTTGGTGCTTACAGATCAAAGTCATGTATGTAGTGATTTGATCACACATGCTGACTTTGATTCTGATCATCTTCCAATAACTTTTTCTTTATCACAAGAATTAGTTTAAAACCCTATGAGCTCTGTTTTTAATTATAACAAGGCTAATTGGGAAAGAAACAAAACTCATATTGAGAGAAATTTCAATAATGAGCTTGATTTGCAAAACGAAGTGAATATTGATTCCGCTTTGGAAGCATTAAAATGTGCAATTGTTGATGCCAGGAATTATTCTGTTCCAAAGGCTCAAGTGAAATGTGATTCACCAATAATGGACGAAAATCTTCAACTACTAATTCGTTTGAAAAATGTCCGCAGACGTCAATATCAACGTTCTCGTGACCCTGTTTTTAAAACTATTTATAAAGATTTACAGAAAGAGATTAAACATAGATTTACTCTTCTGAGAAATCAAAATTTTGAGACTAAAGTTGAAAAATTGAAACCATATTCAAAACCATTTTGGAAGCTGTCGAAAATTCTTAAGAAACCTTCAAAGCCCATTCCAGTTTTAAAAGATGGTGAACGTTTTCTTGTATCCAATGAACAAAAGGCTCAAAGACTTGCTCAGCGGTTTGAGAGTATTCATAACTCAAATTTGAATTTTGTGAGTCCAATTAAAAATGAAGTCACACGTCAATTTGATTTAATTTCTTCCCAGAATTTTTCACCTGCAGAAATGATTGAAACTAACTTGAATGAGATTGAATCAATTATTAAAAAATTCAAAAATATGATAGCACCTGGTGACGATGGAATCTTTAATATATTAATCAAACATCTCCCTGAAAGCACAACGGAATTTTTAGTGAAAATTTTCAATTGCTGCTTCAAAATTGCATATTTTCCCAAATCATGGAAAAATGCAAAAATTACTCCAGTTTTAAAACCGGATAAGAACCCAGCTGAAGTTTCAAGTTATCGACCAATCAGTTTGCTTTCTTCAATAAGTAAACTGTTTGAGAGAATTATTCTTAACAGAATGATGTCACACATTAACGAAAATTCAATTTTAGCAGATTAACAGTTTGGATTTCGCCATGGGCATTCAACTACTCATCAATTGCTCAGAGTTACTAATATGATACGAGCTAACAAATCTGAAGGTTATTCCACTGGAGCTGCTCTTTTAGACATAGAAAAAGCGTTCGACAGTGTTTGGCATAAAGGTTTGATTGCGAAATTGCAAACTTTTAATTTTCCAATTTTCCTAATCAAAATTTTAAAAAATTATCTCACTGATCGAGCTCTGCAGGTTGTCTATCAGAATTCAAAATCTGATAGATTTCCTGTCAGAGCAGGTGTACCTCAAGGTTCAGTCTTGGGTCCAGTCCTGTACAACATATTCACTTCAGATCTTCCTGATTTGCCTCCAGGATGCACAAAGTCATTGTTCTGCGATGACACAAGCATTTCCGTAAAAGGAAAAAGTCTTCGTGTCATATGCAGTCGATTGCAGAAGAGTTTAGATATTTTTTCTTCCTACATGCAAAAGTGGAAAATCTCTCCCAATGCTTCTAAAACTCAAATGATAATTTTTCCGCATAAGCCTAGGGCTTCTTTCCTCAAGCCAAACAATAATCACGTTGTCAAGATGAATGGGGTTATTTTAAGTTGGTCCGACAAGGTTAAGTACTTGGGACTAATTTATGATAAAAAACTTATTTTCAAAGAGCACATTGAGAGTATACAAGCCAAGTGCATCAAATATACGAGATGTTTATATCCTCTCATTAACAGGAATTCTAATCTTTGTTTAAAGAACAAACTTTTGATATACAAACAAATTTTTAGACCAGCAATGCTTTATGCTGTACCGATCTGGTCAAGTTGCTGTTCAACAAGGAAGAAAACGCTCCAAAGGATTCAGAATAAAATTCTGAAAATGATTTTGAAGCGTCCTCCTTGGTTTGGTACACTCGAATTACATAGACTTACTGGTGTTGAACCATTAGAAGCTATGTCAAATAAAATTATTAACAATTTTCGACAAAAATCGTTGCAATCCTCAATTGCTACGATAAGCTCTCTTTATAGCCAATAAGTTAGCAATTAAGTTAGTTGTAAGTTTACTTCCCCTTTTCTGACAAGTAGGTTTAAATCCCTACGAATGATAAGTCCTAATTGCGAAAGCAAACAAATCCTAACAATTAAAATTACAAATTTCTAACAGTGTTGAGAAGTCACCATTTGTGATTGGACACACATACTCATTATTTACTAATATTTATCATAGATACTTAAGCTACTAACAAATCCCCCCTATAAAAAAAGGCTTCTCGGTTCCCGTGCATAACCAAAGCTTACCCGATCAGAAGGACAAAACAAAAATGAAACAGATGCTGTTAGTTTGTTATGCGAAAAACCTATCAGGCTTTTTTTCAATTTGATCCCGTTAGGTGTTAAAATAAAAGAAATTATAACAAAAATTAATCTACTAGTATCAAACCCATATCAACATTGTTAGTAACGTATCACCTTTCTAACATAATATGATAGCATATAGAAAAGGTTGATAACAACCATTGTTAATAATGACATGGTTTGATAGAGACGAAATATTTTTAGACTTGGTTCAGAACAACTTCATTTCAGGGTTTGTTATGGTATCTTGTTCAGATTAATTAATGATGTCAAAAGCATATGGAAAAAACAAATTCAAAATATGTTATTTGTAGCTCGTGAAGATAGATTTTTGAAATTTTTTAGTTATGCTCTTCTGAGCGGGTAGAGCTAGCTATATGTTTTGGTTGAGAAATCATAGGTCGCTGTCTCTATGCATAAAAGTTGAAATCACAAAATCAACTGCAGTGTCTATGGCAAACTAATTTAATTTTATTGTTTTCTTTGGCTGAGAAAAAACAGTGACGCTAACGTTACTGAAGCATGCCGAAGGATATTTTAATTTTGGTCACTGTTGCTATCGTGGTGGGCGGGTTGCTTTTACAACACTAAGCACGGGTGAAAAGTGAAGGCACCAACAGAAGCTTCACAAAGGGTTGTTTTAATGTTGGGATATTAGGTTGAACTCTGAAAATTTCACCCGCAGCACTGAACATACACCGACTGTTGTGGATGCAGCAGGAAATATTCACTCAATGAGAATCAGATTTTCCTCATTAGGGGCTGTGGAAATTGTATGTAGTAAAACTCACTAGCGCCTGTGTACGTGGTATAAAGGATACACGAAAGTGGGACCGATGTATGAAATTCTGAAATAATTATTAATTTATATTCCATAGAAAGACATGTTTTAATTATTCCAGGAGAGAATGAAACCCAAATTATTTCAGAGTTCGCCGAATAATTGCACCGAACTTTTGACCTAACCCTACTGGGAAAACAAGCAGTGATTGTAATTGTATTTTTTTCGATTGTTGATGGTTTTTCATAATCAGATCAGAGTGATGTGGGTAGTTCATAATTATTTCAGCTTCAGTAGCTCCGGTCACGAGTTGTGTAGTTAAATTGTTATAATATGATTCAAGAACTGCTAGATGTGTTAGTTGCATTGAAAATTACTTGAAAGAACTTTAAATTAAATTTAAAGGTCATTCCAGCAGAGATTCAAAAATTGTAAGCAGCGAAAATTCCGTTCCGATGGCAGAAAAGTTTTCCGGAGTAGAAGAGTGAGACAAAATTTCAATGTTTACGGTGCAAATTTGATTTGTGGGTGAGGAAAATTTCAGCGGCGAGGGAATAATAGTTTCCAAAGTTTGAAAAGTACGTGATGACTAATTTCGCAAGCTGCAGCGATGATTTCGTTTCGCGAACATCCACTAGGTTATATAATATTGCGAAGAAAAATGTCACTTTTTTGAACCGATGACAATTATGATGCATCAGTTAAAACTTTTTTGAAACCAAACCGCATCGTGGGCTCTAGTGTTAATCACGCCAAAAACTTGTAAGTTCATCCCAAGTGGGGAAGCGAAGGTAAGTATCAATTTTCCCACGGAAAAATTTGATTAATGAAGCCCACATTTTGCAAGCTTTCACTGGAGGGTACTTATAAAGTAATTCACTTTGCTCACGGTCAAAAGGTTTTGCGACTCTGTCCTGCATATACGTACAGCTCGAATGATGAATGATGCTGTTCTATTGTAGCAAGCAGCGGCATTGAATTGTTAATCGCAATAATTCATAGTGATGAAGGGGCGGTTTATTTAGGTGTCGCTAAATAGAATATAATATTTTGACATCTTGAGTGAGAGTCATATTGCAGCTTGGAAAGCATTCTAAATCAAAACTGTGCGTTACGTGTGACTGCTGATGAATGTTTCGATTTTATATTTTCAAAATATAAACATAGTAAACAACAAACAAACAAACAAAATATATGTACATATGAGAACTTGTGCCACCGTTTGCTAAAGCGCCTCCGCAATGACCATCCTAACGATCCAAACGTTAGCTGTGTTCAACACAAGCAGTATTTTCTTCCTACTTTTGCTCTGTTTATTGATGCTTCCTAAATTACCCTATAACCCATACCACCTGCGTACACAAAGCCTGAGCTAACGAACGACGAGGTAAGCAAAGGCAATGAAAGCTTTTTTCTGCGTCCGCTGGGAGAAAAGCTTATACCGTATACAGTGACGATGATGATGATACATTGCAGCCAATGATGGTTCGAGACGCTCTCTTTCTATTTCAAAAGAAACAGTGAGAGGAAGAGAGTGTTTGTTTGGTATGACGTATGAGAAATAGTAAAGCTTTGGGATTTGTACGGGTTCTGTCGGCGCTCCATTTTACTGCGTTCTACCATCAGTGTAAATTCGTCCTTCTATCGTCAAGGAAAGTCTACGTATACGAGGATGACATGCAAAAGTTGGGTTATTTTGAAGAAATGCGTGCATTATCACGACGCACCTTGATATGTTCTGTTATTTTATAACAGCAATATTGGAGAATTAAATTGATTCACGGGAGTATTTGCTGAATGGAAATAATAAATTATACCAAACCAAATTAATCTTGTTGTAAAAGTGCTGTACAGTTGATCAAAAATGTTAATTATAGATAAGATCAGCCATTATTTTTATGTGCAAGCGTGAAGTATGACGTAAAGTGAGAGATGTTTGTAAGTCTAACCGAAATGTACTACATTTCTGTTTGCTGTCATTTGGTTCTTTACAATTGGTGAGTGTCATTTGCACACCAATTGTTGTCTCGGAAGCAGTACGGATCGATGCACCTCACTTCCGTCTGGCATGACAAACAAAAGAGCAGATTAGCTTCAACAGATAGAAAAGTGTTGGTTTTGGTGAAAGTGAACTCTTTTAGAGGTGTTTCTTTCAACATTTGGTGTTTGACTGAAGCATGAAAAATTACGATTGTAGTATCAGGTAATTATAGCTTCATCATCAAAGGTTGTCTTTTCAAAATTAAAAAAATGTCCGGAATGGATTTTACGCCGCGTCGGCTGATAGGCTTCCAGCACCATCTCAAAATTTAATGAAATTTAATGGGTGTGTAGGACTTACCAAACTAAACAACTTTGCATATTTCATTTTTCAAAAATTCATCTAGATTAACGTTTGCAAAGAGTTGGAGTGTTTGCCTTTTATTTCATAAATTATTATCAATTGTTATTTTTGCTGGCCTTCGATAGTATCTTACAGACAAATATGTAAAAAGAAAAACTTAAAATAAATTATTTGAAAAAGATTTTTTTCAATCTATTTTTTATATAAACTATAAAAGATAAGCTGAACATCGATGACGGTCCGATGATGAGAAAATCAAGAAAAAATATTTTTTTTGGTTGTTTTTTTAGGGTATATTTTTTTGAAAGACAAATTTATTAAAGACAAATTTGCCAAAGATTCTATGCCAATCAAACAAACTGTTTTTGCTGTTGAAATATTTTTAATTACCAATACACTGCCGCGCATAGCAAGTCAGTCCCATTTGCATTTTCACCAAAATTGAGTTAATACACGGAAATGGTGCCTAGCTATGCATAGTCTCGTAACAAAAGATAGACTCAACAACTTTGTTCTGAAAAACTTCGGGAAAACATCCAAACATATTGTCCCATCTCATGAGAAGCAATGGTATGAAATCATATAAAAACACGTTTTTCTCGGCTTGCTGAAAATGCAAATGGGACTGACATGCTATGCGCGGCAGTAAAGTGCTCTAAAACAAACGTTTTTTTTTGCGTTACGTAATTTATGGATGTCGTCGAAGAATAACTACACTAATGTAATTGCAGTCAAATGTGAAAAGAAATTTCGCTCAGTGCATATTGATTTATTTATTTTCAACCCTGAACGTTTTCACTCGTCTTTTCAATATTTTTGTTATTTATTTTATTATTTTTTTTATATTTTATATAATATATGTCAATCAATGGTCCACACAGGTTAACTTCAAAAGCTCAAACCGGAAAAAAATAAAGATTATAGCTATTAAATTTTGGTGTCCCTAGCCATTTTCGTTTTTGCAGAGACTTAAACGTGTTTCCTCGTGAACATTCGAGCAATTTCTATACAACACTTTCACGTAAGTTGAAGTGTTTTTGTAATTGCTAGGTGCACCAAAACTCATAGGAATGGTTGAGAAGCTATAATCTTTCTTTTTTTTTCGGTTTTAGCTTTTAGAATGCTCTTTGTTTTCCTTTTGTTGACCAGTGTTATTTTCTTGTCTTTGTTCTAATTCTGTTTTAATTTATATATATATATATATATATATATATATATATATATATATATATATATATATATATATATATATATATATATATATATATATATATATATATATATATATATATATATATATATATATATATATATATATATATATATATATATATATATATATATATATATATATATATATATATATATATAAAGTCATGGAGAAAATAGTAAATACACTTTTTGTGTTGGATAATTTTTCGTATTTGCACACTGATTTTAATTGTTGTATGATGTTATGTTACGTCATTATGATCCGCAGACACTCTTTTCAAAAGAGGCACGGAGAAACGACTGAAGAATTTTTTTTTTGTCGGTGATTCCGAATTATATTTGCGTAAGTTAGTGTTTTTAAAGTGGCAACAAAAATAAATACACTATTGAAATATATATACAAAACTATCCAAATTAGCTTCATTTCTCTACATATCGTTAGCAAAGTGACCTTTAACGTTACAAAACTTACTTTCAAAATTTGTTGGCTTGTCCTTTGTTTTGTAAAGCCATATTCAATCTTCCGGGTATGCTTACCACCAGGTTTTCACAAGTAGTAGCTGAACTAGCATTTCACGCTGCCTGTCCAACATTCCATAAGTCTGTTTTATTCTTTGGATGATGCTTTGCAACCTAGACATTCCCAATCTTCCATAGAATTTCTAAAGGATTTAAATTAGGAGTCTGCGCTGGTCAAACTAATAATTTTATATTTTCGTTTGAAAATCATTTTTTTGTTTTCAATGCTGTATGTTTAGGATCGTTACTCTCCAACGAAGAAGCATGTTTTCTTTGGCATACGGAAGCATTGCGCTACGTAAAATATCTACACAGTCGTTGATATTCATAGTCTATGCTATAAAATCAATGGGTTCCATACCAGCATCAGAAGACAGTATTACACCGTTTTGTGGTCACTTCCAAATTTTACTACTTGCGTGGTTAATTGTGCTTTGAAGGCAGTATTCACCGGTCTTCTCACCAGCTGCTGACCGTTTGAAACAAAAAAGTTAAATTTCGACTCATTCGACCAAAACACGATGTGCCGTTTAGTTGCACCCTAATCTAAAAACTTTTTAGAAACTTCAGTTCTTGCCAAAATGTGTCGCTTTTGAAGTAGAATAAAGTTTCCTGTGTACCTAGGTGGTCGATTTTGCTTCCATATGTCGAAGAAAACATACCACTTTGCTGGATCTCTATGCAGTATAACGATCCTAAACATACAGTATTGAAATCACGAAGATGATTTTTAAACGAAAATATAAAATTATTAGTTTGACCAGCGCAGACTCCTAATTTAAATCCTTTAGAAATTCTATGGCAGATTGGGAATGTCTAGGTTGCAAAGCATCATCCAAAGAATAAAACAGACTTATGGAATGTCGTACAGGCAGCGTGAAATGCTAGTCCAGCTTCTACTCGTGAAAACCGGGTGGTAAACATACCACGAAGATTGAATATGGTTTTACAAAACACAGGTCAAACCACAAAATATTGAAAGTGAGTTTTGTAACGTAAAAGTTCACTTTGCTAACGATATGTAGAGAAATAAAGCTAATTTGAATTGTTTCGTACATATATTTCAATAGTGTATTTATTTTTTTCACCACTCTAAAAACACTAACTCACGCAAAAAATTTTTGGAATCAGCGACAAAGAAATTTCTCCTGTTATTTCTCCGTTTCTCTTTAAAAAAGAGCGTCTGCAGATCGTAATAACGCAACATAACATCGTACAACAATTAAAATCAGTGCGCAAATACGAAAAATCATCCAACACTGCAAGTGTATTTATTTTTTTCTCCATGACTGTATATATACAGTCAGGTTTTTTTTACGCGGTTTTTTTACACGCGGTTTTTTTAACAAGGTTTTTTTACGCGGATTTTTGAATCGCGGTTTTTTTACGCGGATATATATATTGAATTTTTTCTCTCAATTTTTTAATTTAGGATATCGAACGTCTCCGGTTGGTTTTTGCATGAGACTACTCCTGAAAACCTGCTGAAGAGCCCTAAATTCATATACTTCTTTTATATGGGTCATTCCATTCGAAGTGTACATACCACTTGGACACGACCATCACAGATTTTGCTCAAAGTTGGGGGGATTATTCATCTACTGTCTCTTTGGAAAAATCCCAATTTTGGTATCGATTGGAATATCCCCCACCAGGGTTGATATTCGTTGATACTCTTGAGTGAAAGTGAAAAAAAGCATCCATTAACGTTATTTTTTTACAATCCTTTCAGAGTTCTCCCTTCCTGCTTTTTGCATGGAAGTTAACTGTCAAAACACCTCATTATATTTCATGCGATGGAAGCAAGACAACAAAATCAGTTTATCAGTTAACGAAGATTGTCAAGGCATCGGTCAGTGTCAGTGAAAAAGTGCTTCGGTAAGGTTGATTTTGGTTGAGTGGACTGTTTGTTTTTCTTTTTCGCTTTGAAGTGAAGATCATTTGGTTGGATTGTCGTCAAATTTTATTCCGTAACCGTGAACGATGCGCGCGATCTTTTACATCTGAGTATAACAGAAAATTTAGTGTATCTGAAAGAGTGCTGCGATCATTGGAAGTGAAAATTGAAAATGATTGGCTGTAATTTTCGAAGAATTTTGCTGGGGAAAATGACTTTTATCAGCACTTTCTCCTGCACTGTGGAACCCCCTGTTTATCGCAAGTCACGCATTTTTTGTTCAAAATCTCTTTTTTTTCTTTTTCTTACAATTCATAGACGTAAGATGTCCGAAAAATACTGATAGATGATTTTTGAAGAAAATAAACCAAGGAATCCAGGAAAAATATAAGTTTTGACCGGAAGAGTTGCCAGATAATTTATTTTTGTATTTGAAAACTAAATTTACATTTTTAGGCAAATGCAGCCATTTTGATTTTAAATTTGATAATTTCATCGTGTTTCTTGTAAAATTTCACATAAGAAACAACTATCATATCGAGGTAATATGAGCCAATCTCGAGACATAACTCTTTTACGAAAAAAGTTGTAAACTTCGTAATTATTTTATTTTATAATTTATAGACGTAAGACACCCGAAAAATAGTGATAGGTGAATTTTGATGAAAATAAACCCACGAATCCAGAAAAAATATTGTTTTTGACCGGAAGTGTTGCCAGATAGATTATTTTTGTATTTTAAAACTAAATTTGCATTTTTCGGCCAATGCAGCTAATTTTTTTTTAAATTTGATGGTTTCATCGTATTTCTCGGAAAATTTTACGTAAGAAGCACTTACCACCCCGTGATAATATGAGCCAATCTTGAGATATAATTTTTACGAAATTTTCACGAATTTTTACGAAAAATTAATTACGAATTTCAGAACTATTTTCGTAAAAATGCTATATCTCGAGATTGGCTCATACTACCTCGGGATGACAGTTGTTTTTTTTGTAAAATTTTCCATGGAACACGTTGAAATTATCAAATTTGAAAATAAAAATGGCTGCATCTACCGAAATAGGTAAATTTAGTTTTAAAATACAAAAATAATCTATCTGGCAACACTTCCGGTCAAAAATAATACTTTTTCTGGATTCCTTGGTTTATTTTTATTTCCTTCAAAATTCATCTATCACTATTTTTCGGGTGTCTTACGTCTATAAATTGTAAAAAAAATAATTACGAAGTTTACAACTTTTTTCGTAAAAATGTTATATCTCGAGATTGGCTCATAATACCTCGGGATGATAGTTGTTTTTTATGTGAAATTTTACAAGGAACACGATGAAATTATCAAATTTAAAATCAAAATGGCTGCATTTGCCGAAAAATGTTAATTTAGTTCTCAAATACAAAAATAATTTTTCTGGCAACACTTTCGGTCAAAACTTCTATTTTTTCTGGATTTATTGGCTTATTTTCTCCAAAAATCATCTATCAGTATTTTTCGGACATATTACGTCTATGAATAGTAATAAAAAAAAGAGATTTTGAATAAAAAATGCGTGACTTTGCAATAAACAGAGGGGTCCCACAGAGCGGGGGTTATTCCAATCGACACCAAATTTGGGATTTTTCCAAAGTGACAGTAGATAAATAATTCTCCCAACTTTGAGCAAAATCTGTGATGGTCGTGTCCAAGTTTGTGCTTTTTCGTGGTCACTTCGCATGGAATGACCCATATATATTTTGTTTATTCTTACGTTTGTTAATGTTTTTTTTTTAATATTTTTCATTATTTGATGCAATTTAAAAAATTTCGTATAAATTACAACGCTTTGCCAAGCAACCCCACAAGCGTTACGTATTTAATGTATGATACCTTACGGTATTTCTGTTTCAGATAATTTATATTCAAAAATGGAAATATTTTTTTTCCTACTGTAAAAAAATCGAGTCTAAAATATAATCGAATCATACACGATCGCACTTCTGTATTTACCAGGGGCACCTTCTTTTAGCTTTAGGGTTCCTTTTTTCGCTTTTGTCTACCAGTGTTATGTCCAGTCTACAGGAGAATTTTTTTAGACAAGCTCTTTAAAGTCAAAGAATACATTTCTTACAAAAAAATAAAGGTATTGTTTTATTCACATTTAACCCTGAACGTCAACTTGTTTGTTTTCAATTTTTATTTTTTTTTTGAATAACTTGTTTAATTTTTATGCTTTTTTTTGAATTTATATATATATATATATATATATATATATATATATATATATATATATATATATATATATATATATATATATATATATATATATATATATATATATATATATATATATATATATATATATATATATATATATATATATATATATATATATATATATACATACAGATATATATATATATATATAAAGTCATGGAGAAAATAGTAAATACACTTTTTGTGTTGGATAATTTTTCGTATTTGCACACTGATTTTAATTGTTGTATGATGTTATGTTACGTCATTATGATCCGCAGACACTCTTTTCAAAAGAGGCACGGAGAAACGACTGAAGAATTTTTTTTTGTCGGTGATTCCGAAAAATATTTGCGTAAGTTAGTGTTTTTAAAGTTGCAACAAAAATAAATACACTATTGAAATATATATACAAAACTATCCAAATTAGCTTCATTTCTCTACATATCGTTAGCAAAGTGACCTTTAACGTTACAAAACTCACTTTCAAAATTTGTTGGCTTGTCCTTTGTTTTGTAAAGCCATATTCAATCTTCCGGGTATGCTTACCACCAGGTTTTCACGAGTAGAAGCTGAACTAGCATTTCACGCTGCCTGTCCAACATTCCATAATTCTGTTTTATTCTTTGGATGATGCTTTGCAACCTAGACATTCCCAATCTTCCATAGAGTTTCTAAAGGATTTAAATTAGGAGTCTGCGCTGGTCAAACTAATAATTTTATATTTTCGTTTGAAAATCATTTTTTTGTTTTCAATGCTGTATGTTTAGGATCGTTACTCTCCAACGAAGAAGCATGTTTTCTTTGGCATACGGAAGCATTGCGCTACGTAAAATATCTACACAGTCGTTGATATTCATAGTCTATGCTATAAAATCAATGGGTTCCATACCAGCATCAGAAGACAGTATTACACCGTTTTGTGGTCACTTCCAAATTTTACTACTTTCGTGGTTAATTGTGCTTTGAAGGCAGTATTCACCGGTCTCCTCACCAGCTGCTGACCGTTTGAAACAAAAAAGTTAAATTTCGACTCATTCGACCAAAACACGATGTGCCGTTCAGTTGCACCCTAATCTAAAAACTTTTTAGAAACTTTAGTTCTTGCCAAAATGTGTCGCTTTTGAAGTAGAATAAAGTTTCCTGTGTACCTAGGTGGTCGGTTTTGCTTCCATATGTCGAAGAAAACATACCACTTTGCTGGATCTCTATGCAGTATAACGATCCTAAACATACAGTATTGAAATCACGAAGATGATTTTTAAACGAAAATATAAAATTATTAGTTTGACCAGCGCAGACTCCTAATTTAAATCCTTTAGAAATTCTATGGCAGATTGGGAATGTCTAGGTTGCAAAGCATCATCCAAAGAATAAAACAGACTTATGGAATGTCGTACAGGCAGCGTGAAATGCTAGTCCAGCTTCTACTCGTGAAAACCGGGTGGTAAACATACCACGAAGATTGAATATGGTTTTACAAAACACAGGTCAAACCACAAAACATTGAAAGTGAGTAAAAGGTCACTTTGCTAACGATATGTAGAGAAATAAAGCTAATTTGAATTGTTTCGTACATATATTTCAATAGTGTATTTATTTTTTTCACCACTCTAAAAACACTAACTCACGCAAAAAATTTTTGGAATCAGCGACAAAGAAATTTCTCCTGTTATTTCTCCGTTTCTCTTTAAAAAAGAGCGTCTGCAGATCGTAATAACGCAACATAACATCGTACAACAATTAAAATCAGTGCGCAAATACGAAAAATCATCCAACACTGCAAGTGTATTTATTTTTTTCTCCATGACTGTATATATACAGTCAGGTTTTTTTTACGCGGTTTTTTTACACGCGGTTTTTTTAACAAGGTTTTTTTACGCGGATTTTTGAATCGCGGTTTTTTTACGCGGATATATATATTGAATTTTTTCTCTCAATTTTTTAATTTAGGATATCGAACGTCTCCGGTAGGTTTTTGCATGAGACTACCCTGAAAACCTGCTGAAGAGCCCTAAATTCATATACTTCTTTTATATGGGTCATTCCATTCGAAGTGTACATACCACTTGGACACGACCATCACAGATTTTGCTCAAAGTTGGGGGGATTATTCATCTACTGTCTCTTTGGAAAAATCCCAATTTTGGTATCGATTGGAATATCCCCCACCAGGGTTGATATTCGTTGATACTCTTGAGTGAAAGTGAAAAAAAGCATCCATTAACGTTATTTTTTTACAATCCTTTCAGAGTTCTCCCTTCCTGCTTTTTGCATGGAAGTTAACTGTCAAAACACCTCATTATATTTCATGCGATGGAAGCAAGACAACAAAATCAGTTTATCAGTTAACGAAGATTGTCAAGGCATCGGTCAGTGTCAGTGAAAAAGTGCTTCGGTAAGGTTGATTTTGGTTGAGTGGACTGTTTGTTTTTCTTTTTCGCTTTGAAGTGAAGATCATTTGGTTGGATTGTCGTCAAATTTTATTCCGTAACCGTGAACGATGCGCGCGATCTTTTACATCTGAGTATAACAGAAAATTTAGTGTATCTGAAAGAGTGCTGCGATCATTGGAAGTGAAAATTGAAAATGATTGGCTGTAATTTTCGAAGAATTTTGCTGGGGAAAATGACTTTTATCAGCACTTTCTCCTGCACTGTGGAACCCCCTGTTTATCGCAAGTCACGCATTTTTTGTTCAAAATCTCTTTTTTTCTTTTTCTTACAATTCATAGACGTAAGATGTCCGAAAAATACTGATAGATGATTTTTGAAGAAAATAAACCAAGAAATCCAGGAAAAATATAAGTTTTGACCGGAAGAGTTGCCAGATAATTTATTTTTGTATTTGAAAACAAAATTTACATTTTTAGGCAAATGCAGCCATTTTTAATTTAAATTTGATAATTTCATCGTGTTTCTTGTAAAATTTCACATAAGAAACAACTATCATCTCGAGGTAATATGAGCCAATCTCGAGACATAACTTTTTTACGAAAAAAGTTGTAAACTTCGTAATTATTTTATTTTATAATTTATAGACGTAAGACACCCGAAAAATAGTGATAGGTGAATTTTGATGAAAATAAACCCACGAATCCAGAAAAAATATTGTTTTTGACCGGAAGTGTTGCCAGATAGATTATTTTTGTATTTTAAAACTAAATTTGCATTTTTCGGCCAATGCAGCTAATTTTTCTTTAAGTTTGATGGTTTCATCGTATGTCTCGGAAAATTTTACGTAAGAAGCACTTACCACCCCGTGATAATATGAGCCAATCTTGAGATATAATTTTTACGAAATTTTCACGAATTTTTACGAAAAATTAATTACGAATTTCAGAACTATTTTCGTAAAAATGCTATATCTCGAGATTGGCTCATACTACCACGGGATGATAGTTGTTTCTTTTGTAAAATTTTCCATGGAACACGTTGAAATTATCAAATTTGAAAATAAAAATGGCTGCATCTGCTGAAATATGTAAATTTAGTTTTAAAATACAAAAATAATCTATCTGGCAACACTTCCGGTCAAAAATAATACTTTTTCTGG
Organism: Wyeomyia smithii; assembly: GCF_029784165.1. NCBI lineage: Eukaryota > Metazoa > Arthropoda > Insecta > Diptera > Culicidae > Wyeomyia > Wyeomyia smithii. The sequence goes on from NC_073696.1 coordinate 78,166,109, forward strand.
ATTCCTTGGTTTATTTCCTTCAAAATTCATCTATCACTATTTTTCGGGTGTCTTACGTCTATAAATTGTAAAAAAAATAATTACGAAGTTTACAACTTTTTTCGTAAAAATGTTATATCTCGAGATTGGCTCATAATACCTCGGGATGATAGTTGTTTTTTATGTGAAATTTTCCAAGGAACACGATGAAATTATCAAATTTAAAATCAAAATGGCTGCATTTGCCGAAAAATGTAAATTTAGTTCTCAAATACAAAAATAATTTTTCTGGCAACACTTTCGGTCAAAACTTCTATTTTTTCTGGATTTATTGGCTTATTTTCTCCAAAAATCATCTATCAGTATTTTTCGGACATATTACGTCTATGAATTGTAATAAAAAAAAGAGATTTTGAATAAAAAATGCGTGACTTTGCAATAAACAGAGGGGTCCCACAGAGCGGGGGTTATTCCAATCGACACCAAATTTGGGATTTTTCCAAAGTGACAGTAGATAAATAATTCTCCCAACTTTGAGCAAAATCTGTGATGGTCGTGTCCAAGTTTGTGCTTTTTCGTGGTCACTTCGTATGGAATGACCCATATATATTTTGTTTATTCTTACGTTTGTTAATGTTTTTTTTTTTAATATTTTTCATTATTTGATGCAATTTAAAAAATTTCGTATAAATTACAACGCTTTGCCAAGCAACCCCACAAGCGTTACGTATTTAATGTATAATACCTTACGGTATTTCTGTTTCAGATAATTTATATTTAAAAATGAAAATATTTTTTTTCCTACTGTAAAAAAATCGAGTCTAAAATATAATCGAATCATACACGATCGCACTTCTGTATTTACCAGGGGCACCTTCTTTTAGCTTTAGGGTTCCTTTTTTCGCTTTTGTCAACCAGTGTTATGTCCAGTCTACAGGAGAATTTTTTTTGACAAGCTCTTTAAAGTCAAAGAATACATTTCTTACAAAAAAATAAAGGTATTGGTTTATTCACATTTAACCCTGAACGTCAACTTGTTTGTTTTCAATTTTTATTTTTTTTTTTGAATAACTTGTTTAATTTTTATGCTTTTTTTTGAATTTGTTGTTACTTTCGTTTAAATTTTAATTTTTTTTATTTAGGGTATCGAACGCCAGGACTTTGCACAAGACTGATGCAGAAATTAGGCCGAAAAAGCCACTGCCGAGGACGTTCCATACCCTAATTTTATATGTTTTCAAATGTATTTTATTCATTTTTATTTATTTTTTATATTGTTGTTTTAGTTTTTTATTACTCTTTTTTATTTCACGAATCAATTTGGAAACGCAAATAATTATGTTGTGTGAATATTTTCGACCCCCTTTTGTATGGGATTCAAATTTTTTCCTATGGGTTACAACGCTTTGCCGGACAGCCCCTCTTTCCCCCAGCGTTAGGTCTTTTATAGTGTTTACCAGTGTAAACGGGTCTGTATGTAATCGTGTCAAAATTGTAATGTGATTAGAGTACTAACTTGAGTGTTCCAAAATAAGATGCTAGAAATAAGAATACTAGAATAAGAGTATTAACAAATGTAATAAAGTGAGAGTAAGATAAGAGTAAGGGAGGTTGATACAGTGAGAGTATTTATGTACATGAGTACTACAGTGCTACAGTACTACAGTGGAAATATGAAGCAGGAGTACTACAGTAAAAGGACTAAAAAAGTACTAAAATTATAATAATGAAGTAAGAGTTCTATACTATCTTTAGTAAGAGTTCTATACTATCTTTAGTAAGAGGAAGAGGACTAAAGCAGAAATACTAAAGTAAGCGAAAGAATAAGAGTGAGAGAACTTAATTTAGAGTATTACAGTAAAACGACTAAGACTGCTAAAAGGAGAGTATGAGAGAAAAACTACAACGCATACGGTAAAATTTTTACAGAGAGTAAGAGAAAAAGTAAGAGTAAGAGTAAGAGTAAGAGTAAGAGTAAGAGTAAGAGTAAGAGTAAGAGTAAGAGTAAGAGTAAGAGTAAGAGTAAAAGTAAAAGTAAGAGTAAGAGTAAGAGTAAGAGTAAGAGTAAGAGTAAGAGTAAGAGTAAGAGTAAGAGTAGGAGTAACAGTAAGAGTAAGAGTAAGAGTAAGAGTAAGAGTAAGAGTAAGAGTAAGAGTAAGAGTAAGAGTAAGAGTAAGAGTAAGAGTAAGAGTAAGAGTAAGAGTAAGAGTAAGAGTAAGAGTAAGAGTAAGAGTAAGAGTAAGAGTAAGGGTAAGAGTAAGAGTAAGAGTAAGTGTAAGAGTAAGAGTAAGAGTAAGAGTAAGAGTAAGAGTAAGAGTAAGAGTAAGAGTAAGAGTAAGAGTAAGAGTAAGAGTAAGAGTAAGAGTAAGAGTAAGAGTAAGAGTAAGAGTAAGAGTAAGAGTAAGAGTAAGAGTAAGAGTAAGAGTAAGGGTAAGAGTAAGAGTAAGAGTAAGAGTAAGAGTAAGAGTAAGAGTAAGAGTAAGAGTAAGAGTAAGAGTAAGAGTAAGAGTAAGAGTAAGAGTAAGAGTAATAGTAAGAGTAAGAGTAAGAGTAAGAGTAAGAGTAAGAGTAAGAGTAAGAGTAAGAGTAAGAGTAATAGTAAGAGTAAGAGTAAGAGTAAGAGTAAGAGTAAGAGTAAGAGTAAGAGTAAGAGTAAGAGTAAGAGTAAGAGTAAGAGTAAGAGTAAGAGTAAAAGTAAGAGTAAGAGTAAGAGTAAGAGTAAGAGTAAGAGTAAGAGTAAGAGTAAGAGTAAGAGTAAGAGTAAGAGTAAGAGTAAGAGTAAGAGTAAGAGTAAGAGTAAGAGTAAGAGTAAGAGTAAGAGTAATAGTAAGAGTAAGAGTAAGAGTAAGAGTAAGAGTAAGAGTAAGAGTAAGAGTAAGAGTAAGAGTAAGAGTAAGAGTAAGAGTAAGAGTAAGAGTAAAAGTAAGAGTAAGAGTAAGAGTAAGAGTAAGAGTAAGAGTAAGAGTAAGAGTAAGAGTAAGAGTAAGAGTAAGAGTAAGAGTAAGAGTAAGAGTAAGGGTAAGAGTAAGAGTAAGAGTAAGAGTAAGAGTAAGAGTAAGAGTAAGGGTAAGAGTAAGAGTAAGAGTAAGAGTAAGAGTAAGAGTAAGAGTAAGAGTAAGAGTAAGAGTAAGAGTAAGAGTAAGAGTAAGAGTAAGAGTAAGAGTAAGAGTAAGAGTAAGAGTAAGAGTAAGAGTAAGAGTAAGAGTAAGAGTAAGAGTAAGAGTAAGAGTAAGAGTAAGAGTAAGAGTAAGAGTAAGAGTAAGAGTAAGAGTAAAAGTAAAAGTAAGAGTAAGAGTAAGAGTAAGAGTAAGAGTAAGAGTAAGAGTAAGAGTAAGAGTAAGAGTAAGAGTAAGAGTAAGAGTAGGAGTAAGAGTAAGAGTAAGAGTAAGAGTAAGAGTAAGAGTAAGAGTAAGAGTAAGAGTAAGAGTAAGAGTAAGAGTAAGAGTAAGAGTAAGGGTAAGAGTAAGAGTAAGAGTAAGAGTAAGAGTAAGAGTAAGAGTAAGAGTAAGAGTAAGAGTAAGAGTAAGAGTAAGAGTAAGAGTAAGAGTAAGAGTAAGAGTAAGAGTAAGAGTAAGAGTAAGAGTAAGAGTAAGAGTAAGAGTAAGAGTAAGAGTAAGAGTAAGAGTAAGAGTAAGAGTAAGAGTAAGAGTAAGAGTAAGAGTAGGAGTAAGAGTAAGAGTAAGAGTAAGAGTAAGAGTAAGAGTAAGAGTAAGAGTAAGAGTAAGAGTAAGAGTAAGAGTAAGAGTAAGAGTAAGAGTAAGAGTAAGAGTAAGAGTAAGAGTAAGAGTAAGAGTAAGAGTAAGAGTAAGAGTAAGAGTAAGAGTAAGAGTAAGAGTAAGAGTAAGAGTAAGAGTAAGAGTAAGAGTAAGAGTAAGAGTAAGAGTAAGAGTAAGAGTAAGAGTAAGAGTAAGAGTAAGAGTAAGAGTAAGAGTAAGAGTAAGAGTAAGAGTAAGAGTAAGAGTAAGAGTAAGAGTAAGAGTAAGAGTAAGAGTAAGAGTAAGAGTAAGAGTAAGAGTAAGAGTAAGAGTAAGAGTAAGAGTAAGAGTAAGAGTAAGAGTAAGAGTAAGAGTAAGAGTAAGAGTAAGAGTAAGAGTAAGAGTAAGAGTAAGAGTAAGAGTAAGAGTAAGAGTAAGAGTAAGAGTAAAAGTAAGAGTAAGAGTAAGAGTAAGAGTAAGAGTAAGAGTAAGAGTAAGAGTAAGAGTAAGAGTAAGAGTAAGAGTAAGAGTAAGAGTAAGAGTAAGAGTAAGAGTAAGAGTAAGAGTAAGAGTAAGAGTAAGAGTAAGAGTAAGAGTAAGAGTAAGAGTAAGAGCAAGAGTAAGAGTAAGAGTAAGAGTAAGAGTAAGAGTAAGAGTAAGAGTAAGAGTAAGCGTAAGAGTAGGAGTAACAGCCTGCGTCAAAACATTTCGTCTTATTTATAAATTTAATAATGTAAAAAATTCATTACCATTGTAAAATGAAAGAATGCTCGATGCCACCTCAACCATACCATTACTGCTCCGGAAACTTTTAGTTATACTAGCTCACATCCAACGCTACCCACTGGTTGTGTCTGAACTAAAGCAATTTTAGATATTTAATTCTCTATTAGTATTAGCAGATAATCTCGGGATGATGTTGATGATAACACCTCTGGCGATGAGCAGCACTTTGTTCATAGTTGCAACATGTATCAAGCGGAATCAACACAAATACTATTCACCAGGGAAGAGGTTGAATTTAACGGCTTTAAAATAAGTGAAGATGATGATTGTCGATACGATGCATATTTTTACTGAAACCTTTAGTTAACATTATCCGGCTAATGGTTCATTTATTATCACTCTAAGAATGAATATTTTCATGTCGAAGTCCGATGATGCCTTTTAGGCGCCCGATGAACCAGCATTTTCAATGCATCAAAGCAGTGGAGAATTACAGCACATTATGACTCCGCTCGATTGTTGGGTTTTTTTTTATTATGTGTACAATTTAATTTTTTTCTTTTTATCGAATTGGTCCTGCTTATGAAAATGATTGATGATGATGGCTCATACCGTCTGCTCGTGCCTTCATTGTCCGTTTTGACCCTGGGCACTTCACAAAGAAGCAAGAATTCATCTCTCTGCCTAAATAGCCCGTCTTCAACAGTCTATACTGTTTGTAATAAATAAGAAAGTTCTGACAAGTATGTTCACAAAAATTACTTTGGCGTTGCTTGGAAAACTTTTCAAAGGTAACTTTATAGGTACATATCGGGTAACAAAAATGATCCGTCTGGAAGTTATTTATCGGACAAAAAAAATCTATGTATTATATCGATTATCCCAACCAACAAACATCGGTTTAATTTTATTTAAATGATTTTTGAGTTTTTGTGAAGTTGAGTTTTTTATTAATTACTCCCTCACTCAATGCTATCTATGCAGCCAGTTCAACATACCAATTCATGGCTACTCCCACACGGGAAAGCCTGTCAATGATCTCTCCCACCAATTTCACTGACAATAGAAATTGGAACGAAGAAATTGGAGCGATCGTTATGCATTACCCGTCGTATCACAATTGAATAATGCACACAAGGCCGCACAGTTTTCACTACCAACTTGCGCCCATAGCCGAGCTTATTCACAAAGCGGAACTATTAGCTAGAAAAATATATCATCCGGCTGACAGGCATGTAGGCACTTACCAAAAACAAACTACGTGAACAAATATGTACCCATTTATCGTACAACAGTCTTGAGTGCTAGAGAATGAGACATAATTGAGTCTTTTAAAAGTCAAGTTTAGTTATTTAATGCCACCGAGAGGCAAAAGCTCACACTCACCGACTGTGCGGCGGGAATTGATGGCTGTTGACGGTGGCTGTTTCACTTTTCAGCTTCTACCTCATTCCATCGAAGGTCGCTTTCTTTGCTTTATCCTAATGGCCCCCAGGGACTGCGGTTGCGGTGGCAGCGTGTATGATGCAGCGTTCCCGGAGTTCAATGATCCGAGAGGCGAAGTTGTGGCGTGCTGCCGCGCGCCGCTTCGGTCTATCGAAATGGAATCCGGCACAGCGCAACACTTGACCTAGAGACTCAGTTCCAATGACCCCCAATGAAAGAAGTCGAAGAGAGAAAGAAAAACATTCTAAATCGGGTGGGACTTCCGATGGCTACGGGATGAAAACGATTGATGGTCTATGGCCGAGGAGAGAACGCGAGCGAGGAACGCGAGTATAAAAAGCAGACGAAAGAAAGCCGGTTCCGAGATTCTGAAAGATAACGATCGCTACGAAAGAAGGCCACAGCAAATGAAAGTGAAGAACACGAAATGAGGCATAGAAACCGGAGGAGGTAAAGTATGTTTGATCATTTTGTTATGGGTTTCCAGATTCTTGGGGTGAGAAAGCGATAAAAGAAAACTGTTGAGTAGAATCCGAATCCGATGGTTTCGATAATCAAATGAGGCATATTATGTTAATAGTTACACGTCAAGGCATAAACAGCGGTGCAGATTAATTTTGAAATAATTTCGAAAGTTTATATCTTAGATTCCCTTTGGTTGCGATGGAATTTCGAGGAAGGGTACAATTCTGATGCTTTACTTGTATTTTCAACTGTATTTTTTAGTGGCTACTGAATTTCTAAATTGTTCAATTAAGTTTAATAAAACATTTAATCCATATATCTGTGAGAGTTGTATCAATTAGTCGAGGTGATTTATTTCGCGTTAATCCCCTACTGACCGGCTTTTTTCCTGTTACACTCACAGGAAGAAGAGAGTAAGAGTACGTAATAAGTAACGATAATGAGAGTTAAATGAGGATTAGTTCGGTACTCATGGGAAGTGAATAGTATAACATTTGATTAACCGGCAACACTTGGCAATTTCGATCCAGTTTATAGATGTAGATCGACAATGTATCGCACTCTAGTGCTCCCATTACACAACCCACTACTCAACCACGTCCTGTCTTTTGGGTCACCTCGTATTTACGGGTATAGGTATGGGAGTCCAATAGCGAAAAGCACGAGTAAGTGCATCGGCCGGAATCCAGGACATAACGGGAACCAGCGTTTGGTGCGCGGCCGGACGGCCGTCCGAAGCGGAGCCACTTGTGCGGAGCCTAACTTGAATCACTTTGTTACTACCAACAGCACGTATGCATCTTGACTGATGGATGACAAACGGTTTTTGCGTGAGAATCTGAGACCACTTAATGTCTGCATTTAACCAACTGTCGTACCTACAATTTTGGTGCGAAGTAGGTTTTCTGGTTCGGAATCGGATTTTCCAACATGTAAAGCGTATGCACTTTGATGTTGGCGTCACGGGCATGATTGTATGAAACGTATATTTATATGTAGTAGTTTGTTTTTATGGTCATCAATGCAGATCACGAGCGAAATATTTCGATATCAAACAGCTTATCAACAGATCGTGTTCGAATTGATTCCTTCACTCGGCAGCGAACAGCTTTATCGTTAGGTACGTCATTATCTAGAGTGGGGTATGCAACTTTGTGACGAAATTCTACGATGGGGGAGGAGTGGGGGGCTCTCTACAAAATCTTAAAAAAGCTACGTTACTTATGCATGCGCCAATACAGTAATAAAATAAGCTTGTGACAGAGCGCTTGCACCCGTGCATGCTAACAAGATGCAGAAGTTCATCGATTCCAGACAATATTATTGCAAATCAAAGGGGTCTCCTCATTATTCGTGGGTAATTAATGGTTAATATCTCAACTCAACTAAAATAATGTGCGAATACAACCAGAGCTTCAATCCTGCAACTTTGGTTATGATATGCAAGTTAAAAATTGAAAATACTATGTGTGTCAACTAATCCTGCTATACAATGCTGGATAGCATCAGTAATGTCAAATATGTTTAATAGTTATTTGCATGGAAGAAAGTGCTATTTTGTTGTTGCTATATTACTAAATAAAATAGATGAGGCATTTTGCGTCAACTCGATTATATTTCATGACATTTACAATTGGTGGGAATATTTTTTTTGGTAAATCAGTGTGCACAGTGGTATATGCTCGAAATATCGTGATCGTTTAAGATTTGACTGTGAAAAATTGATTTTATGTACTCAGTGTCTTCAGCAAAATTGTTTCATAGAACAAGGCCTTACTTTTGGCATTTACGGCTTATCGATCAATTTACCTTAAACCTTAAACAAAATATTTGTTCTAATTTTTACCTCTGTTATACTAAACAAAGGTTATAAAATCTCAGTTCGACGAACTGAGCAATGCACAGTGGGGCGACTCCATACAAAGGCTGGCCAAGCAAAAAAAGTGTCGATAAATGCGACAAAAACTTGGTATTTACATAATTTTGGGGCGCTTAACGCGAATTTGGCATCCATTTTTTGTTTGGGGCCGTCCATAAAGCACGAAATTCAATTTTTAATAGAATTATATGATCTTTGACCACTAGTAGTGCCACCGGGCGTCCTCCCCATTGAAAAAATACGTAATTTATGGACGACCTCTCGAACTAAACAAATTTTGCCTAAATATATATATATATATATATATATATATATATATATATATATATATATATATATATATATATATATATATATATATATATATATATATATATATATATATTTTTAAACTAAAACAACATAAGTAATACAAACTAATTACAAATTGAAAAAATCATCATCAGCATTATCATCTTTCGCTGTGATCGCTAAAATCTCGTGTTGAATTGTTTCCAGAAAATTTGAAGTTCATTATATTTATCAGCAGGCGAAATGTCTTTCGCTGCAATTTTCATTTCTTCTAGTAATGTTCGATGTTTCATTGTTTCATATATATGTTATCTTCCTAATCCGGTTTCTATGGTTGCAAGAGAACATTTAAATACATGTATAACACCATGAATTGACAATTTACTAGACATTGAATTAGGTGGTGCCGCTGAAGTTGAAGGCTCCATAATAAAATTCAACGAATTTATTAAATTGAAAACCAAGACACTGGAATGACACAACGTTCTAAATGAATACGAAAGATGCGGAGGGCGACGACTGTTTTTTGTTTTTTTCTCATAAAGCAAAATGTGTGCTTATGCAAGCAAGTGTGAAGCAAAAGCAATCTTCAAACGGGCTATTGTTAGCCGGAGTTTGATGGTATGAATTTGCTGCTAGTATTTGACACTTCAATCAGTTTAGCGAGTTTCATGATCATAAATTGAAAAGGGCTGAATGTTTTTAATATTGTTTTAAATTTGCAGAAAGTGATAAAGTTTGACATGAATAAAATTTCATAAAGATTTGTTTTCTATTTTCTTATTTTACACTTATTTTATAACTTTTAATTGATAAATTTTGTAATTTTTACCCAAATATTTATTTTATTCTTACGAATTGAGTTCGATATCATAAATTTCCATTAATGGGGTATCATGGTTATGATAAAAATTAATGCTGGATGAAATTTTAACCTCAAAAAAAAAAAAATGAAAAAAAACTGCTATTGCTTTTTTCACTAAAGTGACAATTTGCGCAGTTTTGCGCAGTAGTGGACAGTATGCATTTGAAAGCTTACGTTTTTACCTAAATTCTGAATGTAGTCACAACCGTGGCAAACTGCGGCAACTAAACTTTTAAGCTACTTTTCTACAAAAAATCACGTTTTTTTTAAATTTTTTCTAGTGTCAGGCCTATTATGACCAAATTTTACAATATCTTATGAAGAGGGTTTGTTTTGCACAATATTTAAAACAACTTTTTCTTTGACGTCAAAAAAATCCAAGCTATCATTAAAGCTACAGAGCGTTTCAAAGAAATGTACTTTTTTTCAAAAAAATGACAAAAAACGTCAGTTCGCCAAGCTTTGAAAACACATAAAAAACTCAGATTTAATGATATTGCGCCCAAATTTTGGATTTAGACACTTGAATGTTATAGCAATAAAGGAAAAATATTATGAAGCAGCTAACGAAAAAAAAATTTTTTTGGCTGATGGCCAGCGATTCCCCACTGTGCAATGTCTGTTCGTGTGTATGTGTGTTGTCTGTATGTATGTGCCGCAAAATACTAACGCACCTTTCTTATAGAACGCAATATCCGATTTTGATGATTTTATATGCAAATGAAAGCTACTGTGCTCCCCCAGAATGCTACCGAATGTATTTTCGATTAGTGGCTTAGATTTCGAGATATTGATCAAAGAGTATTTTTTTACATGGGATATTAACCTTAAACACAAAGTGAATCTGTTGAGGGCCGAGTGTTGTATACCAATCGACTCAGTTCAACTAAATGAACATTGCCTGTACATATGTGTATGTGTGTATGTACGTGTGTAGGTGTAAATATGTTGTCTTTCTGTGTGGTATATCAAAATCGAACATAGAAAAACAAGAAAAAAATCCCATCTCTTTTACATAACGGATTATCCGATTTTGGTGTATACAAGTGCAAATGGGAGCTCCAAAGCTCTTTAAAAATCACACTGAGTGAGTTTTTTATCAGTTGATTGAATGTTAGAATATTTAAAAACAGAATGTTTAAACATGAGATATTTTATATTTTGGATCATTTCTCTCTATCTTTCTTTTTTTCTTTCTATCTCCTTTCTCTCTTTTTCTCTCGCTCTCTCTATTTTCAACCGCTATTTATTTCTCAAAAGAAACCAAGAGTAAAAGACTTCTGTGCTGTGTTTCATACTCTGTGTAGTGCGTCCTGGTGCAAATTAAGGAACCTTTTGTTTTTAATAGCTCTTTACTAACAGTTTTCAATATATTTCAGAATGAACCGGAATGCTTAGTTAAGTCCGCTTCTCATACACCTGATACACTACGCTTTTGTGTATTATAAATATTGCTTTCTAATTTAAAAGTCAGTCAAACAGAGTATCCATGTTATCCCACTTCTCGATGTTGCAGCAAGTTTTACAAAGTTCTGAAGTTTGGATTTTACCATACAGCATAGGCCTAAAAAAGAGTAACGTTCTCGAATACACTTCAAAAAGCTTAAATCCTTAAGTCTTGCGAAAAACTTTCATTTTCAAATAATGCATTTGAAATAGAATTTAACTGACAACTTTCAACAGCAGTAATATGAATTTTAAAGAAATCTTTTAACATTTAATCTTCACAGATTTTATCAAGATTTTTGTTGATTTCTTGAAATAATCACACGTATGATTCGAGAAACTTTCATATGGTAACAAAGCATTTAACGCGTTCCTGTATAATTCTGAACTAAAATCTCCTGAGAGCAAGTTTGTAGAATTTTGCTGCAATTCGTGGGAAATATTCGATGCTAATTCATAATCATTCATAACCGAAGACCAAGTACATGAGAGGAAGAGGTTCCAGAGAAGACAGTGTCAACCTCCCGCCACGAATTCATATTAGCGGTGATGAAATCGAGATGGTAGACGAGTTCGTGTATCTGGGCTCACTGATGACTGCTGACAACGACACCAGCAGAGAAATTCGTCGACGCCTTATGGCAGGAAATCGTGCCTTCTTTGGACTCCGGAGGACGCTCCGCTCGAATAAAATCCGCCGCCGCACGAAGTTAACCATCTACAAAACACTGATCAGACCGGTAGTCCTCTACGGCCACGAAACCTGGACTATGCTCGTGGAGGACCAACGCGCCCTTGGGGTTTTCGAACGAATGGTGTTGCGTACCATCTGTGATGGAGTGAAGATGGAAGATGGATTATGGTGGAGGCGGATGAACCACGAGTTGCATAAGCTGCTGGGTGAACCACTCATCGTTCAAACGGCGAAAATCGGGAGACTACGGTGGGCTGGGCATGTCGTTAGGATGTCGGACGACAACCCGGTGAAAATGGTTCTTGATAACAACCCGACTGGAACAAAGCGACGGGGCGCGCAGCGAGCAAGGTGGCTCGATCAAGTGGAAGACGACCTGCGGGGCCTCCGCAGACGACATGGCTGGCGAGCTGCAGCCATGGACCGAGTTGAATGGAGACGACTTCTTCGAACAGCAAGGGACACTTCGGCCTGGAGCTGACTGGTAAGGTAAGGTAATTCATAATCAAATTTGCATCATTTTTATCTATATTGTTTCTGCACGCTCGATTATATCAAAAATTTATAAGTTTTTTCTATCCAAGACAGCTATGGAAAAAGGTTTAGGGTCGAAAAAATATAACCCAGACTCCAGTGATTACATTCACAATATTTGTGAAAATCACGTCGAGGTTTGATTCAATGATTGTATTTGGTTCATCCTCTGGAAAACTATTTTTTAAATTTAATTTCAAACGATTTATGGTATACTGGCATAATAAGTTTATATGTAGTAATAGTTAGTATAACAAAGGTTTCTGCACTGCTAGGTGGATTAATTCAGGTTTAATATACCAGATTGCTTCCTTTAGTAAAGTTGTGGAAAAATTCAGAAGAAAAACAATTGCGGAAAACTGCGATGCCTTTCTGTACCTTGGACACGACAAAATAGAGTTTTTGTGGAACATCCTTCCTTTAAATCAATTTTTGTGATTGTCGAAAAAATAAATTTTACATAGTCGTGAGGGAAGCTTATTTGAACAAATCATACATGAGAACATTTTAAATTGTTTAACCATCACAAACGAAATTATAGACAAAAAGTTAATTTTAAGGAGGGGTGTTTAACAAAAAAATTCTATTTTGTCGTGTCTAACGTAAAGATAGAACATCTACAACATCTACAACTTTGCTGAAGAAAGCAATCTGGTATATTGAAAATTAGAAAAAATATTTTTTTTTATCTAACTGTTAGGTGGATCGATCGAAAAACCGAAAACGCCAAAAGTAAGGCTTCGTTCTATGAAACAGTTTTGCTGAAAACACGGTGCACTGTGGGTTTTTCAAATAAACCTTTCCACCAATTGTGAAAATCATGAAATATAATACTTGGGATGTGTAGAAATCAGGGGTATTAATATGGGTCTTATTCGCTCATTGACTGTGAAGCCGAGGAATTCTATGACTTTACATTTATTCAACACGGATATGTATGCAACATTCATGAATTATTAGAATTGAATTAATTGAAAAATGAGAAAAAGATTCATATAGAGAAGTTGCTCCTATATTCATCTCAAGACCTATAATTACCTCATCGCTCTTATTTGTCCAGTTTACCCTCAAATTTTACCATCTCCAGTAAAAGAAACTTGGATGTTTGCTCTCGATTTAGTCGAGTGGTCGGGAGTTTTACTTTGGAAAAAATTAGTAAAATAGTTATGACGGTAAATTGGACAAATAAGAGCGATGAGATAAATTTAGGTTTTGAGATGAATGTAAAAGCGGTTCCCCCAGCGGTCTAAGAATTGTTTCTTGGTTCCGGCTTGGTGCTTCTTTTGACAGGCTAAAAAACCAATAGAACTCTGAACAAAAATGCATTTTTACTAGGGTTTGCAATCCCGGGAACGATTTCCCGGGAAATAGCTTTTCCCGGGATTCCCGGATCCCGGGAACAGAAATATTGATTCCCGGGATCCCGGGATTCCCGAGTTCCGGTAAAAATTTTGTAAGATTCACTATAGTTTCTCATGCAATATTGCAATAATATTAAATACGACAAACTAGTGCGACCTGAATTAAATAATTTAATAAAACTAGAAAAGAAGATTTGCGACGCAGTTTATTTAAAAATATCACAATGGCATAGCAAATATATTTAAATGATATATTTTAATTAAAAAAAAAATAGCGTATAGGTTTGCAACCGCTCAAGTAAACAGTAAATTTTTTTGTAGTGTAAAACATATTTTATTTTTTTTTTAGCGGGGGCCTAGTGTGGTTGGTAACATCTCCGCCAACCACGCTCGACGCCTGGGCTCGAATCCCACCGCCGACATAGGTGTCGATGGTTGTGAGGTGGCGTGATCCACTCACAACCAACCCAACTGGTCTAGATTCAATCCTAGCCGACACCGGGAGATTTTCTGAGGCGAAAAATCTCTGGGATCACGCCTTCCATCGCATGAGGAAGTAAAGCCGTTGGCGCCGGTCCGTTGATAAACGGGTCGTGAGTTAGGGTCCTGGGTGTGAAGTCGCCTCCCTGGGCGTCGGTGATTGGCCACAACAGTAGCGGAACTAGACCGACGGAAAATAAGCGAGAATAAAAAAAAAACATATTATGCCCACAAAATCCGTACCGAATATAGCAAATATTTTTCGCGTCCAATGCCTGCCTAACACTCACTTTTTAACAAACTGAAAGAATTGGACACCAGTTTTCAATTAAGTGTAGCAAAAGCTGTAATCGGTGATTTGAAAGTATTCTAGAAATCGAACATCAGCGGTGATTCAGCAGACTTGAGCAAAGTTTTACAGAAGGAAATAACATTTTTGAGTTTAACGGAAAATTGTCAGCGGATCTGAAGCGATTGTTTGACGACATGAAGGCCCTTAATTCTCCTCTTCTGCAAATATATGCTACAAGATCGATTACGGATTTTTTATGTTAACTTAATAGGTTTTGTATTTTGTTTGTTTTTTGTTTTTCATGCGAATTGAGAATGAAATTTTGAACATTTTCTTTTTGTTATCTTTGACTGATAAACTTCATTGAAATCACATTTTGCCAAAAAAATTGTCTGTTCCCGGTTCCCGGGAAATGCGATATTTCATTCCCGTTTCCCGGCACATCGATTCCCGGGAATATTGCAAACCCTAATTTTTACTACATAACAAAACAAAAGTTAATTTCCTTCTAAAAGGTGACCCTTGTATGTATGTTCGAAACTTTAGTATGTTTCCGAAAATTATTAGCCTTCGGTAGGTTCCATACCGCACAAATATAACCTTGCAATACAACAGGGAAAACGACCGCCTATTATTACAGAAATAAACAAATTTCACTCAAATCTCATAAAACTGATTACCAAATACGGGAACCGCATTTCAACGATGACACCCCGTTAAGCATACAGACGTGAGGCATATGGACGCTAGCCCTAGTACGCTAGGTATAATGGAAGGCAGGTTTACGGACACGAGGCATATGGACGCGAGACCGAATGAACGCGAGGCCGAATGGACGCAAGGCTGAATGGACGCAAGGCCGAATGGACACAAGGCCGAAGAGAAGTGAGGCGGAATCGGTGACGGTCTGAAGAAAATCATTCAAAACGGAATCAAAGGGAATGATTGCAATGATGGTTTGATATTGGTGGAACGAGGTTTCGATAAGACTCCTTCCTCTTGACAAAAATATAAATCCTACTTTTAATAAACCTGACCAGAGGTGAAGCATTGAGTGCCTCTTCAGGGAATTGTGATTGTGACGCGGTTTTGGTACGAGGAACGAGGTTCGATAAGACTTCTTCCTCTTGACATAATAAGTCCCTCTTAGAATAAACCTGGCAAGAGAGGAACGTCAGGTGTAGCCTCAGTTCAGGGAATTATAATTTGGCGATATTGGTAGGATAGAAAAGAAATAAAGGGTAAACTCTCACACACAAGCACAGATATAAATGAAAAGCGTATCATTCACATCAATAGTGATACTGCCAATAATATGAAGTACGGAGTACAGACAACACCTGGGCAATATCACAATAGATCAAAATGTCTCTGGTCGCAGTGATGAGTCCACACAGAGGAAAAAAATGGCGATTGATACTGTGAAAATTGTGGGGATTAATTCGTTGGAATGTTGGTTTGGTGTTTGATTTTGGAAAAAGAATAATCGGAATGTTGCCTGGATTTAGATTGTGGGGAATTGGTTATTAAATGAAATTGGATATTTTAGCTTAGGTTTTGGGCTGGTTGGAAACGGATGGAAAATTGGTTATTTTGTTGATTTTAGTGTTTAGTTTATGGGATCGTAAATTAGGAAATTAAATGTTATTATTTCATGGGTTTGCCTTGCATCCATTCGGTCTAGCGTTCATTCGTCCTAGCGACCATTCGGTCGCGTCCGTTATGCCTTGTGGCAGTGTGACTCGTATCCATTATGCCTCGCGTCTGTATGCCTAGTGTCCCTTCCCCCATCTCAACACCAATATTCATCTAATCACTTTCATTTTTTTTCGAACTAATTTCTAACTTTACAACGACTTTTTACCCGTCAACATTCAAGTTCATTGTCTGCCACATTGTGTGCAGCTGGGGAAGCGAAAAATAAGCGAACTGAAAATATGACACAGACTTGGGAAAATACGCCGCATCCAGACGGGACTTGAAACCGCAATCTTCTTGTTTCTGGCATGGTGTTTTGACCAGTTAAACTACTGGGACGGTGGTACTGTTCCAGAAGCTATACTCGTATCACTTTCCACTGCCGACTTACACTATAACTATACACACTGCTGTGCAGGTGTTATTTTTGCGACTGAGAGGAATGTCTCATCACACGCAGAAGTGTCGGCTGTCGCTGATAACTCGAATTTATCTCAGCAGTGCACATCGCGGCGTACTTATGTTTTTTTGTCAAAAGAATATTTCACCACTCTTGTTTCGCTCAGCTGTGGTGTAAGTAGCAAGTGTGTTAGTTTTACTGCGAGCAGCAGCAACACAAATAAGAAAAGAATGTGTAGGGCAGACATAATTCACTCTGCTCTTTTCACATATTGAGAAGAATACTTAGCCTGGTGGTAAGTCCAAGGTAACTTATAAGAGACGGTTGAATAAACCAGCTTTGCAAAAACATAATTAACACAGATTAGTGTGAAAAGGTTCATTTCAATAGTAATTGATATGCAGTTCGGTCAACGATATTATTCTTATGCAATAATCTTTCGTTAACTACAAGGCCTTTACAAGGATCTATTTCACTTAATTGTTTTTTTTTTTAAACAAGAGTTAAGGAACAGTTGTCATTATGTCCAAACTTGATGGACCATAGCTCTCATATACTGTGTAATTCACCAAAAATAAAAAACAAGGTGAATGAAAACTAAAACTGGAAGCTAGAAGGCATTGCAAGAGGGCATGGTAGTAAAAACCCAACACATAAAACGAAATCGTCACTGAAACATAAAAAAACCAGAGCCACTTGTAATGTACATTCAAAGGTGTGTTTACTTAACGCATTCGCAATACACGTAAAATCTGTTAATGGCAACGTGTAATTCAGTTTCAATGAAGCTCTAACCTTGGCGTTAAAGTGACAAGGCAACATGTCCATCAATATAGTCAGTATAGGTGTTTTATGTTGAATTATGCAACAATTTATTGTACTGAATCTAAGAACCGGGACTGTGCGTTGTTTTATGTGGATTTCGATATTTACGCATTATTATGTGGATTTCCCAGAAAAGCTGGTTATCAACGCGATAAGTTTTGAATGGTAAAAAAAGCAAAGCCTTGGTTCTACATTCCGGTTCGGAACTTGACCTTCTGTTTATTTATACACAGACTGCGCAGCCGACTGTTTAGTGTACAGGACAATTGCGGGGCTAGCGCTACTCTTACTGACACTAACAGTCTCTCCCGAGCCAAGACTCGAACCTACGACGACTGGCTTGATAGGCCAGCATCGTACCTCGAGACCAACTGGGTTTTGAATGATTATTCTTTATCAAATTGTTGATTCAGAGTATCGGTAAAATTACCAATATCCAACTTCCGAATGTTCACTGATGTTACCTAACCTTTTAATTTTTTTCCTTGTTTTTTTTTTCTTGGTTCGCTGGTGGAATTAACATTGCTTTTTCAAGTGATAGTGGCTCCAAAAAGTTCGATTCGATTCATCAAATCGTGTCGACTGTCTACCAATAAAATTGTTTTTCCAGATGGACTGTAGATTTTCATGCTTCCAGGTCCATTCTCAGTGAAGAAGTGGATAAACCACTGAAGGGCTCCTATGAACTAACGAAACGAAGTGTATCAGCTTTTTCCTTTCTATGTTTTCCCAGAAAGCCAGACTCGGACTTCATCTTGTAAGACAGTCTGTTTAGTTTCCCATGTTCGAAAAATATTTTCAGGGACCAATGTTTGCTAGAGCAACATGCGTGAGCAAAATAATTAGAAATGTTTTCACTGGTTATTATTCGTTAAGAAAACAAAAATTCATCCACCTAACTGGACGCACAAGGGTAAACATACAACTATTAAATCTATTCAATAACTGGTATCAACAGTTTCACCCCAGGTAGAAGCTTCACTGCGCATAATTGATAGAAATGCTTATCTTCCAATTAAGTGGTATTTGAGCGCACATACAAGGCAGCCATCACAAGGCAATCACGAGCAAACAATGAATGGGCTTTCTTTGTTGCCGCGGCAGCTCCAGTGAGCAGAGATCAAGTGGTGTTTGCTTGTTTGCCGTGAGTCCGTCAATTCCGCTCGGCGTAGAAACGGATAGCTTGCGCGCCTTTGGGGAAAGAGCCAAGCGCGTGAGGAATCACATTCCGCATTATTTGCGGTGGCGCTCATAATGACCAATTTACCCAATTTCTTCCACGCTCTCCATGGCACCGACCTGCTGCGTGAGTTCCGTCAGCCAACCGTACCGTGAGCGTGCGTGTGAAGAGCGGCCGCGCTTGGCCTGGCAGAGTCGCGTTTCAGCTGTTACCTGTCTGACTGTCGGTTGGATTCGCGATAGCTAAACCCCGCTGCTGGTGTTAAGGGGCAAGGAGGCTTCACAAAAAGCAGAATGAAAAGGAAAACAATCAAACAAGTCTACGAGCTTGGTTGAATCGTAAACTCATCAGCGCTCTCTCAAGTTCAATCGTACACGATCTGTCTCGGAGAATGTAGGTCAAAATTTGGTATAACTTTAGTGGGATCGGGGATTCGGTTGAGCGAGAGGGATTCTGTTTGCAGAACTTCTTATCGGGTGTGTTCTAAACAGCTTTCGCTCCAATTTCGAGGGAGCTCTCACGCTGTTCTGTTGCGAAAGTCGCACGTTCTGGAATTATTGGGGCACAGCTGATTCATGCGAGGTGTAGTATAAGTATAAATAGTAACGAGGTTAGAGGTCAAACGGAATTAGAACCCTGGGTATTTCTGTTTCACCAATTCGTTAGATGTAATAAATTTAGTTGACTTGTTGGTATAATTTATCAAACATCATACTTGAAAGCTACTATTGATCAGTTTCTTAGTTGGACAAATAATGTTTGGGTGTCATTATGATACTTTGCTGGTTGATTAGATTAATTGATAGTTTTGTGCTGTTTGCTATAATTGCTGGGAAAGTATTTGCCATTTATTGTTTTCCTCGGCTGAACAACTGAAAACATTCTGATCAAGATTTTAGTTTACTATTCCTCCGTACGTTGTCGAAATTTACAAAAGTACAGAGTCAAGCCTCAATCAATCCTGCTTTTATTTATGTTTAATCACATCTGAAACATAAATGCTGAATCTCAAGTTCTGATAGTATTTTACTTTTTCGTAACCAAGCAAACCTTTTTCAATGTTAATTTAGATTTTCATGTTAAATTGGGTTCGATAAAGTTTTCTCTTTACTAGATCGTGGTATTTAAACTTTAATATCTCGTTCATCTTTCACTAATGTGTTAGCCTTTGTCCATATTAGCACAACTTTGTAACCATCACTAATAAACTCATTAATCAACGGTTCTTTTGAGAATATGATGTTGATGATGATGATGATCCGCCGCTGTGAAATTAAACCATCCAACAGCTCGATACCGATAGTTGTAACGGATGGACGAGGTACGCACATATCTGCAGCATTCGTATGGACAAGGAAAAAACAGAAACAACACCTTAGTTGAGCCTCCGGCAGCTAATAATCGCAGGTCTGGGCTACAAGCGCAAGGCTTCAGAGCGAGCGCGAGCGAGAGAGAGAGCCACTTTTTGTTACTGACCTACACGGTGTGATTTGTAGACTTGTACTTACGGTACTAGCGGATCTTCCAACGAGTGGCTGATTGATGGTGCGGAAAATTGGGTAATTAACTGTTGTTCGATATGGGCGTTAGGCGAAGGGTAAAATAATGATGTTGATGAATAGGTTACTAGTGGCGGGAGAGATAATTTCTTAACTTTTACCGGGTTCATCAAGTTGGGGTTTGGTGTTTCTATTTCAAGAACAAATCTATCTACAGTGCACTTTAATTTGATGAATTCTTTTGATACTTGTTAGCATCGACTTTACCTGGAAGAAGAAACAAAAAAATGATTTTAGATTTATTGTATTCCTATACATTTTATAAATTATCAAAAAAGATCTGACGTTAAATCGCCGTGGAAAACACAACAACTGTTATATGGAAACGAATTCGATGACAGCTCAATTGAGTAATTCCTGCACACGAGACGTAGAACCAAAAATCAACCTCACACCTGCGGAACAAATCCGCTTAGGGAATCAGAGAAAGTGACGATAGGCAAATATCGAAACGAATTGCGAACGCAAGTTAGTTATATTGGCTATAATTTCACTTTTACTGGCACGGTACCGTGCCACATGTTAATTGCGTGATGTTTTATTTGCGTATTCGGTTTTATGACACTCTCTATTACTTACAATTGCCACTTTCGAAGATGGGCTCAACGATTCCGTTTCGAATGGACAAAATTTTTCAATTGATCAAATCTTCAGGATGTTGAAAAAGTGTGCACAAGATGCAGTACAGCTAGTTTCGTAAACAAATGACTGACATGATTGTTTGTCAAACTATTGGAGAAACTCTTTCGTTACGGTCTAATGGTTTTGTGTCAAGTACGAGCGCACTGGATATTGATGATACTCAGATTGATCTCTTCGAAAAAATCAATTCAACCTCTTAACTTGTTTTATTTTCCTTTTTTTTTTTAAATATGCCAACGATCAGTTTGAAACTCCACTTCACTAAATTTTTTTAAGTTTAAACATTTTTCGTCGAATGAAACATTTACTGTTCGATCATTCACATCCTTTTGATTAGTTTTTTTGGTGCACCAACCTTGCACACTAATGACATCCAGTGGTTCAATAAACTAACTTTATGGATTTAATCAGGCACGGATATTACCTGTGGTAAAATTTCCTCTAGTGCACAGCATAAACAGCATACAACGAAAACCGGTCTTTATGACAGACTGTAGTGCTGTGGGGTTACTATAATGGACTGCAGATGACCGGTGCGTGTTTGCATGGGATAATCCATGTGCGAAAAACCGCAAATGGTCCCCCGGGGAAAGTTATCACTGTGACGCGATCCCGGCAACTCAATCATAAAATCTGTTATAATCCATCGTAAGAATTCAATTAGCACGTTATCGGGGAAGATTATAAACACAGCTTAGCATTCCATTGTTCTTCCTTCCAGGTTTTCTGTTAGTCTTCCATAGCTGTCTATCATGGCTCGGAACTTTCACTATCGGGCCTATACAACGTGGCGTATAAAGTGCGCGCAACTCACCTTGCATGGGGAGAATGTTGGTCTGCTTTGAAAGAATCGTGGAGTAAAGCAGGAACTCGAAACCGAAAGCTTCTTGTCGTGATGAAGGCGGTGAGGTGAACCATTAAGGGTACTGGTTGGAGAATGGTACAAGAAACGAAAGGGAAACTGGAATAATCGGCTTCCCGTTACCTTTCGTCGAAGTTGGAAGGTGGAAGTTGGGTTTTTGTTTTGTTCCAGAGTTGGGGCAATTGCCACCAACTTGTTTGTTTTGATGGTACAACCAGTTGACATTAATCGGTTCGGGAATGATGCTGTAAGATACAATTTGGTGGCAACGAAAGTTACCAAGTGCTCCGCGTTCAGATTTAGATAAGGTACGTAGTAACCTGTTAATATGTACTAGAAGAGAACTCAACATAATAAAAAGTATAGGATAGACGATGTTTTCGTTTGGTAAGACAATACTGGACAATCGCTGGAACAATCGTTTCGAGAGAATTTCTCGGATTCTGAAAATCATTCTGGTTCAAAAACCTCCATATTGGGGGATATTTGGCCATTTTGGGCTGTTTTACAGAAACCGGAAGTCGCCATCTTAGAATTCAAAATGGTGTCTGGCTGGGGTTGACTTATAGTTTCTGTGCATCATCTTGACAACAGAAATATCCATGTTGGGAGGTATTCCACAATATTGGGCTGTTTTCCAGAGAGCAGAAGATGCCATCTTGGATTTCACAATGGCATGTGGAGCTAATTTTTTACCCCTGGGTATTATTCTGGTTCCGAAAAAAAACATATTGGGGGATATTCGGCCATCTTGAACCGTTTTTCAGTAACCGGAAGTAGCTAACTTGGAACTCAAAATGGTCTCTGGGGTCGATTTCAGGATTCTGTTTATCATTTCGATCATTTTAAGCTGTTTTCCGGAAAAAATTGTTGAAATATGTGTTTTATTTGTATGGAACCTCCCCTCCCTTCCAGAGTAGTAGAGGGGGTCTAACCATCATAGAATCATTTCTAGTACTCTAAAACCCTCACATTCTGAATTTGGTTCCATTTGTGTTTCGTTTATATGGAAGCCCTTCCTATCTGAGCAGGGAGGGGTTTCAAACTACAATTAGAACATGTCTTGTTCCCTAAAATTTGTTTCCATTTGCTTGATTAGTTCTTAAAATTTATAGAAATTTTTGTTCCACTTGTACGGCAACTCTTCCCTTACAGAAGAGGGAGGGGTCTCGAATTACCACATAAATATTTCTTGTTCCTAAAAAGTCTACACGTCAAATTTGGTTCCATTTACTTGATTAACTTTCGTGTTATGCAAAAACATGTGTTTCATTTGTATGAGACCCCTCCCTACCAGATGAGGGAAGGGTGTCGAACCACCATATAAATATTTTTTGCTTTCAAAAACCTCCTCATACCAAATTCGGTTCAATTTGTCTAATTAGTTCTAGAGTTATAAAGAAATTGTGTTTCATGCCATACAGACAGCACTCCCTTCCAGAGTACATACAAGCATAATAACCTTCCTCTGCCCTAGAAACCCTTACATACGAATTTTTCCCATCGATCCAGTGATCCGTTCTCGAGTCAAATCATGATCTGAGTACTCCAACTTATTTTTATTATACAGATAGAATAGCTCGGAAACGAATGCGTTTCGAAAGTTGATCATATGAGAATTGAAGATTGAAAATGACCTCTGGCGAACAATTCCAAGCAAAAAATGGCAATTTCAACATTTCTTCATTTTTTTTTAAATTTGGCTGAAATTTGGCTCAGATATTTGGCCTTAAAGTATCATTTTAAGCTACGAGTATTTTGTTTTAATCATGACCAATTTTTGAAAAACACCTTCTGCAAAGTTAGTGATGATTGTAAATATTTTCAAAGCCAGAATAGGTTGTTTAATTGGTGTGATGTCTCCGACAAAGTTGTAACATTCGCTATTGATTAGGCTTTCCAAAAATATGAGGTTAAACGGTTTTATAGCTGCAAATCCGGAGATTAAAAAAAAAACAAAAAACAGAAAATGAGGAAAAATATCATTTTTAACTTTGTTAGACGGCATCTTTCTACTCCTTGATCTCTACTTTTTACTTTTAATCCCTCCAGTAAATACACAAAATTGAGAATATTATTTTAACACAGCGCACCCCAAGAGGTAAATAAGAAAATACGTGTCAGTTTTTTTCGGTTGGTGAATAATCTCTGCAATATTGAGCAAAATTCAAGCACTTGATAAAATATTTTTTATGTAGTATGTATATGGGTCATTCCATACGAAGTGACCACGAAAAAGCGCAAACTTGGACACGACCACCACAGATTTTGCTCAAAGTTGGGAGAATCATTCATCTACTGTCACTTTGGAAAAATCCCAAATTTGGTGTCGATTGAAATACCCCCCGCTCTGTGGGAGCCTCCTGTTTATTGCAAAGTCACGCATTTTTTGTTCAAAATCTCTTTTTTCTTTTTCTTACAATTCATAGATGTCCGAAACATACTGATAGACGAATTTTGAAGAAAATAAACCAAGGATTCCAGAAAAATATAAGTTTCGACCGGGAGTGTTGCCAGATAAACTATTTTTGTTTCTGAAAACTAAATTTACATTTTTCGGCAAATGCAGCCATTTTTATTGTAAATTTGATAATTTCATCGTGTTCCTTGGAAAATTTCACATAAGAAACAACTATCATCCCAATCTCGAGATATAATATTTTTACGAAAAAAATTGTAAACTTCGTAGTAATTTTTTTTTACAATTTATAGACGTAAGACACCCGGAAAATAGTGATAGGTGAATTTTGAAGAAAATAAACCAAGGAATCCAGAAAAAATATTATTTTTGACCGGAAGTGTTGCCAGATAGATTATTTTTGTATTTTAAAACTAAATTTTGCATTTTTCGGCAAATGCAGCAGATTATATTTGAAATTTGATGGTTTTATCGTATTTCTTGGAAAATTTTACGCAAGAAACTCTTATTACTCTGTGGTAATATGAACCAATCTCGAGATATAGCATTTTTACGAAAATAGTTCTGAATTTC
Source organism: Wyeomyia smithii (assembly GCF_029784165.1). Classification (NCBI taxonomy): domain Eukaryota; kingdom Metazoa; phylum Arthropoda; class Insecta; order Diptera; family Culicidae; genus Wyeomyia; species Wyeomyia smithii. Next base: position 78,190,420 of record NC_073696.1, read on the forward strand.
GTAGTTAATTTTTCGTAAAAATGTTATATCTCAAGATTGGCTAATATTACCACGGAGTGATAAGTGCTTCTTACGTAGAATTTTCTGAGAAACACGATGAAACCATCAAATTTAAAATAAAATTAGCTGCATTGGCCGAAAAATGCAAATTTAATTTTAAAATACAAAAATAATCGATCTGGCAGCACTTCCGGGCAAAAACAATATTTTTTCTGGATTCCTTGGTTAATTTTCCTCAAAATCACCTATCACTATTTTTCGGGTGTCTTACTTCTATAAATTATAAAATAAAATAATTACGAAATTTACAACTTTTTTCGTAAAATTCGGAATGATAGTTGTTTCTTATGTGAAATTTTCCAAGGAACATGATGAAATTATTAAATTTAAAATAAAAATGGCTGCATTTGCCGAAAAATGTAAATTTAGTATTCAAATACCAAAATAATTTATCTGGCAACACTTCCGGTCAAAACTTATATTTTTTCTGGATTCCTTGGTTTATTTTCTTTAGTGGTCCCCGTGGTTCTGTGGTTAGCGATGTCGGTCGGCTAGCTCTCCCACACGGTTGTGATATCGGGTTCGATTCCCGATCAGGTCGAGGAAATTTTCTCGACTCAGCACTGGGGTACGGTGTATCGTTGTACTTATCCTACAACATGCAAAATGTGCCGAAAACAATATCGATAACGAATTCTCTCAACTAATCTAGTTGATCGAGACCGCATTAGCCCCCAGGCTAGCGTGCGATATTGTATTGTATGTATTGGTTTATTTTCTTCAAAAATCATCTATCGGTATTTTTCGGACATCTTACGTCTATGAATTGTAAGGAAAAGAAAAAAGAGATTTTGAACAAAAAATTGCGCAACTTTGCAATAAACAGGGGGGTCCTGGAGAACAGGGGGTATTCCAATCGACACCAAAATTGGGATTTTTCCAAAGAGACAGTAGATGAATAATTCCCCCAACTTTGAACAAAATCTGTGATGGACGTGTCCAAGTGGCATGTACACTTCGTATGGAATGACCCATATACATATTCTATCATATCTCCGTCTTGACCGATATTTAGCAAACTTGACATATGTGTTCCTTACATATTAGGGGAATCAGAAGCGTATAAGAAACGAGAGGGCACCAACTGAAAGGGAGGGATGGACTGAATTCCGAACAATTCCATGCATAGTTCTCACTCTTCATAAAAAAAAACACACCTCTACTAAAATTTTACCACAATAAAGTCCCAAATGATCTTAAGCAACTTGTTTCGATCATGAAAAGTAGAAAAAAGCAGAAAGTGTTGAAAAAACCTAAATTAACCACCTAGCGGTCAGACTCAGCCTTTCTCATTCAAACTTATGATTTGTAAAAATAGATTTACATGAATGCTTAAATCCAATAAAGGTATATTCACTCTTTGGGTTCTAAAATATTGATGTTGTAATCAAAGTATAAAATATGAAATTTGACGTAATGTTACACACTTAATTTATCTCGGCAAACTTCCCAACAGCTGATTGAGCTCGGCGAAGTTTTTACCGAATGTCAGCAATATATTTCGACGAACATTCAGCAAATATATCGATTTACCGTAAACCAGCAAGTATTGACGTTTCGTTTGCCGAAATTCTCAGAAATTCTGCCGAGAACTTGTAAAACATTTTGCTGAGTTTATCAGTTTATGTTGAGTTCTCGGCAATAAAATCTAAGTGTGTAGTGCTTAAGAAAAAGCGAAATAAAATAAATGACTCTCAATTTCGAACAATTTAATCACGAGCGATACCGGGAAAGTTCAAATAGTACGGTACCACATTTAAGTCATGTTGAGGCGATATATATCGATCAAAGCAGGTATAGTTTTAAATAGTCTTTGAGTTTCTTTTCTTTCCAAATTTTTTGAACAGCATATCAAATTGTTATGAAGTTTGTTATTTGTAAGTTGAGAGATGACTCGTTTGTATGACACTAGTTATGTTCAAATAAGTCGTGTAATACTTGAGATAATCGACTTTCGTTGTTTTAACAATTTAATACATAACGGTTGCTTAGGTTTGATTAGAATCAAATAAAAAGGGAACGTATAGGGCAGTCAATCTGTGAAACCATGTGTTCAATCATAATTCATCAGTTAACCCTTAACTAGCCCGTTCATCTGATATCAAAGCTACAGTCCGATTACAGCAAAACTCAATAGGGTGTTATGAGGCAGACCTTTCATTTGATACTTATTCTGTGGAAATCGGTTCAGCCATCTCTGAGAAAAGTGAGTGAGTCTAAGTAGTCTTCGGAATATGTTTCTTTTCATAGCTAGATTTCACACTATTAAACATAACAGGCAAAGTAATAATCCGTTTGCAAAAAAAATCAATAGGGTCTTATGGGGCAACAAGATCTTCCATATAACACTGATTGTATGAAAATCGGTCTAGACATCTGTGAGAAACATGAGTGAGATTAAACAGTCTCCAGAACACGTTTCTTTCCATAACTTTTGAACCACATGTTCAATCTTAAAAAAATTCAAAAGTTAAGGGTTTTTAGGTAGCTCGTTCATTTGAAACCAATTTTGTTCAAATCGGTTGTGCCAAAACTAAAAGTTTGATTACAATAAAATTCAATAGCAACCTAAGCGGCGAATAGACCCTTCATTTGACACCAAGATAAAAAGAATCGGTCAGACCATTTCTAAGAAAAGTGAGTGCGAAAAAATAAGGTGCACATACACACGTACACACCCACACACAAACATATACACCTATACATGCATACATGCAGAAAATGCTCGATTCATCGAACTGAGTCGAGTAGTATATGACATTCGGCCATTTGGATCACTTTTCTACCTTTTAATTAGCCAGTGATCGATAGGAGAAAGTCAATATATTTACTTTCATTATGTGATTTCACATTTTTATGAACAACGGACAAAGTTACAATCCGATTACAATGAAATTCAATAGCAACCTATTGGGCAACTAGACCTTTCATTTGACACTAGTTTTGTGAAAATCGGTTCAGCCATCTCTGAGAAAAATGAGTGAGTTTAAACAACCTCAGGATAACTTTTCTTTACATAACTTTTGAACCATAAGTTCAATCATTACAAAATTTAAAACTTAAGGGTTTTGAAGACATCCCAATCATTTGAAACCAGTTTTATTGAAATCGGTTATGTGGTTTCTGAGATATTGATGTTTAGTGATTTTTACATTATGATACATAACCTCTAAACTAAAAATCCGATTACAATGAAAATCAATAGCAATGTATGGCGCAACTAGAACTTTCATTTGAAATTAATTTCATGAAAATCGGTCCAGCCATCTCTGAGAAAAGTGAGTGAGAAAAAAAAAGTTGCACATACACACACACATATACACACATACACACATACATACATACACACAGAAAATGCTCAGTTCGTCGAAAGGGGTCGAGTGGTATATGACATTCGGCAATCGGAACCACTTTTATACCTTTGGTTTTTCCAGTGATTGCTATACCTTTCTAGGAGAAAGGCAAAACGTTGAAAATATTGTGGTCCGCTTGCTTGTTGGTGTGCCGCATCAAATTGCATCATGAGAAAAAAAGGCCGTAGAAAACTGCCCATTGGGTATTTTGTCATAAAAATTTGAGTAGAAGTAGTTTGGAGTATATTGTTTACATTGTATTTTATCGCTATCAGTTTTTCGAAAGATTGGAAAAAATACCGTTTGCCGAAAAGCAACGTCGCGAATTAATTTTGTGCAAGCACCTGTAAAATCGATAACGCTCTCATCGGGATATCGAGAAACAACTCGAAATCGTGCAGTCAACGGTGAGTCGTGTGACAAAACGTTACTACGAAACTCTAAGCATCGAACGGAAGGCGAAATGCGGTCAAAATGGATGTTCTTCTATTAATTAGAATCACCAGCGTGTTGTGAAAGTGTTTACGCGAAATCCCAATGCTTCGGTCGAAAAGTGGCCGAAAAGTTTGCTATGTACAAGTCTTTCGTTCAGAGAGCCATGGACTGGAAGGGAATGCATACGTACAAAGTGCAAAAAGGCTCCAAATTGTGTTGAACGGAAAAATACGGCGGCAAAGTCACGGACGATGGAAACTGCAGACTTCGAAGCTCCGATCATGGGTGATGAGACTAACGTCCAGGCGGACTTCCGGCAGCTTCCGGGGCCTACTACCAAGGCTCACTACCAAGTATAAGTTTGATGTTCCAGAGAAAGTACGGAAGCAGAAACTGTCAAAGTTTGCTAAGAAGTGTCTGATTTGGCAAGCGATCTGCTCGTGAATACCGAGGCTGTAAACGGGAAGATCTACCTCAAGGAGTGTCTACAGAGGTGCGTGTTTTCTCTGTTGAGGCAACACGAGGGACCTACAATCTGCTGGCCGGATCTAGCTTCGTGCCACTATTCACATTATGTTCTGGAGTGGTAAGAAACCAACGGGGTCACTTTTGTACCCAAGGACATGAACCCCCCAACGCACTGGAACTGAGGCTTGGATTTTAATGAAGCAGGAACTACGAAAGCATCTCAAGGAAATCTGAGAACGCCATGAAGAAAAAGCGAGTTTCCGTACAGAAAAAGCTGCAGCCAGATGTTGTACAAAACCTAATGGGTGGAGTAAAACGTAAGGTGTCAGCGTACGGTTATGACATTGAAGTTTAATGAAATAAATATGCCAAATGCTTACTAATTGGTTATATTTTATTGTCTGAAAGTTTCAAAAGGATCGGCATTTGTTCATTCACCCAGACTCTCAGTATGATCATAGTACCTCCGCTCGCTTCCCACTTTCGTTTTTCGGCACACTAATCGCATTTCAAACCTCCTCTTTTGGTTATTTTTCGACAGGAGCGTTCCATGACGGATCAAGTTTTTATTCCAGAACAGATCTTGAATATATTCCGGGAGAATAATTTGCAGACTCACCATCTGTTTGTAGATTTTAAGGTGGCATAAGACTCAGTGAAAAGAATTGAGCTGGGGCAGACTGTGCTGGAACACGGTTTCCCGACGAAACAAATGAAGCTGAGTCGTATGCCATTGCAGGGATTGAAATTATGTGTGTGGATAGTTGGCGAGACATCAGTCGCGTTGGTAACGTTGAATGGGTGGAAGCAAAGGGATGCGCTCTCCAATATGATATTCAACATGTCCCTTGAAGGTGAGTTTCGTACTGAAACGTGCAAGGAAACAGGAACGATTTGAAGTGGTTGATAAGCTCGTTTGTCTTGGAACGCTTGTGACATGTGACAACGATATGGACCGTGAGGTGAAACGACGAGTCGCAGTTGCGAAAAGAGCCTTCTACGAACTACGTAACCAGCTATGGTCGTGCAGTTTGCGAACTCGCACAAAACAAGCGCTGTACAGGACGCTGATCCTTTCGGTGGCCTTTTACGGACATGAAGCATAGACACTGAAAGAAGCTGATAGACTCGGTGTGATAGTGCTCGGAGTTTTTGAGTTTGAAGTTCTGCGATCGATAATTGGCGGTAAATTAGAAAATGGAGTGTGGTTCAGGCGCATGAATCACGAGTTGTAACAGGATACAACCATGCTGATAAAGTAAAGTTTTGTAGATTTATCGGCTTAATCAGTCCGTGTATAGAAGCAAAAACGATTTTTTGTTTCGTAATCCGACAGTTTCGGTGACTTTATTTCACCTTTTTCAAGAAGTAGAAGGTGAAATAAAGTCACCGAAACTGTCGGATTAAGAAACAAAAAATCGTTTTTGCTTCTATACACGGACTGATTAAGCCGATAAATCTACAAAATTAACCGCTACAGTCGACAAACAAACAAGATAAAGTGAAGGTAATGAAAGATGACAAGCTTCAGTGAGCTAAACATGTAGCACAGAACGGAAGGTCATCTGTGATTCGAAAACTGCTGAGTGCTCAGTGAATTTTGCAGCGCTCTCTTGTGGTGGAAAGAACGCATTTTACACGGAAAATAAATAGAATATATACTTATTTAATTGAAATCTGTCATACATACTGGTATGAACCTGACATGCGAAAACACTACAGGTGCACTCTTTTAATGCGGTTTTGTGTTTATTCTATATTATTACTTTTAAATTCTCTCAAGTTTCCCAGCAATAATGGTTATCACAAGCATTTGAAAGTCGCTGTATAACAGAATGTCGAGTTCCGATTTAGAATGTAGTTGCAAGGCTTTGCTTTGCTTTAGAATCTGCGATTTACATATCGCTGCACCAGAGAGATTGCATATTAGGGTGGGGAAAACTGATCGATTTTCCAGAACCAAGTTTTTTTGGTTCCTTTTGGGATCCCAAACAACACTAAACTTTCCTGAAGTCGATTGGTCTTGTCTCCGCTTGGCGCATTGCATTTCAAATTTGTATGAAAATTTATATGGGAAAACCTACTTTTCTGCATTTACCTTTCTAGAGAGCTCAATAATGCTCTAATAATGCACTACATTATGTTAAAGTATAGTATTTTAGATGCCTAACAACTTTGCCAAAGACACTGAAGAGCAAGGATGTCCATAAGAAGAGCTATAGCTGTTCAAAGATGAGTATGTCGATTTAAATGCAGAAAATCTCCTTTTCTGCCAACATTACCAATGTACCGGCGTCAGTAGGATTCCCATCAGAAGTAACCTATCGTAACGAGTTTATACACGCAGCTGGATCAAGTAAACAAATTTAGGTCAATATAATAGGCGTAGATAGAATCTACAACGTGTTTCAGAGGTAACTTCTGATGGAAATCTGACTGACGCCGGTACACTGGCAGTGTTGGCAGAAAAAATGGTTTGCAACATAAATTTCGACATACTCAACTTTGAACAGCTCTAGTATTTTTTTGGCTCACCCTAGCTCTTTTGTGTCTTCGGCCAAGTTATTAGGCATCATAAAACCTATCGTTTGAAGTCATGAAACCTATGGTTTGAGCCATTTTGAGCTTTTTAGAATAGAAAAAGCAAAAAAGTTTGTTTTTCCATACAAATCTCCATATAAATTTGAAATGCAATGTGCCAAGCGGAGACAAAACCAATCGACTTGCAATAAATTCAGGATTGTTTTGGGCCCCAAACAGAACAAAAAAAAACTTGATTCTGGCTTTCTGCTACCGAATTTCGTTTTTTTTTTTCATATAACGATTCCCCACCCTATTGCATATCCTATTTGCTAAATCCTTTGTACTACCATTGAAAAGAAGATATTGGTTACATCCACATAATGTGAAAGTTCATTCTAAGTCTTATTTCAATTTAATATAAAATTGTTCTAAATTAGTTTCGCTTCGACGCATATTTATTTTGTGGAATAAAACTCTGTGTGAAGTAGACCTGCTTTTTCGTGTGTATTTTTCGAAATAAGACCAGTAGGAGGTGTGAAACGACCCGGGGAGAAGCTATTTCATTCGCACTCCTTCTCAACATGTCGACGGGCTTTGGCAATATGTATAACTGTGTTATTTAGGCCGAAGAGCAAGACTTCACATAGGGGTGTGCGAAACGGCTCTTTTGCAAAAGCGGCTCTGAACCGCTCACTCGCCATTCCGAACAGACTCATATGAACGGCTCATGGTTCACAATGATTCACGAGCGTTGACAGTTCGTATTTTCTCGGTAAACTTCGGACTCGCGCGTACTTATTAGTTCTGGTGCGTTAAAAAAACCGTGGCTCTTTTTCGTGAGCCGTTCATTTTTTCGCTCTTTACTAAGAATTCACACATTAAAATAAAATCATGATTTTTAAAAATTTTCTATCGTTATCCTTCGGTTTTAAAATCACGATTTAAAACAGTTCAAAATCTGCTCGAAATCGCTACAATAACAGTTCGCCCATGTACCAACTGTCATTCCTGCGGTTTAGTGCGATTTTTATTTTTCATTGAAAAATTGAAGGACAATGATATAAAATCACGTTTGTTGTGAAAATTACACTCTTTTAGCTGATATATTATATATTATAAATAACAGAAATCCGTGAATAGTTAATATCGAAATATCGTTCGCAAAATTAATATGCTACAACCACATTATCCGTTGCTCCAGAAGCTTATCCAAGTTTATCTAATCTCATCCTCCTCAATTTTATTCCATCGGATGCAACTAGCATCAATGAGTCCAAAACCGATATACCTTCAGAGTTTGGATCTCGGGTGATCGATGAAACATGTGATATAATGATATAACAGGATGAAACCTGTTTAGAAATTTCATGGTCGACTAATATTATAAAATCGTCGATTCAATATTATAAAATATCTAGATATTTGCCTAACAAAATTTATCTGTACAACTTCTTCTTACAACACAAAGTAGCACTACTTTTAAACAAAAACAAAAAAAAAACTTCATATTTCATTTATGACAAAGATAAAGTTTCAAACTAATTTTTATAAATAACTGTCGCTAACACATGATACAATCGTGAGAGGGAGACCTTCGATATAATTGCATCATCAACAGTTTTGAACACCCGGTTTTAAAAAGCATTGATTGTGGTTCGTGTTCCAAACCAACATGTACGGGACATCAGATAGCTTGTGTTGATACTTTCACTTACTTCCACCATGCCACATTATAGATTTTCGAATATAAAAAATTGCGCAAATGTGGAACTTTGCTGTTTTCGCACAACGTTTTTGCATTGCACGTAAAAGTTCGAATTGAACAGGTTAAACTGTTGAAATAAGCGTCAATTCAAAACATCGAATAAATTATGCCACTTTATACCACTGTCGCAGAGGCATAAACGTACACGACAAATATATATTGCTGAGAGCAAAGAAAATTCATTCGTGATTTTTCAATCCTCTTTGTGTACACTTTCTGTTTGATCATATACCTGAAGTTGACCTTCCATGCTGTGCATGTAGAATGTCTGACGAGAGAACCGCGAAAACTATCTTCAGCAGAGCACCAGGAAGAGACCGTCAACTTCGTGTTAGGCCTCGTATTCGATGGACGTGCGCGAGGTGACAGGCGAACGGCTGCCCAAACAGAAGAAGCTGCCTATCGCTAATTCGCACTGCCCTAAACCGGTAAACGAACAACAAAGTAAGTAAGTAAGGGTGCAGCTTTTATCGTGTTGGGCGAGATGCAGAAGCGGATGATTGGATGGTGGCTGATCGCTCCCTGAGTGTGTCGGTTGAGCATGAAAGGCCGAAGATGAGTTCAGGACTTCGCTGACGTCAGAACATACCGAGGGCGCCTCGGTTGAATCCCCCGCAACTAATGCAATCCGATGTCGTGGAATGTGGAACGAAACTACCGGAATGAATGGTTCAACGAACAGTGTCGGCAAGTGTTGGACAAGTAAAATGCTGCACGGGTACTAATGTTGCGTCAAGCTACCCGTGAGAGCGTGAAGGTTGTAGACAGAAGAGGAAACAACAAAACCAACTATTTCTGAAGCACCGCCAGGAAAAGGAGTACTTCGAGGAACTATAACAGCTGAATCTCTCTCATCAACGCCTCCCGCACAGGCTATGAGCCACGGGCCGCAATGAGGAGAAGTGTATTCTGGTGGAGATCGTGAGTTGACCGAAAGATGGAAGCAGCACTTCGATAATCACATGAATGGAATATAGCAAAAGAATCAAGACGGCGAAGGAAATGATACCGTCGGTGCAGCAGAGGACTTCCCAAGATAGGCGAAATTAAAAATGCCAAAGATGGAGTCGGATCGAAGCCTAACAACCTGCTACTGATTGTAAAGGGAGATACCAAACAGCAGCCGGAGGAGTAGAAGATCTTCGAAAAGTTCCGTGAGTACAGGGCTCTACGCACCATTTGTTCATCGATTTTAACGTCGCATATAATACAATTGAGCAAAAAAAGCTATGGAAGGTCATGGACGAGAACGGTCAATATGGAAAGCTGATCCGACTGATCAAGGCTATGATGGATAGAAACCAAAGCTATGCGAAGATTTTGGGTAGATTCTTCGGTTCACTTGAATCCCGCAGCCAATTAATCGGTATGCAGGAGGACGTTGTGTGAAGGTGAAGGAGGTTTCACGAGCTCAAGCAATTCGCTGGCGAACCCAGTATTTCGAAAGTGGTCAAAGGCGGATGGATACGCAGCGTAGGGCACGTTGCATAAATGCCGGACAAATCCAGAAAACTGGCCTTCGTTGGAAATCCGGTTGGTACACGACGAAAAGGAGCGCAGCAAGCAAGATGGTTAAACCAAGTGGAAAAAGACCTGACAATCATAGGAAGTCCACATGATTGGAGAGATGCGGCCAGGTGTCGAGGTTATTGGAAAAATTTTGATCTACAGGCTATATTTTTATGACGTCACACCAAATAAAGTAAATATTGAAAATTAAAAATTGAATAACAAATAATTCATGCGTAAAAACTTCAAGGATGTGCGAAATTCCGCAAAATCTCGAGTTTCTCGAAATTAAACAAAATTTATTGAAATTGAGCACACATGTTTTGATAAAACATTAACAACCTATGATTTCTCAATCAAATTATCTGCTGTCATTGACTCCAATTTAGGTTCGGAGTTGCTTGAAATTTATGAAAAACTAAAGTTTACTATAGTTTTCTAATTTGCAGAATTTTCTTAAACATTTTCAACCTAAGTAAACTCAAAATGTCTCTGAATCTTTTTTCAAAATATGAATCAAAGAAAAAAATACTTGAGATTAAGAAATTTTAGTTATTTTATGAAGAATTCAGAGAAAAGATTCGTTTAGTTGCAAAAACCCCGAAATTTCGCAAAATTCCGCTCAGCCTTCAAAAACTTCCCTATTTCAGGATATTTTGAAAACAACAAGAAATCATTTTTCCTCAAAATCTCTGTACTTCAACGCAACGAAGTCACGTTTCGATCCAAAGCAACCGCTTTGATTCAACCCACACACAAATGAGCAATTGTGTGTGATCACAAACATATGGCAATCATTAATACTGTGAATTCATACTCGAAAATAAACCATCAGCGCCCACCGACTGTTTGTTTTCAACATTTCAGGTAGGTTTTCGAAAAAAAAAACATAAAAATGTGCCCACGTAAACGTTCTCATTGAGTATTCCGGAGAAGAAAAAACCGAAACAAGGCGAATTCAGTGGAAATAGCATGATGGGCGGCCACGGAGAAAAACACGAATCAAGATCTCTTCATAAATAGGTTACTGAAGCAAGCTTGTTTTCCGTGCGAGTTGGTACGGAGCGATGCATGGCGGTATAGCATGTTTTCTCTCCCTCGTTTTGGGTAATTTTTCCTCTGTTTTTTTCCGCAAATTGAAGCATGATGAATGGAATTTTCTCAATCATTCTGCTACGCTGGTTTTGTAATTAAATTTGATAAACATTAGCCTTGGTTTCGTTCTGGTAGAGCTGTTTGTATGATTTTTTTGCACATTTGGTTCGTAAACAAAATGTTAAGATGCTTTGAACGCAGTATTCCCAGGAATGGTTTATGATTAATGAGAGTTTAATGGTATTTTTGGCAACGTTTTCTACCTTCAATTTTCACATTTCGGTTTCACTCTTGTTTCATCAACTGTGATAAACGATTTTGAATTACTGAATCGAAGGATTTCTCCTTCGGGGGAAACTGGCATTCCCATCCTACTACCTTCATGATGATAATGAGCATGCTTATGATGGAGTCGTTGTGAATCGAAGGCGAACACATTGCGTGCAAATAACGCATAATTGTAAAAGTTTCATACCTGTAACGAATAGAAAACAAACAGAGATTTAATTTAATTATGTACTGTCTTCTTTTTTGTATTTCGTAAGATAAAGAAAAAAATTTTTCAAATTGATTTGTTTCTTGCAACAGTCTATTTTGAAACAAGATTCTTTGGCTATTATCAACATTGTTGTTCTCAACATTCAGCTATTGCAATTGGATTACACCATTCGGCGGACACGGTTTATAGCCGTGACCTCCCGGGGCGAGTGATAATATGCAACTCTGTTTCAACACAGGCTACAATCACATTTAACTGTTATACAACCATCCAGCATGGAAAGGAGAAAAGAGATTAAGGCGTCAGCGTTCGTGAGCCAGAAGAAATTATGGTGCAAGGCAGCGCAGAGGTGAGATGCAAAAACAAAAGTTTCGGAGCGCGAAACCCGTTTCTAGATGCCATAAATACACTAAAGATGGATAAATTTCTATAGTTTGCCGTAAATCGCGTCGTTTCTTTCACCATATGTTGACTATTATAAAAAATAGAGGGTGATCCGGTCTTTGAACCTCGGACGGAACTAGCGCTAGCCGTGAGAAAGTTTCACTGTAACGAATCGATGTTGATGGAATTATGCAGTTTCATTGACGCTTGGATTTTGCTTATTAGGCCAAAACAGATTGGGTGCTTTTTAGCATAATTTTGAATGGAATATATATCAGACACACACTGATATATTGGGTGGTGTTCGTCGTAAATTTTATGAGGATGCCGTCCTATCGCATGACAATAAAAAATATTCATTTCATGTTTTATGGCCAGTTTCACACAGACTATACATTATAGATGCGCTCAGTGTCGCTTATCATAAACAAAAACACATTATAACGGAGTGCAGAGTGTGCATTCTAACGGTTATATAATCTCGACTTTTTAGCTTTACAGCAACGGTGAGCGCCTTATCGGTTTTGTATTTTTATATCCATTCATCCGAACATATTTTTTATACATTCGTTGAAACTTTGTTCAGTGTATGTCACGATAAGACAAAACATAGATGAAAGCTTTTGACGTGTTCTTCACGCGGTGTTGCCTTTCTTTCAGAAAGGTATGGCGATCACTGGTTACTAAATATCTTAAAATGACCGAATGTCATATCAGTTCGGCGAATTGAGTATTTTCTGTGTGTACCTATTTGTTTCTAGCTCACTGCTTTCAGAAATGGCTGGACTGATTTTTACAATCTTGGAGTCAAATGAAACTTCCAACTGGCCCATAGATTTCTATTGAATTTCATTATAATCGGACTATACGGAGTTTAACTATTACATAACAAAATTTGAAAATAAAAAAAAATCCACTATCTCAAAGATTACCTACAAAATTTATAGAGAATAAGTTTGTGACGTGAAAGTTCACAGAATTGGTTCAATAGCTATAATCTTTCATTTTCTCCGTTTTGAGCTTTTGGAGTGCACCTGTGATGTCCAGTGTTATGTAAGCTCTATCGTCGTTATTCAACCGTAAAACGGGCTGAATAGAAATAGTGGGGCGAATAGAAACAAAATATCTGAGCTTGAAAAATATTGTCACAAGTCATTGATAACATTGTAAAATCATGTAATAAAATTTCTCGCACAGTTCAATAGTAAACAGGTCTTCTAACTCATTTATGGGTTAGAAGCACTACTATCAGTTTGTTACAAAAAATACAAAATGGAGGCTCGAGTTTAGAGCGTTTTCGGGTGCCAAATAACGTTGCCTATGGAAGCCATTTTGTTCCGCTTTGAGCTTGTTCGTGTGCTGTACAAGGTTGGTAGAAGAGCATTTAAAGTTATCACAGTGAATTTGAGGATTGCCTTAAGGTACTTATCAACCTTTTACTTATGTTTTATGCAAAACTCCCGGTTCGCAAATTTACTAGGTGAATAGAAACAACGCCAAAGCGAATATTTCAACACTAAAACAGGAAGATTTGAGAAATAAAATCACATGATGACTGAAACTTGTTCTGTACATTCTCAGCTAATTTTAGTCAGGACTGATGAACAAAAAGATCCAAAAAAGGAACAACATATCGGACCCATTCCGCCTCAAGAAAGGTCATGTAAAATACTGTCCCTTCGTCAAGCTGCCACGAAATATGGAATAAACTTTTTCAGCTGAGCAGTTCCACAAAAAATGTCCCAGTTTAAATATATTTTCGAATTGTCATTTTTGATTTGGTTGAAACTTTGCATAGACGTTTCTATAGGAAAAAGATGCTATTTTGTGCTATTGGGTTAATTTTTTGGAATACGACTCATTTTTGAGAAGCTATTGAAACATGCTATTCTGGGAAGGTATTGATGATTACAAATATTTTTAGAGCCAAAACGGTTTGTTCGATTGGTGTGACGTCTTCGAAAAAGTTGTAGAAAATATTCTTTCCAAAAAATATACACTCTAAAAGCAAAATGAAAAATTAATTATCTGAAAAAGCTAATTTTTTTAAAAATCTGATTTTTTGTGAAAACTACAAAAGATTACCTAAGCATTGATGACTGTCCGATCATCAATGCCTTCTCAACATAGCATTTTTAAGTTTCTCAAAAAGTCGTGCTTCAAATAAAACCAATTGCTCAAAATGACATCTTTTGCCCATTAAAAAGTCTATGCAAAGTTTCAGCCAAATCAAAAAATGACATTTAAAAAATATTTCAAACTGGAACTTTTTTGTGGAACTGCTCAGAAGCACTCTTTTATAGCCGATGGGTGCTCTGAAATAGGCTCCATATTTTTGTGAAGTTTCACCACATTCTCTCGTCTTCTTTGGACGAAGGATTCCACGATTCGCATTTAGTTTTCGTAACCAGCAGAAAAAGGCCGCTGGTACTCTCACACGCGCAATTTTATAACCCGTATCGTATGGCGGATTGGAACGTAAAGCGATTTCTGTTGCTCGCTATCGCGTGTTGCATCATTTACAGCTGAGCAGCTTAGAGAGCTGTTGAGACATGCAACCAACCGGTCAAGTGATTTGTTTGGGGCCGAAAGCAAATTCGGAAAGCCAGCAGCGCAATCCGCTGCTGCTGCAATTTGCTACGGTACTCGTTCTACAGTGATTTTTAGGTAATTTAATAAATCATGTTTCATCCTCTACATCTCCCAATACTTACTGTAGCCCGACGAAATTGAATAAGCCCTGTAAGTTTGTTAACATTCATACTTTCGTGAATTAATAAATATCAAAACGTGACGAAAAATTACACCAGCAAATTCAGTAAAACGTTATTTTGGGTAAGGGTAACTAGATTCAATTCAGGTTCACTGGAAACGGTAAAAGAGAGTGTACACTTAGTTTCAGTTAAGGTGTATAATTGAATGTAAGGATTCCGAGCTCTATTAATTTTCCAATCGATTGTTGCAAGAATGAAAGAAATCGGTTGAAAACAAACCGATATATAAGCATTCAAAAAGGGACAAATTTTGTTCCCTTTCCGTTAATATATTTCCAATTTACACCCCTATGTGGTAGGATAAAGAAAAACGTAGTTCTACGTCAAAAACTGCTATACGAAAAGCCAGAAAAAGGACAGAAGAATGTTCAAAACATAAAACATTACACATAGATAACAACAGGCCGCAAAGCTGCGCTAAACAACAAATGCTATCTTCAATTCTTTTAAAAAGGACCGCAATCATCGGCCGAAACGTCGGATATAAAAAAAATTGCCGTTTAGATTATTTACAGAGACTGCAAAGCCGAAAGTCCAAATTCAAATAATTAGCCCCCAGGCTAGCGTGCGATATTGTTATTGTCGTTAGAATGGTTATTGTTTTTGAATGGAAATCGCCTGGCGGGTAACTGCTAATACCAAAGTAAGCTGTTCCTGCGTTTCGCATGGATCCTCATTCCTCAAATTCAGCATTTTCGAAGGTTTTTGGTCTTTAGTTACATAGACAGCCATCAACATCAAATTCAAAGCAAAAGAATCAGTTACACAACTTTGATTAACCTAGAGCAGCATTTCCGTGACCCTGCCGTTTGCTTTGAATGAAATAAGAAAATTACAACGTCTTGCAAATGACGATTATTTGACTAAAACATTAAACTAAAAGTATATGACGCCATAAAAAAACGTTCGGCGTTATAGCGGTATGTTTGCCCTTTGTATCATATATCGGCCAGCAAGCAGGGGTAATTTGGACCCCCTAAGAAAAACCCTGTTATTTCGTAGCCTGTGTTTTCTATCCCATAAACGTAATGTATTACAGTAATATTGACCTGTTTTCTTTGTTTTTACACGAAAAAATCATAATATTGAGGTCAAAAGAACAAAAAAATAACGAAACTAAAAATAATGATTTTTGGACATAAAAAATCGTTTGGGGTAAAATGGACAGCTATTGGGGTTTGGGGTGATGTGGACAGGGTAAAAAATGTGAGCTTTATAGTGTCAATGGTTGCTTAATACACAGTAGAAGGTGGTATTAAACATACGGAATGATAATTGCAATTCTTAGGCATTGCACAGTGATTCCACCATAGACCAAAAAACCCTTTTTCAATTATACAAACTAGAAACTGAGTATGCGTGCGTAGCGTGTGTGTGTGTGTTTGTATGTGTGTGTGTGTGTTTGTGTGTGTATGTGTGTGTGTTTGTGTGTGTATGTGTGTTTGTGTGTTTGTGTGCGTTTGTGTGTGTATGTGTGTGTGTTTGTGTGTGTATGTGTGTGTGTATGTGTGTGTGTATGTGTGTGTGTTTGTGTATGTGTGTGTATGTGTGTGTGTTTGTGTGTATGTGTGTGTGTATGTGTGTGTGTTTGTGTGTGTTTGTGTGTCTTTGTGTGTGTTTGTGTGTGTTTGTGTGTGTGTGTGTGTGTGTGTGTGTGTGTGTGTTTGTGTGTGTGTGTTTGTGTGTGTGTGTTTGTGTGTGTGTGTCAGTGTTAGTGTGCGTGTGTTAGTGTCAGTGTGCGTGTGTCAGTGTATATGTGTACAAGTGTGTGTGAAAGTATGTGATATATTTATTTTCCCATGATATACCGATTTTTGACAGCACTTTGAATGTTGCTGTGTCAGGGAATTTCAATGATTTTCATGTTAGAAAATCACCATTTTAAGCTTAACTTTGAATTCCTGTAACTCTCTCAATTTTGATCTGATTTTGGATCAACAAGTTTAGTTATGAAGGGAAACTTTTGCATTTTTTTCATTTTCCAACGTTTACCTGTATTTTTGGTTTTTAAATCAAGTTTATAACAAATTGCCGGAAAGCCAAAAATCATATATTCCAGAACTAATGTACTGTACAGTCTTGTGAAACAGTTCGAAATGATCGGATAACCAACAACCAATGGGAAATCGGTCCAAATCCGTTAATACAAAATCCGTGAAACTGGAAAATATATAACGAATGTGCTTTGGTGTACGATTTCTTATTTTTCCTTGAAAGGCCTATCAAATACCTTCAATTTACCATTAAATATTTTAATCGGTCAAACGGCCCAAAAGTTACAAAATTTTGAAAAATTATTGTCAATTTTTGGCAACCCTCATTCAAAAAGTAAAATAGTTTTTCGATGAAGAACAAGTAAACTATTGTTCAGCATGAACTGAACGAAAAATAAATCTGTTAATAGGAAAGGTTTAACGGCATTTCAGTTGAAAAACATTTTCTGACATCAGAAATTAGTTCAGCACCCGAAAATTGACAGTAGACATCATTCAATTATTTTAGAAAGACTTTTAGGGGTTTCTCCAACTTTTGTTCAGAAACCCGCCACTGTGCGGGGGATTGAAAACACTTTGTGTATAGAAAATTCATCCCGGATTGCCTGCAATACTTTTTACAGTCCATCCTTTGTACACCGCCGTCTGTCCGTTCGTTTTCGTAAGCCCGCGGCATCAGTACGACAAAAGAATTAATTTCTAATTCACCTAACCACATCACCCCAAAAAAAAACTGTCCATTTTACCCCAAACAGGACGCCTTTCTTAAAACGCATTTTAATCTTTTATCAAAATGTAGCCTTTTACTATACAAACACGGCTGCTAAGCTGATTATACTGAAAATATTGAAGAAGTTCTCAAAAAACCTTAATTACACGAGCGTAAAACCTATGTTTCCTTTGTTTACATTGTCACTGCGGTGCATATATTTTTTCAAATAATATAAACATTCCATTTACTAAATTGCTAAATTTGACAGGAGTATCTCCAGATAGTGAATCAATCTGAACATAGTGAACTAATTATGGTGAAAAATTTTCGCTATAAAGAAATTATTTTTCAACCTAACAAAATAGACAGATAGTCTTGTATAACAGCGGGCAAAAGTTCTAGATTTTTCGTATAGCTTTTTTTTGTTGTAAGGATTAAATTCTTGTGTAAACTTACAGGGTATTGTAATAAAGTTGTTATAAGAAGATTAGTCACTATAAAAATCGCAGTGGAGAAATTCCATTTCTTATTTTCCATTTTACAGAAATTGACTGCACAGTCATGGGTGTTCAGGACGATCTTAAGGCCCAAACACAATGGATACGTTTGGGTTGCGTTGACGTTAATTTGACAGAAAATGTATGGGGTAACTGTCAAATTGCCGCAAACGCAGCCGCACCGTATCCATTGTATTTGGGCCTTTAGTTCGGAGAATATAACTTTCACTCCCTCCACGATTATGAATCACCCACAATTTTGGATCACTTTTGTGTTTCATGTTATGTAACTCAGTTAAAACCACTGTTCGAATGCACGTACAATTTTTGCAGCAAAATATGCCATATTTGCTAGCTTTGAACACAGAAAACGTTTTTCTAAGCGTATATTATTGTCATCGAGAATCTATCAAAATATTTGTCGTTTTTCTCAATCAGCGTAAGTAGCACGTTCCTCATTAATAAGGTTTCTATGTGATATAATCGCTAATTTTCGTGAAAAAAATAGCTCGTACACACGATACGATCATGGTAAGTTCTTCACATTTCATCCAAATGTTGATGGTTGATAACGATTTTTCTATAAAAATAAACAATTTTCTATGTGTTCCAAAATAGGGACCGAGACAAGGTAGCTTTTAACAATTATGGATCATCCCAATTTAAATGTGAGTTTCACTAACTTGAACACTTTCCTCATTGCTATAGAGCTCAAACGTAATCTAAACAGTGCTGCGCGATTTATTATGTTGAGATCCATAATATGCTGCAAATTGTTTCATAATTGGTTTGGGGCCGCTCTCAAAAGTGATTCATAATTGTGTAATTTGATGGGCTATAAAATAAATATATATTTTAAGAAATATTTACAAAATATGGAAACAAAAATCCAATCAAGTAAAAGATTACACACTTCTGTGATTAAAAACATTCATAGAAAACCTATGAACAATAAAATTGGCCAGAAATGATTTTTTGAATTCATGCATCTTCTTAATTGATCCATAACTTTGAATGAATTGTACCTACAGTTTTCCTGAATGTTCCCTTGTTAAATAACCACTTGTAGCTTAAAAGTGTTTCATCATAGCCAGCTGTATGTCATGGTTATGATCAGTAATTTATGGAAGTTTCCTTATCAGGAGGAGGTAGTTTTACCTTTGTTATACTGAACAAAGGTTATAAAATCGGTCGAAAAACGCAAAATAGATCCATGATCCGGAGGGCCGAATCGTATATACCATTCGACTCAGCTCGACGAACTGAGCAATGTCTGTTCGTGTGTATGTGTGTGTGTGTGTGTGTGTGTGTGTGTGTGTGTGTGTGTGTGTGTATGTTGTCTGTATGTATGTGCCGCAAAATACTAACGCACCTTTCTTACAAAACGCAATATCCGATTTTAATGATCTTATACGCAAACGAAAGCTACTGTGCTCCCCCAGAATGCTACCGAGTGGATTTTTGATTAGTGGCTTAGATTTTAAAATATTGATCAAATAGTATTTTTTATATGAGACATTTAACTTTTAAGGCAAAATTAATGGCACGGAGAGCCATGTGTTGTATACCAATTTACTCAGATCGACTAATTGAACAATTCATGTAGGTTTGTGTATGTGTGCCTGTACGTATGTATGTGAAAATATGTTGTTTATATGTGTAGTATATCAGAATCGACCCAAAAAAGAAAAATAACAAAAAAAACAACACTCTTATTACAGAACGCTTATTCCGATTTTGATGTTCGCATGCTCAAATGAACGCCCCAGAGCTCTTTGAAAATCATACTGAGTGCGATCTTTTATTGGTTGCTTGAACTGTATAGTTTTGACCAAAGTATATTTTAGACATGAGATATTTAACTTTCTGGATAATTTTTCTCTCTCACTGCTCTTTCTTCTTCTCTTTCCTTTTTTTTTTCGTATCACTATTTATTTCTCAAAGAAAATCAACAATCATCGACAACTTTTCATTATCTTTACACTCTTCGTAGTGTGTCTTAACTGGTGTAAATACCAGATTTTAGAAGAAACTGTAATGCTTACTTAGCTCCTTTTCTCGCTTCCAAAGCTTTCGTCCTCACTTCTTATTAAATAATTACTAAATTGTACGTTGAATCTAGATTTGCAAAGAGTAAGAAACATTTACAGCTTTCGGGAGCCAAGCATTGTAGCAAAATCTGATCCCACAGTGTGCACATGTAACACAATTAGCGATGCAGATATTTTGAAAAGCTTTACCAAAGATGTATAGACCTATTTACGTACGAATGTGTTAGTGCCACCCGTTGAGAAAAATACAAATAAATCGCTGTTTTGTTTGCAATGCTACGTTTTGAACAGCTGGAAAATTTTTCAGTTGAATACTTATTTTATGTATTGAATTTGTGACCAGGAATCTATAGTAGCTGGAGAACGTAATTGGCAAAATTAGGGAAAAGTGTTGAAGCAACTCTACATGGCTATACACGTTTACTACTGTGCGCAGGTGAGAAGTCACTTGATTCTATGAATGATACAATATGCTCATGTAACATATAAATATTGCTTCCTAATTTAGGACTAAGTGCAAACAGAGTATCCATGTTATTCCACTATATTAAACTATATTTCGAGAGCAGGTTTGTAGAAGTTTGCTTCAATTCGTAAAAAAAAACTTGATGCTGGTTCATAAATCTAGGTCCTGCGATTTCTGAAAATGAAGCGGATAAGTAGAACCGCATTTAACTAACATAGGGTAAGGAACGGCTTAATCAGTCGAAGAAAACAGGCCTAAAACTCCTGCATTTCGATCAATATCGACTATTTCAATAAAAAAAAATTCAATTACTTCAAGCCAGCATTTAAAAATTGGTTTGTGATCGAAAAAATAAGACTCATGTATTCCAGTGGTAACATTCATATTATTTGCAAAAACCACGTCACTCTTTAATTCAATGATCGTCTTTGGTTAACTCTCTGGAAACTATCTTTCAAATTCATTTCATCCATTATTGAAATTGGATTTATCCTGGTATACGATTTGTAAGTGACTGGCCAAATATGTATAAAGCAATAGTTAGTATAACAAAGGTTTCTGCACCACTAGGTGGATTAATTTAGGTTTTTTTTCTTAATTTTAAGGTAATTCTAAAGGTAAGTTTTAACATGAGAAAAAAGATTGTTTGATCAATAACAGAGCAAAACAGCGGACTCAAAAAATTAAGACTAACCTAGAAGACTACCCCAAGTAATTGACTCTATTCGTTACTCAAAAATCTCTTTGTTGTTTAGCGTTCAGTCAGCGAAAAAAACGTTTCGTCTAAGCAAAATAGTTAATTGATTTTTGTAGAACAAAGAGAAACGCTAGATTTTGCTATGACTCACGTTCGGTTTAATTACCAGGGAACATTTTGATGGTCATACTTTCTTGCCGTGAACTCTTCTGTGTGGATTTCACTTTGTGTAATATAACAGTGATAACTAAGGCCGATAATTAAGACAGTTAAAATAAAACCGCATGACCACAGGGTCAATGAAGCTATAAATTGGTGCAATGGCAGTCAGTAGTGTTAAAAACTCTCGGGTTTCATTCGCTGAAATTTATTGGCATTTATCTCGACAGCAGCGAATAATTGGGTTTCACCAACGTTTGTAAAACTCAAATCAACATTCCAATCAGCACCCATCAACGGGGTACAATTTACCACCATGGACCATTCCGCTGGTCATGATGTCATAGCACTGTAGACGACTTCCGTTCGTTTCCCGCTTGATTCATCGACGGTTTCACTTTCTAGCAGACGCAGGAAGCTGATACGTGTGAATACAGCTTCGACATAATCCCCAGCAACTGCCTGCCAATAAATTTGATAATCGCAAATCGCAATTTCTCAATTCCCACCAGTTTAACCTCTGGTTTTGGTGCAAAACAAAATACAAAAACAATCGATTTTAGCTTTCCGGTGGAGATCTAAAACTGCGCGAAACCTCCAGTGAAGGCACGTGGGTCGGATTCGTTTTATAATCGAGTTCCTCTTTTCTCCGCCCATTGGATTAGATTGCTGTCCACGGCTGGAGGGCTTTTATTGGTTTGTTATTAGCAGAGTTTCGATGGTTTCGATGTTTCCGATTGCAGGCTGTCCGCCAAAGTTAGCGAATCGTGCGATCATCGCCCCGAGCGCTTGCCTTCGTTAGGAGGCCGTGTGTTGTCACGATTCAGCTACCCTAGCCCGGGTCAAAATTAAATGCATTCACACCCGTGGATATACCATTCAGCGGTATATGTGAGTTCAGGTAGGTGGAAAATTTTTGACACGAGCTGCTTCTGGTGCTGATGCTGATGTTGTATGAAACTGTCCCTTCTTTTCTATTTTGTTCGTAAATGCAGCGAGGTTAGTTGGAAAAGTCTGCCGTGTAATTTCCCGACTTGTTGTCGATACTTGCCTACTTTTGCTACCACTGTCAAATGGAAAATTAAAAGTTCATTATCTATTTGCAGCTGCCGTCGCTCCCGTTTTCGGCCGGTACGGAAAGCGTGACGGAAGGTTTCGACGTCTCTTTGATGAACCCGCACGAACGGTCTGTTTCGTGCGATGAATATTTCATTGCTGCCAGGGAAAAGGTGGAAACATAATCGAGTTACATTGATCATCTGCTGAGCTTAAATCAATTGCTATGCATCCTCAGCAGTGGAAAGGCAAATCGGTATCGGTTCTGCAATGCAGATTGGCAGTGGTAACTTATTGACTTTCTCTTTCGACTGCATCGTGACTTTTTTTATTGCTTCCAAAACGAACGATATTGGAAAGATACTGTGTGAACTTTTTTATGGATATTATTTATGCTCTTTTTTTACTCCTTCAAAATCGATCCTTTTTATTTTGTCTCCCATTGTAAATTAAGTTAACTTGTTTTTCTTGCTTTTGAGCTTTGAAGCGCCATTTATACCATAACTGGTAATGCTGCCGATAGTGTTTCGGCGTCCGCGCCATGAGTGAATCGCAAATTTACTCATCGCATAATATTTTTTACGAAAGTCCTACGTGTCGACTGACAGACGCCAACTGTCGAAAATTTTCCCAAAACGAAGACTTTTAATACCATCGGCCGTACAGAATTGTAGGGGATGGAACTGCTGATATGACATGAGGGCAATGCAAACTAACTTCTCAGTACAAATTCTCTGCGAAGACCATACACTACTGTACCGGTCAGCAGGAGGATACAAAACTGGCTGGAAAAACTAGCCATTGAAAAGCTTTTTAACTTTTCACCTACTCATTGCTCAAACTGCAATTAAATACTTCTCAGTCATAATAAGGATATTTTTGATGTTTGATGTAGTTATGAAAATAGTACGAAACTGTAGTTTTACTCATAGTAAAGTTTCTCAAATAATAGTGTGCTAGATGTTACACGGCCATAATTTACGTCAATAACGAAGAAGCTGAACAGCAATAATAATGGACCGTTTCGGGGTGAAATCAGAACGCATTTTTCTTATTATCATTACCTATCACTAATGGCTGTCACGAAACTGCAACGAAACAGAAAATAATAGCGATGCACTCCATGCAAATGGTCATGCAAACTGCCGTATTTTGCAGCATTTTTCTGCTTCGCTGGAAACTAGAACCAGCAGAGTATGTAAAATCTGGGTAGCTTCCAATCCAAGAGGCGCAAAAGCGATTTGCCCTGCCCAACCTCTAGTGATAGCGGTTCGTTCGGCATTCGGTCGGTTGGCCGGCCGCCGGTAAACGCCGACGCTCTTTCAATTTTCGCCTATTTTTGGCACCTTATCTGTTGTTTCTCTTTGTTATGTTTTGAACGTTCGTAGTAAATAAACATCACGTTGCCGAATAAAGTGTGAATTTGGTAACGGATTATGAGCGTTTTCCGTTTTCTTTCCGCGTTGATTTGGGCGCGAGCGAGCGCATGCCTGGAACCAAACGCTGGTTTATCTCTCACGAGATCGATCAACTGACAGCAGCCACCAGGCACGATCTCGGTAGGCGATCGCCTTTCTCCAGGGGTCCATATGGCTCGAAACGATACTAGAGCATGGCTGCAGGTACTCTCATAGCTTGCGCTCTGGCTAAAACCCCAAAGGTAAAATGGTGTCGGACGAACTTTTCGGGTCGAAGAAACGAAAATATTATGCATCTGTAAATGCTCTATTAGAATCAATTTCTTCGAGCTGGCTAAATGCCGAAGATTTTTTTTGCATTTCTCCATCTTTTTTCTGTGCCACCACCACAGCTTCGAAAACACACATTTCCAAGAGATTTTGCTGGCATCCCGTTGTTTGGCTTAAATAACGAAGCTTCGGAGTTCTGCGGGTAAAATTTGTTTGGAATGAGGTTTGCAAAATTAGGTTTATGGATATGATTGAGCAGTAGCATTTGTATTGGAGATTGATCTGGTAAATGTATGTAATTACTGCGATCGAAGTGTTTGATAACATAGCGTTTATTTGAATGTTGAATTCGCTTGCGCGCAAGAGTTCTTGGCCAAGAGTATAACACTTAGTGCCGTATCGATTTGAGTTGTAAACAGTTAGAAAAAAATAGTTTTTTCATCTTTTCCGGCTTAACCTATACTGGCGAAATTGATGATTTAGTCATTTAGGTAAATGAGCAAAATTCTATGTAACTATATGCATTTACCTGAATAGTTCTAGTTAGTTCAATAAATTTGTTAAATCAATATTACATTATACTTTCCGTCTATTTTTTTAATTCCGCAATCCGCATACGATCATTCAGTAAATGTCTGAGCTTGGTACGATGTTTTTTTGCAGCTTGCTTCTTTTATATCGCGTGTTGCTCATTTTACCATTTGAATTCATCGATGTTAAGAAGATCTTCCGACTGAACATGGGAGAAGCTTAAATAAATGTTGGTTTTGGTGGAATTTATTTACCAATTGAAAGTCAGCTAATGAAACTCTTTTTGCTGTATTGTAATCAGAAGCAAACGTCGTTTCCTTGTTACTCATGATCGTTTATTTATTTCTGTTTTTTTTTTCATTTTGCAGTACGTTGAATTGTTTTAAGGTATCTTTTCGTACCTTTTTGTGTTTGCACTTGTTTTAACGATAGATTTATTCTAATAGAACATAAAACCATAAAATATTTTCGATATACGTTACAGAACGCTTACACGTAGAAATACTTCAGTTATTGACGACAGACAGAAACCTATAAAGTACACGCAACGCCTAGATACTATCCACACTAAATTGTTACAATGTTTTATACAGCAATTCCTGGAAAAAGGCTAAATACTTGACAGTAGACAAACTTTTTCTTCAATTTGACGAAAAGACTGCAAGCCAAAATACTAACAATTTGCTGTTTAGAAATCCTTCTCCTTATCTGATTTTGCCTTTTTTGCTTTATCTCTTCTTTTATAGTTTTGTTCATAAAACTTTAGACGTGGGACTACGTCTTTGTTTACTATACTGGGATGCATTCTGTAAAATTGGAAATAAAATTAGCAAATTTTGCGTCAGATTTCAAACGTTAATAACAGCATAACCCTTTCCGACCGGGCCTATATAATTGCATGAGTAGAAGGTGACTTCAACAAAACCTTCTCTCTCGCTGTTTGAACGTCCTATTCGTTGTTTTATTTTTTACACCGCTAGTGTCAACATCGCAGCTGCTACGAAAAATAAAAAAAGGAGCAAGCATGTGTTTTTATATAGGACTTGCTTCAATTTAGGTTTTGTTATCAGTCATTTTTTACCTACACAATTGTGTGGGCTCGGTCGGAAAGGGATAACTACATGATGGATAACAATAACCAATATGTTGTTGGATAGATAAAATGTAGAACAATTTTGTAATATGCTGGTTATCACTCTAATTTCATTGCTAAGCGGTAAAATTGATAAAAAGTTCCAATGACAAATTTACGCGAACAATGAACCAATTACATGCGAGCATTCCTAGCACAGAAGACGTGAATGGACACCAACCGTTTCCTGTGATATTCTCTGTATCAAGAGGCGAATGACCAACACATGGTTAAAACCTCGTTAAAATAATGAATAAATATATAAATTAATCTCGGTATCAATATGAAAAAAAAAAAAAAAAATTGACAGAGCCTCCCCGTCCCACAGTGGCAGGTCTCTGAACAAAAGTCGGAAAAAAACTAAAAGTATTTTTTAAATGTTTGGGAATTACATATTATTACAATTTTGGGGTGTTGAACGCTTTTCTGATGACAGAAAATGTTGATTATAGCAATTTACCCACCTAAAGTGCCGTTAGGCCTTTTTCATAATCAGATATTTTTTTGCTTCAATCATGCCTAAAATTTTAATAGCGGAACCGCTCTTATATCCATCTCAACACCTATTTTCATCTCATTGCTCTTATTTGTTCAATTTACTGCAAAATTTTACTTTT
The DNA here is from genome assembly GCF_029784165.1 of Wyeomyia smithii. Taxonomy (NCBI): domain Eukaryota; kingdom Metazoa; phylum Arthropoda; class Insecta; order Diptera; family Culicidae; genus Wyeomyia; species Wyeomyia smithii. The sequence goes on from NC_073696.1 coordinate 78,216,885, forward strand.
TTTAAAAGTACAAGTAGTTTTGTTTTACCTCTCGATTCAGTTGAGTAGTCGAAAGTTAAGAGCAATGAGAAGAGCGTAATAAAAAGTAGAAGGAGGGTATCAAAGACACGACCGCATGACGTAGGACTACCGTATTTTCTATATTTTTGCCTTTCTCCTAGAAAGGTATAGCAATCACTTGCAAAACCGAAAGTATAAAGTGCTCCAAAGGGCCGAATGGCATATATCACTCGACTCAGCTCGACGAGCTGAGCATTTTCTGTATGTGTGTGTGTATGTGTGTGTGTATGTGCAGATTTTTATTCTCACTCACTTTTCTCAGAGATGGCTGAACCGATTTTCATGAAATTAATTGCAAATGAAAGGTCTTATTGCCTCATAACATCCTATTGAATTTTATTGTAATCGGATTTTTAGTTTAGAGGTTATGTATCAAAATGTAAAAATCATGAAACATCATTATCTCAAAAACTACACAACCGATTTGAACAAAATAAATTTCAAATGAACGGGCTACCTTTAGAACCCTTAACTTTTGAATTCTATGAAGATTGAACTTGTGGTTCGAAAGTTATGAAAAGAAACGTGTTCTGAAGACTGTTTAATCTCACTCATGTTTCTCAGAGATGGCTGAACCGATTTTCATAAAATCAGTGTCAAATGGAAGGTCTAGTTGCCCCATAAGACCCCATTGATTTGTTTTGCAATCGGACTATTACTTTGCCTGTTATGTTTAAAAATGTGAAATCCAGCTATGCAAAGGAACATATTCCGAAGACTACTTGGACTCACTCACTTTTCTCAGAGATGGCTGAACCGATTTTCACTAAATTAGTGTCAAATGAGAGGTCTAGCTGCCTCATAACACCCTATTGAATTTAACTTTAATCGGACTGTAACTTTCTCTGTAATGTGTCGAAATGTGAAAATCACGAAACTTCATTATCTCAGAAACTACACAACCGAATTGATCAATATTATCAATATTATTATCAGATGAGCAGGCTAAGGGTTAACTGATGAATTATGATTGAACACGTGGTTTCAAAGTTTGGCTGCCTTATACGTTCCCATTTTATTTGATTATTATCGAACTTAAGCAACCGTTATGTATTGAATTGTTAATAAAACAACTAAAGTCTATTATCTCAAAGACTACATGACTTATTTGAACATAACTAGTGTCATACGAACGAGTCATCTCTCGAACTTACAAATAACAAACTTCATAACAATTTGATATGTGGCTCAAAAGTCATGGAAAGAAAAGAAATTCAAAGACTATTTAAAACTATACCTGCTTTGATCAATATATGTGGCCTCAACATAATTTAAATGTGGTATCGTACTATTTGAATGTTCCAAATTTATTGATTTCTTGCGATGTGTTAAAAGTCTGCAAATGCACGACGAATCGGCCATAGGATATGATCAAAGTCACATAACAAATCGTCTGAAATGATTGAGTTTATCGAAATGACAATATCCTCGACTTTTGGCTTCTGTACATCGCCTTAATTCTGAATATATTCATATTGGGTATTCGGTCATTTTTCGGTCATTTTCAGCAGAATTTCTGGCAACAATCTGACACCAGAAATACCCATATTGGGAGGTATTTAGTTATTTTGGTTGTTTTCCAGAAACTAAAAGTGGTCGTCTTTAAATTCAAAATGGTGTCAAGGGTCAATGTTTGGTTTCTATGCATCATCTCGATTACGGAAATATAAATATTGAGTATTATTCGGTCATTTTCGACTGTTTCCTAAAAGTTGCCATTTAGCAATTCAAAATAGTGCCTGAGGTCAATTGATAGCTCATTGCATCATTCTAGTTCCAGAGATACTCATATTGGATGGTATTTGGTCATTTTACATACCGGAAGTCGCCATCTTGGATTTTAAAATGGCATTTGGGAACAATTTCTGGCCTCCGTGCATCAATCTGGTCAAAGAAACGCTCATATTGGGTGGTATTTGGTCATTTTCGGCTGTTTTCCAGACACCGGAAGTCGCCATCTTACAATTAAAAATGTTGTCTGAGGTCGATTTGTGGCTTCAGTACGTCATAACAATTCCGGAAATACCCATATTGGATGGTATTTGGTTTTTTTTTTTTTTTATTCTCGCTTATTTTCCGTCGGTCTAGTTCCGCCACTGTTGTGGCCAATCACCGACGCCCAGGGAGGGTTATTTTAGGCTGTTTTTCACAAACCGGAAGTCGCCATCTTGGATTTCAAAATGGTATTTAAGATAATTTCTAGCCTCTGAGCGTCATTCTGGTTGAAGAAACACCCATATTGGGTGTTATTCGATCATTTTCGGCTGTTTCCCAGGAACCGGAAGTCACCAACATAGAATCCAAAATGGGGTGTGTGGTCGATTTCAGCTGCTGTGTATCATCCTAGATCCGGAGATACTCATGTCAGACGAAAATCGGCCAGTTTTGGCTGTTTCCCAGAAACCAGAAGTTGCCATCCTACAATTCATAGTGGTGTTCTTGCAACATTCTGGCTCCGGAGATACTCATATTGGATGGTATTTGGTAACTTTGGGCTGTTTCTCAGAAACCGAAAGTCGTCATTTTGAACTTTAAAATTGCCTGTAAAATCAATTTCTGTCATCGGGGCGTAATTCTGGTTCCGAAAACATTCATATTGAATGGTATTTGGTCATTTCCGGCTGTTTGCCAGACACCGGAAGTCACCATCTTAAACTTCAAGATTGTGTCTGTGATCAATTTTTAGCTTCTGTGCATCTTTCTGGTTCCGGAGATACTCATATTTAATGGGAATCGTCCATTTCAGGCTGATTTCCAGAAACCGGAAGTTGCTATCTTACAATCCAAAATGTTGCCTGAGGTCGATTATGGAACATATTTGTTACCACTAAAACATTCACCTGCCAAATTTGTTTCCATTTAGTTGGTTAGATCTCGAGATGTGCAGAAATTTGTGTTTCATTTGTATGGCATCCCTCCCTTCCGAAAGAAGGAGGGGTGTCAAAACATTATGGACATATTTTTTATCCCTTAAAACATCTACATGCCAAATTCGGTTTCATTTGCTTGGTTTGTTCTTGAGTTGTGCAGAAATTTATGTTTCATTTGTATGGGACCCCTCCCTTCCAGAAAAGAGGGGTCTCAAACTATCATAGGAACCTTTATAGGCACCAAAAACCCCTACATACAAATTTTCACGCCGATCGGTTCGGTAATTTTCGAGCCTATATGGATCAGACAGACAGACAGACCGGATTGCATTTTTATATGTATAGATTACAACATCAATATTTTTTAAGAGTGAATATACATTTATTGGATTGGAGCGTCCATGTAAATCTATTTTTACAAATAAAAGTTTGAATGAGAAAGGCTGGGTCTGACCGCTAGGTGGATTAATTTAGGTTTTCATCTAGCAGTGCTGAGACATTAGAGCACTTTGAAAAATAATTGATAAAAATATAATATATTCACATTGGCATCTCCACTTCGTAGATATTCGAATTAGAAAAGCATTTGTTCGTAGCTTGTAATGACAAGACAAACATTTGAATTAGCGAATTCGTTAGATTCTTCTTTTCTTAGTAAACAGCGAATACGAACTAATCCGATATTTGAGACCAGAACGATTCCCTGGACCGGCCGCTGTCGAAAAATGAACACCAAGAAAAATATGTTTATTTTTAAGGCTTTCCCCGCTATCAGCAATGTTTTGTAAAAGAGAAAAAAATTCAACTAGCCACTTCAATTACAACACAAGAGAAAATTCAACTAGCCACATCAATTACAGTTACCGATGATTCTTGTTCTCTGGTGGTTATTCCGGCCAGAATTCCAGCCATTTCATTGCTTTTGCAGTAGCCATGCACTACTGACAGCCGCTAGCATTACGGGTGAAACCATCTAGCATCTAGCGTCCGTACGTTACTGGTACGGTCTTAGAATGCAAATGATGGGGTGAAATGTTCGAATCTACCTTTTATATCAATCAGTTAATTGGAAAGAGTGAGGAGTTAAGAAGAAAAGAAAATGGCAAGGGAAGTAAAAACAGAAAGTGACAACAACAACAACAACAACAACAACAACAACAACAACAAATCGTTTACAAAGTCAGATCGGTTGTATCTGTTAGTGTCGGCTGTGCTTGGGAAGAGAGGTAGTGATTGGCTGCTCGGTATGATTTAGACAATCGATGTTATTTACCAATTTTTCAAGAGCGTATCTCAAACAATAGGTTGTATTTGTTACATAAATTTAACCGTAAAAGAATTTCTGATAGATTGACGCCAGAGCCTCGATAATCTAATTGTAAATGACTGAAATATAAGCGCTCAAAACCTGACCACTTTTCCCTGGTTGAATTACTAGATTTTCAAATTCAAGTACCTAACTTAAAGATAGACGTAGTCCTACGTCAAAAACGACGAGTGGAATAAAGGTGCTAAGATGAATATTGGTGTGGTTCCCTTGGGTGTTTTTCATCGAAAAACACGCAAGGTTCTTCTCTGGTTCTCGGGGTACTCCTTTAGAAATTAGGGTGGTGCAAAATCGTCATAATTCATTTTATTTTATTTCGAAAATTTGTTAGCTTTAAAACCGTTTGAGCAATTCAAGATCTTTCCACGACAAGTTAGAGGTCTTTTAAAGAAAATTATGAGATCGTACGGTAGTTTATTTGACCGTCTTCGGAAATATAATAGACGATATATATTTTTCTCATCAATTCAATTCATCCTCTCTTTATACATCTTGTAGTACTTAAAGCGGTTTACAAGTTTATATGAAAACGCTTGAGACTACTGAAATGTATACTGGAATGTATTCATGTTTACTTCCCAGTTAATTATTTTGTTTAAATATACGAAACTGAATATTTTATAACTGATCACCATACGTCTCCATAGTTTTATTTTCAAAAAATCTCCCTATGAGAAACGATGTGCAAAATGTGACCCAAAAATCTGAAAAGTACAATAAATTTCCCATTGATTTTTCCGATTCGTTCCGAACTGTTTCACGAGATCGTACGGTAGAAATGAAATTAGAAATACAAGTTTTTTTCTGGCTTCCCTGCAATATGTTCCACCTCGATTGAGAAATTGGTTGTATTTTTGGCAACTCTTGAAAATCAACCAAAAAGGATATAAATTTCTCTCCAAAATGAAATTAGTTGAATCAAAATTGGGTCAAAACTGAGGCAGTTACAAGTGTTTGAAGTTAAGCTAAAAATAGTGATTTCAAAACATGAAAATCATCGAAATTGCCTGATTTAGCAAAATTCAAAGTGCGATTAAAAATCCATATCTCAACCGATTGTCATGAAATTCTGGGAAAAAGTCATTTACAGTTTGCGAATCTTCGGAAAAATGCAAAACATCAAAAATATTGACATGAAAAATCGAGGTTTTTTCCGGCCTCTGACCACTGTGCGTCCCAATAGGTACGGTACTTTTCCATTCGTGCATTGCAGCGGTACACTTCTATTCGTACTGCAGCGCTACTATTCCTATTGCAGTGGTATACTGCTATTCGTACATTTCTATTTGTGTGCAATCGATGAAAACTGCAATGCTGCTGCTGATGGTGATTGAAAGTTTATCTCATGGCAATAAAAAAAGCTACAAATACTCTATGGATATGTAATAAAACTTTTGGTAAACAATGGGGACTCAAACCGAGAATGATCTATTGGATTTATGCGGCTATTGTGAAACCCAGAATAACCTACGCTTCAATAGTCTGGTGGACAAAACAAGGGAGAAAGGTGCTCAAGATAAGTTAGAAAAACTTCAACAGCTAGCCACTCTCTCAATAACGGGTGCAATGAGAAGCACACCCACCAAGGCATTGGAAGCTCTACTGTTTATGCTTCCGCTGCATCAATTCATACAATCAGAAGCCGCAAAGAGTGCCTTACGGATCAAAAGATCATTAAAGCTCTTTGAGGGTGATTTAACGGGTCATCTAGGTATTCTAAAAACTATTCGTATCAATCCCTTAGTGACCAACAATGAAGACCGGATGGAGAAAAGATACAATTTTGAAGACGATTTCAAATGTTTGAACGCGGTGGTCCTGATCTTCGTCCAGGATCTTCCTGATCCTGTTTGGGAACGCGGTGGTCCTGATCTTCGCCCAGGATCAATCATTTTCTACACAGATGGTTCAGAAATGAACAATCGAGTGGGAGCAGGAGTAACTGGCCCAGGAATAGACCTGCCAGTTCCAATGGGCCAATGGCAAACTGTCTTCCAAGCTGAAGTCCAAGCAATACTAGAATGTTCTGAAATATGCCTACGCAGGAAATACAGACACTCAAACAACTCAAACAGTCAAGCAGCGTTGAAGGCTTTGAAGTCTGCGACATGCACATCAAAACTAGTTTGGGAGTGTGTTCAATCACTCCAAACACTGAGTTGTAATAATCAAGTAGACTTATACTGGGTTCCTGGTCACTGTGGAATAGATGGGAACGAAAGAGCCGATGAACTGGCAAGACTTGGATCGTCTCATCAGTTCATGGGACCAGAACTCTTCTGTGGTCTATCCGATTGTTCCCTTAGAATGGAACTAAAAGCATGGGAAACTCTGAAAGTGGAATCCAACTGGACAAACACCTTCATCGGTAGGCAGTCGAAACGTTTCATCACTCCGAACGTTTCTATGACTCGTAATATACTGGATCTTTCAAAAAAAGATCTAATGTGTGAGGAAAAAAATCCGAACAACTTTTGAATTGGTCTACGATTTTGAAGTGCTGCACAAATCGAAAAATCCTTTTCCACAAAATGAAGATCCACTTTTATATAACTGGTAACACGACTAGTCGATTCTGTCAAGTGACGATTAGTTGGGAAAAAGGCGTGGTCGGAAGAAGATCGTCGTAAATTGATTTGCAATTTTTGTGAGCGAAATGAAGAAAAATCTAAAAGTGAAGTGTTCCACTATTCTAAAGATCTTGGATATGGATAAAAACAGTTATATACATTATTGACAAACTCTTCGAGAATGATAATACCTCCAAACAAAAATCTGGTTCCGAACGAAAATGCACTTTGCAAGAGTGCAAAGTTCGAGCGAAATTAAGGTCGGAAACGACTGGTCGGTCGGCGTAATCATATCGTGAGCTGGGCAATAAATATTCGATTGATTCTAAAACGGAGTATCTGCATGAAATAGGTTTGAAACTTTAAATATAAGAACCATAATAATTACAAAGTAGTGTTTTGGCCAGACCTTGCATTGTCAAACTATGCTAATGCAACTTTAGCGAATTTACGACAAGGCAATGTCGGGTTTATTCCAAAAGGAAACAATCCTCAAAATGTGCCACAGCTGCAGCCTATTGAAACTTTCTGAGCAAATTCGAAGCGTATGGTCTACCATAAAGGTTACAGAGCAAAAAACGTCGATTGTTTGATAGAAAAATCAAGATGGAGCTCAAAACAATTGAAACATCCGGAACTTAGGAAGTTATAAAGCAAGTACCCCAGAGGATCAGGAAATCAACGTGATGTGGAGCTGAGTTTTTCCTATGAGGTTTGTAAATGAGTTACATTACTTGAATAAACAAACAAGTATAGAGAAATAAGTTGCGCAAGATTTTAATTTGGAATTGAAAGTTTGTTCGGATTTTTTTCCTCATACGTTAAGCACGTATACTGGTTTAATATCAGGGCATTGTCCGAGCCGTTATCATTTGAAGGTTATGTAAAAACTTTAAGATGATACATGTCGAGTATGTGGCATGGAAAAAGAAGACTCGGAACATCTGTCATGCCGATGTCCGACAATTTTTATCAAAAGATATAAGTTCTTCGAGAGAGGTCCTTTGGAACCCTCTGAAATCTGGAGAACAAATCCCAGTACGGTTGTGCGCTTCATACGAAGTATAATACCGGACTGGACTAATGCTATTGGCTAGACTGTAACGACCACTTCCATACGTTTTCCTGACTTAGCAAAATTAAAAAGAGGGAATATGTCACAAAATATCAAAACATTGGTCGCAGTGACGAAAATACCCAACACGAAAAAAAAATCTCATAAATATGATTACCATAAATTATTCGACATGAATTGTAAATTTTTGCAACGGCTATAAGTTATAAGTACAGATTTAATTTTATCTTCGATATTAATATCGAAAGAGTGAATTCCCAAGTATAAGAATCTATGAAGAATTAGAGCCGGCAAATGCTTGTGAATTGTTGGTCCATTTACTAAGATTCATTCAGAATTTTTTTTCACATTTCAAAAATGTTAGATGATAAATTATTATTTTAAACTTTACCATAAGGGGCCATCCACATACCACGTGGACAGATTTTTAACGATTTTGACCCCCCCCCCCCGCTCCCCCTCCGTGGACAACTGCCCATACAAATTCTAAAAAATTTGTATGGACCGTGGACATTAGCCAACCCCCCCCCCCAAAGCTGTCCACATGGTATGTGGATGGCCCCTAATATACGTATATATGCTGTCTTCGTAATACTGCGAATGTAATTGTAGGCAAATGAAAAAAATTGGCAAGCAAAAAACAAAAATGGAATTATTGATGGCCACGGTTTTTTGCTGAAACTAGTTGATAATTGTGTTTAAAATGTTTTCTTATGTTTGCCATTTATGAACATATGTATGCAAGGGCTTCCATAGTATTTTGAGAGTAAGATCCATATTCTAAATTTGATTAAATCAGAGTTAAATAAGACAAAACCATCCATTATGATAACGTGAGTACAGTCCCCCCACGATTATGGATCACTTAAGAAGATGTATGAATGCAAAAAATCATTTCTAACCAATTTTATTGTGTATAAGTAATCTATAAATTTTTTCAGTCACAGAAATATGTAATCTTTCACTTCATTGAGTATTTATTTCCATGTTTTGTGAATATTTCTCAGAAAATATATTTATTTCATAACTCACCAAGTACACAATTATAGATCACTTTTGAGAGCGGCTCTAATTATCAAACAAATCGCATCATATTATGGATCAGCGTAATGAAAACAGCTTTTGGCAACGAATTCATTCAGTAAACCTTATTCAAATTATGTAATTTCAAGAAATAACATATTTCAAATCGTATTAAAGATTCCGCATGGCCTAGCCACTTTTCATGTGGCTTTTGAGGTTGCAGTTAGATCGAGAGTCCAGGTCTGTCGCTTCCGAAGGTAGCAATGAACCATTGTATACGGTACATCATAACAGTTTCCCGCTTTACGTAGTTGTCCTGTCCCTCGTGCCTTGGAAATTATATTTTTCAAAGGCTCAGCACTGTTTAGCTTCCGTTTAGAGCTCAAAAGAAGTTAAAAAGGTGTTTTAATTGGTGAAAATCACATCTAATTTGGAGTGATCCATATTTATAGAGAACTATCTTGTCTCGGTCCCTATTATGGAACACTTAGAAAATAACTAGTTTTTACAGAAAAATCGTTATCAACCATCAATATTTTGATAAATCGTGCAGAACTTACCTTGATCTTTGTGTATGAGTTATTTTTTGCACGAGAATTAAGGATTATATCACATATGAACCTTATGAATGATGAGCGTGCTACTTACGCTGATTGAGAAAAACGACAAATGTTTTGATAGATTCTGGAAGACAATATTTCACGCTTATAGAAAACACTTCAATCTAGAAATAAGAACGATGTTTTCTGTGTTCAAAGCTAGCAAATATGGCATATTTTACTGCAAAAATGTTACATGCCTTTGAACCGTTAGTTTAACTGAGTTAAATAACATGAGACACAAAAGTGATCCGTAATCGTGGGAGTTCCATAATTGTGGGGGGGGGGGGGGGGGTTTATTATTGGATTTGGTTTTTGAGGATATAAAGTTAATTTTGATTTTGACGCATTACGAGTTTGGTGCTTCTTCAACAATAACGATACGCTTGTGTCTTGTCAAATAGATGTTGTTTGCACAAAAAATACTACAGGCATAATATCGCCAAATATCAACGATATTGTTTCGAGTGTTGTTGAATATATTTCAAAAAATAGATTTTAAGGGAAGGCTGAAAATGAAAATACGTATGTCACTGAGCATACTGTCTGCGGACTCTGATTGAAAGGACACCGATTGGAAGCTCGGAACATGGAATTGTAGATCTCTAAACGTCCCTTTTGGTGACAGGATCGTACTGCATCGGCTAGAACCCCGCCGGAAAGGAGAAAATGTACGGAGGATGTGTGGCCGTGAGGCCCAGTACTACCAGAGAGGTGGTATAACAAATGAGTGGGGTACAGGCTCTATTGTGTTGGATAGGATGCAAGGTCGTGTGATCAAGTGGCAGGCGATTAGCGACAGGATATTTGTATTGAGAGTTGAAGACCGGTTCTACAATTACTCCATCATCAATGTGCACTGCCCGTATGAAGGAAGATCCGATGTTGAAAAGGTAGCCTTCTACGCACAGCTGGAGGACGTCTACGACAGCTGCTCGCAGTAGGACATAAGAATCGTTAGGATCGTTAGGAACGCTGAAATCGGAAGGAAAGACCTGTGATCCGGGAAAACCGGTGATTGGACACGAAAATCTGCATACCAAGACGAACAACAACGACCAAAGATGCGTAAACTCTGCAGTTTCCCAAGAATTGGTAGTCCGAAGCACATTCTTCCTCCGTAAGGACATCCAAAAAGCCAATTGGAAATCACCTGACCAACGAACAACAAACCAAATTGACTACGGCTCATCGTAGGACGGTTTTTTTTTGAACATCACGAACACACGCACCTACCGAGGTGCGGACATTGATTCGGGCAAGTAGTGGTGATTGTTCGTATGCGTCCAAAACTGTCAACTGTCTATCAGTCACGACAGAGCCGATCCTCGCGGCTCAACATCAAGCAGCTACGGAACCCGCAAGCTGCCGAAGTCTATGCGCAACAGCTTGATGCGGCACTACCCACGGTAGAGGAGTTCAGCGAAGCTTCTCTCGAGAATGGCCGGATCATGATCCACACGGCCATCAGGAAATCCGAGACAACGACACTAGGAGCAGAGACACCGAGTGGCAGAAACGACTGGTATGATGGGGAATGCGAGGCAGCGGTGACAGAGAAAAGCCGGACTTGGGTAAATTACCTGAGAGTAAGGACGAGAGAGAACCTGGTCAAGTACAGACGGGCAAGGAATGACATGGCCACGATCCTGAGACGTAAACAGCGCCAGCAGGAGGATCGTGACCATGAAGAGCAAGGAGAGCTATTCACGAAATTCGGCGGGAGATTGAGAGGCTGAAGTACAACAAGGCAGCCTATGATACAGTTGATCGGATGCTTTGGATGGATATTGGATGGATAATGGATGGATATGGATATGGATGAATAAACTGACGCAGCTGATCAGGGCTACCATGAATCGTGTGATGTGCTTCGCGAATACTCTCGAGTCCCTTAGAGTAATGCCGACGATTGGAATAGGTGATGAACTTTCCAGTTTGCTTTTCAACATCGCCCTCGAAGATGTTATATGAAGAGCGGGTATCGACACGAGTTGTTCGATTTCACGGTGTGAGATTAGCTTAAAGGCTTTGCTGATTAGTTCGACATCATAGCACGAAACTTTGCGACGGTGAAGGGAACTACAGCAGACTGAAAGCGGAAGCAAAGCGTATTGGGCTGCTGTGCAATGCATCAAAAACAAAGTATAATGAAGGAAAGAGGCTCCAAGGAGAACAATGTTGGTCCCAGATCATCGTAGACGGCGATGAGCTTGAGGTGGTAGCCGAGTTCGTGTACTTAGGATTGCTGGTGACCGCTGACAACAACACCACCCGGACGAACACATACGATTCGCATAGATTCTCTAGGATTCCTGCGCGTCCTTGAAAAGGATTCCTGAAAAAGAATCCTCAGGAATGCCCTGTATATGACTCTAGGATTCTTGAAATAAGAATCGTGAGTGGGAATCCTCCGGATCGTGTTTGCGATTCCTTTCACGATCCCGTCACCGAGTTTTAGGTATCCTGGGGATGGATTCTCTGCGTGTTAGTAAAGGCAGCAAGGAGACCCAGAGACGCATTCAAGTAGGAAATCGTGCCACTTCGTAAGACGCTGAGATCCAATCGAGTGCGTATTGGTTGGTATAGGGCAATTTTCGGCTGTTTCCGGAAACCAGAAGTCCTAATTTCGGATATCAAGATGTAGTCTGAAATTGATTTCTGGCCTCAGGACATCATCTTAAATTCGGTAATACTGATATAAGGTGGTATTCAGCTTTTAGCGGGTTTTTCAGAAACCGGAAGTCACCATTTTGAATTTCAGAATGACGTCTGGGGTCGATTTCCGCCTGTTATCTCGGTTTCGAAAATACCAATATTGGAAGATATTAGACCTTGCTTTCAACTATGATTGATTGGAATTTGCGCTCAGAACAAGACTCTGTATTTTTCAATAATACGATAGTTAGTTTTAAATTGGTTAATTTTCGTGACGCTCTTGATGTTTTAGGGCTGCAATTTGGACCCCTATCCCAGAATGTTGCCGTAAGACGAAGTTCTACGTATGCAAAGTTGCTTAGTTTTATAAGGTCTACACATCTAAAAAATTATATTCAGTTCTAAAAGGGTGCTTCAGCCCTTCAGTCGAATTGGCGCGAAATCCGTCTATAGTGTGCTGTGAAAAATGCAATGAGAAAGTAAACTTTCTAAAAGCCAAGCTGAAATTCAACCAAGTTGAACAAAGTTCAAACACTCGAATATTATATTTGAATTCAGTTGCGACAGCCCAGCAGTAGGTACCAATAATATGGAAGAACATTCTTATTGTGCATGGTTGAAAAGTATGCGTAGTACTACTGACCCAAGTGCTTGTGTACGGCTTTCATAGCAAATTATTATGCCACCTTATGTGTTGAATTATAAGAAGGCTCAATCGCAACATTGAAAAATTATATTGAAGTTATGAAAACTATATAACTCATAACCAAAACAGTTTATCTGTAGTCCTTCGTCGGTCTTCTACCTTTTTTTTGTTAAATACGTTTAATATGGCTATTCAATATAACACTATTTTTCTGATCGAAAATTAAAACAGCTTGAAACTTTCTTTTGTGAATGTCCACACATCCACACTGCAACTGTACATTTTGTGGTTACTGTTCCGCGCCGTAGAATTGTTCGAATAAAGGTCGTAAACTTTGGAATGTCTCGTACTTGCTGAAAGATGTTCCGAGCATGTGTCTTTACTACAAACTGTTTGTTGTCCCATCGGTCGTTTAAACGCGTGTCGCAGCAAATCAGCCCAGGTGGCCAAGAAATCTATCATTGCTGTCTCATTCCTTCCATGGGGTTTCGCCGGTCATTCTTCCTGGGGAAGCTATCTATTTAACTACTTTTTTTTCACAACCGGCTGGTGAAATTGACTGGAATGACAAGTATGCTTCATCGCTGGAGACTGCATTCTTGTACCAGCTACCGGACGACGGCGCACATAAACGCATCAATTAAACCGTTAGACGGCCTGTTCAACAACGAGCATGTGCGCGAGAAATTGCGAATAAATAGCAAGTTCGTATGGCACTTGAAAAAGGGAAATAAAATAACTTTCAATAAGACGATGACGCTCATCTTGAGAAAATGCTCAACCGAAAGCACTAACAGAGCGTTCGGCACGTGATCTATGGAAGAACCGAGAGAGCAGGTAAATGACCGCACTAGGGTGCATTCACTGAGTTCACTTTGAGTTTTCAAGTTTTCAAGATCATATATTTAATTTGTTGCTGTAACATAAATTTTTGATGGTATAGCAAAGATCCTTCAGCGTTGTTTGATTCGCAACGACACTGAATACACAAACGAAACAACATAAAGAAACTCGAGTATTGTACTGCATGAATCGTAATCCTACACACTTGCTTTGTAGAAGCTATACCTTCAAGTGGTCTGTTTTGTGGCATATTGCTATTATTGGCTGCCAAACGCGTGTACGACAGACGAAAATGTGAAAGTGAATTGCAAACTACGTCGGTCACCAGCGTCGTTGTTGTCATCGCTATGATCATCGCCAACCTTCCGTGCCGCTCCGTACCGACGGTTGACGCATGCCGATTGGGTCGGGTTCGTCACTTGCCATTGTTGATGTAAAGTCGCCGCCGCCGCCCGTTGAAACCGAGATAGAAAGTTTCGCTTGTTTGTGTTCTGCGTAAATAAAATAAGTACAGCATTTTCGCTAACACAAAAGCCACTGGCTGGCTGTCGTTTTTGTCGAGCTACCCGTACGACTGGAGTCAATGGAATTGTGTTTTGACGGAGCTTCATTAATTTGGGAAGAAATTACAGGCCAGCTCGAGACGAGAAAGTTTGCTTGTCTTGAAGTAAATAATTTGATATCAGCGTGTAGTTTACGCAGTAACGGCGTATTAAAGCAGCTATTTATTTCACTTCAAAGCAAACGTGACGTTTCTGCAACGAACACGATTCGAAAATTCTCGAACAGCATACCACCGTTATTTTTCATCTGGAATAGAGTTGTCAAATGCCTCGAAAGGAAGTAGTTCATCATCGTAACCACGTTCAGGGCAACTTGTCACCTTGTTCGGAAAAGACGCACCGATAGGAATTCTAACAGTTATTGCATTTCCCAGATCGCTTCTCAATGAAAGCCGTCTGGCTAGAGTAGACAGCATCCCGGTCGACCGATTTAATGAATGAAACTCTCTAACCCAGATTGCCAGTATCGATTCAAGACACAACGGGTCCCGGATCGAAAAACGCGATTGCATTGCACAAAGCTTTGGGGCACGCTAATGAGACAGGTGCGTGCTGCAGAGTTGGCCGGTCTGTCAAATCTATCCGATTAGATAAATGCGCGGTTCAGTGATGTGCGTACGCACAGTAAAGAAGCACGTGGCCGGCAGCATTGATTGATGGAGTCTTCATGCTCATAGCTACGGATTGTCCGCGTGACTGCCCGCTGTGGCTATGAACCAGCCGTGATATCGTATGTTTCCATTGGCCCAGTTTCGCTGCTAGTTGGCTTTTTTTTTCAATCGTATAATAATTGGAGCTGCCTTTGCCTTGTTGATTAGTTTTCAGCACCTAGTGGAGAGCAGAATCGAGTAGAAGAGCATTCCGAGATGTCTATGTTTGCCTTATTAAGCTAATGTAATGTTTTTAGTTGGAAATTACGGTTGCTTGATGCATGTTTATTGTTGGAAATTATTCAATAAATAATATCGTAAACCTTGCGTTTTTCTTGCTGTAGTTTTCATTTGATGAGATCATTAAACTAATTTGTCGTTTATTACAAAAGTATTTGAAGCCATGAAAATTGAAATAAAAGGTATGGAGGATTCTCTGCTTAGACGCCGAAGAGTGAACACGTAGAAAAGAGTGCTCGCGAAGCGATGAAAGTAGATTTTATACGTAGTGTGATTAATTGTCTAACTTTCAAACGCGGAATCTATTCAAGAAACAGATAAAAATATGAAAACTAGAAAAAATACATTGAGACTGGCGTTTTGCCAGTTTTGCGAAAGTTTCGATGCATTTTGATGTAGGTACTTAACTTTTTGAAGAAAGTATTGGAAGTTCCAAAGTTTCAGTTGGTCTCGAGGTACGATGCTGGCCTAACAAGTCGGTTGTCGAAGGCTCGAGTCTCAGTTCGGGAGAAACTGTTGGTGTTAGTAAGATTTGTAGCGTCTGGCCCCGCAATTGTCTTATACTTCAAACGAATGGTATTAGCAATGCAACTTGATTTGTTGATTCGAGCTATCTTCTAGCACGAATGCGTGCGAATTACCTAACCGTGCTCGAACAAAAGAAAAAAATGTAGGCGATACAATTGGCTAAAACTGTAGCATTGATTTTGTTTATTTACCTCGCCTCGCCTCGCCTTGTTTCAAAAATAGCCTTGTCTACTGATACTTTTTCTTTAATTTTTATTTACAGGTCAGACTTGTCTATATGCAGACTCGATTATATATGATTCGATTATATACAATTATGGACTCAATTATTATTATTAGCCGCAAGGTTACAGAGTCCGCTTTGTCAAGCGAATGGTCGTAGGTTCGAATCTTAGTAGAATCAGGCCATTTGATGTCAAAAAACTGGACTTTTTAAGTATAAGTTCATTCTCAGGCTCCCCACCACTTACCCTTCCACTTACCCACTTATGCTGAAATCTATAACACCTTTGCGTGACTTCCTTTTTTAACAAAAGCATAAGTCCCTCTTATTAATAAAACTGGCCAGAAGGACGCACGACGAAACTTCTTCAGGGAATTATAATTGGTGATATTTGGCAAGAGAACGAGCATCGGTATAGTAGACCAGTAAGCGTGTAAAAAAAAAAAAGAGTATCACACTACACACAAGCACTGATAAACACTAATAATAAGCATGCCACTTCTCAATAAAGCTATTGCTAATAACAGAAGTGCGGGTTACAGCAGACACCCAGACATTGTATCTCACAATAGATCTACGATTCTGGTCGCAGTGAGGAAGTCCATAGAGGAAAAAAAAGGTTGTATGGTTACTAGGGTGGAGCAAAGTGATCCATTTTCCAGATCCAAGTTTTTCTGGTTTCTTTTAGGGTTCCAAAAAACCCTAAACGCACCGGAAGTGGATTGGTTTTGTCTCCGCTTGGCGCATTGCATTTTAAATTTGTATGAAAATTTATATGGGAAAACTTACTTTCTTGCATTTACCTTTCTAGAGAGTTCAATAATGATCTAATAATGCACTACAATATGTTAAAGTGTTTTCTTTAGAAGCCTAACAACTTTGCAGAAGACACTGATGAGCTAGGATGTCTCTAAGAAGAGCTATAGTTGTTCGAAGTTGAGTATGTCGATTTAAATGCAGAAAATTTTGTTTTCTGCCAACATTACCAATGTACCGGCGTCAGTAGGATTCCCATCAGAAATAACCTGTCGTAACGAGTTTATACACTCAGTTAAATCAAGCAAACAAATTGAGGTTAATAGTCTACACTGGCAGTGTTGGCAGAAAGAATAAATTTCAACATTCTCAACTTTGAACAGCTCTAAATTTTTTTGGGACACCCTAGCTCTTTAGTGTCTTCGGCCAAGTTGTTATGCATCCAAAAACCTACCATTTGAAATTATGGAACCTATGGTTTGAGCCATTTTTAACTCTTTAGAATGGAAAACGCAAAAAATTTGGTTTTTCCATACAAATCTCCATATAAATTTGAAATGCAATGCGCCAAGCGGAGACAAAACCAATCGACTTCCGATAAATTTAGGATTGTTTGGTGCTCCAAATAGAACAAAAAACTGGCTTTCTGCTATTAACTTTTATTTTTTTCATATAACGATTCCTCACTCTAAGGGTTACTTGATGTGAATATTTTAGCAGCTGAAAGAGGGTCAAATCTGTAAGTTTCCATTTGATTTAATTTCCAAGAAAATATAATTTTAATACTGCAGAACTTTCGGTTTGATTACCAGTTCAATGTTGATGCAGGTAGGCTTCATCAATTCTCTTGATTTTTGCTCACATTTTCTCCTGTACCTGTCAAACGCCTTAAAGATTTAGATTTTTTCTCACACGGAGTGAATAACTAACCACATTCAGTCGTATAGTATTTCGATCGCAGAGTTCCCACAATCATCGCGTGCGAGAAGTTAACAATCGTTTTTTCTCATTTCAAGAAAGAGTATTCAAGAAACTTAAAAGTTGAATAATTCTGAGTAGAATCACAAACAGTTTTTTTCATCAAATGTGGCCCTCTTTCAGGCCCTTAAATATGCCCAACAAGGAACTAATCATTCTGTATACAAAAGGGATTTTTTACGTAAAACTACGTCTCTCAAAAAGTTTCGGTACATAGGTGTGTAAAATAAAAATCTGAAAACGGAACACGAGAAAAACATCTTTAATTTCAAAAGTTTCATGTCGGTTAGTTTTAAACGGATTTCCTTCATTTTTGCGGCATTCCATTGGAAAATCATCTAGGGTAATCGCTCCTGTATTCATTGAAGTACCTAAATTCATCTCATCGCGACTTTTTGATCAATTTACCGCCAAATTTTACCGGGTTTTCAACGTAAAACTTTCAACCACTTGTCAAAATCGAGAAGCAAATCGATTTACTTTCAAAATTTGCAGAAATTTGACGGTAAATTGGACAAATGAGAGAAATGAGATGAATATAGGTGCACTAAGCTGTTGAGATGAATAATGAAGCGATTACCCTACGCATCCACCCAATTGCTAAAATAATTAATTTGATTATGCGAAATATCGTACCATTTCAACGCTTAATGCTTGCTTTCTCTAACACAGTCGACAAATTAATATACCTAGTGAACCGGGATCCTCTTTTTGGCTTATATAAGAGACTGCTTTTGCTCAAATCAATCATTTTACTAGTGGATGGTTAGAAAGACGGTCCCAACTTAGCAGTAGCAGGTAGCTGTAGCGGGTGTCGAGTCTGCTTTCGGGTCAAACAAATTATTATACTAGCAAATGGTGGGACACAGACAGCCACTTTCTCCGGCATTCTTGATCTTGGTAATCATAAACTGTCAGTCGTGTCTAGTTTTCAGGATTAAAACAATTCTAACTGTATTATTAGAGTGCCTTATTCGTTATAGCACATAGCTGGGATCAGCATTATATCTCATTTTTAATTGAATAGCAAATTATTCTTTGGAGGACAAAACAAATAAATGATTGAAGATATAGTATTCGTTTTGCGCTAGAATAAAAAGCGAAATGGTATACAGATTACACGCACTCTGACTGTAGTTATATGTTCAAATTGAAATTAGCAGCACTTCAACTTCTCATTTGTACAAAATTTCAAAAACATTCAATACACTTCATTCAAAATGATGGAATAATATATTTGCTATCTGAGACTAAAAAATCGTTTGCGGTAAAAAATGGAAAAAAATTCCGATGGTTGTAAAAAAATAACTAAGACAGTTAATTGAGTTTGATAAATTTCCCAAGAAATGTAATTATGTTGACTTACTTGCAAAAAAAAAAAATTACGTTTTTGCGAGCGGCCTGTCGGCAGTTAACCGGCACATTCCTAATGGCGGACAAAAACATGCGTGCACGTTTTCGAGTTCTTTCTTCGTTTTGTTTATCAATTCCTCCTCAGTTTTCGCAACTAAATTGTTGAAGTAGATCTTACGCTTCAGATTTACCCAGAAATCCTCGATTGGATGCAACTTGGGGACGTTGGGCTGGTTCGCCAGCTTGGGTACCACATCAATTTTCAGCCGCTTCATCTCCTCTATCGATCGCTTTTAAAAGTAGCCGACGCCATATCCGGCCAAAACACCGCATCTGTGGCCTTATGGTACTTCTTGATGAACGACGCAACTTCCAGCAGGCACTTCGTACTATTAATTTTCTCGTTCACGGCCAGTCCGAGGCGAAAGAAGACCGGCCTTGACATCCCCTTCTCGCTGATTGTCAGCCACAGCAGCATCTTCTTGGGAAACTTGGTGTGTGAAATGAACTTCACCTCGGTACTCACTTCCTTCGTGGGAGAAGTAAAATACGTAGTGCCCTGCCAGTCGTTGCCATCCAGGTTGAGACAACTTTAGCCGTCCATCACCACCGCCACATCGCGATTTGCCGGAAATATCGACTTGACCATCTTATTCAGGTGCTTTTTCACTGTCGCTCATGGTCGTCGGTCGTCCGGAACCGGGATTTCTTGTGATGGTCTGATTGTTGCCTAATAGTGCCACGATGTTGAAGATGCCGGAACATGCGTAGCCACGGTTCACAAACTGCCGCACGATGTCCGTTTCCGACGTGACGGGGCACTGTTGATTGAACGCGCACACTTCTGAACGGAGTAGCTTCACTGTTTTCGCCATCACGGTTAGAGTTCGACTGTCAATTTTTTCTACTGACACATTAGTTGCTATGATTGATGCTGCATGTGTATTTTTGTCAGTACGTGTTAACGCTGTGTCTACACCCGTGAAAAATCGGTTTGTTGTTCCAAGTCGCAACAAGATACGCGTTAGGGTGGAACTACCCTGGACAGTCCACTTTCCTCAGTGAACCACCTTGTCTTTTGATAAAAATTGAAAGTTACAAATGTTTCTCGTGTTCTGATACAGATTAGCTGGATAAGATGCTCCCCGATAGAATTTTTTGGTAATCCGTCGAGTTTTCGCATGAATTAAGTTAATCTTACTGGTGGTTAACTAAAGGGCGTGGAACATTCAAAGTAGTTTTACCATCTATTGTTGCGCGTATAAGAGCTTAACAACCAATCCTTTTCCGCTGGTTACCAGCATGAATATTATATTGCGTCCTGCGTTGATCGAAACTGGGAGTAGACAATACCTAACAAAAGCAGGAGCTCTTTAAAAAACAGGCATGGCCTTTTTATAACATCAACATAGGCTAACTAAAAGAGCCTGCTTCTGCTGGAACAAATAATTTTACCTTCGGATGGAGTGACCGTCGCACATAATTCAGCATT
Organism: Wyeomyia smithii; assembly: GCF_029784165.1. Lineage (NCBI taxonomy): Eukaryota > Metazoa > Arthropoda > Insecta > Diptera > Culicidae > Wyeomyia > Wyeomyia smithii. The sequence continues at coordinate 78,237,339 of NC_073696.1, forward strand.
CAGCATGTGCACATGCATCGTAAGAAAATTCTTCCAGTTCGAAGCAGGTTTGTCTGAGTACCATAGTTTGTTAAAAAATAACAGACGTGTTGTGTAAAAGCCGCGACCGCAAGTTGATGTAGAAGTATATAAGGCTGACTGTTACATTACCTGCATTATTGCATTCGATAATGATCATTTTTATTCAACTCTAATAGAATAACTCTGGAAATAATGTGGTGACACTTAGAAGATTCAAAACTGGAGTAAATTTGCGACCATTTTGTAGTTCAAGATGTTAACATCCTGTTCCTGCAAAATAGGCAAAAATGACTAACTACTGCTCAATATGGGTATTTTTGGAACCGGTATGATGTCCAGAGGTCAGAAACCAACTTCAGATGTGAATTTGAATTCTAAAGTGGCAACTTCCACTACCTAAAAAACAACCAGAAATGGCCAAATACCTCCCTATATGAGTATTTATGGATATGGAATGATATTCATAGGCCGTAAATGGTCTAGTTGCCATTTTGAGCCTTTTCAGGGCCACCTAATCATTTCCAAAGAGGTAGAGCTAGAATAGAATAATTTCTTCCTGGAGTTCTGATTTCCATAAATTAGTTTTTCTTTTTTGCAGTATGAACAAAATACCATTTAAATTTAAATGAAAAGAATTGAACCTAAGTTTGAGCCCTAGGATACGTTAAGAATAAATAAAATTGGGTTTCAGAGTTTATTTTGAAGGCGTGCGATTGAGTGCGATTGCGTTGGTACCAAATCCAAAATCGGGGCCCCACTCTCATTTTTGCAGCTTGTAGAACAAAATGCTTTACTGAAGCCAGTGTAATATTTTTGCGTGCTTGCCATCAAGTATGTAAATTATCACTCACGGTCATTTTTTTCGCAGGCCGATAGCTCGTTCAATAGACGCATTTTTGAACAACTGTGTATGACGAACTTGAAGTCCTAATTTACATCCTTGCTTGCCATTATCTAATACGTTTAGAATAAAAATTTTGAATCCATCATTTTAAGACAGTTTTTTCGAGATTATCAATAATAGTTTTCAATGATGTCAGAAAACCTTAGATAATTCTTTCCCTGCTGGTTCGTGAATGCTACATTATTCAATAAATGTTTGATCCTGGGTTATTTTACACAATCAGCAGGTAAAGGTTGTTCTATTGGCCAGGAAGATTCAATATTTGTAATGAGAACAAATCGAACACAGATCACATTAATAATAACAGGATGTACTTTTAAGATTAGTTTCAATTAACAATAGGACACCTAATTATCTGAGTGTATTTTAAACTAGAAATGCTTCGAAACGATGCTAATTTTAAAAAAAAGATACAAGTCTCGAATTTCACTCAAAGAGTTTTGTTGTATCTGTATGACTGTTTTTCTATTGATTGGATCTATTTTTAGACTGATTTTTTAGTTAAGTCCTTAAATCTTCAAAAATAGATCGCTGAGACGCCATCAAACAGTTGCTTGAATTGCCGTTTTTTACAATCATAAAATTTTTATCAGTTAACGCGAACTCACGCGTCCGATCCGGATTGCGATTACGTGCTGCGTTTTCACACTTTCCATTCCTTTGAAGTGCAGCCAGTGAGTAGTAAACCGATGTAAAAAAAGCAACATCAACAACAATAAAAATGGAAAGTGAATAAAACGTTCATTAAAATTCGACACAGAGACCCACATTTGGTTTGAGCACATTTAGAGCGCCAGAGCGTTACACAAAGGGAACAAAAAAGGCGTGTAAATATTTTTACGGCAAACCAAAGTCGACACGAACTTCACCGGTTTTTTAAACGTCAAGTCGTGACACCAAGGTCACGGTTCTCAGCAAACTCCACTGGCTGTCAGTTGTGCCCGAATTGTTATTTTTGTCAAGTTTATTCCAAGACTTTACAAGGGTTCTTCACCCATAGGTCTGCCCCTTGTGTATAGCACTTCTCCATTTCTCTATAGTATTATTTTATCGCTTCTAACATTGCGTTGCCGGTTGTTAGTTTCTCTTTACAAAAGCCTTGACCAACAAACCGCGAAACGTCTTTGGTGTGTCTGATTAAGGCTATTGCTGTATGGGAAAACATAAGGTGACACTTGTAACATTTAATTATTTTTTCATGTGGCTACCACAATGGTGCTTGTTATTTGTATTTGCAAACACCAGTTAAAATTGCTTACACTAAAACTGTAACCATATAATTTAACCTTGAAAATAAAGTTTGTTGAATAGATAACAGTGCTTTTATTATCATAATCTTTACACTGGATAATTTGTGTTAGCGAGAAAGCAACCAGATTCATAGTGAAACTGAACGGGACATTGGTTGTTAATTTATTCTTAAACTGGTATCCCTACAGTTGTAGTCAGGAATATATTCATGGCTTAACAGTAAAACGCCTTTCATGCTTCATCGTCACTGCATACTAATTGCAGCTACAACAGACATTTTGCTGATAATCCTAACAAGCGAAGTGGTTTATAACCACAGCATTGCTTATACCCTTTTTATATGGGGATTGCGGTCCATTTGTCCACGAGCTGAAGCCAGTTCGCGACTGATTATGAAATTATCCATCACACGCGCTGATGCTGGACCTTGAGAAATGCGCCAACATTGGTGAGCATACAATTATGAGCAAAGGCATCAAACATGGCGAGCTTTAAGTGATAATTATCATAGATAACGTAGGCTGAAGCGTACAGCCGCCACTGCGGGAAATCCTTACTGCGCGCGGCTTGGAAAGGTTTCCAATTGAAGCATTTTCCGCAGCGCCCGGACGCCCCAAATTGGAAATGTAGGTGAGAGCCAATCGCACCGGGGACACGGCGTCGTGATGATGATAATGATAATGGTGATCGGTTTGCGCAGGCTTCGATCACCCGCATCGGCACAGATCTCGTTAGACCTGCTTAGCAGGACGGATGATTCCAGTGGCGGGCGCCGAACGAACGAACGAACGCACGCCAGAAGGAGGTTAGTATTTCCGGTCCGGTGCGTAATTTATCTTGACTTGCAGTCAGTACCTGGATGCGGCGCATTTACTAGCCATCATCTTGGCCACGTGTGCGTGTGTGTATTTCATAAATATCTCATCAACCGGACGGGCACAATTGTGAGCAGAAATTAGTCCTTCTATTTCTTGCCGAGAAACTTTCTCCTCGCCAGTGATAGGAGCCTAGATTCTTGTGTTTATCATCATCTATTTATGGGTTGAAGCTTTAGCGTATTTTATTAGATGTCCAATGATTTCATTTAACCTACGTTGAAATTTGATTCATAAAAATAGTTCAAAGAAGTTGACAGCAGATACTCAAGCTAAAAAGTGCAGAATTGCCCTGAATTTTCTTCAGTCATAACGAAGCTGCGATCAGCGCTTGATAATAATTCCAATGTTGAACAAACGCCTATAAGGTTGCGGTTAATTGAATTTTGTAATTAGAGAAAATTCAATTTCCTCATTTATAGAGCCGCAGTTCAAGGTCTAAAATATGTATTACAGTAGGAAAAGTACTAGAAGAACTTTCTCCGATACAACAGATTTACCAAACCAAAAATCGGAATGTATCATTGGGCCAAAGGACCTGCGCAACTTATTGACACAATATTTGTTCGTCTTAACCTTTTTATCGGATTAGTTCTTAATGCTTCTTTACTTATTCCACTCAAAACTGGTATACAATTGATCTGGCTGATTAATGTGAAGTAAAAGGGTTCTTGACATAGTCAATTTTTTTGTTTAACAATTTTTTGTGTATGAACCTATCACTACGACCAGAACAGTTTTCTATTGTGGTATTGGCAGGGTGTTTGCTGTATTCCACACTTTTATTATTAGAAATACCGTTTATGAGAGTATGTGACATGCTTATAATTTATTTAAATTTGTGCGTATGCTTTTACTCTCGCTTTTTCGTTTGTTGTTCTACTGAACCGAGTCTCGTTCCTTTTTCTAAGTATCGTCAATCAAAATTCTTTGGAGACGTTTAAACTGTTTGTCACACTGGTCAGTTTCATTATAAAAGGAACTTATATTGTCAGGATGGAGTCATCATTCAACGTTAAGAAATGGTAAAACGGGGAGCCCGAAAACAAACCCATTTGTACGTCGTTTGACATCGAACGGCCTGGTTCTACTAAGATTCGAACTCTTGAACAGGCCACTATTTAAGGGGGAGGGACGAAGAGGGCAAATGCCCTGGGCCCCCGACTCGAGGGGCCCACTAGTCCGAGACCAGACGGAAAGACAACGTGGAAAGGTGGAGACTTTTTTCTGCTCGTCAACTTCCAGCGGAGCGTGAAGTCATTTCACGACTTCTAATTATATTACCGCTAAATGGTTTTAGTTGAAAGGGTCCCACGTAAAAATCTATCCAATTCACTGGTAACTTTTGGTCAAATGTAGTTGAGGCTTTTACTCTAGTCAATCTTGAACATTTTTAGTCAACCAGTTTAGCTACAAGCTTACTTTAGCGCAACTCACCGAGGCGAGCGAAGCGAAAAGATCGTTCTTTCTCTTTATCTCTTTACGTCACATTCACTCATGATAAACCTAGGGTAAAACTAGCTTGGATGGACCGCTTCCTTCAGTGGACCACCCTGACATAAATTGTTTATTCTCATGATGGAAATTGGAAATGACAAATTTTTCTCGTGATTCTGATGCAAATTAGCTGAATAAGATGTTTTTTGATAAAATTTTTCGGGAAATCACTTCAGTTTTCGTGAAAACAGAGATAATCTGACCGGTGGTCCACTAAAGGACTTGGTCCATCCAAAGTAGATTTTCCTTACCAACATGCTTGGTTTCACTCTTTTGCTCTTTGAATGCTCATTAGGCTATATTTTGTTAAGGAGGCAGAATTCGAACAAGTCATATATGAAGCACTGGTAGAGATACTCTATCTCTACAATTAGTCCAAACATTGTATTGTTGAAATTGCTATAGGTACAGCGTAAAAGTCAGGCCAAACTTATAAAACCGGAAGAGCTGCTCTTTCGGTACCTACAAAAAAAAAACCCTTGCTAGGGAACTATAGAGCAAAATCATTTCAAATCGCCTGGAAATACGCGAAAATTCAATCGACCATTTTTGATTTGAATGAAACTTTGCACACGTATTTGGCTTAGCAAACTAAGCATTTTTCACAGATGGAGAGATTTTTTACACCCATGAGTTACATTCTAAAAGGGCGTATGCCTTTAGACATAGGTTTTATTCGAAGCATTGTAGCCCAGAAACCGTTGGTTGTATAGAAAAACTGTCTGAGAATGAGTTGTAGGGAATTAAAAATGCACCATAAAAAAATATACACTGTACAAAAAAAAATTTTTTGACCAAAAAAAAAAATAAAAATAAACATTAAATTTCAATTAAAAAAATAAGAGTTGAATTTTTTTTTATTTTTTTTTAAAGAAACTTGACGTTAATACGCAACTTTAAAAAAAAGGGGAGGATGGAGAAATGAAAAATATTTTTTTATGGCAGATTGTTTTTTTTATGAACATTCTAATTCAAACATTTTTCAAAATATTTGTATTCTGATGATTTTAAAAGATGCAGAGAGTCATTTTGAATCAAAAAGCTTTTGGTAGTAAACATTCTAAAGGCATTGGTTTTCGAGTTATTTCTAATTTAAGCTCGAAAAATTATAATTATTTAGGAAAATACACGTTTTTCTTAATTTGTCCATGGTTCTCCAGCGAAAACCATACGTTTATTGAAATGCTTGATCAAAAATATATAATTCATTCTTTGACAACAAAACGATTGGGCGAACGGGGTTATATTTTGTTTTGAACTTGCAAAGTTTTTTTCTATTTTTATATTGTGAGGCAGCTCCATCAGACATTAATATCGCTTTTTTCAACTCTATTGTTGTTTTCAAAAAACTCATTAATTTGGCAATGAACACCTGAACCGCAACAGTATCATGATGGAGTACTTCCGATATTATGATGAAGCTGATATTCTTAAGTATTCCAGAACAACGAAGTGATGAATGGTGGCTTGACTATCATTCCAATAACTACGCGAATCACAATTTGAAAAAGACCTATTAAAATGAGCTTGACTGTTCAATATTTTTAATTTTGCAATAACGTTTTCGTTTAATTTGCGTAAGCTTGATGAGCACCGATGATCAGGAAAGGGTTTACAGCATTTGGGCTTGGTGTATTCCTTTTGCACTTTATTCATCTTCACAAAATGCAAACTTTTACTAACACATCTGGAGTAGTGCAATTATTTTTATATACCAAAACAGATATTATAGGTAACCCAGTAGTTATTGGTTGCGTACTTTATAAACAGTTATTATTAGTAAACAAGTAGGTAGTGTTGCACGACAAACATATTTTTTTATAAAACATTCGGCAAGGGGGAACGTGTAGGTAGGTTAAGGATTAGCGCTTGAGTTATTTATCCAATCGTTTTGTTGTCAAAGAATGAATTGTATATTTTTGATCAAGCATTCCAATGAACATATGGTTTTTGCTGGAGAACCATGGACAAATTGAAAAAAAACGTGAATTTTTCCGAAATATTAATAAATTTTCGAGCTTAAATTAAAAAAAAATCGAAAACCGATGCCTTTAGAATGTTTACTACCAAGAGCTTTTTGACTCAAAATGACTCTCTGCAACTTTTAAAATCATCAGAATACAAATATTTTGAAAAATGTTTAAATTAGAATTTTTATAAAAAAATTAATCTACCATAAAAAAATATTTTTCATGGGTGTAAAATATCTCTCCATCTGTGAAAAATACTCAGTTTGCTAAGCCAAATTCGTCCATGGGTCATTTGGCGCGATCTTGCTCTATAGCAATTTTAACATTACAATGTTCATACAAATTGTAAAAATAGAGTGTCTCTACAAGTGCTTCATATTTGAATTGCTCGAATTCTGCCTCCTTGACAAAATAATGCCTAATGAGCATTCAAAGAGCAAAAGAGCGAAACCAAGCATGCTCACCAAGAGCAAATTTCGTAAAGCAAAAATTACAAACAATTAGGGTAAATTACCTTATACTGCACCTTTTTCTTAAACTGGCCCACTCACCAGCAGGGCTGATATTTGTTAACACTCTTGAGTGAAAGTGAAAAAAGCAACCATAAACACTATTTTTCAACAACCCTTTCAGAGTTCTCCCTTCCCGCTTTTTGCATGGAAGTGAACTGTCAAAACACTTCGTTAAATTTCATGCGATGGAAACAAGACAGCAAAATCAGTTTATTTCTTTTTAATATGCCGATGAAATATTTCAGTTTAAAGCAATGTTCAAATACTTCTTTCGTTATTCGTTAACAAAGGTTGTCAAGTCATCGGTCAGTGTCAGTGAAAAAGTTTTTCGGTGAGGGTAATTTTGGCTGAGTGGAACGAAATAGTGATCGACGTCAACAATAAACAAAAATATTATGTCAAAAGAAACTGACGTTCCATATTAAAAACGCGTGCCACTAGAAACAACCACCAGCTCTCGCGGTTTTGGCGAAATCTCAATGTGCCATTTTCGAAAATGAGGGGAATAAAATGGCACAGCCGCAACCAGAACCCTTACCGGCTTACAATCACACAGTTTCCATCATGCTAATCAAAAACAAACCAGCACAAAAGAATAAAAAACACAGCAAACGAACTTTTGTGTTAAATGCCGCATCATTTAGTGTTGTCAGCCAATCACGTTTGGAGCAAAAAACTTAGAGCAAATCAGGGTTACATTTTGACCACTGTTCTTTTGGAACCACTCTTGCTGGGATCAATTTTGACGTTTCATCTTGATAACGCTTGCTGTTTGTTTTTCTTTTTCGCTTTGACGAAGAACAGTGAAGATTATTTGGTTGGATTCGTCGTCAAATTTTATCACGAAACCGTGATCATTGGAAGTGAAAATTGAAAATGATTGACTGTAAATTTAAAGAATTTTGCTGAGGAAAATGACTTTCATCAGTACTGCTCACCAGATTAACTCAATGCGAAAACTCGAGAATTCTTCAAAACTTCCATCAGGAACCATCTTACAGCCAATCTGCATCAGAATCACGAAAAACATTTATAAATTTTGATTTGTGTTAAAAGAAATTGAAAGGGGTCCACTATAGGTTAATTTACCCTATGTTAAGAGAAATTGACTTTATCTGACGGGTGGTCGACCACAGGTTAATTTACTCTAATATACCAACTTTTCAGCCAGATGACTGATTATTTAGAGATTATTTATCCTGTAGTGGGCCTTTTTGATAGTGGACCTCAACTTAATTTATGCGAAAACTCGAGAGATTTCCACAAAATTTTCATCGAGAAACACCTTATCCCGCCAATTTGCATCAGAATCACTAGAATCGTTTTATTATTCCGATTTGTGTTAAGAAAAATTGAGTTAATCACACGAGTGATCCACTATAGCAGAGGTCCCTAACCTTTCTGGATCTGAGGCCCCTTTTGGTAAACACAAAGAGCTCCGCAGCCATCTTTTCTAAAGCACGGAGAGCTGTTTTTTTTTTCCTGTATGGACTTCCTCACTGCGACCAGAATCGTAGATCTATTGTGCGATATGCCCGGGTGTCTGCTGTATCCCGCACTTCTGTTAATAGCAATACCGCTATTGAGCAGTGGCATGCTTATTATTATTGTTCATCAGTGCTTGTGTGTAATGTGATACGTGTAAGGAAGACGCTAACTGTTCTACTATACCGATACTCGTTCCTATTGCCAAATTTCACCAATTATAATTCCCTGGAGAAGTTTCGTCGTGCGTCCTTCTGGCCAGTTTTATTGATAAGAGGGACTTATTTTTTGTTAAGAGGACGTTACGCAAAGGTATTGTAGATTTCAGCGTTAAAGGAAGGGTAACTGGTGGGGAGCCTGAGAATAAACCCATGCTTAAGTCCTTTTTAACATCGGATGGCCTGGTTCTACTAAGATTCGAACCCACGACCATCCGCTTGACAAAACGGACTCCCCTAGTAACAATATTGGTTTTATCAAAGTTTTATAGCACCTAATACAGCCAAAACAGCGCTTTAACACTTTGATAAAACCCGTTTTGTTACTTGGGTCTGTAACCTTGCGGCTACGCAGCTTCCTAGAGCTTCGCTGCCCTCCAAAATAATTTCAGATACAACTTTTGCAATACGAGGCTGCGTTTTTAAGATGCATATCATCCTGTAAGTCTAATTTGTTTCCCGATTTGGTCCTAAGACGCAGAGGAGTGGAAAATCCGCTTCGTTTTTTTTTGTAAGATTTGGACCACTGCGACCATTGTTTTGATCTTTTGTGGTATGCCTTTCCTTTAGTCTAGGTACTTGTGGCAGACATGTCACTATTGATAGAAGTGGTCGTCCTTGTCATATCGCACCCTTTCTCTCAATTTGGCATCAATTTGAATTTCGTGTGAAATGTATTACCTCATTACGATTTGCAAACCAGACCTCGAAAGGCTCTATAGTTCCTTTTCCAAAGGCTCTTATTCTGTGCTGTAATAATGCACTGCATTGGCAGAGCAAATGTTCTGCGGTTTCACATTCGAACATACAGAGGTGACAAATAATAAAATAAATATAAGAAATAAAAATGAACATTCTTCGGTGAACTTGTATGAACATTGAACATTGAATTTTAGAAAATCACAATAAAAAGTTATATTTAAAAATGATTTTAAGGGGCACTTTAGAGTTCATTTAAATAGGCAGTATGGTGTTGTCGATAAAGGTGTTTATTATAAAATGTGCTACAACTTCACTCAGCAAACTGGATTTTTATATGAAAAAAATAAAACCCGTTTCTCACTTTTAGGTAGATTAATCAAAAAATTTTAACTTATATAAAATGAAGAATAATTAAGAAAACAACTTTGCTCAAGACACTTCGGCCCGAATTTTATTTTTTTAGTATAAAGTAATCAGCGTAAATTTGTGCATTATTTAAGAAAAATCGTCAACAACTAAATAAATATCTGAGATAAAAATAAACTTTCTTCAGTGAACTTGTGTTTTTTATTATAGCAAACAATATACTAGAACATCAAAAATTGTAGAAAATCACTATAAAAGTTAAATTGGAAATAATAGACTCTTCAAGTTATCTATAGGAAACTCCACAAAAGTTCATTTCAGTAGATAGGTAGAAGTACAATGTCTACAGAAAAGTTGTTTCTATTAAAATGTGCTACAACTTTTCCGAACAAAGTGGATTTTTATAGTCCAAAATGAGGAAGGTGATATGTGTTTCTCACTGTTGAGTGGGTTAACCAAAAATATGCATCTTCTTCAACATAAAGAATAATACGAAGACACTGCGGCTCTAAAATCAATTTGTTTGGGTCAAAATAATTTCGATCTCGTTTTTGCAGCTTTGGAAACAGTGTGCAACGTCTGCCTGCCGTTAAACGCACCTATCAGTCCCATCTTCAAAATCATCAGACAAAGAAAACAGCGATAGAAGAACTGAAATGTTGATTTAAATGAAATACGAACCGCTTGAAATATTAATACTTTTATTTTTTTAAAAAGTGAATTTATAACGATGAATTTTGATACTTTTTTTTTGAAAGTTAATTCATAACGATTACAATGGAATAAATCATAGTGGGACTATATGCGATTGTTTTGCATTACAGCGTGTTAAATAATCGCATATCAGTTCATTCTTTTTGACCACTGAGACTAAATCAGTTTGTTGTTGTTCACTGTTGCCAAACTTGTTTGTTTTTCTGGCGGTGTATTACGTTGAAAGTGTGTGAAAATTTTGTTCAATCTCGTGCAAAATATCCTCGTTAGATCTAATCTTACTTATTACGCATATGCCGATAGCTCCGTTGAAGATTGTCTCGGTTTCGAGTCATCGTAGGTTCGAGTCTCGGCTCGGGAGAGCTTGTTAGTGTCAGTAGGATCGTAGCGCTAGACCCGCAACAGTCCTGTACATTAAACAGTTGGCTACGAAGTCTGCGTATAATATACAGAAGGTCAAGTTTTGAATCGGAATATAGCACCAAGGCTTTGCTCCGCCGCCGCACGAAGTTAACCATCTACAAAACACTGATCAGACCGGTAGTTTTGTAAGGCCACGAAACCTGGACCATGCTCGTGAGGACCAACTTGACGATGGTGGAGGCGGATGAATCACGAGTTGCATCAGCTGGTGGGAGAACCACTCATCGTTCATATGGCGAAAACCGGGAGACTACGGTGGGCTGGGCATGTCGTTAGGATGTCGGACGACAACCCGGTGAAAATGGTTCTGATAACAACCCGACTGGAACGAGGCGTTGGGGCGCGCAGCGAGCAAGGTGGCTCGATCAAGTTGAAGACGACTTGCGGGGCCTCCGCAGACGACATGACTGGCGAGCTGTAGCCATGGACCGAATTGAATGGAGACGACTTCTTCGAACAGCTAGGGACACTTTGGCCTGGAGCTGACTAGTAAGGTAAGGTAAGCTTTGCTTTTTAACAAGAAAGAATTAAATGTTGTGAAAAAAGCATTCAAAAGCGATTATATTTTTAGATAGAACAAACTGACCTGAGATTTTTTGAAAATTTTGCAGAACAAATAATATTATTTTCACATTTTTTTTGAAAAGCATTGACGATTCTAACCGCTGGTGGTCATAACTCCAAATCCACGTGGAAAAAGCACGAAGGCGATTCGATGTTCAAATGGTTTGAACCCAGAATGCGAGCAAAACAATGTGAGATGGAGCCAAAAATATAAGTATGAATTCGAACCCATTTCTAGTGAAAATAACGTGATACATATAATGAAGTTAGCTTCATTACTATCTAGTTTTAAAAAGCTGCGAGGACTTGTCGTTCACCAACAAATTAGCCATATTAGTACTGCACAAAGCATCGCGTACCTTATAATTTATTTGTCAATTACCAGTTTGTTTTTCAAACAAAGTTTAGAGCTTTTGTTTACGGAAAGGTATGAACATATCATATGTTTGTATTTGTACATTTCGTTTATATGCTTCCGGAATGAACTAAGAAAGTGACTTTTTCATCACAAACTGTCTATGGTTATCTAACACTTAAAACCAACTGGAAATCCCCTACATCTTGGTAATGTTTATTATTTAGCTCAAGGAAAGAAACTCGTGGACAATAATAAAAGTAATAAGTCGAGTTTTAGAAAGATTTAAAAAAAACAACACTTTCAAAAAAATTTTTTGAAAAACTGATAGAATGATCTTGACAAACCAATGCAAATCAACCGCTATTATTCCGCACAATTTTATCAATTGCCATATCAACGAAGAAATTTCGAGCTAAATTGGCTCCATTTCGGCGGAGAAAACCCCCCGATGACGATGCCACATGTTGACCACTTACCTCTTTCGCTGGTTAAGCTCATCCCATCCGCGGAATCCAAAAATGCTCCGGCAATGACGAGAAACGACACTATCAGTGCCACTGCTCTCGGCTGCCGAAGCTGCTTCAAGTTGAACCCCATGCTGCCGCAAATAAATATCCTTCACCGTGCACACGAATATTTGCGTTTTATTTTCACTCTCGATCACAACTTTAAACAAAAGGCCCACGTCCCTTTTGTTTTGCTGACCGGCTGGGTCCTGGTCGTTGTTGAGACCTTTCGCCGTGGCGATATATCACTCCTTCCGGTTTACGTGGTTAGATAGTCGGAATGTTCTCCGGTTTTTATTTGTTTTTAATCAATTCCATTGAGAATCGTGACCACGCACAGGACGAGCACTGAGATGAAACAAAAGATAAACATTACACACTTTCTCCACAAACGTTACGAGACCGGATTCCAAGCGAAGAAAAAACCTTGAACTTTTTAAAGCATTTGCTTTGCTTTTCTCGGTAGGGTCCTTCTCCCAACAACGATAAAAACTCGCGCTTATCGACCCGGTACTGTTTCGTCAAAACTTTACTAGACAACACTGGCTAATAATCTACCGAAGTGCGACGATTATCACTCACTGTTATGACCTATCCAATGGCTGCGATAGCCCGATGCCAGACACTATGACGTTAGGAAAGTTGAGAAATTTTAATAATTAGCATTTGCAAACAATCCGTTGCTATTCGCTTCTGCTGCGTTTCGTTTTTGTAACGCGGCCAAAAACCGCAAGCGTACGAGCGCACCGAGGCACACACCGCAAGCGATACGTCTGAAGCGCAGCTCGAATCCCTGCGCCAGCTCGAGCGAGAGCAAAATAGAAAGTACCAACCAGTCCGCGAAACGGCCGAAAACAGTTTGAACTGGCAGCTGGCAGCCTTGGCAATGGTAAGCTACAACTACACTATATCAACCAACCACCCGATTCCTCTATGACTTGTGGATTGTGGCTCATTTCTCCATCAACAACACACGGCTCACGCCACCGCGACCACACCACTTGGCTCGAGACTCGGCTTGTCGATCGTCGTGGTGGCAGCGATCCGACTTTCTTTTTCCGTACCCGCTCCCGTACACACTACAACCACTTTCTTTCGCGCGAATTAGACTTTAACAGTTTCGCTCGTTTGGAGCGGAGAAAAGCTACTCGTTGCTGTTGAGCTTACCCAAAGAGAGTTATATGCGACCTTTCTCAATGGCCAACGAAGACCAACTGAAGATCTTACAACGGTTATGAAAGATCCGCCACCGCGCACAGCATCCACACAGCTAAGAGCCTCTCGCTCTCTACGTTCTTCAATGGTTGGATTCTCTCCTGTAGATTTTTTGTTCCGTCTAATGGTCGATTTTTTTATAACACTGAGAAAGTTTCTCTAGGCCCTCGTGCCAGGATCGCTCACTTGAAAGAGCCAAGCCGAAGAAGCGACTTGCAGTGATAGCGCACTGCATGGAAGCGTGTAAAATAGCCAATGATCTTCCAGCACCACCGCCGTCTCGCTTCCCTCGTCGTCATTGATCCTGTGCACTTGTGCACCACTGAGAATGAAGGAGACGGAAAAAATGACTGTTGAAGTTGAGTGCGTGTCTGCATACGATCGGTCGCCTCATGCATATCACTCTGGTTGGTATCAATGCTTAAGGCGCAAATTGACAGGCAGAGCGGTCGGTCCGGACCGCTACTGGCGACTGAGCTGGAGTATGCAGATGCAGTGACAAACCTGCGACGATTTTGTGTGCTTTAGTGAATAACTGTATGTCCAGCGTAAATTGACTCGTTTCATAATTGTTGCTGGAGACAGTTATGTAGATTCGCTTTTTAGCACACTGTTAGAATGTATTACATATCGCCACGGCTGAGACATTTAATGAAGAGTGTGACAGTATTTAAACTGCTCGTGGATGCAATGTTTTTCTTCAACAGCTAGTCTTGGGTTTATTAGTAAATAAAACACAGTTGTTGAATTGTGAAACGTACACATTAATGGTTTATAAATGAAAAACCGCATAAAATGATTTCTAGTGTCAAAACCAATATTGTTTTACATAGACATTTATTGAATAAGTCGTTAGTCAGTATGACACAATTTCATGACAACTAAATTCTAATTTTGATTCGTATGGCATATTGTCAATAAATTTAGTACTTTATCCTATTTCATATACCTACCCAGAAGCTTTTTCATACTTTTTAGATTACACTGGTCAACAAAAGCGTTGCTCTGTAGACAGATAACAGCTTTTTAACCATTTCTATGAAATTATGTGCCTCCATAGTTGGTGAAGAAATGTGTCAACTTTCGTTGAAGTGTCGCATAGTAATTAATTGTCGGGTTCTCGTCACTTCAACGTTATGTTTACAAGAAAACTGTTTTGGGTTTCTGGAAAATGTTGATGGTTAGGGGCACCAAAATTCAGAGAAAAGGTTAAAAAGCTATAATCTTTTATATTTTTACAGTTTGAGCTTTAGAGCCACATTTGTGTTAACCAGTATTATGGAAGCATCGAACTTTATCCGTCTGTATTATACTGACTGACCTATGCGATCCCACCGGCATTTCTTATATAATGACCACGCGCTATTATGATTGCGCCCAGCATATCTTTCAGGTATGATAGTTTGATAATTTAATGACTAAGCGATTCAATTGTGTCCCCAAGTGGTTTTGTTCTCAAGTACTTCTTTCGCATTATTTTCACTTTGCGCCAGTACGTCTCTGGCGGGTAGTTCATCATCTAGTGAAAAAGTAACAATGCTTGACGATTTTCGTTTTTGATACAATTGCCAATTATGCGGGTTCCGCTTGTGGCGTTGTTTTTACGAAATCGTGCAATTTATTAATGCGCGGATAGGTAAATAGAAAATTTTACAAATTTCTCCCAAACGAAGATCCATTTTCGGTTTTAGATTTATAGTCTGGGAAAACGCATTCCATTGGACCGAAGGAAAATGTTGTACTATCGGATGCGACAAATCGTTTATTTAGAGTGTCGTTGAAATTTCTAAAAGCAAGTGAAACTGAAATGAAAATTTGCACACTTATTTGGCTTAGCAAATTAAGTTTTTCTGCAGGCACAAAACTTTTTCAGATTTACTAATAATTTTCTAAAGGCACGTATGCACTTTTTTCAATGCATTGTAGCTCAAAAACATTTGTATGTTTCGGGAAAGCTTCTAGAATCAAGTTATAGAGAATCCGATGCGATTGGAACTTTATATGTTGGTTAATTGGAGCGTTTGCCACAAAAGATCAAAATAATGGTCGCAGTGGTCCAAATCTTACAAAAAAATTGGGGCGCTGAAGTTTTTCAAACAGTGCGTGCAGCTCATGGTTCATGCAGCTTTGTCATCCTCCATCGTTCGTCTGTACTCCACCGTGGACGCAGCAATCCAAGAGCTTTCAGGTCCTTCGCGATAGGTTATTATCTTGATTCCCTAGAGGACCACCGGTTTGATCGAGGTTCTGTACAGCGTGTTATTCGTGCGTGATCGCATCCGATTCGATCGAAGTGTTTTCCGAAGTAAAAAGTAGGCACGATTTCCATCCTGGAATCGTCTCTGGTTCTCTTGCTGGTGTTACTATCGGCGGTCAGCAGTGGTGATCCCAAATACACGAATTCGTCGACCTTGTCAAGCTCATCACCGTCTACAGAGACTTGAGTAAGGAGGCTGATGCTGTTCTTATTGGAGTCCCTCGCTGGTATGTAATTAGTTTTCGACGTATTTATCAGTAGTTCAATTTATCTGGCTTCGGCTTTCAGTCGGGCGCAGGTTTCCTTCGCCGTCACAAGGTTACGTGCTATGATGTCGAAATTACCCGCGAAACCCAGAAGTTAAACCGATCTTGGGAAAATCGTGCCCTTCCTGGAAATCCATGGCCGCCCTCCGAGTTACACCATCAAGGGAGATATTGAACAGCAGACAAGAAAGTCCATCACCTTGTTATAATCTTTTGTGTGCTTCAAAGGGACTCGCGAGTTTCCCCGAAATACACACGTAGCACATCATTGCGCCATGGTGACCTTGATCAATCGCATCAGTTTATTCGAAAAACCGTTGTTGTGCATGATCTGCCATAGCTATTCTTATTTGACTGAATTAAATATGCTAGGTGAGCACGTTATATTCGTGACATTTCTGTAAGGTCTATCGGTTTGAGAATATCCGTTCGCAAAAAATCCGCTTGGTACTAGCGAGCTTACTCGGTAGTCCGCCGGTGGTTTTGTTGTTCTTCGGTTTCCAGATCTCACAATAGAAATCATGAACGTCGAGGCTGATGTTGGGACATAAGTTACTGGTGCTCCTAGGCCATTTCCTGTTCCGCTGCTGCTTGCTGTATCGCTATTCAAGTATCCATCGAATTTATGCTTCTACCAGTCGACCACCTTACTGGCTTTCGTGAGTCTCAAAGAACTTCCGCGTATCGCTGGAACGGGACAGCTGCTCGAGCTCCTCATGTTCACGATACTCTCGCTGGCGCTTCTTTCATTCAAGAGTCGTGGTCATGTTGTTTTGTGCCTGTTTGTACTTGCCCTTGGTCTCCCTCGTCGACTTCCCCAGGTATATCATGCAGGTCCGGTTCTTAATCATAGCTGCCTCGCATTCTCCGTCATGCTAGTCATTTCTGCCGATCTGTGCCTCCACTCCTAGGTTCGATATTGCGGTCTTCCTGATAGCTGTGCGAATCCTGCATCAGCCGTGCTTGAGAGGCGAGCTTGCTTCGAGCTGTTGCGCGTACATCTATGATGATCCTGATGTCTCGATACGAGCAACTGTCGTAAAGTTTTTCCAGCTGCGCGTGAATCGGGCCATCCTTCGTGAGTGTAACGCACGATGAAGATGGTTTAGTTCTAGAAACGACTCTCAACAGACAGGTTTTGCCACCGTTTTGGTAGTACTGTGTCATGTGGTCACAAATCCTTCGTTTCT
Source organism: Wyeomyia smithii (assembly GCF_029784165.1). Classification (NCBI taxonomy): domain Eukaryota; kingdom Metazoa; phylum Arthropoda; class Insecta; order Diptera; family Culicidae; genus Wyeomyia; species Wyeomyia smithii. The sequence goes on from NC_073696.1 coordinate 78,254,633, forward strand.
TCTCTCCTTCCCGGTAATGTTCCTGATTTGGTCGCCACTCGGTGCGTTTAGTGATCTACAGTTCCATGTACCAATTTTCAATCGTCGTATTTATAATGTCGTCTAGGACGTTGCCGATTGTTCCAGTTTGTATTTACTTCTAGATTGTTCGAAGTGTGCATTTTTTTCTGGCATGCAGCCTTGATAGGGCTGCATTTTAGCTGCTTTTGCAGTACAGACGCTATTTTGGCCGCTTTTTCTGGAGTGCAGACGCCCGGTGATGGGGGGCTATACATTTCCAGCAACGTTAGATCGCTTTGCCAGGTGCAATAAGGAAACTTTTTAGAGCCCATTACACAGGTTCTAGGCCTTACTGCTCTTAAACTGCATGTCCGGGGGTGTTTATTTATAATATTCACACCTAACCTCCGTACCTACAGGGTGTTCTATAAGTTCGAATACAACCTTTCATCGTTGTGTAGATGCGCACCATGTGCATTCCGTGTATTGGTATTGGTGTCAGTTTTAGCCTTATATATAGGGTAACTGACGCGCTAGGTGCTGACTTGCTGACCTTTGTTGTTTGTTTACCACGCACGATGAAAGAGTACCGTGATGTCGTAGTAAAGTTGTTTGCGGCACGCAGATCAAAAGTTCGTGATTTCTGATGATAAATTCTTTGTCTTGCAACAACCGCACAATGCCCAAAATGATCAGCAGTTGGTGTTGATGTTGGCCAGCATAGCCTCGTCCCACATAAACAACCCGGGGTTCCCGAGGGCGTCGTCAAGATGATCATGTTAATCAAGGAAAACGTGAAAATCAACGCCGCGTACTATAAGGTCGATACTCTAGAGGAGGTTGTGTGCCCGGCACTTCAAGACTCTTACGGAAATGATCATTACGTCCTTGAATAAGACGGTGCAGCGGTCCATACGGCGAATATCGGTGGTGTCAGGAGAATTTGACAGATTTTTTCGATAAGACTTTGTGGCCTCCCAGCTCTCCGGATCTTATCCCCTGGACTTTTATGTATAGTCGTACATGCTGGCTATGCAGAGCAAATATAAAGTAAGCACTGTGGACCAATTTGAAAACTTATTTCCAAGATCTGGGACAACAAGCCAATGGACCAGATGCGTGTCGCGTGCGATTTTTTTGGAAAACATCTCAAGCTCGCCATAAATCTCCCAGCAAATATGTCGTAAAGATTTCTCATATATATCATATATATTCAATATATTCAATAAAAATTGATTAAGGAAATAATATTTTGTATTTTATTAATTTTGTTTCAGAAGTCAATGTAGTAATGAAGATAGAAAATTAAATTAACTGAAAATATGATCGTAGAAACTACGAAAAATATAGTTCAGCAGGTGGAACTCGAACCCACAACTTCCAATCTCCGGTCAGATTTGTTTCCGTTACACCACCGCAGAACGTTGAAGACGTAGTTCTAGAACCAAGTTTTGTATCGCTTATCCAATTCTCACACTTCGTATATTTACTCAGTAGAGACTATTATTTATAGCTGGCTATTGTTTCAACACCCTCGGTGTAAGTTTCTATCTTCATTACTACACTTACTACTTAAACAAAAATTAAAAATAGCATGACTTTGCTTAGAGTCGAAAAAAGAAAAGTATTTCATTATTTCAACACGATTCTAAAGTGTATTTGAACTTATTGAACACCCTGTAGAGGCCGCCCGCTATCCGCAACCTGCAGCCTGTCCGATTTCTTGCAGCACATGATGAGCTCGTAAGGCGACATCCATAAGGCGTCGTACACAAATTACGTAACGCATGAAGGGGGGGGGGGGGGGGAGGGGGTTTGAATCAGCGTTTCGTAGGGGGGGGGGAGGGGGTAGTAGAGACAGTTACGTAACTGTGATGTTTGCTCGAAATTGAAAATTTTGGAGGGGGGTCAGGCTGATCAGCGTTACGTAATTTCAGGGGAGGGAGTCATGTCGAACGTTACTTATCGTTACATAGGGGGGGGGGAGGGGGTCTGAAATCTAGATTTTTAGCGTTACGTAATTTGTGTACGACGCCTAAGACATAATGAGCTTATAAGGCAACATCCAAAAATTGCGTAACGCAAAAAAGCTAGTTTTTTGACTCACACCCCTTAATGTAACAAAACGTAACGCCTCTACCTTACTTACCTTTACCAATCAACTCCAGGCGAGATGGTCCCTTGCTGTTCGGAGGAGTTGTCTCCATTGATCTCGGTTCGAGGCTGCAGCTCGTCAGCCATGTTGTCTGCGGAGGCCCCGCAGGTCATCTTCCATTAGATCGAGCCACTTTGCTCGCGCGCCTCGTCAGTCTGGTCGTTTTCGAGAACCATCGAACACATCCTTACAACATGCCCAGTCCACCGTAGTCGACCGATTTTCGCCGTTTGAACGATGAGTGGTACTACTAGCAGCTGATGCGGCTCGAGGTTCATCCGCCTCCGCCATCTTCCATTTGCACTTCACCACAGGTGGTACGCAGCACTTTCCGTTTGAAAACCTGAAGGGCGCGTTGGTCTTCCACGAGCATGGTCTAGGTTTCGTGGCCTTACAAAACTACCGGTCTGATCAGTGTTTTGTAGATAATCAACCTCGTGCGGCGGTGTTTTTAATTCGAGCGAAGCACCCTCCGGAATCCAAAGTAGGCACGATTTCCTGCCATGAGGTCTTTAATCTGATGTACGTTTCCAACATCTCTTCAAGGGTTCATCGGCGAAGCCAAAAAGCTGAATGAGCTGCCTGAATATCGTGCCACGCGTGTCGATACCTACCCTCCTATTACACCCTCCGAAGCGATATTGAATAACAAACACGATAAGTTATTAACTTGCAAAAAAAAAACTCGAGAGTGTCTTCGAAACTCGAACTACGCACTTCACCCGATTCATCGTCGAGTTGACCAACTGTGTCTGTTTATCCGGGAAACTGTATTTCCGTAGAACCTGCCGTACCGCGAATAATTGCTCCGTGATGGCGCGGCTACCCATAAGTCCCGGTTGGTATTGCCCCACGAACTTCTTCGCCAACGGTGATATTCGACGGTATAGAATTTGAGAGAGAACCTTGTAGGCGGCGCTCACGGTAGTTGTAGCAATCGAGGTAGTCGCTTTTTTGTGGGTGGTCCATCCATTCCTCCGTTACTAGTTCCTCCTCCAAATCTAGGCAATAACCCAGTGTAGCGCCTCAGCCAGTGATTCACCACCGTTTCAACAGCTCGCAGGGGAGTTGGTCTGCTCCAGTTGCTTTGCTGTTTTTCAGCCAACCGATCTCCGCTTGAACCTCCTGGAGATTAGGAGCTCGAATTCTGTCGTCATCTGCGCGTACACCGAGATCTACTTCCTGTTTCTCGTCGTCTTCTGTTACATTGCCGTTGATAGGCTCGCTGTAGTTCTGCTTCCAGATGGAAGCACCTTATACTTGTTCGTAAGAAGGTTGCCCTCCAGGTCGCTGCACATGTCGGCTTGTGGCACATAGCCTTTGCGAAAACTGTTCAACTTCTCGTAGAACTTTCGTGTGTCATTCACATGGTACAGCTCCTTCATCGCTACTACCTACCCCCATTCGAAAATACGTAACTCAATAGAAGGAAGAGCAGTTGATTGAAAGGTAGCCGAAAAGGAAAGGCCTTGGTGTTATATTCCGCTATCGGAACTCGACCTTGACCCTATTTTTGCGGTGTAGCTACACTCGGACTACACTTTTAACTGTTTTTTTTTACTTTCCAGAGTACACTTTTTCTCTATCGTAGGGGAACTACTCCATTATTCATCTCATTAAGCCGATATTCACGAAGAATGCACGAATTAAACACCGAATCATTGAACAAATAAACTTAATATGCTTACGTGCTCTTATGGAATCGTTCAGCATTGTATATTGAGGAAAATTAGCTAGATTTATCCTGAATTTGGAAAACAAACCATTTTTCACAACACTTCCATATCCATCTCAAGATTTGAATCACTGCTCAATTATTCACCTCACGACACCTCCATATTCATCACACTGTTAATTATGATTGAATCACATTATCATGAATGAACGTAGCCGCAGCCCGTCGTAGTAGGTTACCTAGATATCCGCTGTAGTTGTTTACGTGCAACATTGGTAACCTAGGTAACCACTGCAGTGCTGTCGATTTATGTCAATTATGTCGGAATATTTCAACATTTATGATTTTTTTGTATTAACAGAAACTGATTTGGCAACTTTTGATTTTCTTCAACGCAGTGAAAACAGATGAAAATACATACAGTTTAAATTTGGGAATTGTAAAAATTCATCTCATATATTTCTGCTAATTCAAGCTTGTTTTAGGAAATTTGAGATTAAGTATTCTTAGTGTACTGAGTAATTTTGTTTGGTGATCAAAATAAAAAGTGGTCAACCATTGATGAAAAAAACTTGGAGCTTTTAGGTAAGTTTTTGAGGATTCTACTTTATGAGAAATCTAAAGTGAACTGAGAAGAATCCATTCCATGGATTAGCAGGTTGGTTTAGTTAGAAAATATGCGTTTTTTCCTGTTTTCATGTTGTATGAGATAAATATATGGGCTGAGTTGAATAATGGAGCAGTTCCCCTATTACACTTTTTCTGTTACAGACTACACTCTGAAGAGGCAGGGTGTAGTTTGAAAGACACCAACACATTCCCATGAATGTGTCAAAATTGGTTTGTTTTGGTTTTCGTTCCACGTGGTGTGTCAGGTGATTTTTTTCCAGCACATTTGCGAGATAGAAATATAGAATTGAAACGAAAAAAAAGACTATGGCGATAAAGACCAAAATAAAACAAACTGACAGCTACCCATATTTCAAAGGCTCATACCAATGGAACTACCCTAAAAGTGTTTTTATTTTCAAGCTGCAAAGTGTAGTCCGCGAACGGTGTAGTACCGTCGCGAAAACGAATTCAGCAATAGTCCTTCCCGAAATGTGATTCGAACTTATGTCGACTGGCGCGTTAGACTAGCATCGTACCTCGAAACCATCTGGAGGTGAATGAGGTACGTTTAATAATTAAGTTCGTTTTAGAACGAAATTAAAAAAAGAGAACTTATCTCTTGAGGAAAGCATTAGAAATAAATTTTCGTTACAGAACGTTGATCTTATCTCCCCCCCCTTCATCCCCTATCTAAAGTTTCCGAATTAATTGTTTATCATTATCTTATGTTCAGCGTGAAAAATTGCATTTCTACTGCGCAGTTCTATTCTGGCAGATCTGTATCTACGAACTTACTGGAGCTTACTTCATTTTGTCTTCGTGGCATGGAGCGTGATTGCTGTTAATTTGGGTACATCACAATCCACTTGGTTTAGTAACAGTTCCGGTGTGCCTCAAGGCGGCATACTAGGTCCGCTGCTCTTTTCGCCGTTCATCAATGATATGGCTAGGGTTCTACCTCCTGGCACACGATCGATTTGCGCAGTTGATACCAAGACTTTTCACCTTATCGAAGCACAAGAGGACTGCAGCAGGTTTGAAGCGTTCATCGATTTGTTCAATGACTGTTGTAATCGCAACTCCAAATTGATATGCGTTCCAAAGAGTACCGTGATTAGCGTCCAGCGTAGAAAACTGCCCTTGCTGTAGAATTATTCCGTTGATAGATTTTCATTGAGTTTGAAGACCCAGGCACTTTCCGCACACTCTGCTGCTTTGTAGTACGGTCGATTCTGGAAACTGCATGTGTTGTCTAGGATCCGTGTTATGAGTATTGGAATCAGCGAGTTTAGCGCATTCAAAAGCACTTCATAAAAGGATTTGCCGCTCCTTGCCCTAGAGTAACCCTGATCTCTTGTCGCCCTTCGAAAGCCTTTGTTTATTGGTTGGTATCGCACCTCTTGGACAACGAAGCAAGGATATCGTGGCTAGAACAGCACACAATATTTTGACAAGCAGTAATAAATGCCCGACAATCCTGACCAAGGCTGTACTACAATAGTTCTAATTAATGGACGCAGTAGTCTAGTTCCATTACAAAAAAAGCTTCAGCTTCAGCAACACTTTCATTTCATTTCGCTTCTTTAGTTTACGTTGCAGTAGGCTTACACTTATTAATGTAGAACAACCGTCGCCTCTCACACAAAGAACAGATGGCCAATTGACTCTCGCGCTTCGAAGAGACGCACGGTGTCATTCGTTTGGCGATGTATTTTGGCCTTTTCCTGTCTACTTCTTTCTATTGGTGTAGAGAATTATTATTACAAGATCAATGATATAAGTAATTTCCAAAATCTCCGCACACAACGTGTGTAATTCTCATTTCTAGAAAAAAATGTCAAAATACGTTTAAGGAGAAAACAAGAAAAAAAGAAAAGACTTCAAGGCTAGCTGTTATAACAGACAGGACAATTGCATGGGAAACGCTACGATCCTACTGACACTCACAGTTTCTGAGCCAGAATTTCAACATACGATGACAGACTTGTTAGATCAGCTTCATACCATGAGACCAACTGGGAGGCTAATAGTTACTTGGTTACAGGATTTTATTCGATAAGTCTTTTTTACTATCTTCTCTACATTTCCATACATTTGAAGCTCTACTCCTTTCCTTGTGCTAAGTGAAATGCGTTATGGGAAATCTGGTCAAAATTTACTTTTTTTTTCTTCATCTATAATTTATTTGACACGGCACAAATACAATTAAATGTTTAACGGCGCCAATTATATCTGGTAGCTTACTTTCTAAAGTATCTTAATAACTAAAAGCATATTTTTTATCCTCGCTGCCGACTACGAGCTGAAACTAAATCTAACTTAAAGCTAGAATGTTTTGCATTAAAAGCACTGATTTGTTGTTTGATGGTTTTCTATCGCCATAGGTAAGCAGCCTATTGAATATGTTCCGCTGCTGGGCCAAGATATTACGGACTGGCATATTGGGTTGTCTCCCTCGGGACCTGAGAGTATCGTGCGGGTCTAGTTGCTGTTTCCGGATCCGGGGTCTTAACGTGTTCTTGTCGTTTGGTTGGATGTAGGCGGAAGGGAATAGGACTAAACTGGGGCGTTGATGGATTTCAGGAAAACGTATATAAAGGACATGTAGGATAGGTCACGGCTCGCCAAGACATCACGAACAGAAACAACCGGCTGCCTACTTTCGGCCTGCAGGGAAGCTATTAATTTGGACCTGGCGTCACGGTGTACAGGGCATGACCAAACCACATGCTCTATGTCGTGATAACCCTCACCACAGGCACAGATACCACTTTCCCCGAGCCCAACACGACGGAGATGCGCGTCAAATCTATAGTGATTGGACATAAGCCGGGACATCACGCAAATGAAATCCCGACCTACATCCAACCCCTTGAACTACGGGTTCGTCGATACTTTGGGGATTATGGAATGTAACCACCTTCCCATTTCCCCTCTGGTCCAAGCATTTTGCCAACTGATGATCGTATTCTGACGTACAAGTGCGAAAAATTCATTAAAAGCAATTGGTCTTTCATAAATATCACCGTTTGTTGCGCCCACCTTAGCCAAAGAGTCCGCTTTCTCATTGCCCGGTATCGAGCAGTGAGAAGGGACCCACGCTAAGGTAATCTGAAACGATTTTTCGGATAAAGCACTCAGATGTTCCCGTATTTTCCCCAGGAAATACGGAGAGTGCTTAACATCTTTCATCGATCGGAGAGCCTCAATGGAACTGAGACTGTCCGTAAAGATGAAATAATGGTCCGTGGGCATTTTTTCGATAATCCCTAGGGTGTACTTAATTGCAGCCAATTCTGCGACGTAAACAGAAGCAGGATTATCGAGCTTATGGGAGACGGTTAAATTGTTATTGAAAATACCGAAGCCAGTGGACCCATCAAGAAGTGACCCGTCAGTGTAGAACATATTGTTGCAGTTGATGTTTCGATATTTATTGGAAAAAAATTTGGGGATCTGCTGCACGCGTAAATGATCCGGGATTCCACGAGTTTCTTCTATCATGGATGTATCGAAAAACACAGTAAAATCAGAAGTATTTGATAAGTCGACACGATTTGGAATATTCGAAGAAGGGTTAATATTTTGGGACATGTGATGGAAATACAATGTCATAAAACGGGTTTTAGAATTAAGTTCGATTAACCTTTCAAAATTTTCAATCACGGGACGGTTCAAGACCTCACATTTGATAAGAATACGAGAAGACAGGCTCCAGAAGCGCTTTTTCAATGGTAGTACTCCAGCTAAGATCTCCAAACTCATGGTATGGGTCGATTGCATGCAACCCAAGGCGATACGCAAACAACGATTTTGTATTCGCTCCAGTTTGATCAAATGTGTGTTTGCTGCGGAGCGGAAGCAGAAACACCCGTATTCAATAACAGACAATATCGTTGTTTGGTAAAGCCTTATAAGGTCTCCTGGATGGGCTCCCCACCATTGTCCGGTTATTGTACGAAGAAAATTCACTCTTTGTTGACATTTTTTCATCAGATACCTCACGTGACAACCCCAGGTGCCTTTAGAGTCGAACCAGACACCAAGATATTTGTGTACCGAAACCTGAGAAATCGTTTTACCCATTAATTGTGTTTGAAACTGAGCAGGTTCATGCTTCCTAGAAAAAACTACTATCTAAGTCTTCTCCGGAGAGAATTCGATACCTAGCTGTAAAGCCCAAGCAGACAAATTGTCCAAGGTATCTTGCAATGGTCCTTGCAAATCGGCAGTTTTGGCTTCTGTAACAGAGATTACACTGTCGTCTGCAAGTTGTCTTATCGTGCATGAATTTTCCAGACATTCGTCGATGTCATTTACATAAAAGTTGTAAAGAAGGGGGCTTAAACATGAGCCCTGGGGAAGACCCATGTAGCTAATGCGAAAAGTTGCCAAATCGCCGTGCGTAAAATGCATGTGCTTTTCGGACAACAAATTGTGCAAAAAATTGTTTAAAATTGGAGAAAATCCTTGTCGGTGAAGTTTGCCCGAAAGAATGTCAATAGAAACGGAATCAAAAGCCCCCTTAATGTCCAAGAACGCAGACGCCATTTGTTCTTTGCGAGCATACGCCAGCTGAATATCTGTTGAAAGCAGCGCAAGACAATCATTCGTCCCTTTGGCTCGGCGGAAGCCAAATTTAGTATCCGATAGTAGGCCATTTGATTCGACCCAATGGTCTAAACGACGGAGTATCATTTTTTCCATCAATTTCCGGATACAGGATAGCATTGCAATCGGCCTATAAGAGTTGTGATCAGAAGCTGGTTTCCCTGGTTTTTGGATGGCGATCACCTTCACTTGCCTCCAATCCTGCGGTACAATGTATTGCTCCAGGAACTTATTGAACAAGTTCAACAAGCGCCTCTTGGCATTGCCGGGTAGATTCTTCAACAAGTTGAATTTGATTCTATCTAACCCAGGCGCGTTATTGTTACAGGACAGGTGGGCAACTGAAAATTCTGCCATCGTAAAAGGTGATTCTATCGCGTCGTGGCCCGGAGACGCATCACGAACAATATTTTGCTCAGGAACAGAGTCCGGACATACTTTCCTGGCAAAATCAAATATCCACCTACTTGAAGACTCCTCGCTTCGTTGACCGTTACGCGATTCCGCATTCTTCGGGCTGTGTTCCAAAGAGTGCTCATCGATGTCTCCCTCGACGTCTCGTTCACGAACCGACACCAATATCCGCGTTTCTTTGCTCTAGCCAAGTTTTTAAGCTTGGTATCAAGCTCCAAATACCGTAAATAGTCGCCAGGTATACCTCCCTTCTGTTAGGCCAAAAACGCGTCGGATCTTTGCGTGTAGACATCGGAGCACTCTTGGTCCCACCACGGAGTGGGAGGCCGTTCTTTAATCGTTACGCCGGGATATTTCTTCGTTTGGGCTTGCAACGCGGCGTCGAGAATCAAGCCCGCGAGGAGGTTGTATTCTTCAAGTGGTGGATGATGTTGAATCGAATCGACCGCTTTTGAAATCATTTCCTCATATAACTTCCAATCGACATTCCGTGTGAGGTCATACGGAATGTCAACTGGTCGCATGCGAGTTGACCCGTTATTAATTGAAATAAGAATAGGCAAATGGTCGCTACCGTGAGGATCGAGGATTACCTTCCATGTGCAATCCAACCGTAGCGACGTCGAACATAAGGATAGATCCAAAGCGCTTGGGCGCGCTGGAGGTTTCGGGACACGTGTCATTTCGCCGTTGTTTAAAATAGTCATGTCGAAGTCATCGCAAAGGTTATAGATTAAAGAGGAGCGGTTATCATTGTAAGGGGAACCCCAAGCCACGCCATGAGAGTTGAAGTTTCCCAAAATCAAACGTGGCGAGGGAAGAAGTTCTATTAAATCAAAGAGCAGCCGTTGCCCAACCTATGCTCTGGGAGGAATATATATTGTGGCAATACAAAGCTCTTTACCTTGTATTGTCATTTGACATGCGACAACTTCGATGCCTGGAATCGAGGGGAGGTTAATACGATAGAAAGAATAGCACTTTTTAATCTCTAAAAGTACTCCTCCATATGGGGTGTCTCGATCAAGGCGAATAATATTAAAATCATGGAAGTTGAGATCAATATTTGAAGTAAGCCAAGTTTCACAAAGGGAAAATGCATCGCATTTGTTTTTATTTATCAAAACTTTAAACGAATCAATTTTTGGTAAAATACTTCTACAATTCCACTGTAAGACAGAGCTAGAATCCTTCATATACGCAGTTGAATTAGGCATCGAAGGATACAATCGCTGCAAGGAGGGGCCATTGGGCAGTCAACTGCTTCAAAAATGATCTAACTGTTGGGAGAAATGCTGTAAGAAAAATTTTAATTGGATCGGGTACATTGAAAGTTTCAAAAATCCAGTCCACAATGTCAGAAAATTTCACTAATCCAGAGTTTGTTTCATCAACTGGATGTGCAAAAGGAACAACTGGGGTTTTAGATGTTCCTGGCAGTGCTGGGAACTCCTTCTGGGACTTTAAATTTGCAAGCCCAGGAGGAGTTTGCTTCGGTTTTTCCAGCACTGTTTGGTTTGCTTGTAACTTTCATTTCACTTTGAGAAATCTTAGGACCTTTTCTGGGAAGTTTAGGAGAGGAAATATTTTTCCTCTTTCTAGACGCCCCAGGATTGGCGTAAGATGTTCCCGCTGGTGAATCGTCAGAATCGGTTTCATCAGAGGACGACAGATCATAAGGGTTTGATGTAATGGGAGAAGTGGTAACGGTCTTCTTCAGCATCTCAGCGTAAGAACGCTTCGAACGCTCTTTGAGAGACCTCTTTATTTTATCCCTGCGCTGCATGTACACCGCACATGTCGAGAGCTCATGCTGACTCTCCCCACAGTGAATGCATTTTTCAGCATTTTTACTGCAGGAATCATCCGCATGATTCTCCCCACACTTGCCACAACGTGCCTTATTGCAGCAGTAGGCGGCGGTGTGGCCTAACTGCTTACAATTCAGTTCATGACGCGAGGCACATATAATCGCACAGGGAGACGAACCCGGTGGATCGAGACGTGGCTTGGTAGCGCTGACCCGGCGAACGTAACTCGGAATGAGTCTGACGGGGTGTATACTGTTTTGCCACCGATGATCGATGCTGACCGCAATTGCTTGCAGTCGAGCACCTTTACATCGGGACAGGTTTTGTTTTTAAAGCACCCTTTGGCACTTTCCAGTATACACTCGACGGACAGACTCGAATCGGTTATGACACCGTCGATCTCCACGTCTCGTGCGGGTATGTAAACGCGATACTCGCGTGTGAAGAGCTCAGAGCAAGCTATATCGTTGGCCTCTTTCAGGTTACTGACCACGACACGGAGCTTGTTAGGCCGGACCTTGGAAATTTCGGTCACGCCCTTGTACTCCTTCGTCAGGTCTTTGGGAATCTGCAAGAGGTTCAACTGTTTCGATTTCGGTCCCGCCTTTGGCCGAAAATAGACAGTATAGCTGCCCTGGGCTCCGTCTGGGTAAAGCCTGGGGCGAGGGGGGACTGAAGAATGATCAGGGCAGGGGGTAACAGAAGGGTCAGGGTCAGAGGGGTTCGGGGATGGTGGCGCGGGAGGCGAGGGATCTACATCCATCCCGCTAAGTCTAGCGCACTAGCGCCGACAAGAGCACGTACCTTTTTACTTCTCCCTTCCAGTAAGGTTGGTTGTCCGATCGTTCGAAGTTGCAGCCGTTACAGCCAGCAGCACCAATACAGCAGCACCAAACAGCCACCAGCAGCGAGCCAGGTGTGAGATCACTCCACACAGCGATACAACTCACTGTCAACTGATGGCTTTTTCTTTTTCCTCTTTTGTGTCACGTCCACTGCTGTAGCACAATTCAGCCAGCAGCCAAATCGGCTTACGCACCAGCTGGTAGTCACGATGCGAAACAGTTGCACAAAGGCGCGACCTTGAACCAGGATTTATTTCACTCGACCAGGCAAACAATGCCAACACTTGTTCACACGTCTTTTGTTTTATATTCTATCGGAGCGATCACCGATCACACGTCCGATACTGATGCGTGTTCGGCACAGAATGATCAAAATTTACTTGACAGTTAAATTTATTCCGTTTTCTGTGTCAAAACATTTTTTAAAATAATAATATAGGGCGATAGTGTTCTTCTCTTACTGGACACAAATCCACATGGAAAGATGCACAATATGAATAGCGTGTCAGCCATTCTAAACGACGCAAAGGCTGAAACCGCCGCCTTTATAACCACATTTTTTCTCAGTTTGCTCATTTTGCAATTCAAATTCATGTACTGCAACCTCACTTTATCAGCCTATTGTATATGCTAAACGAGGTGAGGAAGGCGTGTATTCTTCTAGATATCTTGACAATAGCTCTCTTTCCTTTTCTGAAAGTTAGAAAGCTTCTTTAATATTTTTTCCCGATGATAATTGATGCATGTACTGAGTTTTTTCCTCATTTTTTGTATTGATTATGGCACGAGTCCACACCCCCTCATGAAAGAGCAAAAAAGTTAAAAAATTCGCATAATATTTTATATCTGGTAGAAAGTTAGAAATATTCAAAACAGGTTTTGTTTTTACATGCCGCGTGAATAATCAGGGCAGCTTGCAAATGAAACAAACTATTTGGACAGTTTGTTCGAAATTAACGGAATAAACTTTATTTCGTCATTCGTTTTATGTTTTAGTTACATGATTTGTTTCAAAAGAAATGCATATGAAACAATAATAATTAATTAACTCGATGAATCAACGTTACACCATGAATTGAACAATAACGCCTTCTCGGTGTGTAGCAGTAATAACAGTTTCATTTAATCTTTTTGCCAACAGGTGTAATTTATCCACAGGTGTACTTCAGGTGAAAAGTCATCATATGACATGCTCATTTTCATCAGCATTCTCATATCCAAAAATGCCACTTGGTTCCGGTTCCCATTCAAACTGATGCCCAAACTACATTGACACTCAACATAATGTGTTACTTGCATGATGCTTGCTTTTACTTCCATAAGGCACGATTTCCTCTGAAATGATGAAAAAAAAAAACAACCTGCTCGTTAATCTGGTGGCTTCCAGCAACATTCACTTTTCGAGTTTTTTTTCGAGTGGACATAGAAGCGGAAGGCTTTTCCTTTTGTTCCTGTGGCGCGAGGGTGCTGTTGGGTAATTTCTCTATGGCAGTTTACGGCGGCGGGAAGGAGTGTTGAGAAACGCGCGTGGAATTATCGAAATTGAAAGTTCAATGACACATCCGCCAACGGCTCATCTTGAGAAAATACGCCTCTCCGCGCGCGCGCGGAAAAGACGCGGAGGATTTCTGGTGGCGCTCAATAGTATCAGCAGGCCGTTGTTTACAAGCAAGTGCATTTCTTCGAGATAATTCATGAGCCGATTGGAAACGGCTTTCGTGCACAAAAGAGCGTGGACTCGAAACAAATTCGGTTTGGGAGGAAGCATCGCGAACTATAAAGTGCGTGAAAACAATGCTGAATGGTTCTCAACGGTCGTGTTTTTTTTCGGTAGGTTGCATTAGCATTTGTTCAAACTGAAAATAATAGACAAATTGGTGGAAGGTGGTTTTCGAATCCGTTCGGTCAATGGGATGAATTGGCGCCGGTGATCTCAAGTTTCGTCTAGAGACATTGACGGGAAAGTTACTTTCGGTTTCTTTTCATGTAGATGATCTTCTAGTTTTACTTTTCCACGACCCCGGACGCACTTTTGGCATAAGTTTGCATTTTATGTACTTCTGTTTTTTCCTGGATTTGTTTTGGATGAAAAAGAAAATGAAAACTTTTAATTTTTTTATGAAAATCTATACAAAAATTCTTTTTCTAATGTCGCAAAAATAATCACAAAAAACGAGCCAAGTTGCCTAAAATATTGAACAAAACACAAAGTAAATCTAGTGGCGTGATTTGGCCTTCTACCTGCGAACTTGTTTGTTTAATAAAGTAGTAGCTCATACTTATAGACCGTTCCGATAATTATAAATGCACTTACGATCAACCGTCATTGCAAATAACGTGCAGTATTCAACCAAACGTTGGCTGCGTCCTGTTGTTTTCATCCAAAAGAAACAGATGCTGTCATTTTTTCTAACATTTAGTGCGAAATTTTGAAAATGCGTGGCCTTTCTCCCGAGCAAAGAAAGCGAATTGTGCACAAATGGCCGTGAGTGGTCTTTCTATAAGTAAATTAGCCAGAGAAAAAGGTATAAGTGTCGGAGCAGTTCAAACCGCATTGCGGAAGTATTGTGAAGAGTGCACATTTTCTGATGCCCCAAGACGTGGTAGAAAACCCGGGCCTGTTGATCCCACAATGGACAAAAAGGTAAAGGAATACTACAAGCGGCATCCTTCAGTATCAGTACGAGATGTGGCGAGAAAGCTTGGAACCTCGGCGAGTAACGTTATGCGTGCCAATGGAAGAATGGGTCTGCAGACCCGTCGGAAGCAGAAGCAGCCGAAACGAAATCCAAAACAAGCTGAATCTGTGAAACCGAGAGCTCGGAAGCTTTATGACAAACTTCTGACCAAAAAAATGGGGTGTGTTATCATGGATGACGAAACCTACATAAAACTGGACTATAAGACTCTGCCAGGACCGCAATTTTATACATCACCGAAGGGAAAGGATGTCCCTGGACCAATGAAAGCCATTTACACCGAAAAATTCGGCAAGAAGGTAATGGTTTGGCAGGCCACTTGTGAATGTGGGATAATATCTCGTCCATTCATTATGAATGACACAATGAATGGTAAAATTTACGTGAAAGAGTGTTTGCAGAAAAGGTTGTTACCCATGGTTAAGCAGCATAACAATCCTCCAATCTTTTGGCCCGATCTTGCTTCCTGCCATTACTCTAAGGATGCACTAGGGTGGTATAAAACAAATAATGTCACATGTGTCCCAAAGGAGATGAATCCTTCAAACTGCCCTGAAATTCGCCCTATTGAAACTTTTTGGGCTTTGACCAAGGCAAAGCTGAGGAAATATGTCAAACCAGCGGACAATGTTGAAAAATTTAAAAAAGATTGGCTTAAAGTGGTAAAAATGGTCGGAGAACACACTGTGCAAAAGCTTATGAGTAGTGTCAAGAGAAAAGTTAAAGAACTCGCGTATCCTACGAAAAATATTCCCAACTTGAATTGAAACTGGAAAGAAAACACTTATTATCTATATTTCAGAATAAAACGACCCGAAAAATCCTGTATTTTTTGTTTTATTCAAGAGAGAAGATGTATTTATAATTTTCGGAACAGTCTATACACATCAATTTTGTATAGTTTTTACAGTTTCGAGCTATTGGTTGAGCTTTCTTGATGACCTCTGCTGGATTGAATATTCGATCTGCATAATCTTATTGATGATGAAGGAAGTATGCAGCATCGATTTAGAGAATGAATTGTTTCTAAAACTTAAATTTAATCCAGTCCAGTTTACTTCATGAAATGACGCTAAGTATTTTTTAAATGGTCACTACATAATTGGTAACTGAACATTTTAATTTAGTGCAATATACCGTGATGATGCGAGCTAAATCTGTTCGAATATAAAAACCTAAATCAATCCATCTAGCGGTCAGACCCAGCCTATCTCATTCAAACTTATTATTTGTGAAAATATATTTACATGAACGCTTCAATCCAATAAATGTATATTCATTTTTAAGGTTCTTAAAAGTTGATGTTGTAATCTATACATATAAAAATGCAATCCGGTCTGTCTGTCTGTCTGATCCATATTGGCTCGAAAACTACCGAACCGATCGACGTGAAAATTTGTATGTAGGGGTTTTTGATTCCGATAAAGGTTCCTATGATAGTTTGAGACCCCTCCTTCTTCTGGAAGGGAGGGGTCCCATACAAATGAAACACAAATTTCTGCACATCTCGAGAACTAATCAACTAAATGGAATCAAATTTGGCAGGTAAATGATTCTAGTGGTAAAAAATATGTCCATAATGTTTTGGCACCCCTCCTTCTTTTGGAAGGGAGGGGTGCCATACAAATAAAACACAAATTTCTGCACATTCTGAGAACTAACCAACTGAATGGAACCAAATTTGGCAGGTGAATATTTTCAGAGGTAACAAATATGTGCATAATGGTTTGACACCCCTCCCTTTTCTATGAGGAAGGGGTCCCATACAAATGAAACACAAATTTCGCATAGCTCAAGAACTAATCAAGAAAATACAACCAAATTTGGTATGAGAATGTTTTTAGAGGAAACAGATATGTCCATAAAGGTTCGACTACCCTCCTTCTTCTGGAAGCACATGTTTCTGCACAAATTTCTGCACATCTCGCGAACTAATCAACTAAATGGAACCATATTTGGTAGTTGAAAGTTTTTAGTGGTAACAAATATGTTCCATAATCGACCTCAGGTAACATTTTTGATTATAAGATGGCAACATACGGTCTCTGGAGAACAGCCAAAAATGGCCGATTTCCGCCTAACATGAGTATATCCGGAACTAGAATGATACACATCAACTGAAATCGACCACAGACCCCATTTTG
Organism: Wyeomyia smithii; assembly: GCF_029784165.1. Classification (NCBI taxonomy): domain Eukaryota; kingdom Metazoa; phylum Arthropoda; class Insecta; order Diptera; family Culicidae; genus Wyeomyia; species Wyeomyia smithii. Next base: position 78,271,599 of record NC_073696.1, read on the forward strand.
GATTCTAGGTTGGCGATTTTCGGTTCCTGGGAAACAGCCGAAAATGATCGAATAACACCCTATATGAGTGTTTCTTCAACCAGAATGACGCTCAGAGGCCAGATCTTAAATACCATTTTGAAATCCAAGACGGTAACTTCCGGTTTGTGAAAAACAGCCTAAAATAACCAATCTGGCACCATTTTGACTTCCTTAATGGCAACTTCTAGGAAACAGTCGAAAATGACCGAATAATACTCAATATAGATATCGAGATGATGCATAGAAACAAAACATTGACCCTGGACACCATTTTGAATTTAAAGACGACCACTTTCAGTTTCTGGAAAACAACCAAAATAACTTAATACCTCACAAAATGGGTATTTCCGGTGCCAGATTGATGCCAAATTTGCTGAAAATGACCGAACACCACCCAATATGAATATATTCAGAATTAAGGCGATGTACAGAAGCCAAAAGTCGAGGATGTTGTCATTTCGATAAAACCAATCATTTCAAACGATTTGTTATTTGACTTTGATCGATTCGTCGTGCGTTTGCAGACTTTAAACACGTCGCAAGGAATCAATGAATTAGGAACGTTCAAATAGTACGACACCACATTTAAAATATGTTGAGGCCACATATATTAATCAAAGCAGGTATAGTTTTAAATAGTCTTTGAATTTCTTCGCTTTCCATAACTTTTGAGCCACATATCAAATTGTAATGAAGTGTGTTATTTGTAAGTTTGAAAGATGACTCGTTCGTATGACACTAGTAATGTTCAAATAAGTCATTCAAATAAATCCTTGAGATAATAGACTTTCGTTGTTTTGACGTAGGACTACGTCTAACCGCACTATATCGAGATACATTCCGCGAAAACTAAAACCAAGATGTAACGCCGAAATGAAAGATTTCAGACGGTTATACTGATGTAACCACATGATGGATCACAATAATCAATATGTCGTTGGATTGATAAAATGATGGACAATTTTGTGGTTCTTCAATTTTCATTATCACTTTATTGTTAAACAGTGAAAATTGAATAAAAGTTTCAAGGCCGAATTTTCACCAACAATGTACCAACCATATGCGAGCACGCCTGGCACAGACTTCATGAATAGACACCAACTGCCTGCTGAGATATCCTGTATAGCAGTGGCAAAAAAAAATATGACAGAGTCTCCCCGTCCCAATAGGTCAACTAATGTTAGCTTCCATGAACCCAGACTATTTTGATGTCTTGAAGGTGAAGCTTTTTCGGAAAGTTCGTAACCACCTCCACTATCAGACAGTATTACGTTCTGCTGTTAATAAATATGTTAATGTTAATAAAACTGATGTCCTGAAGGAAAACATGCTGGCACAGGCAACTGTACTGCACCGAGCATTGTATGAATAGAGCGCTGGTCACTCGTAGTCTATCAGTGCAGTAGAACTCGATATTCATTTGTGTGCAGCCAAGCCAAGTGAAAACTACATTGCCGCTGTTGACGCACAGTGGGGCGTGGAACACAATCGAATTGCCGTTTGAATTGTCTTCTTCTTCTTCTTCTTTTTGTTTCGTATAGCAGCAAATATCAGAATTCAATTCGATTTTTCGGGTGCCGCAAAACACGCTGCGCCAAAGACAATAGAAAACCAAAATGCTCCGTACAGATCTTTGAATAGGTAGTTAAACGAGCTGTACTGATGATTATATTTTACTAGCTAAATGAATTTAGCCCAATATGACAATACATTTCATCTTGCTATTAGAGTTCCGACATTAGTATTTGTATTTTTCAATTGAAAATTTTTTTGAATTTGCATTTGCAAGAAAATATTACTTTCCATAACCTTACTTGTAATTGAACAACGCTATGCAAACATTAATTGCTGAGGCTAATGCTGTTCATCACTCTTGCCCAGTTTTTTTTTCGAAAATAACAGACATATAACCTTCAAATATGGTATCTTCGTTGTTCTTTGGTATCTTGAAATTGATCAAATTTGTTCTAATAGATTCTGTATACTGATAAAATGTTCAAATTGACCTGAATTGAATGGTAACATGTTCATAAAATTCTATGTCAATTTCCAATTTTCTGTGAATATACATTTTCTACTAAAACTGTAACTCGTTATCTTTATTTTTTCCACGAGCTTGTAACTGCAGGAAAAAAATTGATGTGACATCTTTGCCGCTTTGTGATCGGTGAGTGAGCCAACTTTAACAAGACAAATAGATATAGAAGGAAGAAGTTTAATTTCTACTAAACCGTACTCAATTAAATATTTTATAGAAGGTTGCCTTTTCGCGTATTAAAGAAAATTCGCTGTATTAGAATGAAAGGTATTCATCAATGGTCCAGAAACCAAATTTAGGGGGAAATTTGGGTCTAGAGCTCTATAGCAATATTTTAGAGAAAAACTTTCTTCTACAAAGTTGTTACATATGATAAAGCGCTTATTGAAAAAGTATCAAAAATTAGGGTGACCAAAATTTTCGATGCTATCAAGTATCTAACTTTTTTATTTTTGTAGATAGAAAACCTTGTTCTACAATTTTATAGCTCCAATAATTTTAAGTAACTTTGAACTAAATGATTTTCTCTAAAACATTGCTATAGAGCTCTAGACCCAAATTTTTCCCTAAATTTGGTTTCTGGACCATTGTGAATGTTAAAGAGAATATTTTTTCTTCTAAGATAGAGTGCTACAAAGAATATAATCAAAATACAGACCCCGTTCGATTTTGGCAACACGCTAGAATATTTTCTGTTGCCAAAATCGAACCATGCCAAAAATGAACGGTTATTTTTTCATGACTTTTTTGACCTTTTAAGTGGTCAAAGACGACCTTAACAGTAGAAATGGCCACCAATGAACTAGTATTAGTTCCAGTTAGTCGTTAAAGGTGCCGCTTGATGAATATGGGCTGACGACTCAGATACTTGATATTACCACCCGAACCAAAATACCTTTCTTTTGGAAGATGTTGAGTTTTAATTGGTTAAAATAAACCAAGCAAACTACAAAAGTAAAACGAGCTCAAATCAAACATAGCTTCAAAATAAAAATATAAAATTATTATAGTCCTACGTCAACTATGCGGTCGTGTCTTGGATACCACCCTCCTACTATTTTTATTAACAATTTGATACATAACGGTTGCTTAAGTTCGATTATAATCAAATGAAATGGAAACGTATAGGGCAGCCAAACTTTGAAATCACGTGTTCAATCATAATTCATCAGTTAACGCTTAACTAGTCCGCTTACCACAAAAGATCAAAACAATGGTCGCAGTGGTCCAAATCTTCCAAAAAAAATCTGGTCCGCTCATCTGATAATAATATTGATCAATTCGGTTGTGTAGATTCAGAGATAATGAAGGTTCGTGATTTTCACATTTCGGTACATTACAGACGAAGTTACAGTTCGATTACAGTAAAATTTAGTAGGGTGTTATGAGGCAGCTAGACTTATCAATTGACACTAATTTTATGGAAATCGGGTCAGCCATCTCTGAGAAAAGTGAGTGAGTCTAAGTAGTCTTCGGAATATGTTCCTTTTCATAGCTGGATTTCACATTTTTAAACATAACAGTCAGAGTAATAGTCCTATGGGGCACCTAGACCTTCCATTTGACACTAATTTTATGAAAATCGGTCCAGCCATCTCTGAGAAACATGAGTGAGAATAAACAGTCTTCAGAACACGTTTCTTTTCGTAGCTTTTGAACCACAAGTTCAATCTTTATAAAATTCAAAAGTTAAGGGTTTTTCAGGTAGCCCGTTCATTTGAAACCAATTTTGTTCAAATCGGTTGTGTGGTTTTAGAGATAATGATGTTTCATGATTTTTACATTTTGTAACATAACCTCGAAACTAAAAATCCGATTACAATGAAATTTAATAGGGTCTTAGGGACAACAAGACCTTTCATTTGCAAATAATTTCATGAAAATCGGTCCAGCCATCTCTGAGAAAAGTGAGTGAGAATAAAAATCTGCACATACACACACACACACACATACAGAAAATGCTCAGCTCGTCGAGCTGAGTTGAGTGATATATGCCATTCGGCCCTTTGGAGCACTTTTATATCTTCGGTTTTGCAAGTGATTGCTATACCTTTCTAGGAGAAAGGCAAAAAGCCAATACTAAAGAAATAGCTCTCCTATTAGCTTGCAGGGCAGGCCTTCTCCATAGCTAACTTTTTTTTAACTGCTCCCACCTTGAAACATATTCAGAGCATAACGAAAATTTTCGCACTATCAATTTCCCAAATTCCCGCACGGATGTTTCATTACTGAACTATTATCATGCACGCGGCCCAGTTTTTCTGCTTTGTCGGTACTTCTAGTAGCGCAGTAATATACGGTATGCTCGATATAGTGTTTGTATATTAGCTGCTCCAATATTTGATGTAACTCAGAACATAAATACGCACCTGTTTCGTTTTCGTACAGCCGTACGGAGTTTGCCCAAATTTCATAGTCCATGGAAACCATAAACCAGAAATAATCAACGCGGCTTTCAGGTGCTGCCAAACACATCGCACTGGAGGTCCATGATGCACCTAATAGTGGGTATAATTTTGCCCACAAGATGGTTATTAGTCAGTATAGCAACGGCAGCATTAATTCACCTCAATTCGTCCAGACGGTGTGCTTAGGATGACCACTCTTTTCGAATAACGTCACCCACCTTAGATGCAGAGAATTGCAATGGATGTTTCATTTGGCTGGATAATTTATACTGTGATGTGCAAACATCGAAACGTGAGTGAAGACTACAATCCGGTCACCCTATTATTGCGTTTAGTCACCATCAGTGGTAAGAAAGTTTTATGCGGCATTCGAAGAATACACCATCGCGAATAAACAAACAAACAAACAAAAAAAAAAGTAGCAGTCTAGACCGATGAGGCGAATGATTGGGAATTGTGAGTTTGCTTTTGATTCGATTTCGACGCACGCTCGGAAGTGCGGATCTTGAGCGTTCACCCTCTTGTTCTCTTCCTCGGCCGTGGCCTCTTTTCCTAGATGGGGCTCGAGCAGGCCTCTCCGAAGCTCTTCCTGGTCGGGAATGTAGGTTGTTTTTGGAGGTTTTACAGTTCCGAAACTGCTATTGTTTGGGCCTTGCTTGGCATCATTGCGGGTACCTGCTCCCTCCGGGCTCTCTGGATCGCTGCCGATAGACTGTTTTATTTTTTTTTTCTCTAGTAGCACTCTCGTGGCCGCTGCTGGATGGCGAAACAATATCGATTCGAAGAGTAGCATCTTCAGTATTTAAATTGTGATCATGTACACTGTGGCGAAGCAATCATTTGGAGGTAAGAAAGAATTTGAATATTAAAATCTAGACTAGAGCCACTCGTGGACCCGCTCGTGGCTGCTTTTGGATTGAGGTGAGATATTATATAAATTTGATTTGCTCTAGTTTTTGGAAGACGAGCGTTCCTTGGCAGCCCCTACGGGAGTAAAAGTTGTATAACTGTATATGCAATTCTTCATGGTCCAGCGATGCAATAATGGTTTTTCAGATGTATTGAGCTTAGATGGTGCAGTTTCAATTGCGAAAAATTCTTCATGGAACTAGTGGCACAAATAGGTATCGATTAAGCAAGCAAGTTTCTATATTTTATGATCTTTTTCGGTTAACACAAATTATACCCAGATTCGGTTACCGTTATCAATTAGGCTATGTATTGATTGATAAATCGAAAAAAACGGCTATCATCAATGACGTACATTTCGAGCTAATTTTTGAGGTCAATTTACTTCACCACTGACCGAAAGAAGATAAACGATTAATCATGTATTTTTTCGCTCATAAATCTGCAAAACTAGAACAATCTTCAAATTATACAGACATCTATAGGATACGATTCTATGCAACGTAGTACAATCATTTGTAGTCCATTTTTAATCCGACTGAGATTTTGCACATTTTTTGAAACAGGACTAATTTTTGAGAAGGGTTTATGTAAAAATGGTATTGCTGATTACAAATATTTACAAGCTAAACGATTTGTTTGATCGGTGTGATTTCTTCGACGGAGTTGTAAATAACATGTTTCTTATAAAGTTCATCTACACAAATTTTGCTGAACATTGATGGTTATCTCCTCATGGAAAAATAAAATTTTTGAAAAATAATGAAAAATCAAACATAAAGTCAGCAAGGTTTGCTTGATTGGTAAGATGATAAAATTCAGAATGTCTATAAAATCATTGAAATCTATAAAATCAATCTAGTCTATAATATTTATAAAATCTATAAATCTTTCTATATCCATAAAATCTCTAAAATCTATAAAATCTAAAAAAACTATAAAAACCATAAAATCTGTAAAATCTATAAAATTTATAAAATCTATAGTATCTATAAATTCTATAAAATCTATAAAATCTATAAAATCTATAAAATCTATAATATCTATAAAACCTATAAAATCTATAATATCTATAAAATCTATAAAATCTATAAAATCTATAAAATCTATAAAATCTATAAAATCTATAAAATCTATAAAATCTATAAAATCTATAAAATCGATAAAATCTATGAAATCTATAAAATCTATAAAACCTACAAAATCTCTAAAATTTATAAAATCCATAAAATCTATAAAATCAAATAAACCTGTAATATCTATAAAATGTATAAAATTTATAAAATCTATAAAATATAAACATTCTATGTAATTTATAAAGTCCATGGAATCTATGAAATTTCTGATATCTATAAAATCTATAAAATCTATAAAATCTACAAAATCTATAAAATCTATAAAATCTATAAAATCTATAAAATCTATAAAATCTATAAAATCTATAAAATCTATAAAATCTATAAAATCTATAAAATCTATAAAATCTATAAAATCTATAAAATCTATAAAATCTATAAAACCTATAAAAACTATAAAATCTATAAAATCTATAAAATCTATAAAATCTATAAAATCTATAATATCTATAAAATCTATAGAATATATAAAATCTATAAAATCTATAGAATCTATAAAATCTATAAAATCTATAAAATCTATAAAATCTATAAAATCTATAAAATCTATAAAATCTATAAAATCTATAAATTATATAAAATATATTAAATAAAAAATCTATAAAATCTATAAAGTCTATAAATTCTATAAAGTCTATAAATTCTATAAAATCTATAAAATCTATAAAATCTATAAAATCTATAAAATCTATAAAATCTATAAAATCTATAAATTATATAAAATATATAAAATATAAAATCTATAAAATCTATAAAATCTATAAAATCTATAAAATCTATAAAATCTATAAAATCTATAAAATCTATAAAATCTATAAAATCTATAAAATCTATAAAATCTATAAAATCTATAAAATCTATAAAATCTATAAAATCTATAAAATCTATAAAATCTATAAAATCTATAAAATCTATAAAATCTATAAAATCTATAAAATCTATAAAATCTATAAAATCTATAAAACCTATAAAATCTATAACATCTATAAAATCTATAAAATCTATAAAATCCATAAAATCTATAAAATCTATAAAATCTATAAAATCTATAAAATCTATAAAATCTCTAAAATCGATAAAATCTATGAAATCTTTAAAATCTATAAAACCTACAAAATCTATAAAATTTATAAAATCCATAAAATCTATCAAATCAAAAAAACCTGTAATATCTATAAAATGTATAAAATATATAAAATCTATAAAATATAAACATTCTATGTAATTTATAAAGTCCATGGAATCTATGAAATTTCTGATATCTATAAAATCTATAAAATCTATAAAATCTATAAAATCTATAAAATCTATAAAATCTATAATTTCTATAAAATCTATAAAATCTATAAAATCTATAAAATCTATAAAATCTATAAATTATATAAAATATATAAAATAAAAAATCTATAAAATCTATAAAGTCTATAAATTCTATAAAATCTATAAAATCTATAAAATCTATAAAATCTATAAAATCTTTAAATTATATAAAATATATAAAATATAAAATCTATAAAATCTATAAAATCTATAAAACCTATAAAATCTATAAAATCTATAAAATCTATAAAATCTATAAAATCTATAATATCTTTAAAATCTACAGAATATATAAAATCTATAAAATCTATAAAATCTATAAAATCTATAAAATCTATAAAATCTATAAAATCTATAAAATCTATAAAATCTATAAAATCTATAAATTATATAAAATATATAAAATAAAAAATCTATAAAATCTATAAAGTCTATAAATTCTATAAAATCTATAAAATCTATAAAATCTATAAAATCTATAAAATCTATAAAATCTATAAAATCTATAAATTATATAAAATATATAAAATATAAAATCTATAAAATCTATAAAATCTATAAAATCTATAAAATCTCTAAAATCGATAAAATCTATGAAATCTTTAAAATCTATAAAACCTACAAAATCTCTAAAATTTATAAAATCCATAAAATCTATAAAATCAAAAGAACCTGTAATATATATAAAATGTATAAAATTTATAAAATCTATAAAATATAAACATTCTATGTAATTTATAAAGTCCATGGAATCTATGAAATTTCTGATATCTATAAAATCTATAAAAGCTATAAAATCTATAAAATCTATAAAATCTATAAAATCTATAAAATCTATAAAATCTATAAAATCTATAAAATCTATAAAATCTATAAAATCTATAAAATCTATAAAATCTATAAAATCTATAAAATCTATAAAATCTATAAAACCTATAAAATCTATAAAATCTATCAAATCTATAAAATCAATAAAATCTATAAAATCTATAAAATCTATAAAATCTATAAAATCTATAAAATCTATAAAATCTATAAAATCTATAAAATCTATAAAACCTATAAAATCTATAAAAACTATAAAATCTATAAAATCTATAAAATCTATAAAATCTATAAAATCTATAAAATCTATGAAATCTATAAAATCTATAAAATCTATAAAATCTATAGTATCTATAAAATCTATAAAATCTATAAAATCTATAAAATCTATAAAATCTATAAAATCTATAAAATCTATAAAATCTATAAAATATATAAAATCTATAAAATCTATAAAATCTATAAAATCTATAAAATCTATAAAATCTATAAAATCTATAAAATCTATAAAATCTATAAAATCTATAAAATCTATAAAATCTATAAAATCTATAAAATCTATAAAATCTATAAAATCTATAAAATCTATAAAATCTATAAAATCTATGAAATCTAATAAATCTATAAAATCTATGAAGACCATAGTCCATAGAACTCATAAAATCTCTACAATCTATAAAATCTAAAAAATTTATGAAATCTTTAAAATCTACGAATTTATGAAAAAAAAAATAAAATCTACAAAATCTATATGGGTCATTCCATACGAAGTGACCACGTAGGGCACAAACTTGGACACGACCATCACAGATTTTGCTCAAAGTTTAGAAAAATCCCAAATTTGGTGTCGATTGATATACCCCCCGCTCTCCAGGACCCCCCTCTTTATTGCAAAATCGCGCAATTTTTGTCAAAAATCTCTTTTTTTCTTACAATTCATAGACGTAAGATGTCCTAAAAATACTGATAGATGATTTTTGAAGAAAATAAACCAAGGAATCCAGAAAAAATATAAGTTAAATTATTTTTGTATTTGAAAACCAAATTTACATTTTTCGGCAAATGCAACCATTTTTATTTTAAATTTGATAATTTCATCGTGTTCCTTGAAAAATTTCACATAAGAAACAACTACCCCCCCCGGGGCAATATGAGCCAATCTCGAGATATAACATTTTTACGAAAAAAGTTGTAAGCTTCGTAATTAATTTTTTTCACAATTTATAGACGTAAGACACCCGGAAAATAGTGATAGGGCTTAATCGTATTTCTTGGAAAATTTTACGTAATATACACTTATCACCCCGTGGTAATATGAGCCAATCTCGAGATATAGCATTTTTACGAAAATAGTTCTGAATTTCGTAATTAATTTTTCGTAAATTGACTCATATTATCACGGAGTGGTAAGTGCTTCTTACGTAAAATTTTCTGAGAAACACAAATTTAAAATAATATTAGCTGCATTGGCCGAGAAATGCAAATTTAATTTTAAAATACGAAAATAATTTATCTGGCAACACTGCCGAGCAAAAACAATATTTTTTCAGGATTTCTTGATTTATTTTCTTTAAAATTAACCTATCACTATTTTCCGGGTGTCTTACGTCTATAAATTGTGAAAAAAAGTAATTACGAAATTTACAACCTTTTTTCGTAAAAATGTTATATCTCGAGATTGGCTCATATTACCTCGAAATGATAGTTGTTTCTTATGTGAAATTTTCCAAGGAACACGATGAAATTATCAAATTTAAAATAAAAATAGCTGCATTTGCCGAAAAATGTAAATTTAGTTTTCAAATACAAAAATTATTTATCTGGCAACACTTCCGGTCAAAACTTATATTTTTTTCTGGATTCCTTGGTTTATTTTCTTCAAAAATCATCTATCAGTATTTTTCGGACATCTTACGTCTATGAATTGTAAGAAAAAGAAAAAAGAGATTTTTGACAAAAATTGCGCGACTTTGCAATAAAGAGGGGGGTCTTGGAGAACGGGGTGTATTCCAATCGATATCAAAATTGGGATGTAGATGAATAGAGTAGATGAATAATTCCCCCAACTTTGAACAAAATCTGTGATGGTCGTGTCCAAGTGGCATGTACACTTCGTATGGAATGACCCATATGCTCTATAAAATTCTGCTTTGTAAACATAAATTGCTTCAAAAATTATTTTTTTTATCAAAAATAACTCATTTTATCATTTGGAAAGTGGCAGAAAAATTATAACTTCAGTTAATCAGTGATGTGTCACTATAGTGACACTTGCAAGTTTGTTAAATTTATCTTCATTTCGGGTTGCCATTTGCCGTTGACACGAAATGATTCTATAATATTTCATGGTCCTGAATATGAACTTAAATTCAAAATATATCTGGTGCATTAAGAAAATTAATTATCAAAAACGGTTTGATTGGATGTAATTTATTGAATCATTCAATGTGATTTAAAACATTTTTGCCTTTCTCCTAGAAAGGTATAGCAATCACTTGCAAAACCGAAAGTATAAAAGTGCTCCAAAGGGCCGGATGGCATATATCACTCGACTCAGCTCGACGAGCTGAGCATTTTCTGTATGTGTGTGTGTGTGTGTGTATGTATGTGTGTGTGTATGTGTGTGTGTGTATGTGCAGATTTTTATTCTCACTCACTTTTCTCAGAGATGGCTGGACCGATTTTCATGAAATTAATTGCAAATGAAAGGTTTTGTTGTCCCATTAGACTCTAATAAATTTTATTGTAATCGGATTTTTAGTTTCGAGGTTATGTTACAAAATGTAAAAATCATGAAACATCATTATCTCAAAAACTACACAACCGATTTGAACAAAATAAATTCCAAATGAACTTTAGAACCCTTAACTTTTGAATTTTATGAAGATTGAACTTGTGGTTCAAAAGTTATGAAAAGAAACGTGTTCTGAAGACTGTTTAATCTCACTCATGTTTCTCAGAGATGGCTGGACCGATTTTCATAAAATCAGTGTCAAATGGAAGGTCTAGTTGCCCCATAAGACCCCATTGATTTGTTTTGCAATCGGACTATTACTTTGCCTGTTATGTTTAAAAATGTGAAATCCAGCTATGAAAAGGAACATATTCCGAAGACTACTTGGACTCACTCACTTTTCTCAGAGATGGCTGAACCGATTTTCACTAAATTAGTGTCAAATGAGAGATCTAGCTGCCTCATAACACCCTATTGAATTTAACTTTAATCGGACTGTAACTTTGTCTGTAATGTGTCGAAATGTGAAAATCACGAAACTTCATTATCTCAGAAACTACACAACCGATTTGATCAATATTATCAATATTATTATCAGATGAGCAGGCTAAGGGTTAACTGATGAATTATGATTGAACACGTGGTTTCAAAGTTTGGCTGCCCTATACGTTCCCATTTTATTTGATTATTATCAAACTTAAGCAATCGTTATGTATTAAATTGTTAATAAAACAAATAAAGTCTATTATTTCAAAGATTACATGACTTATTTGAACATAACTAGTGTCATACGAACGAGTCATCTCTCGAACTTACAAATAACAAACTTCATAACAATTTGATATGTGGCTCAAAAGTCATGGAAAGGAAAGAAATTCAAAGACTATTTAAAACTATACCTGCTTTGATCGATATATGTGGCCTCAACATAATTTAAATGTGGTATCGTACTATTTGAATGTTCCAAATTTATTGATTCCTTGCGATGTGTTAAAAGTCTGCAAATGCACGACGAATCGGCCATAGGATATGATCAAAGTCACATAACAAATCGTCTGAAATGATTGAGTTTATCGAAATGACAATATCCTCGACTTTTGGCTACTGTACATCGCCTTAATTCTGAATATATTCATATTGGGTGGTATTCGGTCATTTTCAGCAGAATTTCTGGCAACAATCTGACACCAGAAATACCCATATTGGGAGGTATTTAGTTATTTTGGTTGTTTTCCAGAAACTAAAAGTGGTCGTCTTTAAATTCAAAATGGTGTCAAGGGTCAATGTTTGGTTTCTATGCATCATATTGATTACGGAAATATAAATATTGAGTATTATTCGGTCATTTTCGACTGTTTCCTAGAAGTTGCCATTAAGGAATTCAAAATAGTGCCTGAGGTCAATTGTTAGCTCATTTCATCATTCTAGTTCCAGAGATATTCATATTGGATGGTATTTGGTTATTTTACAAACCGGAAGTCGCCATCTTGGATTTTAAAATGCTATTTGGGAACAATTTCTTGCCTCCGTGCGTCAATCTGGTCAAAGAAACAACAACAAAGATCGAATAACAACAAAGTGTTATTCGATCATTTTCGGCTGTTTCCCAGGAACCGGAAGTCACCAACATAGAATCCAAAATGGGGTGTGTGGTCGATTTCAGCTGCTGTGTATCATTCTAGATCCGGAGATACTCATGTCAGACGAAAATCGGCCAGTTTTGGCTGTTCCCAGAAACCAGAAGTTGCCATCCTACAATTCATAGTGGTGTTCTTGCAACATTCTGGCTCCGGAGATACTCATATTGGGTGGTATTTGGTCACTTTGGGCTGTTTTTCAGAAACCGAAAGTCGTCATTTTGAACTTTTAAATTGCTTGTGAAATCAATTTCTGTCATCTGGGCGTAATTCTGGTTCCGAAAACATTCATGTTGAATGGTATTTGGTCATTTCCGGCTGTTTGCCAGACACCGGAAGTCACCATCTTAAAATTCAAGATTGTGTCTGTGATCAATTTTTAGCTTCTGTGCATCTTTCTGGTTCCGAAGATACTCATATTTAATGGGAATCGTCCATTTCAGGCTGATTTCCAGAAACCGGAAGTTGCTATCTTACAATCCAAAATGTTGCCTGAGGTCGATTATGGAACATATTTGTTACCACTAAAACATTCACCTGCCAAATTTGTTTCCATTTAGTTGGTTAGCTCTCGAGATGTGCAGAAATTTGTGTTTCATTTGTATGGCATCCTCCCCTTCCGAAAGAAGGAGGGGAGTCAAAACATTACGGACATATTTTTTATCCCTTAAAACATCTACATGCCAAATTCGGTTTCATTTGCTTGGTTTGTTCTTGAGTTGTGCAGAAATTTATGTTTCATTTGTATGGGACCCCTCCCTTCCAGAAAAGGGAGGGGTCTCAAACTATCATAGGAACCTTTATAGGCACCAAAAACCCCTACATACAAATTTTCACGCCGATCGGTTCGGTAATTTTCGAGCCTATATGAATCAGACAGACAGACAGACCGGATTGCATTTTTATATGTATAGATTACGACATCAATATTTTTTAAGAGTGAATATACATTTATTGGGTTATGCGTCCATGTAAATCTATTTTTACAAATAAAAGTATAAATTAGAACGGCTGGGTCTGACCGCTAGGTGGATTAATTTAGGTTTTTCTTAAAAATGTTGCAAATAAAAAAAAAACACTCATCGAAAAAACATTTTTTTCTCTTTCTGATTTTTTCTCTCTTCTTAGTTTTTAAGTGGAAAATTCAAAAAAATATTTGTTCGATGTATATTGTTTACACAGCAAATTTGTGCCGTGTAAGAAAATTAAAGAGGTTGTATATAAGACACGTTCGCAAGGTTAATGTAAAATCAAATATATAGTAAAAGTTTTTTTTCAACTCTTTTTATTGAATGATCGGTAATATTGACCAGTGCAACCAGTTTCGTACTTCCGTACGTTTGCTGTTGCACAATACACTAGCTCGAGGTAAATTGTTTCATTTCTCCTGCCACCTACAAATTGTTATTAGCCCTTCTCACACCACAAACTCATTTTTAAAGCAACGTAAAATTATGAAATGTATGAGCGTAGTTCTACATTTATTCCAAGCGTCGATATCTTTGAGATAGAATTGTTTCTCGCTAAATGAAATCCTATTTTCACAATCGAGGTAGTTTGAATAGTGTGAATTTAAAATATGTGAATGAATTCAGTAATATGTAACACAGTTTAAACCGCCAGTCTCATGCAACGAAACGGCTCGGGAAAATTAAATTAAGTTAAGTTAAACAATTATGAGGCGCTAAAAAGTGCCGTTGGGGGTAATTCTGATTTCTTATTATTTCTTCACACAGCATAAGGAAGCAGATAACACATATTATATCGTATCATATAAATGTTGTGCAAAGAAAAAACACGTATTACAAGTAAATACACGCCACCAGCACACGGATAACTATACACTATAGCAAAGTAAAGCAAAGTCTTGGTACAGAACAATTGCGGGGCTAGCGCTACGATCCTACTGACACTAACAGTCTCACCCGAGCCGAGACTCGAACTTACGACTACTCGAACTTACGACTAGGCCAGCATCGTACCTCGAGACCAGCTGGGAGACTTTACACTATGCTATACACTATAAGCAGTGACCAAAAGGCTGATAGTGAAGCGCCAGATTCGGAAAGAATCACTAACTTCTCCGGACATGTTCAGCAGTGCTATGCCTGTATGACGGTACCTCCCACACAGACGGGGGATTCAAAATCTAGCGCTGTGGAAACTGGTTTCCAATCACCAGTGCGATTCGCCGGGTTTCCTGTTGGTCCATTTGCTATGGAAGACTGCAATCGAATGAGGAAAAATCATACAAACATTTTTAATCGCTGCGTGCTACGCTGACACTTGCCGCAGCTTTGCTTGCAGCTGCTCGTTCCAGTTTTCAGTAAATCATCCTCTTACAAAAGACAATCAGTAATAAATTTGTGTATGCTAGCTTTGATACGTGATTACTGAGAATTGTACTTCCGGTTGGAGTGTCGTTGTGCACTCAAGCAAGTAAAAAAAAACACAAATCTTTTGTAAACCTTAGTGTCAGCTGTGCTGGAAAAAGGAAGTGATTGGCTGTTAAGTTTGATTTTGACTGAGACTGAGAGTTTCATCTAATATTTGGCCTTGCTTTTGACTGACTGAGTTTTAAGCAGGAAGTGGACAATTTTCGTGATGGTTTTAATGTTCTCGGTTTTTCAATGTGCACTCCTATGCTACCGTAAGACACAATTCTACACTTAAAATCCCTAAAATAAAGTGTATAAAGTGTAAATTTATACGCCTTTTTTTAAAAATTAGTCTTGCGTCGGAAACAATTCTTCATCAGACACTCAGTTTGCTAAGAATAATTAGATTTCGCTGAAATCTAAAATGGTTCAAAAATTTTGGAAGCTCTTAATCTTTTGAGTTAATAAAAAAGTATCTTAGATGCTGGATAAAATCATATATCGAAGCCATTTTCAGGTTTTCAATGCGGATTTATTCTCAGAGCAACGGAATTTTGCATTTATCGCATTCTTTGGTACCGCGTTGAACTTGTGGTGGTATTTTTTGCCAAGCACTTTTTATTTTTTCTATTGAAACTTATAACGGCCAGATGAAAGGACCAATAATCTCTGCAAACAGTGAATTACGATCGAAAATTGCCGTTTAGTAGAGATACGATTTTCAACTATCGTTTTGTGGTACACGAATAATTTAGCACCGTTTTCCATGCTCGCTTTTCCTGTTGCGTCCACACAGGAATTCGCTCCACCATCTCCGCTGTTATACATGTTTATTGCCGTGCATAAATATCACACGCCATTGGGCATGAAAATTGCATAAAAATAAATGGAAGATAAAAGTCGTAAAGTACGATACAGTTGCCTGTGCAAAAGCTTGCTGGCTTAATTTCGTGAAGTGGATTACTAGCAGTGAAAGTACTGAGCATATCTACCAAGCTTGTGACGTTCGTTAAAACAGAAAGCACAACCGAAGCAGTGCAATTTTATTCATACCCGACGGCAGAGTTTAAGCCCGATTTACATTAAAGTTCAAGGTTATGCCAGAGCAGGGCCTTAGGGTGTAAAAAACATTGAGATATCCAGGTTGAGAGCTTCATTTCATTCTCTTTTCACTATCTCTTTGGCTCGAGAGCAACAAGGTTGTAGGATTGACCCGACTGATGGCGATAATAAACTCAGACACGATAATATGTTTTAGTTCTTTTAGTTATCTTAAAATCAACCTATTTTCACATCATTGATCGTAATGCAATTCTCACCCACCGTCGGAGATTTTCCACGCCAAACCGAAATCATTACAACTCAATTTTGTCTGCACATATGCCAACGCTCTTGCAAAAGTGCATCGCAAAACCATAGGTGAGAAGATTCATTTGTGAACTAAACTGATAAGCTGCACATTACACGTCAGACAATAAATTAGAGGCTGGAGTTTGAAATCGAAAGTTCCCCTGGGTTCCCACCTGCTGATGTGTTGTAAAATCACAACCTTTGCGGTAAAACCGGCAGTTTTTTTTGCGCTACGAGTAGCTCTTGGTGCACAATTATGCGATGGGTGGAAATGGAACCTCTTTAAACAATCCATCGTTAGTTTTTACGCTGCTTGCGCTTCTCGTCGTTGAAGTGAAAACAACCTGTACCCAAGAAAGGAGAGAGAAACAAACTGTGAGTGTCGTTGGGTTCATTGTGTTTAGCTTTTTTTCACATTTCACTGCTCAGTATGAACAGATAATTTCTTCCTGTCACTGTCGACATTGACTCGATTAGTAACCGAGGGTGGATTGAATGTATTTCGGATATTGTTTATACTGAGCCAAGATTTTTCCGTCTACTGCTACCAAGTTAACCACCCCATGCGAGAAGAAGCAACACTCGCACTACTGAATGAACGGTCGTCTATCCTGAACAGGCGTGCTGCATGTTGAATGTCTTGCAATGGCTATCAATCCATGATTATAAGCTTCCCGTCTATTGCCACATGTTTCAGATTTACTGGATACTTGCAAATGATGTGAGTTTCTGGCTGCTAATCTGGCACAAGTAGACTTGATATTGTTGGGGAAAGTAGCTGCAAGCATCCTCCGATGATTTTAAAGCATGCTTAATGTTTAATATTGGAGTTTCTAAGGTAAAGTAAACTGAAATTGCGCATTTTTGAATGGGTTCAGCTCTGTACCTAATTAAACATAAAATAGGAGAAGAACAATTGTTATATAAGTAGTTCAATAACCTAATTTTATAAGAGAATAATTGTTTTGTCACAGGAAGTGGGTCTCGTTTAGATTTGAGTCTTCTAGTCAAATTTGGCAGCCAAAATCGTAGTTTCAATCACATGGAAGCGAGCGTTGCCCGATGTTACCTGGTGAGTCGCTAATGCGAGCAATTTCCAGCGCATATATGGGCCACTGGTACACAGTATAGCGGTAATCCCAACGTTGTCGTCGTCATCGATGTGCGTTAGCAGTTGCTAGCGTAACCGACAGCTTCTTCGGTCGTCGTAATTGAGTTGCAATCGAGCCAACTTCGAAGGGTGCAAGCCCGGTGGTACAAACATGTCCATATAGGAAATTGTCTTCGAATTCCCTTTTTAACTACTTTGATATTGAATAAGGTTGACTAGGCGGAAAATGTGGACAAGTTCAATGCAGCCGAGTATGGAAAACTGTTGACTGTTTGTTCGGTGGAAAACCAGCTTCGTACATTGTAGAGCATGCTCTTTTTCATATTATTTCATAACGTTTAATTTTGATTTTCATGTCGTGATAAAAGTTTACCAAGATTTTTACACAAGCATGAGTTGAACTCTTTTATTTTGTTCATTTTCCATCGAACTAATTCAAATGTATGTGCAAATCAGTCCGGGACGTCGCTATCCAGGGCCCTAACGTTTGCAACTTTACTTCCTCGGGAGGTGTCGTCGACATGGGAACCATAAGTTAAACCTAAAGTTTTTAGATCCCAAACTTGTCAGTTATAGGAATGCGTTAAGTTGGCGAATGAGTTGAAGTCTTAAACAGATGTTGGGAAATGGCGGAATAAGTCAGAACACACTCAGAACACTACATTTGAATGAATTTCACAGAAAGTTTTGTGTCCTTCTTTCAAAAAAAAAACCTTTGCCAAAATCTACGACCTAGTTGGTTTTAAAATTGATTTACGTTAAAATCGATTTGAATTCGATTAATAGTTTAATTCACAAATATTATTTTCACTCGGTCGGATTTAACAGCTTCATATAGGCTGTTCGTATTGGCGATACTAACCTATCTTAATTATTATATCATATACTGGTTGCACACTAAATCACTGCGGTAACAATGAAGCCAGACGGCTTACATAACTGCCACCATAATTGTATCTAATTATTGCGAAACTCACTTAACGCTGCATATTTGTTCTAGTTCTCCAAACCACACACATAAATTCGCAAGTGCACTGCACGCGCCTCACAGTCCCTCTTGTGAAATGTGTCATTCAACGGATTTGTCGTTTGTAATCCAGAGCAGTAAACACATAACACTTCACTGATATGATACACAGTTTCCAACCTATGCATAGTAGGGATTTAACAGGCATTCGTTCTCAAAACCTATCAATTATTTAGGTACAATCACACCAAAACTGATTAGCAATTGCTTGTTTTCAGTGTATATCATACATACATACTAGGGTGGGGAATCGTTATATGGAAAAAAACAAAACTTGATAGCAGAAAGCCAGAGCCAAGTTCTTTTTGTTCTATTTGGGGCCCCAAACAATCCTGAATTTATTAGAAGTCGATTGGTTATGTCTCCGCTTGGCGCATTGCATTTTAAATTTATATGGAGATTTGTATGAAAAAACCAACTTTTTTGCATTTTCTGTTCTAAAGAGCTCCAAATGGCTCAAACCATAGGTTTCTTGACTTCAAATGGTAGGTTTTTTGAGGTGTAACAATTTGGCCGAAGACACTAAAGACCTGGGGTGTGCCAAAAAAATACTAGAGCTGTTCAAAGTTGAGTATGTCGAAATTTATGTTGCAAATCATTTTTTCTGCCAACACTGCTAGTGTACCGGCGTCAGTCAGATTTCCATCAGAAGTAACCTCTGAAACACGTTGTAGACTCTATTTACGCCTAAAATATTGACCTAAATTTGTTTGCTTGGTCCAGCTGAGTGTATAAACTCGTTACAACAGGTTACTTCTGATGGGAATCCTACTGACGCCGGTACATTGGTAATATTTGCAGAAAACAAGATTTTCTGCATTTAAATCGACATACTCAACTTTTAACAGCTATAGCTCTTCTTAGGGACATTCTAGCTCTTCAGTGTCTTCTGCAAAGTTGTTAGGCATCTTAAATACTATACTTTAACATATTGTAGTGCATTATTAGAGCATTTAGATAGATCCAGAAACGTTCAAAGCTAACTGTAGCGGTACTGCGAACAGGATACTACAACATACTTGATGCGATGTACATGAAATAAATCCTGAACATGCAAGCATTATGTTTTTATTTAATCAACAATTTTTCAACTGTTTGGTCATTCAAGTGTTTTTACTTACAATTATTCAAGCAGCAATAAATTTTTTTTTACTTCTCTGTATGCCTGAAGGGCACTGGGTACTGAAATGCCACTGCGACATACTTGCTGATTGTCTTTTGTGGCGGGCCCCGATTGCTGTACACAAGTTACGGATTGCTCGTACTCATTGATGGAGTAGAACTGTTTTGTTGTAAACCTGTACCCCAATTAGGTACAACATAGTTGATGAAACTAATTACCTGTTTGGGATTAGAGCTCCACACTTGGTATGGAGTTAAAAGGTAGCTTTCTAGGAAGTTGAACCTAGAGGAAGCAAGAGCTTCGCAAGAGCAAAGCAAATGCTCTGAACTCTCTGGTTCAGATTTGCAGAATCGGCAGGTGTCGTTCAACACTACGCCGATTTTCTTTAAATGATAAAAAGCGGGACAGTGTCCGGTGAGGAGTCCCGTGATTATCCGTAGGTCACTAAGATTTAGAAGCTACTTAAGCTTTCCGGCGGTTCCAGGGTTCGGATAGATGAACTGTTTAGCTTGTCTACAACCCTGTGCCTGTTGCCATTGGGATACTATTTCTAGCCCTTCCCAAGTTAGTAGTTCGCTTTTGATAGCGGAAATGGACGTATCCAGAACCGGCTCGGGGCCAATAAACCGCTGAGCTGATCCCTGTCTTGCTAGGTAGTCAGCGTGTTCATTACCCTCGTCTCCGCAGTGTCCGGGCACCCAAAACAGAAAAACTGAATTCTGTCGGGAAAGTTCCCGTAGAGTTTCAATGCATTCCCAAACAAGTTTGGAAGCGCATTTGATGGACTTAAGTGCTAGTAGTGCTGCTTGACTGTCCGAGAATATACCGATTTTCGCATGTCTGTAGTTGCGTTTCAGACATATTTTTGCGCAGATATATGGCATATACCTCTGCTTGAAAAACGGTAGGCCATTTTCCCAGGGAAAACGTTTCCCTGATACCGGGTCCGTATATACCAGATCCCGTTAGGGATCCCATTTTCGAGCCAGCAATATATATAAAAAAGCAATATATAAAATAGGAAGAAGAAGTGAATAAGATGCTTAGATGTCTTTCATGAGGTAGGGCCAACATGCTATGTATAGTGCCGTGTCAAATATGCTATTATTATTGATTAAAAAAATGAGGTAGGGTCAGTTGAGGACCACCTTAAGCTTTAACAGCGAATAAGAGAAATGTTAAACTACGACAAATTCTTTTCAGTATATTACACAGTGCAACATTTTTTTTGCCTTGGCTTCTATATATGATTTTTTCATGTATTTTGACGCAAAAAGGAATTCCTCCGAGTTTAAACACAATTCAACTTAAGGGGTAACAGTGGCGCCATTCTCAACTTTTGAGAAACCGGAAATTTTCGATGTTTTTTCGACGCCATTTTGTTTTGAAGCCAAATATCCAAATACTGAGAATTTATCCATATTAGCATGTTTTTACCCATCTTTAATCTTTAATCCCCGCAAAAAGGGGAAGATCATGTTAACACAAATTGTTATTGTCTCTTTTAGTATCTCTGGACGCTTGATATTACATTAAACTGATTTCAAACAAGCTTATCTAACGTTGATTTCTATTTTAGTATTGTAGTGGAATTGGAGCAAAATTGACATGTTGCTGACATTTGACTTTGATCAGACACCGGGCGTAAGGGTGACGTATCTGAACCTGAACCATTGCTTCGCGGCTCAACAGCTGCTACACCAAGCATCCACTGAGTCGTTGTCGGACATCGCCATCATATCGGACCCCTACCGCATCCCTCCCGGAAACGGTAACTGGGTTGCGGATAAGTCCAGTATGGCGGCCATATGTACGACGGGCAAGTTCCCGGTTCAGGAGGTTGTCTCAACCTCAGAAGAAGGGTACGTAGTTGCTAAGGTGAACGGAGTGTTCTACTGCAGTTGCTATGCTCCGTCTACCGAAAGGTTCACCCTGATGGTCGATCTCCTATCCATGGAGCTAACGGGCCTAACGCCGTTGGTGGGGAAGTCGCTTCACGAACCAGAGGGGCCAGATCTTGTTGGAGGCTTTGGCAAAGCTCAACCTAGATCTGGCCAACGTTGGGAACAAAAGTACATTAAGCAGAAATTGCGCGGAGTCGATCATCGACGTGACGGACTGGACTGATCAAGAACTGGAGGGTAGACGATGGCTACACTAATAGCGACCACCAGGCGGTCTGTTATAGTGTAGACAACAACGAGAGGCGGCAAGCGACGAGTAGGGCCAACACTCCGTTCGCCCGCGGGTGGAAGACATCGCATTTTGATGCCGAGGTATTTGAAGAGGCAATTAGACGAGAGCGCGAGGGGGGCAGTCGGCTTCGCCCGACGCCTGATCAACTAGTTGCTATGCTATCTCGGGCGTGCGACGCCACCATGCCTAGGACTCGCCAACCTAGGAATGGGAAGCCACCGGTCTACTGGTGGACTGACGAGAGTCGAGTAGTCATGCAGAGGTGCCTGGATGACTGCCTCTTTCCGGATAGGTGGAAGCGGCAGAAATTGGTCCTACTGCCAAAGGCTGGGAAACCACCAGGTGACCCATCGGCATATAGGCCTATCTGCCTGCTAGACACGACGGGCAAGGTACTTGAGAGGATTATCTTCAACAGACTGGTGAGGTACACAGAGGGTGTAAACGGTCTGGCAAGCAACCAGTTCGGCTTCCGGAAGGGCAGGTCCACGCTGGATGCCATCGCCTCCGTCACCAAGACGGCGGAAATAGCACTCCAGCGCAAGAGAAGGGGAATACGTTATTGCGCAATCGTCACGCTTGACGTGAAGAATGCGTTCAATAGTGCCAGTTGGGACTCCATGGCGCTCGCGTACCGGTGTCGCTGTACAAGATTCTGGAAAACTACTTCCAGAATCGAGTACTGGTTTACAACACAGAGGAGGGTCAGAAGTGCGTCCCAATCACCGCCGGGGTTCCGCAAGGTTCAATCCTGGGTCCGGTGTTGTGGAACGTCATGTATGACGGGGTGTTGAAACTAAAGTTTCCTGTAAGGATTGTAATCGTCGGCTTTGCAGACGACATAACGCTAGAGGTTTACGGCGAGTCGATCGAAGAGGTCGAGTTGACGGCTGCGCATTTCATAAGGAAGGTCGAGGACTGGATGCGCTCCAGGAAACTGGAGCTCGCGCGCCATAAGACGGAGGTCACGGTTGTGAACAACCGTAAATCAGAGCAACAGGCGGTGGTCAGAGTCGGAGACTGCACCATCACCTCAAAGCTGAAGCTCTTGGGGGTTATGGTCAACGACAAGCTCACGTTCGGGAGCCACGTCGACTATGCCTGTAAGAGGGTCTCGTCGGCTATTGCAGCACTAGAATTTGTCCATATTAGCATGTTTTTACCCATCTTTAATCTTTAATCCCCGCAAAAAGGGGAAGATCATGTTAACACAAATTGTTATTGTCTCTTTTAGTATCTCTGGACGCTTGATATTACATTAAACTGATTTCAAACAAGCTTATCTAACGTTGATTTCTATTTTAGTATTGTAGTGGAATTGGAGCAAAATTGACATGTTGCTGACATTTGACTTTGATCAGACACCGGGCGTAAGGGTGACGTATCTGAACCTGAACCATTGCTTCGCGGCTCAACAGCTGCTACACCAAGCATCCACTGAGTCGTTGTCGGACATCGCCATCATATCGGACCCCTACCGCATCCCTCCCGGAAACGGTAACTGGGTTGCGGATAAGTCCAGTATGGCGGCCATATGTACGACGGGCAAGTTCCCGGTTCAGGAGGTTGTCTCAACCTCAGAAGAAGGGTACGTAGTTGCTAAGGTGAACGGAGTGTTCTACTGCAGTTGCTATGCTCCGTCTACCGAAAGGTTCACCCTGATGGTCGATCTCCTATCCATGGAGCTAACGGGCCTAACGCCGTTGGTGGGGAAGTCGCTTCACGAACCAGAGGGGCCAGATCTTGTTGGAGGCTTTGGCAAAGCTCAACCTAGATCTGGCCAACGTTGGGAACAAAAGTACATTAAGCAGAAATTGCGCGGAGTCGATCATCGACGTGACGGACTGGACTGATCAAGAACTGGAGGGTAGACGATGGCTACACTAATAGCGACCACCAGGCGGTCTGTTATAGTGTAGACAACAACGAGAGGCGGCAAGCGACGAGTAGGGCCAACACTCCGTTCGCCCGCGGGTGGAAGACATCGCATTTTGATGCCGAGGTATTTGAAGAGGCAATTAGACGAGAGCGCGAGGGGGGCAGTCGGCTTCGCCCGACGCCTGATCAACTAGTTGCTATGCTATCTCGGGCGTGCGACGCCACCATGCCTAGGACTCGCCAACCTAGGAATGGGAAGCCACCGGTCTACTGGTGGACTGACGAGAGTCGAGTAGTCATGCAGAGGTGCCTGGATGACTGCCTCTTTCCGGATAGGTGGAAGCGGCAGAAATTGGTCCTACTGCCAAAGGCTGGGAAACCACCAGGTGACCCATCGGCATATAGGCCTATCTGCCTGCTAGACACGACGGGCAAGGTACTTGAGAGGATTATCTTCAACAGACTGGTGAGGTACACAGAGGGTGTAAACGGTCTGGCAAGCAACCAGTTCGGCTTCCGGAAGGGCAGGTCCACGCTGGATGCCATCGCCTCCGTCACCAAGACGGCGGAAATAGCACTCCAGCGCAAGAGAAGGGGAATACGTTATTGCGCAATCGTCACGCTTGACGTGAAGAATGCGTTCAATAGTGCCAGTTGGGACTCCATGGCGCTCGCGTACCGGTGTCGCTGTACAAGATTCTGGAAAACTACTTCCAGAATCGAGTACTGGTTTACAACACAGAGGAGGGTCAGAAGTGCGTCCCAATCACCGCCGGGGTTCCGCAAGGTTCAATCCTGGGTCCGGTGTTGTGGAACGTCATGTATGACGGGGTGTTGAAACTAAAGTTTCCTGTAAGGATTGTAATCGTCGGCTTTGCAGACGACATAACGCTAGAGGTTTACGGCGAGTCGATCGAAGAGGTCGAGTTGACGGCTGCGCATTTCATAAGGAAGGTCGAGGACTGGATGCGCTCCAGGAAACTGGAGCTCGCGCGCCATAAGACGGAGGTCACGGTTGTGAACAACCGTAAATCAGAGCAACAGGCGGTGGTCAGAGTCGGAGACTGCACCATCACCTCAAAGCTGAAGCTCTTGGGGGTTATGGTCAACGACAAGCTCACGTTCGGGAGCCACGTCGACTATGCCTGTAAGAGGGTCTCGTCGGCTATTGCAGCACTATCTCGTATGATGTCCAATAGCTCAGCGGTCTATGGCAGCAAGCAAAGACTTCTTGCCAGCGTGGTTTCGTCCATACTTTGGCATGGTGTGCCAGTAAGGTCCAGAGCGCTAGGTACTAACAGTTACCGCGGTAAACTGGAAAGTACCTACAGGCTCATGTGCCTGAGAGTTGTGAGTGCGTATCGTACGGTGTTATACGATGCAATCTGTGTCTTGTCCGGCATGATGCCTATCAGCATCGCCATCAAGGAGGACAGAGAGTGTTTCGACCACCATGACACAAGGGGCATACAAAGAACCAGAGGGTCATTCTCGATGCTCCGTTGGCAGAGGGAATGGTCTAATTCCACAAAGGGCAGATGGACGCACCGACTTATACCGGAGATATCCGGCTGGGTCGGGAGGCGACGTTGCGAGGTGGACTTCCACCTGACACAGATCCAGTCAGACCATGGTTGCTTCAGGCAATATCTGCACAGGTTCGGGCACGCGGGTTCCCCGATGTGTCCCGAGTGCGTGGAAGAGGAGGAGACTGCAGAGCATGTCTTCTTCGTATGCCCCCGTTTCGTAAGAGCGAGGAGCAACATGATTGCTGTGAGCGGGCCTGGCGCTACTCCGGACAATCCTGTCCGGAGGATGTGCAACGGCCCGGACATCTGGAACGCGGCCTGTGCGGCCGCCTTCCAGATTGTCCTGGAGCTACAACGTGTGTGGCGGGTCAATCACCAACACGCCAGCAGTGGTAGCTAACTACCAGTCTCCAGGTAGTTAGCTTAGGAGGTTATAAGAGTAAAGAGGGTGCATCACGCACAAAAGCCACTTCCCGACGTAATACTTAACCGTCGTTCCGGGAAGACCAGGGCTGGGGACTGGAGGGGTTTTAGTGCGTCGGGACAGGGATCAGTAGGTGTCTGGGTGTCCCCTAGTCTCATCCCCACACTCTGAGTTCTCTTCTCAGGTGTCTGTTTGCAGATTTCCAACAATCATCGACAACTTTTCATAATCTTTACACTCTTCGTAGTGTGTCCTTACTAGTGTAAATAAATTACACTTTAGCTTTTTCTTGAAAATTTGAACCAGATTTTAGAAGAAACTGTAATGCTTGAAGGGTGTCCACGCTGAAATTGCCACACACAAAATTGATTCGCAAAATTCGAGTTTTCATCCGATTGCCATAAAATTTTCAGGGATTGAAAAATAACTATTAAACTTCATTTTACCATTTTACTCGTATTTTATTTACAGTCCATATGCAAATGCCCGCACCTTGGCCTTAACCCCGGCCATAAGATTGTGCACAACTTGTGAATCAACCGTTTTTGCATGGTAACCCATACTTTCTTCAGTTCCTCGACTGTCTTCATTACCTTAGGTGCTGCTTCATAATCGCTTAGTACTTTTCGATGGAGCGGAGCTCCGGAGTGCTGGAAGGGTTGAACATTTTCGGCACGAAATTGACCTTATTGTCCGCATACCACTTCAGCACGTCCTCGGAGTAGTGGCATGAGGAAAATTCCGGCCAGAAGATTGTTGGGAAGTTGTGGGCATTCAGGAGAGGAAGCAGCCGCTTCTGGAGGCACTCTTCCATGTACACCTGTCCGTTCATCGTGTCCTGGGTCACGAAAGGTGCACTCCGCTTCCCACACGTGCAGATGGCTTGCCAAACCAGGAATTTTTCGCAAATTTGGACATCTTCTGAGTGCGGACATGCTTCGGAACGCTGAACTTCTCCTTGGCCGTGAAAAACAGGTTGCCGGGATCTGTTTGAAGTCGGCCTTCACATATGTTTCGTCGTCCATGATGCAGCATTCAACTTTCGTCAGCATGTTGAGGTACAACTTCCTGGCACGGGTTTTGGCGGACTTGTTCTGCTTCTCGTCGCGATTACCTTTTGTACCTTGAACGTTCGAAGCCCAGCCTTAGTTTTGGCCTTCTGGACAAAACTTCGGCTTAGGTGCAGCTTCTTAGCCACATCCCGAACGGAGGCGTTCGGATTTCGGTTGAAGGCCCCAACTACGTTGTGATTTTTGGTGTTGTACGGAATACTTTTTCCTTCACTTCTGGGCTTCCGATCGGTGGTCAATCGTTCCTCAAACCGCTTAATCAATCGCGACACCGTGGAATTCGCGATTCCCAACGTTTTAGCGATGGAACGATGCGAGAGATCCTTGTTCTCGTGATGAATGCGCAAGATTTTATCACGCACGAGCTGTTCTTTCGACTCCATTTCCGCGAGTTTTGATCACAGGACTTTAAAACTTAAAAAATGCACTATGAACTAAATCCACCCAAATTTTCATTAAATTCTACCCAACGGTTAAAAAGTTAGAGCAATTTCATGGTGTGGCAATTTCATCGTGGACACCCTTTACTCAGCTCCTTTTCTCGCTTCCGTCCTCACTTCTTATGAGATATATACTAAATTGTACATTGAACCTAGATTAGCGAAGAGTAATAAACATTTACAGCTTTCGGGAGCCAAGCATTGTAGTAAAATCTGGTCCCACAGTGTGCAAATGTAAAACAATTAGCGATGCAAATATTTTGAAAAGCTTTACCAAAGATGTATAGACCTATTTACGTACGAATGTGTTAGTGCCACCCGTTAAGAAAAGAAAAGTTTTGAACAGCTGGAAAATTTTTCAGGTGAACACTTATTTTATGTTTTAAATTTGTGACCACGAACCTTAAGTTGCTGGTGAACGTAATCGGCAAAATAAGGACAAAGTGTTGAAGCAACTCTACATGGCTATACACGTTTACTAGTTTGCGCAGGTGAAAAGTCACTTATCTCTATGAATAATACAATATGCTCATATAAATATTGCATATTGTATCATCCATTAATTTAAGACTAAGTGCAAACAGAGTATCCATGTTATTCCACTTCTCGTTATCGCAGCAAGATTTAAAAAGACTCATACAGCCTAGGCCTTCGAGAAGAATAATGTTCTCGCTTACACACTGGAAATCCAAAATTCTCAAGGATCGTGGAGAACCTTCATTTTCAGATAATGCATTTGAGATAAAATTAAATTGACAACTTTCATCAATAGCTATATTTTTTCCTGTAAATTTTTGAACTATATTTCGAGAGCAGGATGTAGAAGTTTGCTTCAATTCGTAATAAAAACTTGATGCTGATTCATAAATCTAGGTCCTACGATTTCTGAAAATAAAGCGAATAAGTAGAACCGCATTGAGCTAACATACATGATTGCTGTTCTAGTGTGAAATTAGCATCATTGTTATCTATCATTGTTTCCCCATGTTTGATTATTTAAAAAAAAATTAATTGCTTCTAGCCAGCATTTAAAAATTGGTTTGCGATCGAAAAAGAGAGACTCATGTACTCCAGTGATAACATTCATATTATTTGCGAAAACCACGTCAAGCTTTAATTCAATGATCTTCTTTGGTTAGCTTTCTGAAAACTATCTTTTAAATTCATTTCATTCATTATTGAAATTGGACTTACATTGGTATAAGATTTGTAATTGACTGGCCTAATATGTATAAAGTAATAGTTAGTATAACAAAGGTTTCTGCACCACTAGGTGGATTAATTCAGGTTTTACTCAAGATAAGACACAATTTGTCTCCCCTTTTTAGATATTGGCGCATTACCATTATTGCTCATACATACTCGATATTATTTCGCTTCGTGAAATATACTGAAAACATGCCAAAACCGTTTTGAGCTAGTTTTTGTTTGATTTAAGATCTGCTTAAAAAAAAGATGGTTAAGATGGTTAAGAAAATGCTAATATGTGGACAAACTCTCAGAATTTTGATATTTGAGTTCAAAATAAAATGGCGTCGAAAAAACATCGAAAATTTCCGATATCTCAAAAATTCAAAATGGTGCCACTGTTGCCTCTTAAGTTGAAATGTGTTCAAACTCGGGGAAATTTAGGTTTGCGTCAAAATACATGAAAAAATCATATATAGAAGCCAAGGCAGAAGAAATAGTAAATTTTTTTCGCGCTGTGTTATCAATCGATTAGTTCTTATCGATCAAAAGAAATCGATTCACGAAATACGGAGAATAAATGTGAACTGTAACCTATTCTAAAATATATACCCGAATCGCACGAAAGTCAGAGGACGAATAAATGATGATGATGGGATGGTCTGAAATACCTACGGAGAGGACTAAAGCGAAAAGTGGGCGGGGCCACGCACATGGTATTATGAAAGAAATTAAAAAAAAAAGCTGGGCTGCGCTGCGCGTGATTTTTTAAGTATAAAGACGAACGTTGAGCGTTAAGTGCATTAGTTTTCCACGCAATTACCTGTTGCTGTTACCAGGAGAGGTAGCCAAATAGGAGGAATAGGGGCATAATAAGCACCCTAACTTGGTTGCTGATTTAAGCATGGAAAACGACAAAAATTTTGAGCTGTCTTTAGTGCAAAACTTGAATTAACTATCTATAAATAAAGGTACACTATTCACACATTGAAAAGTTTATCGTATAATGGTGAAAAACAAAAATTAGATTCATGCATCAAAAACTAGCAATCAGTCTATATGTGGGCCACAATGAGCACCCCACTGGGGCATAATGAGCATCCACGGAGTATAATGAGCACTCTTATAGAACATATCTTGAAACTGTTTAGAAGTACAACTCATGGGCCAACGTTTGTCGCGGGATGCGTAACGTAAGTTTATGTGACAAGGTGTACTCATTTCACCCCACCTAAAGGTGACCATTTCACCCCTATCGAATTATTTAAAGATAAAAAGAGATTTTAATACTAATTATAGCTTAAAATCAAAACTTCAATGATGGTAAAATTTGGGGTACGACCTATGCGTCATATTGATGTGTCTACATACTAAATTGAGTCATTCTAACGACCGTAGAAGCTTATTTTGTAGTGCGCAATAATAATAATTTTTCCAACATCCGGGAACCAAGTTGATTTTTTCAATATATTTCCATATTTTAAACAGACAAACCACTTTTGTTCCACATAAAAAGATACTGTAGTAACTACGGAAGAGTTCCACATACCATATTGTATTAAATATGTGCAGAATCGCATAGATAAGGGGTGCCCATTTCGCCCCGTGTGCTTATTATGCCCCTAATCCTCCTACGCAGGGTCCAAAGCTGAAGCTATTATTATATTGTTTCTTTTCTCCGATCAAGCACAACATGCAATTGGGCTTTCGCAAGGCCACAAACACCTTCTTGGAGCAATCCTAAATTTTCTTACCTTGCAAATTATGAAGTATGCAGTTCTACCTTTAATTCCAGTAATTTGAAAGAGACGCTAAAATTGTTTTTGACTCCGCGATCATATTTTAACTATCGAGCTTGTTTGAATTATGTTTAAAATTCGTTTGTTGTTGATATTGAGTCGTTCGGTAGTTATACAAATTAAACACACAACTCGGAAAAAATCGTTTGATGAACAAGTTTAAAAACAATACACGACAATAGAGCAAGATCGCGCCAAATGACCTTGGTCGAATATCGACCATTTTTGATTTGAATGAAACTTTGCACACGTATTTGGCTTAGCAAACTAAGCATTTTTCACAGATGGAGCGATTTTTCACACCCATGAGTTACATTCTAAAAGGGCGTATGCCGTTTGGCATAGGTTTTATTCGAAGCATTGTAGCCCAGAAACCGTTGGTTGTATAGGAAAAATCTCTGAGAATGAAATGTGGGAATTAAAAATGCACCATAAAAAATATACACTGTACAAAAAAAAATTTTTTTTTACCAAAAAAAATTAAAAATAAACATAAAATTTCAATAAAAAAAAAAGTTGAATTTTTTTTATATTTTTTTTTAAAGAAACTTGACGTTAATACGCAACTTTTAAAAAAAGTCCAGGAAGGAGAAATGAAAAATTATTTTTTTATGGTAGATTAATTTTTTTATAAAAATTCTATTTTAAACATTTTTCAAAATATTTGTATTGATGATTTTTAAAGATGCAGAGAGTCACTTTGAATCAAAAAGCTCTTGGTAGTAAACATTCTAAAGGCATCGGTTTTCGAGTTATTCTTAATTTAAGCTCAAAAAATTATTAATATTTCGGAAAATACACGTTTTTCTTAATTTGTCCATGATTCTCCAGCAAAAACCATACATTCATTGGAATGCTTGATCAAAAATATACAATTCATTCTTTGACAACAAAGCGATTGGATAAATCACTCAAGCGCTAAACCTTAGCCTACCTACACGTTCCCCCTTGCCGAATGTTTAATAGAAAAATATGTTTGTCGTGCAACACTACCTACTTGTTTACTAATAATGACTGTTTGTAAAGTACGCAACCAATAACTACTGGGTTACCTATAATATCTGTTTTCGTATATAAATACGATTGCACTACTCCAGATGTGTTAGTAACAGTTTGCATTTTGTGAACATGAATAAAGTGAAAATGGAATACACCAAGCCCGAACGCTGTAAACCCTTTCCCGATCATCGGTGCTCATCAAGCTTACGCAAATCAAACGAAAACGTTATTGCAAAATTAAAAATATTGAACAGTCAAGCTCATTTTGATACGTCTTTATCAATTTGTGATTCGTGTAGTTATTGGAATGATAGTCAAGCCACCATTCATCCCTTCGTTGTTTACTATTCAGAATCTGGAACACTTAAGAATATCAGCTTCATCATAATATCGGAAGTACTCCATCATGATACTGTTGCGGTTCAGGTGTTCATTGCCAAATTAATGAGTTTTTTGAAAACAACAATAGAGTTGAAAAAAGCGATATTAATGTCTGATGGAGCTGCCTCACAATATAAAAATAGAAAAAACTTTGCAAGTCTTTGCAAGTTCAAAACAAAATATAACGTCGATGCAGAGTGGCATTTTTTGCGACTTCTCATGGTAAAGGCCCATGCGATGAAATTGGTGGCATATTAAAACGAATGGCAGGAAATGCAAGTTTAGCTGAAGAACATGAACATCCCATTACAAGCGCAAAAGAATTGTATGATTGATCTAATCAGAAAAGTAATGAAAATTCATCAAAAATGTCATTTAGTTGGGTATCATATGAGGAATATGAACAAGGAGTAACAGAATGGAGCAATATTTTGAAAAAATCTATAATAATAGCTGCCACCCAAAAGTATTACTCTTTTGTTCCGATTTCAGAAAATAAGATATAAACGAAGCTGTTTTCAAAAGATGACGAATCATTTACTTATGATGTATATAAAGTATAAGGTGAAACTAGTTCCGTAAAGTATCTATGTCATAAAAAAATATGTTCCTAAGATAATAAAACTCGAAAATAAATATTTGATTCTTATATAAATTTATATCACTTAGAACATTTAACTCTTTTCTTGAGAACCGTTCGCCCAATCGTTCAGTTGTCAAAGAATGAATTGTATATTTTTGATCAAGCATTCCAATGAACGTATGGTTTTTGCTGGAGAACCATGGACAAATTAAGAAAAACGTGTATTTTCCTAAATAATTATAATTTTTCGAGCTTAAATTAGAAATTACTCGAAAACCAATGCCTTTAGAATGTTTACTACCAAGAGCTTTTTGATTCAAAATGACTCTCTGCATCTTTTAAAATCATCAGAATACAAATATTTTGAAAAATGTTTGAATTGAAATTTTCAAAAAAAAAATTAATCTACCATAAAAACAATTTATTTATTTTAAATCTGCGTATTACCGTCAAGTTTCTTAAAAAAAAATTCAACTCTTTATTTTTAAATTGAAATTTAATGTTTATTTTAAATTCTTTTTGGTCAAAAAATTTTTTTTTGTACAGTGTATATTTTTTATGGTGCATTTTTAATTCCCTACATTTCATTCTCAGACATTTTTCCTATTCAACCAACGGTTTCTTGGCTACAATGCTTCGAATAAAACATATGCCAAACGGCATACGCCCTTTTAGAATGTAACTCATGGGTGTAAAAAATCTCTCCACCTGTGAAAAATGCTTAGTTTGCTAAGCCGAATACGAGTGCAAAGTTTCATTCAAATAAAAAATGGTCGATTAAATTTTCGCGTATTTCCAGGCGATTTGAAATGATTTTGCTCAATTTTAACACAGTATGAAGATAAAGACGAGGAAATGGTGGAGCAATTAATATATTCTCGATCGTTGCTTTTGCCGTCTGCGTTCAAAATATTCACACTAAGAAGAAAAGCGAGATTTCAAAGTTTTTATCACTGTTATACTGGTCAACACAGGTGCACTCCAAAAGCTCAAACCGGAAACAAATGAAAGATTATAGTTATAAAAACATTCTTGTGGATTTAAGTCTAGTGTGCTGTTTGTCTTGTTTCTAATTGTGTTGCAATTTTGCAATTTTCTACAATTGGTTTCCCTAAAACTTGGTCATTAGATGGGGTTAGAGCTTTTCTGCTGAAAGTTATTGAATTGCATTTCTATTCAGTTGGAGTAAAGACTTCCTGAGACAAATGTTGAATGTATTGATTTCGTTCTGGAATATTGCAGCGTCATTAGGTTTAGGCATTTCTACGAATAATTTCATATGATGTTTCAGTCGTTTACATACAAAATGAAGAGAAGAGGTCCTAAGAAGAAGCCTTGAGGAACCCCAGAAGTGACACGAATGGGATCAGCATACACGTTTTCACAGTGCTCTCACAGATCGTTATTATCGAATAAAAAAAACCATCGAAACGGTGAACACCAGTTTGTTCGTTATGATGTTCTTCATCTCTGGGTAAATTTAAAAAAAATCGTTGGTTGTATTTTTTGAGTTATGTGCATTCTATATTAAACAAGACCGATATTCTTAGGAAATTCATACAAACTAGACCAGTAATTGGTTTTAGTCTTTCAGATTTGAATGGTACTCTTCAGGTTAGATACCTGCCTACCTAAAAGCAATTTGCATAACTAAAAAACAAGCCAAAACGCTGAAAAAGGCTTCTTCATTTCAATATAAATTATATTAGAAAAAGTAAAAGCTTGCTAATTGTAATATTGATAAAAAATTTAAACATACTTCGGAAATGTTTTAATACTGAACAACAATACATAAATTCACAACCTTCTGCAGCATTGACTATTTTAGTGGTCTTTAAGCGCCATTACATGTCGATGTTTGACCGTAGCAATTAATTATCCCCGTTCTCATTCGCAGGCAGCCAAGTTACCACTCGCACGATTGTTATAGCAAATGCGTACAAGTCGGTCCCAGCTTTTCCCAGCTGATCAAAGAAAGCGAAAACTACTAAACACCCGCGGATCATCGTTTTGCATTGCATTAAGCGGCAGTAACATTTCCTTTTCACTATGTTTTGTTGCTCAGTGAATCACCAGGCTAAGCTTGGCTCAACCTGTGTCTACATGCTGATAAAACGTAACAACATCGAAGATTTCTCCATACGATATCACAAACAGCTGTACGCAAAGCCATGATGATGCTAAAGATGCTTCTGCCGACTCATTCCGCGTATGTTAAGAGGAAAAATCGTGTCAAACGTTTTCGCAGGAAATTGTTCGCAGTTAATTGAAATCCGCTGGATGAAAAAAAATGTAAGACAACAATTGTTGAATAGTCAACTCATCTTTGCGTATACTATATGAAGTGTCTATATCGCTTATCTTGAAGTATATACTGCCTACGCACTCTTGGAAAGGCCTGGAATAGGATGCGATGATACACTTAAAGATCATTGAAAAACACAAGCAATTGTCTACGCAATGCATCATTCATTCATAGCAGGAATGGAATGAGTAGTGAAGTTGGTCGGGGTAACTTTCTACATACTGAAAGCAGCGAAAGTTGTGACAAGGATCAAAAGATCTAATTATTTACCCTTACCTATTTACATCGAGCTGACAGAGTCAGAGGAGAATGTGGTCGATGTTAGTAAAGGAGTTGGCAAAAACTCCAGTAAAGTTGTCGAGCTGATTGAAAAATCCTAAAAGTTCCCAGACTGCCAGTCATGGGAACTTCGTTTTCCTTGTGCAAATCTTTCCAGTAGAAAAACCGTGAACTTTGTACATTACTGATTCGATCTTGCAACGAAAAAGTCACTTATCATAATTTTACTGCCAGTTTCCCGCCTCCGGTAGTTCAGTTGGTGGCAGTTTAGCATGCATTGCTAATGCATAAAGTTAGCGTTCCTGCCTCGCCCGGTCGTTATCTTGTGGTGGGTGATAATGGTGTGAAGTTTTCGAGACTCGAAAATGCAAATATCCAACGAAATGAACCAGAGCAAATATCAACAACGCACCGAAGCTCGAGCATTTGAGCGCAAAGTGAGTACAACACAAACCTCCCCCGTCTTTTTCTCGGACCACCGCAAACGCTGCATTTTGACATTCTTCGGTGGTATTAAGTAAGTGGAGTTATTTTCCCCTCGTCGTGTTCATCGGAGACGAGAAAGTTTTTGTTTGCTGTAAAAAATTTTAGTTGATAGTATCGTCTGTTGGAAATTTTGTGGAAAGTTGTGTTTGCAATCGATTAGGAGTAGACGTGAGATCATGTTACAAAACAACTTTCACACCAAAGTTTATGTGGATCTAGCTTTTTACATAATTTTCACTTGAATTTCGGACACGCTTGCGTTCAAGTCACATTAGAGTTTTTTTTTGTTTACACAACAAAATTAAAAACTCTACTATTAGCGAATTAACAAAAATTCTAAGAAAGAAAACCAGGAGACGAAATATATGAAAAATATGGAATAAATATGACTTATGGAAAATAAAAAGGTGAAAGTAAAGGTTACAAGAGAAAAAAAGTGCTGGCTGGAACGGGGTATAGAATAGGAATATGGGAAAGAAAAACAAAGAAAACGGTGGCTGACATGTAGAAGGAAAGTTGGAAAAAGAAATAAAATTAAAAAACATTTATTTTACTCTTCTCGTAAAGTAACGCAATTTGTATTTTTGGTCACTCAATACACCATTTTATTAGAGAAAAATTAATGCGAAAACCACTTGGCAAATTCAAATGCATTCATTTTGATACACAAATGTATCAATTGAAAAAGCGAAAGTCTATGTCAATTGGATAATAAGATTCAAAAATTGGATGTCAAACCCATTCACTGAGCAAGTAGGTTAATTAAATTATTCAATTTGCAATGATTATTTTAGGACACTAGAAGAAAAGAAAGGCTTTCTCTTTTTTTGATGATATGTGCGGCATGAGGCCACCTATTTCCATTTTACTATTGCGATTCAAGCGCAACAACGCAATAAAATACATGCTCTTTACGTTATCTACGACATTGCATTGAACCATATCCGCCGGAACGATATTTAAAATTGCATAAACATGTAAATTAAAGTGCTTATGCACACCGGAATAAAGTCAACGACCTTCCGATCCACCCGAACTGCTTATATCACGGATCACGGCATCATCATCCTCATCATCATCATTACTTTTAGCATCATATAATAATATTGTTTGTACGTGATGTCATGAAATGAGACACACAGCCAATTTGGACGCAAAAATTTCGTATTGGCCATATCGGTTTATTCAGAGATCGAATTCGGGCGGACACAGACAGGACGGACGATCCCGACAAGCGCGCATGGAGGCCATTATTTTATATTATTATTATACATGTTGTTATTACCGTGCCGGAGTGTGATGGCAATATCGCGTTCAAATTTTCTTCCTCATCCGCCAAAGGCAATTTGTTTGATCTGGAGTTAACATTATCGCAGCATATAATGTTAACATCAATATAAATCTAAACCAATTTGCGATGCGTGACGGGTCGGGTCAATTATCGTACGGCAATAGACTGCGGTTTTGCTGGTTGCGCAGCGTATGCCCAACAGTTCGCGGTTTGGAGTTCGCATTTTTTCGGAATTCAGTAATGAGGGTTAATTTTATATTACTGAATAAAATCCTGAATAATGACATGCCAATTCTTATGAATATTCTATATGAATATAATTTTGTGGCATATTTCGGATTCTATTGCTGACGTTATTATTATCAAACATTAATATTCAAACCAATCGGCTAATGTTTTGATCAGAAGTGAACAAAAAACATCTACTGCAAAATTTTCAACCGCATTACTGAGCCGGCACATTGGTTTTTATTGTGGGAGCTTCAACCACGGTTTTTTTTCAGCAGTTAAACAATAACGTAATAACATCACACTTTCATCAGCGCTTTATAATCAATGCATCACTAGCGCAGAGGCTAATCATCCTTTCATTTTCAATTAATATGTGACTTCATGCTGATTTTGTTTTATTTATTTTGAAGAGAAAAGTGTTGATATTATGTCCAGCGATGATAGATATTTAGGAACAGCTGCTCGACAACCAAAAGTGATGATAAGAAAAGAACAAGACCATCGCTGCCTGAGCTTACAAGTATAAAGGCCTTTCGAAATATAATTTCAAATCTAATTTCAAAGGCAATCAAGAAACGGTCAGATCTAATACTAGAATCAGCTTGGAAACTGATTAGCAATACGCTTCCTTAGTTTAGATTAAAACTGACTAACGGTTACTGTTTTCATACAGAGTGTCAAAAACAAAGTAACGATTATGTGTCGAAACGAACAGCTACAAAGGGACCTTCTCATAAGTTGGAAACAATTTTTCTTATGCATAATTCGAGGTTAAAAGCGATGCAGAGAAATAATATTTCACATTTTTTTGGACATGAAAAAAAATTACAAAAAGGAAAACAAGGTGGCGAAAGATGGCGGCTTCTGCTGGATTAGCGTGCATGATTACAAAATAACTGTTTAATTTTTTTTTCTTCATCTATAATTTATTTTACACGGCACAAATACAATTTAATGTTTAACGGCGCCAATTATATCTGGTAGCTTACTTTCTAAAGTATCTTAATAACTAAAAGCAAATTTTTTATCCTCGCTGCCGACTACGAGCTGAAACTAAATCTAACTTAAAGCTAGAATGTTTTGCATTAAAAGCACTGATTTGTTGTTTGATGGTTTTCTATCGCCATAGGTAAGCAGCCTATTGAATATGTTCCGCTGCTGAGCCAAGATATTACGGACTGGCATATTGGGTTGTCTCCCTCGGGACCTGAGTGTATCGTGCGGGTCTAGTTGCTGTTTCCGGATCCGGATCTTAACGTGTTCTTGTCGTTTGGTTGGATGTAGGCGGAAGGGAATAGGATTAAACTAGGGCGTGGAAGGATTTCAGGAAAACGTATATAAGGGACATGTAGGATAGGTCACGGCTCGCCAAGACATCACGAACAGAAACAACCGGCTGCCTACTTTCGGCCTGCAGGGAAGCTATTAATTTAGACCTGGCGTCACGGTGTACAGGGCATGACCAAACCACATGCTCTATGTCGTGATAACCTTCACCACAGGCACAGATACCACTTTCCCCGAGCCCAACACGACGGAGATGCGCGTCAAATCTATAGTGATTGGACATGAGCCGGGACATCACGCAAATGAAATCCCGACCTACATCCAACCCCTTGAACCACGGGTTCGTCGACACCTTGGGGATTATGGAATGTAACCACCTTCCCAGTTCCCCTCTGGTCCAAGCATTTTGCCAACTGATGATCGTATTCTGATGTACAAGTGCAAAAAGTTCATTAAAGGCAATTGGTCTTTCATAAATATCACCGTTTGTTGCGCCCACCTTAGCCAAAGAGTCCGCTTTCTCATTGCCCGGTATCGAGCAGTGAGAAGGGACCCACGCTGAGGTAATCTGAAACGATTTTTCGGATAAAGCACTCAGATGTTCCCGTATTTTCCCCAGGAAATACGGAGAGTGCTTAACATCTTTCATCGATCGGAGAGCCTCAATGGAACTGAGATTGTCCGTAAATATGAAATAATGGTCCTTGGGCATTTTTTCGATAATCCCTAGGGACTGAATTGCAGCTAATTCTGCGACGTAAACAGAAGCAGGATTATCGAGTTTATGGGAGACGGTTAAATTGTTATTGAAAATACCGAAGCCAGTGGACCCATCAAGAAGTGATCCGTCAGTGTAGAACATATTGTTGCAGTTGATGTTTCGATATTTATTGGAAAAATTTTTAGGGGTCTGCTGCACGCGTAAATGATCCGGGATTCCACGAGTTTCTTCTATCATGGATGTATCGAAAAACACAGTAGAATCAGAAGTATTTGAACACGATTTGGAATATTCGAAGAAGGGTTAATATTTTGGGACATGTGATTGAAATACAATGTCATAAAACGGGTTTGAGAATTAAGTTCGATTAACCCTTCAAAATTTTCAATCACGGGACGGTTCAAGACCTCACATTTGATAAGAATACGAGAAGACAGGCTCCAGAAGCGGTTTTTCAATGGTAGTACTCCTGCTAAGACCTCTAAACTCATCGTATGGGTCGACTGCATGCAACCTAATCCAGTTTGATCAGATGTGTGTTTGCTGCGGAGCGGAAGCAGAAACACCCGTATTCAATAACAGACAATATCGTTGTTTGGTAGAGCCTTATAAGGTCTCCTGGGTGGGCTCCCCAGCATTGTCCGGTTATTGTATGAAGAAAATTCTCTCTTTGTTGACATTTTTCCATCAGATACCTCACGTGACAACCCCAGGTGCCTTTAGAGTCGAACCAGACACCAAGATATTTGTGTACCAAAACCTGAGAAATCGTTTTACCCATTAATTGTGTTTGAAGCTGAGCAGGTTCATGTTTCCTAGAAAAAACAACTATCTCAGTCTTCTCCGGAGAGAATTCGATACCTAGCTGTAAAGCCCAAGCAGACAAATTGTCCAAGGTATCTTGCAATGGTCCTTGCAAATCGGCAGTTTTGGCTCCTGTAACAGAGATTACACTGTCGTCTGCAAGTTGTCTTAACGTGCATGAATTTGCCAGACATTCGTCGATGTCATTTACATAAAAGTTGTAAAGAAGGGGGCTTAAACATGAGCCCTGGGGAAGACCCATGTAGCTAATGCGAAAAGTTGCCAAATCGCCGCGCGTAAAATGCATGTGCTTTTCGGACAACAAATTGTGCAAAAAATTGTTTAAAATTGGAGAAAATCCTTGTCGGTGAAGTTTGCCCGAAAGAATGTCAATAGAAACGGAATCAAAAGCCCCCTTAATGTCCAAGAACGCAGACGCCATTTGTTCTTTGCGAGCATACGCCAGCTGAATATCTGTTGAAAGCAGCGCAAGAAAATCATTCGTCCCTTTGGCACGGCGGAAGCCAAATTGAGTATCCGAAAGTAGGCCATTTGATTCGACCCAATGGTCTAAACGACGGAGTATCATTTTTTCCATCAATTTCCGGATACAGGATAGCATTGCAATCGGCCTATAAGAGTTGTGATCAGAAGCTGGTTTCCCTGGTTTTTGGATGGCGATCACCTTCACTTGCCTCCAATCCTGCGGTACAATGTTTTGCTCCAGGAACTTATTGAACAAGTTCAACAAGCGCCTCTTGGCATTGCCGGGTAGATTCTTCAACAAGTAGAATTTGATTCTATCTAACCCAGGCGCGTTATTGTTACAGGACAGGAGGGCAACTGGAAATTCGGCCATCGTAAAAGGTGATTCTATCGCGTCGTGGCCCGGAGACGCATCGCGAACAATGTTTTGCTCAGGAGCAGAGTCCGGACATACTTTCCTGGCAAAATCAAATATCCACCGACTTGAAGACTCCTCGCTTTCGTTGACCGTTACGCGATTCCGCATTCTTTGGGCTGTGTTCCAAAGAGTGCTCATCGATGTCTCCCTCGACGTCTCGTTCACGAACCGACGCCAATATCCGCGTTTCTTTGCTTTAGCCAAACTTTTAAGCTTGGTATCAAGCTCCGAATACCGTAAATAGTCGCCAGGTATACCTCCCTTCTGGTAGGCCAAAAACGCGTCGGATCTTTGCGTGTAGACATCGGAGCACTTTTGGTCCCACCACGGAGTGGGAGGCCGTTCTTTAATCGTTACGCCGGGATATTTCTTCGTTTGGGCTTGCAACGCGGCGTCGAGAATCAAGCCCGCGAGGAGGTTGTATTCTTCAAGTGGTGGATGATGTTGAATCGAATCGACCGCTTTTGAAATCATTTCCTCGTATAACTTCCAATCGACATTCCGTGTGAGGTCATACGGAATGTCAACTACCGTCGCTACCGTGAGGATCGAGGATTACTTTCCATGTGCAATCCAACCGTAGCGACGTCGAACAAAAGGATAGATCCAAAGCGCTTGGGCGCGCTGGAGGTTTCGGGATACGTGTCATTTCACCGTTGTTCAAAATGCAGTCCCCCCACGATTATGGATCACTTAAGAAGATGTATGGATTCAAAAAATCATTTCTGACCAATTCTATTGTTTGTAAGTAATCGCTAAATGTTTTCAGTCACAGAAATATGTAATCTTTCACATCATTGAGTATTTGTTTCCATATTTTGTGAATATTTCTCAGAAAGTATATTTATTTCATAACTCACCAAATACACAATTATGGATCACTTTTGAGAGCGGTTCTAATTATGAAACAATTCGCATCATATTATGGATCAGCATAATGAAAACAGCTTTTGGAAACGAATTTATTCAATAAACCTCATTCAAATTATGTAATGTGAAGAAATAACATATTTCAAATCGTATTAAAGATCCCGCATGGCCTGGCCACATTTTATGTGGCTTTTGAGGTTGCAGTTAGATCGAGAGTCCAGGTCTGTCGCTTCCGAAGATAGCAATGAACCATTGTATACGGTACATCATAACAGTTTCCCGCTTTACGTAGCTTTCCTGTCCCTCGTGCCTTGGAAATAATCAAGCCAGCGAGGAGGTTGTATTCTTCAAGTGGTGGATGATGTTGAATCGAATCGACCGCTTTTGAAATCATTTCCTCGTATAACTTCCAATCGACATTCCGTGTGAGGTCATACGGAATGTCAACTACCGTCGCTACCGTGAGGATCGAGGATTACTTTCCATGTGCAATCCAACCGTAGCGACGTCGAACAAAAGGATAGATCCAAAGCGCTTGGGCGCGCTGGAGGTTTCGGGATACGTGTCATTTCACCGTTGTTCAAAATGCAGTCCCCCCACGATTATGGATCACTTAAGAAGATGTATGGATTCAAAAAATCATTTCTGACCAATTCTATTGTTTGTAAGTAATCGCTAAATGTTTTCAGTCACAGAAATATGTAATCTTTCACATCATTGAGTATTTGTTTCCATATTTTGTGAATATTTCTCAGAAAGTATATTTATTTCATAACTCACCAAATACACAATTATGGATCACTTTTGAGAGCGGTTCTAATTATGAAACAATTCGCATCATATTATGGATCAGCATAATGAAAACAGCTTTTGGAAACGAATTTATTCAATAAACCTCATTCAAATTATGTAATGTGAAGAAATAACATATTTCAAATCGTATTAAAGATCCCGCATGGCCTGGCCACATTTTATGTGGCTTTTGAGGTTGCAGTTAGATCGAGAGTCCAGGTCTGTCGCTTCCGAAGATAGCAATGAACCATTGTATACGGTACATCATAACAGTTTCCCGCTTTACGTAGCTTTCCTGTCCCTCGTGCCTTGGAAATAATCAAGCCCGCGAGGAGGTTGTATTCTTCAAGTGGTGGATGATGTTGAATCGAATCGACCGCTTTTGAAATCATTTCCTCGTATAACTTCCAATCGACATTCCGTGTGAGGTCATACGGAATGTCAACTGGTCGCATGCGAGTTGAACCGTTAGTAATTGAAATAAGAATAGGCAGATGGTCGCTACCGTGAGGATCGAGGATTACTTTCCATGTGCAATCCAACCGTAGCGACGTCGAACATAAGGATAGATCCAAAGCGCTTGGGCGCGCTGGAGGTTTCGGGATACGTGTCATTTCACCGTTGTTCAAAATGCAGTCCCCCCACGATTATGGATCACCTAAGAAGATGTATGGATTCAAAAAATCATTTCTGACCAATTCTATTGTTTGTAATATGTAATCTTTCACATCATTGAGTATTTGTTTCCATATTTTGTGAATATTTCTCAGAAAGTATGTTTATTTCATAACTCACCA
This sequence comes from Wyeomyia smithii, assembly GCF_029784165.1. Taxonomy (NCBI): domain Eukaryota; kingdom Metazoa; phylum Arthropoda; class Insecta; order Diptera; family Culicidae; genus Wyeomyia; species Wyeomyia smithii. Next base: position 78,314,870 of record NC_073696.1, read on the forward strand.
AATACACAATTATGGATCACTTTTGAGAGCGGTTCTAATTATGAAACAATTCGCATCATATTATGGATCAGCATAATGAAAACAGCTTTTGGAAACGAATTTATTCAATAAACCTCATTCAAATTATGTAATGTGAAGAAATAACATATTTCAAATCGTATTAAAGATCCCGCATGGCCTGGCCACATTTTATGTGACTTTTGAGGTTGCAGTTAGATCGAGAGTCCAGGTCTGTCGCTTCCGAAGATAGCAATGAACCATTGTATACGGTACATCATAACAGTTTCCCGCTTTACGTAGCTTTCCTGTCCCTCGTGCCTTGGAAATAATATTTTTCAAAGGCTCAGCACTGTTTAGCTTCCGTTTAGAGCTCAATAGAAGTTGAGAGGGTGTTGTAATTGGTAAAAATCACTTTTGAATCGGAGTGATCCATATTTATAGAGAACTATCTTGTCTCGGTCCTTATTATGGAACACTTAGAAAATAACTAGTTTTTACAGAAAAATCGTTATCAACCATCAACATTTCGATGAATCGTGAAGAACTTAGCTTGATCTTTGTGTATGAGTTATTTTTTGCACTAGAATTAGCGATAATATCACATATGAACCTTATGAATGATGAGCTTGCTACTTACGCTGATTGAGAAAAACGACAAATATTTTGATAGATTCTGGAAGACAATATTTCACGCTTATACGAAACACATCAATCTAGGAATAAAAACGATGTTTTCTGTGTTCAAAGCTAGCAAATATGGCATATTTTACTGCAAAAATGTTACATGCCTTCGAACCGTTAGTTTAACTGAGTTAAATAACATGAGACACAAAAGTGATCCGTAATTGTGGGAGTTCCATAATTGTGGGGGAAGTGTAGTCATGTCGAAGTCATCGCAAAGGTTATAGATTAAAGAGGAGCGGTTATCATTGTAGGGGGAACCCCAAGCCACACCATGAGAGTTGAAGTCTCCCAAAATCAAACGTGGCGAGGGAAGAAGTTCTATTAAATCAAAGAGCAGCCGTTGCCCAACCTGTGCTCTGGGAGGAATATATATTGAGGCAATACAAAGCTCTTTACCTTGTATTGTCATTTGACATGCGACAACTTCGATGCCTGGAATCGAGGGGAGGTTAATACGATAGAAAGAATAGCACTTTTTAATCCCTAAAAGTACTCCTCCATATGGGGTGTCTCGATAGGGGCGAATAATATTAAAATCATGGAAGTTGAGATCAATATTTGAAGAAAGCCAAGTTTCACAAAGGGAAAATGCATCGCATTTGTTTCTATTAATCAAAACTTTAAACGAATCAATTTTTGGTAAAATACTTCTACAATTCCACTGTAAGACAGAGATAGAATCCTTCATATACGAAGATGAATTAGGCATCGAAGGATACAATCGCTGCAAGGAGGGGCCATTGGGCAGTCAACTGCTTCAAAAATGATCTAACTGTCGGGAGGAATGCTGTAAGAAATTTTTTTATTGGATCGGGTACATTGAAAGTTTCAAAGATCCAGTCCACAATGTCCGAAAATTTCACTAATCCAGAGTTTGTTTCATCAACTGGAAGTGCAAAAGGAACAATTGGGGTTTTAGATGTTCCTGGCAGTGCTGGGAACTCCTTCTGGGACTTTAAATTTGCAAGCCCAGGAGGAGTTTGCTTCGGTTTTTCCGCAGCACTGTTTGGTTTGTTTGTAACTTTCATTTCACTTTGGGAAATCTTAGGACCTTTTCTGGGAAGTTTAGGAGAGGAAATATTTTTCCTCTTTCTAGACGCCCCAGGATTGGCATAAGTTGTTCCCGCTGGTGAATCGTCAGAATCGGTTTCATCAGAGGACAACAGATCAAAGGGGTTCGATGTTATGGTAGAAGTGGTCACGGTCTTCTTCAGCATCTCAGCGTAAGATCGCTTTGATTTTATCTCTGCGCTGCATGTACACCGCACATGTCGAGAGCTCATGCTGACTCTCCCCACAGTGAATGCATTTTTCAGCATTTTTACTGCAGGAATCATCCGCATGATTCTCCCCATACTTGCCACAACGTGCCTTATTGCAGCAGTAGGCGGCGGTGTGGCCTAACTGCTTACAATTCAGGCAGTTCATGACGCGAGGCACATATAATCACACAGGGAGACGAACCCGGTGGATCGAGACGTGGCTTGGTAGTGCTGACCCGGCGAACGTAACTCGAAACGAGTCTGACGGAGTGTATACTGTTTTGCCACCGATGATCGATGCTGACCGCAATTGCTTGCAGTCGAGCACCTTTACATCGGGACAGGTTTTGTTCTTAAAGCACCCTTTGGCACTTTTCAATATACACTCGACGGACAGACTCGAATCGGTTATGACACCGTCGATCTCCACGTCTCGTGCGGGTATGTAAACGCGATACTCGCGTGTGAAGAGCTCAGAGCAGGCTATATCGTTGGCCTCTTTCAGGTTACTGACCACGACACGGAGCTTGTTAGGCCGGACCTTGGAAATTTCGGTCACGCCCTTGTGCTCCTTCGTCAGGTCCTTAGAAATCTGCAAGAGGTTCAACTATTTCGATTTCGGTCCCGCCTTTGGCCGAAAATAGAAAGTATAGCTGCCCTGGGCTCCGTCTGGGTAAAGCCTGGGGCGATAGGGGACTGAAGAATGAACAGGGAAGGGGGTAACAGAAGGGTCAGGGTCAGAGGGGTTCGGGGATGGTGGCGCGGGAGGCGAGGGATCTACATCCATCCCGCTAAATCTAGTGCACTAGCGCCGACAAGAGCACGTACCTTTTTACTTCTCCCTTCCAGTAAGGTTGGTTGTCCGATCGTTCGGAGTTGCAGCCGTTACAGCCAGCAGCACCAATACAGCAGCACCAAACAGCCACCAGCAGCGAGCCAGGTGTGAGATCACTCCACACAGCGATACAACTCACTGTCAACTGATGGCTTCTTCTTTTTCCTCTTTTGTGTCTCGTCCACTGCTGTAGCACAATGCAGCCAGCAGCCAAATCGGCTTACGCACCAGCTGGCAGTCACGATGCGAAACAGTTGCACAAAGGCGCGACCTTGAACCCGGATTTATTTCACTCGACCAGGCAAACAATGCCAACACTTGTTCACACGTCTTTTGTTTTATATTCTATCGGAGCGATCACCAAACACGTCCGATACTGATGCGTGTTCGGCACAGAATGAAACTGCTTAATACTAGAAATAGATTTATACAAAATAACGCTCTAATAAATTTTCGCTTCTCTGAATCTTTGAAACTGAACATCGCACAGTGAAACACTTAGAACATCAAACCTGATTATAATTATTTAAAAAAAAATGTTTGCACTGAAAACGTATCATATTGTGATAATAAAAACTAATGAGTGGATTTGGATAATTTTTTGCATGGAGTAACCCACCTTAAAGTGATGGATGACATTTTTTATAATGAAATTTAAATTTAGTCATAGTCGGGACAAATTAATCCACATACTTGAATTTATCATGAATCGACTTTTCAGTACACATTTAAGTCGTTTGGCAAAGTATCGTTTGGGTAACCAAGGCTACAACTATCCAAGAAGCGAAAAAATAAGTATTTCTTGATTATTTTCACATAGCGATAAAACACGAAACCGGAAGCATCCGGAAGGTTTTTTTTTTCACCATTATAACCAAAAATATTAGCACCTTCACGTAATGTAAGCCGTTCAACCGGATTTTGCCGGAGATATAACTTATCTCATTTTGACTTATAACTCTTTTGTTAACTTATAAAAACAAATATTTTGGGTTTTATTATATTGATTTTGACAATCATCTGGGTATTTTGAGAGACTAGCATACATGCTAAGTACACATTAAACAGAAATTTTCTGTTCGATTAACAATCTCCATCGTTGTTTAATTCAAAAATCACTTGTTTATCTTCGGAACGTTATATTTTAGCTCACGGTATCAAAGCGTCATTATCATGCACAAAAAACTGTTGAATTGCGGTCGGTTCAAACCTCTCGTTAAGACCGTAAACATAACTTTTGGATGTTGATGAGCTGTCAAGTGATCAAGCATACATCACACTTTAAAATGTAACACTACAATACAAAGTTGATTTACTTTGAATTTTTCACTTTTGATCAGGTTTTACGTATTTACTCCTATGTGCATCGGACGAAATTTGTTCCTTTTTAAATGCTTAATGCTGAGGTTAGCAGGAAATTATACACAGTCCAAACCGGAAAATTGTCTCTTTCAAAATGGTTTACCTTGCATTTTTTGCCAAAACTGTTGTGCACTTCATAGCGAACTAACAATGCGCTTGCAGAAAGCTTCTTGTTTAGACGCTATTTTGAACAGAACTGGGGATACATAAAAAAAAAAAAAACAAAATATATTGGCAATCATGAATTGACAAAAAGGAAAAAGCCCTTTTTTGTCCAATACTCTGACTGGTCTTCCACTACCTTCCTGGCGGATTATAGTTGAGGTTCGCAGGAAGCCATACGTAATAGAAAGAGGAAGATTTTCGCTTTCAAAATGGTTTACCATGAACTTTTTGCAAATTGTTGTGCAGTTCATAGCGAACTGTACAATGCACTTGCGGAATGCTCTTTGTTTGAACGCTATTTTGAACCGAACTGAGCATGCATAAGCAAAACAAAAAATGGAAAAATTCCAAATTTTCAGGCATCACCCGGCAGCTAAAGATCCGCACAAACGCAGAAAGTTATAATTTGATTATGCGAACTATTGTACTGTTGGAAGTTTTGAGGCCATAGCCAAACTTTTAACGTAGAGCATACAACAACAAAAATAATGAGAATAGATTCGGAAACCATATGTTTGTTTATTTCGTCAATCGATGTAGACTACAATTTATCATATTACTAATACATACGTTGATCCCAAACTAATGTGTTCTAGCCCGTAACGTGCTTTTCAATGCGTTTCGGAACATGGTTACGTATAGAAAGTTACCGTTATGTTGTGCTGAAATAAAATAGAAGAATTTATATGAAACTAATTCACGACATATCAATAGTTGTTGTTGTGCTGCTTTCTGCGGCTGAAAACATGAATTGGGTTGTTTACCTATATACTATTTTTATAATACCTGAAAGAGCTGCATTTTCTAGGCAAAACGTGATTTAAAAAAAATTCTATCGTTGTTCTTCGATTTTCAAATCACGAATTAAAACTCCTCGAAATCTGCTTGAAATCGCTACAATGACAGCTCGCCCATATACCAACTGACAATGATATTTTTTTTTAAATCACGTTTTTCTCATAAAGTTACACTCTTTTAGATGATATATAAAAATCAGAAATCCGTGAATAGCTAAGCAACCCAATTGGAATAAGTTATTACATTATTGCAGCGCTTGCTCAGACATGTCGCTCCTTCTTACAACTATTCGCCGCATATGATCGTTTATGTTGTTAAACGAGATGCGACGATTTACAGGTCGAGCGAATCATAAAAACCTACACGGCTACACACGTTTGCACGTATATTTAAGGAAAATATCACTTAAAACTTTGAACATCCTCATTAATAATGTACTACTCGAATATCACCACATCACAAAATCGGAACAATATTTTTTACTTATCTTACTAAATCTATTGAAATTGTAACATATTCGAGCGACTCCACAGCTTCCAACAACTACTAATACAAAACACACTAGGTTTAGCAAAAAAAAAAACAGGTGGAAAACCCTTGAAATGCAAACTTTTACTAATTATGAATTTCCTTATTTGCAGAGCCTGTATATTACTGCGTAGATTTGCACTGATACATTGGAAAAAAAAAATTCGCTATAAGCAGACAATTCACACGTGCCGACGTTAACCGTGCTGCCGGCACTCCTCACCGTTGACAGAATATTATACCTAACTAATTGTGAATGCACTCCTTAGATTTTATTAACATTCGATTTCGGATCAAAAAAATAACATATCAAGTGTCAATATGCAACATACAATAGTGTCGTGTGGCACCTCCTGCTATTTGCTTCCATCCGACACGAACGAAATTTCGTCCCCTAGTCGCACAGGTACAATATGCAACACGCAACAGCGTAATAAACTGTTGCGTGGCTGAGAGTTCTGCACCTCCTGCTATTTGCTTCCATCTGAAGCGAAAAAAAAAAACATAAAAATGCTTGTAGTTCCAAGTCGCGACATGATACGAGTTATATTGTTGCGAGTGTGAGAACTCTATCGGTCCTTTTTCGTTGGTTGCCAACACAAAATTAGGATTATTTTTCGCACATTCATATTACATACGGGATAAAATCTTTTTGCGTCTCACGAAACTGGAAGGCGTCAAAACTTAACAAAAGTTGAACCACTTATAAATAATAACGAAAGGGTTGTGTCCACTACAGGTTAATAAATGAAAGGTCATTATAGGTTAATTTACCCTGAAAGCAGTTTGCAATTTTTTTCTATATTGATTTAACACTGCGACATATTCATATTGTTGGCAGTATCACTATGGGAGAAAGTGACATGCTCATTATTTATATTTTTGCTTGTGTTTAAGTTTTCGTTCGTAACCTCGTTCCTTGATAGTGCCACGTGGGTTTGTTCAGGAGAGTTTTGTGGAGTCTATCTGAAAAACTTATTTTGAACAAAAAAAAAAAAAAAAAAAACAATGAGATGACCTTTTTTTAAAATACCTTTTTGTTTTCAAAAAAACAAAAAAGCTTTTTTTTGGTGTAAGATCTCAATTTTAATTTCATTTAATCTATGAAAGTTCAAACACTTTCACAAAGTCATCTTTTCTTTATCTCTCAGTTACTTTTCTTTATCTCTAAATTGTGCATAGTTGCTCAGAGTGGTAAGACCTACACATTCACAAAGTTTCATTGAATTTTGATAAAGTGCTGCCAACATCTGGTCGAGTTCGCGCGAAATCCTTCACTACTTTTGCTCAAATTCAGCACAGCAAATGTGTGAATTGCGTTTCGCAACATTTGAACAATGAATACACTGACATAGACTTAAACCAGATTTTTTATCAAATACAAAAAAATTGTGATGTTTTAAAAAACTTCGCTTTCAAGCGGACAGTCAGAAACTCAAAAAATCATGGTTCATTATCGGTTCATATGAACGGGTCTTGAGATGTTCGCTCATCTCTGACGACACCGTCATTTACCGAAACAGCTATTAGCATTCAGCATTAGTTATAAGCATTAGTTACCAAAGTTACGTGGAACCGAATGCCGCATGAATAAAACCAATTGAGTATAAGTTAAAAGCAAAATGGTTTTACCAAACATAATGTTCATTTTTGTTATGCTTTGGAATTAAGCTTATATATGGATATCGACAATTCATAGATTATTTTGCGAAAGTTGGTTAGCTAGAGTTGGTTAGACATGCAAAATCGATGAATTTGAATAGATGGCATTCCTGGGTGTAGTCAGTGGTGATTTTCGCTTCGATGAGTGCGTCTCGAGCTGCCCGACAGATCAGACGTATTTTCGGTTGCTTGTGGACTGGTCTTTGACTGCCTATAGCTTCAAAGTTTATGTTTTGTCAGTGTGTCTTTTAAAGATTACCTGGAAGTTAACTTACATCAGTCTTTCTCAAGACTACCTATTTCTTTCTTTCTCAATACTTGCAATTTGATATTATTTTTGAGCTTTTTTCGTATCACCTGAAATGGCAGGACGAAAAAAGAAACCGCGCATCGCTACGGGGAGGAAAAGAGAGGCATCTCTTTCTGAAACTAGCTTATGCAGTGAAAATTTATATGATATTCTGCCTGAGCAAGAAGCCGGCGAAATTGAAATGTTCGAAAGTAAAACTATTCAAAGTGAAATTTCCTTAAAAAAGGAGAAAGTTCCACCTATTGTGGTAACTATTGCTTCTGAATTTAATATTTTTAAAAGAGAACTTTCTACGTTTCTCTCCGACGTCAAAGTTACTTATCAAATTGGCCGAAGAGGCGAATGCCGTTTACTGGCCCAAACATTGAAAGATTGGAATCGTCTTATTCAGTATTTAACTGAAAAGATGTATAATTTTTTTACATATGATACGAAGAGCGCCAAGCCGTTCAAGGTCGTATTGAAAGGTCTCACCAACGATCAAACCGTTGATGAGATCAAAATTACTTTGACAGAATTACTTGGTATAGCCCCTACCCAAGTAATTCTGATGAAACAAAAATCACGAGGCGAAAACAGTCAGCGAACTGGAATTTCCCTTGTAAATTATTTAATTCATTTTAACCGCAGTGAGATTAATAACTTAAAATTTTTTGAAAAAGCACATGCTTTATATAACGTGCGTGTAAAATGGGAATTATATCGAAAGTTTGGCGGAGGTGAAAAGCATATCACCCAATGCCGTGTTTGCCAACGTTATGGCCATGGTTCAAAGTTTTGTAACATGGACCAAAAATGCCTCATTTGTGGAGACTCTTCTCACAAAAAGGACACATGTCCTGTGAAAGAGAGTAAAAATTTTCGCTGTGCGAATTGTAACGGCAACCATATGTCGAATTTTTATCAATGCCCAGCTCGTTTAGCAATTGTTAAGGCAAGGCACACAGGTAGTTCGAACATTATACCGCCTAGTGTTGGTAGTTCGAAAATGACCGTTAATATGGGTAAGCAAAACACGCTAGAAAATAATTGTACACCTATCACTCCAGCTAATATTGCTGCCGAAAATATTTTTTCTAATGTCAACTGCCTGGGGCCTATTACGGCAGGTAAACTTTCTTTTTTGCAACAGGCAACGTTCGATCTTATGAACGCCATGTTGCAGGCAAAATCAATGTTTGAAGCCATTCAAATAGGCACAAATTTTACTATTAAAATTGTTTCTAATTTAAAATTTAGCAATGATTTTAAATAAACCAATCAAAATTTTGAACTGGAATGCTCGCTCATTGAAGGCCAATGAGAATGAGCTTTTTAATTTTTTAACAGTAAATAATGTGCATATTGCAATTATTACTGAAACATTTTTAAAACCTAACATTAAATAAAAAAATGATCCCAATTACGTGGTTCATAGATATGATGGGATTCAGGGTTCCGGCGGTGGAGTTGCAATTGTTATTCATCGCCGAATCAAACATCGTGCTCTTCCCCATCTTGAGACGAAAGTTATTGAAACTTTGGGAATTGAAGTTCAAACTGAACTTGGAATTTTATTTATTGCCGCAGCATATTTACCATTTCAATGCACACGCGAGCACAAAAATTATTTTAAAGGTGATGTACAAAAACTCACCAGAAATCGTTCGAAATTTTTTATAATCGGCGATTTTAACGCTAAATATGTTCATGGAATAATTCTCAAAGTAATTCCAATGGCAAAATTTTATTCAATGATTGTTCTTCAGGATACTATTCTATTTCGACTCCGAATAGTCCTACATGCTTTTCTTCTGTAAGAAACCCATCAACAATTGATTTGGTGCTAACAGATCAAAGTCATGTATGTAGTGATTTTATCACACATGCTGACTTTGATTCTGATCATCTTCCAATAACTTTTTCTTTATCACATGAATCAGTTTTAAACCCTATTAGCTCTGTTTTTAATTATAACAAGGCTAATTGGGAAAGATACAAAACTCATAGTGAGAGAAATTTCAATAATGAGCTTGATTTGCAAAACGAAGTGAATATTGATTCCGCTTTGGAAGCATTAAAATGTGCAATTGTTGATGCCAGGAATTATGCTGTTCCAAAGGCTCAAGTGAAATTTGATTCACCAATAATTGACGAAAATCTTCAACTTCTAATTCGTTTGAAAAGACGTCAATATCAACGTTCTCGTGACCCTGTTTTTAAAACTATTTATAAAGATTTACAGAAAGAGATTAAACATAGATTTACTCTTCTGAGAAATCAAAATTTTGAAACTAAAGTTGAAAAATTCAAACCATATTCAAAACCATTTTGGAAGCTGTCGAAGATTCTTAAGAAACCTTCAAAGCCTATTCCAGATTTGAAAGATGGTGAACGTTTTCTTGTATTCAATCAACAAAAGGCTCAAAGACTTGCTCAGCAGTTTGAGAGTGTTCATAACTCAAATTTGAATTTTGTGAGTCCAATTGAAAATGAAGGCACACGTCAATTTGATTTAATTTCTTCCCAGATTTTTTTCCCTGCAGAAATGATTGAAACTAACTTGAATGAGATTAAATCAATTATTAAAAATTTCAAAAATATGAAAGCACCTGATGACGATGGGATCTTTAATATATTAATCAAAAATCTCCCTGAAAGCACAATGGAATTTTTAGTGAAAATTTTCAATTGCTGCTTCAAAATTGCATATTTTCCCAAATTATGGAAAAATGCAAAAATTACTCCAATTTTAAAACCGGATAAGAACACAGCTGAAGATTCAAGTAATCTACCAATCAGTTTGCTTTCTTCAATAAGTAAACTGTTTGAGAGAATTATTCTTAACAGAATGATGTCACACATTAACGAAAATTCAATTTTTGCAGATGAACAGTTTGGATTTCGCCATGGGCATTCCACTACTCATCAATTGCTCAGAGTTACTAATATGATACGAGCTAACAAATCTGAAGGTTATTCCACTGGAGCTGCTCTTTTAGACATAGAAAGAGCATTCGACAGTGTTTGGCATAAGGGTTTGATTGCGAAATTGCAAACTTTCAATTTTCCAATTTTCCTAATCAAAATTTTAAAAAATTATCTTACTGATCAAACTCTGCAGGTTTTCTATCAGAATTCAAAATCTGATAGATTTCCTGTCAGAGCAGGTGTACCTCAAGGTTCAGTCTTGGGTCCAGTCCTGTACAACATATTCACTTCAGATCTTCCTGATTTGCCTCCAGGATGCACAAAGTCATTGTTCTGCGATGACACAAGCATTTCCGTAAAAGGAAAAAGTCTTCGTGTCATATGCAGTCGATTGCAGAAAAGTTTAGATATTTTTTCTTTCTACTTGCAAAAGTGGAAAATCTCTCCCAATGCTTCTAAAACTCAAATGATAATTTTTCCGCATAAGCCTAGGGCTTCTTTCCTCAAGCCAAACAATAATCACGTTGTCAAGATGAATGGGGTTATTTTAAGTTGGTCTGACAAGGTTAAGTACTTAGGACTAATTTATGATAAAAAACTTATTTTCAAAGAGCACATTGGGAGTATACAAGCCAAGTGCATCAAATATACGAGATGTTTATATCCTCTCATCAACAGGAATTCTAAACTTTGTTCAAAGAACAAACTTTTGATTTACAAACAAATTTTTAGACCAGCAATGCTTTATGCTGTACCGATCTGGTCAAGTTGCTGTTCAACAAAGAAGAAAACGCTCCAAGGGATTCAGAATAAAATTCTAAAAATGATCTTGAAGCGTCCTCCTTGGTTTGGTACACTCGAATTACATAGACTTACTGGTGTTGAACCATTAGAAACTATGTCAAATAAAATTATTAACAATTTTCGACAAAAATCGTTGCAATCCTCAATTGCTACGATAAGCTCTCTTTATAGCCAATAAGTTAGCAAATAAGTTAGTTGTAAGCTTACGTCCCTTTTTCTGACAAGTAGGTTTAAATCCCTACGAATGATAAGTCCTAATTGCGAAAGCGAACAAATCCTAACAATTAAAATTACAAATTTCTAACAGTGTTGAGAAGTCACCATTTGTGATTGGACACACATACTTATTATTTACTAATATTTATCATAAATACTTAAGCTACTAACAAATCCCCCCCTTATAAAAAAAAAAAAAAAATTCGCTTCGTTAACACTCTTAGCCAACATTGAGGCGGAAAACGGAATAGTCGACAATTCGCCAATGTTATATTGTTTGCATATATCTCGGGCGATTTTATTAGTTTGCAATAACACAAAACATTGCATTTTGGTCTCTAGATCGACCATTACCATATTCAAATGAAGTTACAGTTTCAACTCAAAAAAAGTTTTTTTATTCGGTCCCCTGCAAACTCAGAACACATCTCCCGCGTAAAAAAAGACCTTATTGTACATATTTGGCATTTTCTCAGTTGGAAGGCAAGAAGAATGTGAATTATTGTACTAAATATTCATGATCCTGGTGGGTCGCCTTCTTGAGTATCGATAATACTGGTCGACGAAGGGAAAAAAATGTTGCCCCAAAGCTCTAAATAGTTGCCCCAAAAAGAATATAGCTTCTCAACCATTCCTGTGCAATTGCTCGCCGGGTTCGTCGCTTAAACGTTGGCTTATGGGAAATTTCATTTAAGTCTCTGAAAAAATCTCTTTACTAGTGGCACCAAAATTCACAGGAATGGTTGAAAAGCTATAACCTTTCATTTTTTCCAGTTTGAGCTCTAGGGAGAAATTTGTGTTTATCAGTGTAATTGTGAGAGAAAACCATCCAAGATGGAACACCAAATTGGCGATAAATAAATAAAATAGGTTATTCGCTTCACAAACAGCTGTTGTTTATTTTCAGTAAGCGTGTTTATAACAAAAGATTTCACTATTTGTCAATAAATATGACTTCGGACGTGCTAATTACAGTGTAATAATTAATTTCAAATCAAAAATATTTTCTTTTCTTGTGCAAATTGTACAATATTTTTAAATGTTTTCTCGTTCAAATCCTTAACAGATATATATTTACAAACAATGTTCAATCACACCCTGTCTGGCTCTGTTCTTTACTGTATTTGTGTGCAGTTGTTCTAAAAATAGTACGCTTCTTTTCCAATTCCTATCGCAATTCGAGCCAGACCTTGCACATCTCACCGAGGACGTCTTTTTACTGTGGAACGTGAAAATTCTGGTTCGAGATAAAATGCTAGATGATGTGTAATGTTTTAATTAAGTTTTATGAATATAAATAAATAAATAATTTCTTTATTTCCTAAAATCTAACACGTCGGCGAAATTTGTTTGTTGCTAAGATACCACAATCATTCGTTAGCGCTGCAGAAAAATATGTGATTCACATCCATTCACAACTATTTATCACAACTTAGAGAAGATTTTTAAAAACTAAATCATGCTCGCATTCGCGTTCACTCGCTCACACTTCTGATTGTTTTAAAACTTCAGCATATTTTACTCATTTTTTCACTAAAAATTCAAAAATAGTTTCCTTCTTGCTTGTGTTTTTCGTACACTGGTTCTGTGCTGTGAGTGACACCACACTCAATTAAAAACTTTTATGTTTAAAATAAATGTTTTTCCCTCGCCAATAAAACTACCTGTCTTCAATCACGGTATCGATCTATCGATGAAATGTACATTCTTGCAGCTACTTGGACGTGGACCGAGTATTGTGCCTTCAGGTGCCGATTCTATCGACAGATCAATGTGTGCAACTCTGTATGGTGGCACCCCTGCCAGATTAAAACGAATCAACAATGTAGACTCAGAGTCCTCAACTTTGCTCATCTCTTTTCTCTCTCTGTAAAGATGTACGGTCGCTAGCAGTCGCAATTTGGCTGCCTTCTGATCCTATCTATTTCGGTACTGCACCGAAGATCGTCGGAGACAGCCTGTTCCGGAAATGCACCTTAATATAGTCCTAGAGCTTGTACGTAGTATATCCCGCGTAGGGTTGGCATCCAATGTTAATTCTCAGAACTGCAGAATCTGATTGATCCAGTCCCTGAACTCCGATATCCTCGTGTACACGCCCGGTTGATTGGCCTCGGCACAACCGATACCCCAGGAGATGACACCGGCCAGCAGGAAGCGCTTGTCTTGCCGCTGGATCACCATCGGACCGCCGGAGTCTCCTGTGAAGAACAAGAAGTGTGAGAAAACTGTTGATTGTGTGAATGAAAATGTTAGTGTTACCTTCGCAAGAATCATATCCGCCCTTCTTCCATCCAGCACAGATAAATATGTGCGGTATATGTTCGATATAACCGGCACTTCGGTACATTGTTTCGCAGATTTTGTTCTCGATCACAGGAACGGTTACTTCTTGCAGGACACTTGGTAATGGACCATCTGTAATAAAGATTCTCAATGAGTTGAAGGGCTAAATCTCTTAAATTAGGTTCTCTAGAAATCTTCTCTGAACACTTCACTGATAATTTCAGAGCCGGGAATACGACTTAGAACTAAAAATGTGTCCGAAAGTGTAACCAGATTATGCCTGTCTTTCTACATCGGAATTGATACAAAACTTGCAGCTAAATTTAAGGATGATAGTCCTTCTATTCCCAAATTTTTGACTAATGCATCTCGATCTCACCGGAGTAAATCTATTCATACAAAGTAGGTGGACACATAAAGGGTAAACAGGCAAAACGCCCCAGATGCAGTATAGTATACCCCATGCAGAAGCTTCATATGCCCTACTACAGCTCAGTGCAATAGCGCTTCAAGTCTCAGAAGTAAACGCTAAAGCAATGGAACATATCAGCCCGACTAGCAAGGAGCCTCCCATGTGTTTTGTATACAGTCATCCCAGTATTATGGGTCAACCAGTATTATGGGCCAGTCTGCCGTTTGTATTGCTTTTTAACGTATGTCAATAACTTTTAATAGTCAAATTGAAGTTTGACTCTCACCAGCTGATAATTTGTTGTTGTTTTCACCACAGTCGCAAAAAGTCAGTCGTGAAAAATAAGGCTAGAGTGCGTGTAAAACATCGTTATTTTCATCAAAACGAAAAGAACTATAAATAATTACTACGTATTCATCGAATTATGAAGTATCCGCTCTGGATTTCGCATTTTCACTATTTTTATACGCTGCTAAATATTGGCCCATATTAACAGAAGTGCGGGATACAGTAGACACCCGGGCATATCTCACAATAGATCTACGATTCTGGTCGCAGTAAGGAAGTCCATACAGGAAAAAAAAAACCCCGGGTTGTTCAGGTCGGTCGTCCAGAAATGCTTAAATGATTGCCTCTTCCGGGATAAGTGGAAGAGACAGAGACCTTCTCCTTCTGTTGAATGCCGGGAAAACACTAGGTGACCCATCGACATATAGACCAATCGGTCTGCTAGATACAGCGGGTTAGGTGCTTGAGAGGATTATCCTCAACAGGCTGGTCTCTCAAGCAACCAGTTTGGTTTCCGCAGGGATACGGTGGATTCCATTGCCTCTGTCACTAAGACAGCAGAGATAGCACTCCAAAAAATCCTGGGAAACTACTTCCAGAATCGTATACTTGTTTACAACACAGACGAGGGTCGGAAATGCGTCCCAGTCACCGCAGAAGTACCGCAAGGTTGCATCCTGGGCCCGGTGCAGTGGAATGCTATGTATGTTGGTGTGTTGAAACTAAAGCTCCCTCCCGGAGTGGTGATTGTTGGCTTTGCGGACTTCATAACTCTGGCAGTGTATGGCGAGGTTATAAAAGAGGTCGAGTTGAAAGCTGTACTTTCAACTAAAATTGTAGAAGAATGGATGCGCTCTATGAAGCTGGAGCTAGCGTATCATAAGACGGAGATCATTTTGGTAAACAACCGTAAATCGGAGCAAGAGGTGGTGCCGGTGGATGCACTATAGCCTTAGAGCAGTCTTCGAAACGTAGTAGTAATGGTCGACGGCAAGCTCAAATTTGGGAGCTACGTTGACTACATCATACGAAGCAGTATGCGTCCAGGCTGACATGGTGTGCATAAGTATCATCGTCAAAGAAGATGAAAAATGCTTCGATGGGTGTGACGTTAGGGGTAAAAGGAACACCGAACTTCGTAACGATGAAGAGTAAAACAAACTCTTCCCTATGCCTTATTCATCTGTCTTGCAGTAGAAGCTCCGGATAACAGCTTTTTTAATTCGAATATGTACGAAGTGGAGTAGTTAATGGTCGAGTCCGCCCACGATTTTCATGAAGTTCGCTGTGAGATCGGGAAAAGGATTTGGAAGAAGAAAAAGCTGACAGACGAGTGAATGTCGTCTGCCCCATCTACAAAACGGGCGACAAACTGGAGTGCCGCAACTACCGCGGTATCCCGCTTATCAATGCCGCCTACGAAATACTCTCGTAGATCTTGTTCCGTGTTTGAATCATATTCAACCGGGAGTGGATGGGGTCAAAATGACTATCACTATCAAAGAAACGCTGGATATTCTTATAAACATTGACTTTCCTGACTCGACAGTGACCTGCGGGTCGAACGTTTAATAGCTATAGAGGCTAGTATCCAGACGAATGTCATCACGTGACTCCGTAATGCTCGTCGACTGTTCACGGAATTGTACACTAAGCTCTTCTGAGCCTATGAAGTTACCGTTCTATCAATCTTTTTGAAAAAATCGGACAGGGTCATCATGTCCGAATTCATCAGCCTTTTTCAGCCTTTTTCACTCTGGGACATATCCCGGCCACTTGGCGGAACGTTAAGGTGGTGTTTATAACAGAGCCAGGCAAAAAAAAATCATAACATGGCATCAACACTTTTTAAGTTGATGGAGAAAATTACGGACAACTACATCCGTTGACAAGCATATTGATTTTTATGCAGAGACTAACCCTTGCATAAAAATCAATATGTTTATCAACAGGGTAAACTACTGAAATCGCTTTGTCTAGTGAGAAAGATCGAGGAGTCGCTGAAATATAAAGAGACAGCGGTATGCGCTTTTCTTGATATTGAGGGAGCTTTCGATAACACGTTCTTACTATGAGCTGGATCCAAGCAATGCTTTCGAGCAGGAAGATCACAGCTGTATTGGGAAATACATCTGTCACAGTAGAGGCAGTGAGAGCGTGTCGTCAGGAAGGAGTTCTCTTCCCAGTGTTATGGCCACTGGTGGTAGACGTTCTCCTAACCAAGCTATCGCAGTTAGGCTAGGAAGTCATCGGTTATTCAGATGACGTAGCCCTAATTATTCGGGGGAAAATGTGACGCAACTCTCTCTAGTCTTATGCGAATAAGTCTAAACACCAGCTCTTAGTGATGTTCACAAGAAGGGCTGAGCATTAACCCCGCCGAAACAGTCATTATACCCTTTACAAACAAAGGATGTTCCCAATCACTCCTCCGCTATTGGATAGGGTAAGACTGAGTTTCAGCAATGAGAACAAATATCTTGGAATCATTCTGGATAAAAAGCTGAACTGGACTGCTCAACTACGCTACGCGAGAAGGTAACCTCAGCCATCTGGGCTTACAGTACTCTATTCGGCAAGACCTGGGAGCTAAAACCACAATTAACGTTTACGCGCACTGAGGAAACTACGCATGAAGCTTCAATTAATCCACTAAATTGACAGCTCTATCAGTCGAGCTTTAACCGTGATGGCGAAACCACTGAAGCTACTCCGTACAGAAGTGTGCGCGTTCAAAGAACGGTACCCCGTTGCGTTGAAAAAGGGCATCGTGCGGCAGTTCATGGACACCGGATATGCCCGTTTGGGCATCTACAACATCTTGACACTATTGGACAACCATCAGAGCATTGAAAGAAAGCTCAGTTCCGGACGTCCGACGACCCTGAGCGACAAGAAGCTCCAAACGATGCTTAAGAGGAAGACAGAGGGAAAAGTGGTTACACTGCTGCGTGCGATTGGCCAGGTCAGTCGATCGGTGCAACCGGCTAAACAGTGGAAAGGTACCTGGCGAACATGAACATACATGTCAGGAAGCGGCAGTCCCGTTCACTGGTCTCGGAGCCGCAGGCGAAGACACATCGGCAGCGGTTGAATAACATGGTCAAGTCGATTTCCCTGGTGAAGCACGACGTGGCGGTGGTGATGGACGACGAGACCTGCCTCACCCTCGATGGCAACGACTGACAGAGCACTTTGTATTTTATTTTCCGCTCGAAAGAAGTGAACTCCGAGGTTAAGTGCATTTCACACACAAAGAAGGCGTTGCTGTGGCTTACAATCAGCGAGATAAAGGTGTCAAAGTCAAAGTCGAAGTTAACTGCCGGAAGGGCTTACGCTAGGACATAATTTTTTTTGCGAGGAAGCTAACATGATTACCTTCCATGGAAAATATATCAAACTCAATTATCTGTCTTAGTTATTTTTCTATCGCCATTCGAAAAAAGTCCATTTTTTAACGCAAACGTTAGCGCTCATGTCTGACCTCTTTATTGCTTGGCCATGTTTACCCTACGCAGCTATCGTATGGTGGCCGGAAGGTAAATGAAACGACAGCCTAAGCGAAACTTACCAAAGTTCGACGATTGGCCTGTCTTTCAGCTACTGGTGCCCTGCGCACAACGCCGACTGCAGCCAGGAAAGCTCTGCTTACTGCCTCTACATCTTCATGTGAAGAAGGAGGCAGAGCATGGCGAACTAAAGCTCTGAAGAAATACAACGATACTCGAAGGTGACTTAACGGGTCACCTAAGCATCCTGAAGGAGTTCAAGCTAACATCTTTAGTGACAACAGTCTCGGACTGGATGGGAGCAAAGCCAAACATGGACGTTATTTATAGGGTGATTGACACAGATCGCTGAATATGGAACGAGGAGGGTCGAGTCTCCCTCGTTTCTACACGGATGACTCAAACATTGAATGGTATAATCGGAATCATTTCAGACAGTCAGGCTGAACCACTGACATTAAAGTCTGCTACATGTGTTTCTAAACTAGTCTGGAAGAGCAATGGAACACTCAGGGAACTTTCCCTTTTCAACAAAGTTATGCTACTTTGGGTACCCGGTCACTGCGGAATTGAAGAAAATGAACATGCCGAAAGTTTAGCAAGACAAGGATCTACTCAGCAATTGCAGTGGACCTGAACCGTTTCCGTCATTAAAGGCGAACGAAGTACATGGGAAAAGCAAGAAATAGCATCTCACCGGCAACATGCGCAGGGTTGCCGACAAGCTAAACAGTCCTCACTGGACACTGTTCTGCTCTTCATCATTTCTAGAAAATCGGTAAAGTCCCAACCGACAATTGCTGCTTTCGCAATGCTGAACCTGAGAGCTCAGTGCATTTGCTTTGCTTTTACTTGGGCTCTTGCTTCATCAAGGCTCAACTTCTTCGGATGTTACCACTCAACTCCATTTCAGGTATGGAGTACCAACTCGAAAACGGTCGCTGGTTTCATCAACCATGTAGTTCCGAATACGAGCATCTTGTAATCTGGGTAAAGCAATTGGGGCCAGCCATAAAAGGCTAACCTTGCTGTCGCTGTCGCAGTGACACTTATGTCTAATGCCCTTCAGGCATACAAAAATGCCGCGCCTTTATAGACCAGATCTTCACAATCCGACAGATCTTACAGAAATGTCGCTACAACGTGGCTACACGTCACATCTTCATTGACATCATGGCGGCCTATGATACAGTCGATCGAGATCATGCACGACAACGGATTTCTGGGTGAACTGACGCGATTAATCAAGGCCACCATGACGCAAGCGATGTGCTACGTACGTGTACTAGGGTTACTCTCGAGTACCTTTGAATCGCGCAGCGGGTTAAGATAAGGTGATGGACTTTCTTGTTTGCTGTTTAACATCGCCTGTGGGGGTGTGATGCGAAGGACGAGCATTGGCACGAGGGGCGCAGTTTTCACATCGCCGGTTCAGCCTCTGGGCTTCACGGAAGGCTTTGACTTCAAAATACGTAACTTTGCGACGGCGGAGGGGAGCTTCGTCCAACAGAAAGCTGAAGCCAGACGATTCGGCCTGAGGATAAATGCGTCGAAATCGAAATGGGAGCGAGAGGCTCCATGGAGAACAGTATCAGCATCACATCGCAGGTTTCTTTAGATAGAGATTACCTTGAAGTGGACGAGTTCGTGTCCTCAGGGTTACTGGTAACCGCCAACTAAAACACCAGCGAAGAAAGTCAGAGATGCATCCAGGCTGAAAATCGTGCCTACTTTTTAATTTGGAAGACACTTCGATCAAATCGAGTGCGACGACGCTCAGAGTTAACGCTGTAAAAACCCTGATAAGACCGGTAATCCTCTACAGAATCGAGACAACAACATTTCACGCGGGGGACTTGAACGTCCCTGGATTTTTCGCCGGAAAATGCTGCGGAACATCCACGAAGGAGTACAGCCGGACGATGGAGAATGGCGAAGGCACATGAACTGCTTTGAGGGAACTCTATTGCACGCCTGGCGAAAGTCAATAAGCTGCGGTGGGCCGGTCATATTGTGAGGATGCCAGACGGCAACCCTGGGAAATTGCTTCTTTTTAGCAACCCCGCCGGCACAGGAAAAAATGGGGGCGCAGCGTACATGATGGAATGAGACTTCGGATGATGAGACGCCTGGGAAACTGGCAAAGCACAGCCCAGAACCCAGCAACATGGCAACAACTTCTTGACACAGCATGAGTCACCACAATTCGCGTCTGATCGATAAGGTAAGTAACATAAATTATCCTGATGGTTTTGAGCAATCTTTGAAGAACAAATTCAGGTGGAAAGGGAAAATAAGAATGCGTGAGTTCAGAAGTTTCATGAGCTACACCATTCTATCGATTTAATGAAACAACAGGAGTTTTGAAGAAGTTGACTAACGTGCAGATCAAGGGTTCGAAATGCAGTACTTTAGATGTCCGATTATATTCGCACTACGTGCTTTACAGTCCTTCTCCTACTAATTTGATTGTCACAACCAAATCTTGATTGATCGCCGGAACATCGAGCTCATAATAAAAATAAAAAAACAAATCATACTCACCTTCGTACAGTCGCCCCCATCCAGTTACGAACGCAGTCCGGCCAATAAAGTTCTCATCCCCATCAGGAACGCAAACCGGAATAATATTTGGCTGGAATATCACTGGTTCGTAGAATCTAAAATATTTGGCAACGAATTAGTCTTGTATCAACAATCTTTCATTCAGTAATTATTACCTTAGCAATGCTAGATCGTACTCGAACGTTCGAGGATCAAACTGAGGATGGGATGCCACAATCTGTACCCGTCGCTCCTGGTAGCCGTAGGGCTCCTCTTCCAGCGCCAAATCGTACTCACCTAACCGCAGTAGAAGGTCCGATGGTGGAACGCTAAAAGCATCGAAGTTGCATTTGTCGTTAGTAATTGAAATTCTTCAAGAGCAAATGATAACAAGAACTGATCATACTTATCTACACAGTGAGCTGCCGTGATGGCCCAGTTCTCGTTCAGCAAAGCAGCGCCGCATTTGTGCAGGTAGGTCGAAGTTCGCCACTGTCTCAGGGAAATCTGCCAAGGCCACCGACCGAAGGATGCCTTAGTTCCACCGACGATTCGAGGCTCCGGAAACATACGCTTGCCGCACACTGCCAGTAAAAAAAGAGTCGAATTTAGTACGTTAATCATGATTGAAGTAACTATGATTATTAAGTGGAATCAATTTTTGCAAACATAAAAAACATCAACTGTTGCCTTCGAAGTGATGGCCAAGTATGTTGGCTTATCGAAGGCTCAATTGACTCTAGTTGCGTCTCGTACGGCCGATTGCTAAAAACCAAAACCTGTTTCTTCTGAAGCATCTTTTTTTACTTCTGTTCTAGCGAGTGAGGCGGTGCTTGCTCCTTTGGGTAATCAAGATTAATTTGTGCTGATTCAGAATCGATTGGTGGTGATTCGCTCCTAGGATTTACCGTCATGGTAGAGCTGCTTGCTAATTCGTTTTAATAGTACCCGGCTAATGGAGTGAACTGTACTGATAGGCTCGACAATGAGAAGTACAAAGTCTGCTTGATTGTGAAGGTATTCTAAAATATTATTTATAGTCCTCGAGAAGATGGTTTTAGTGATGATCTCACCAAGTATTTCAAGCAGCTCAAATAATTGTGGTTACTTTTCATTCGGTCTGTGCCAAAAAAAAATAACAGTGTCTATCTAAAACCGGTAGCTCTCAGCACAATCATCAATCAATTCATCAAAAATTATTTGAAATTAATGCATCTTTGGTTCAATTACGTAAGAACAAATTTACCGACAGTCGCAATATTGAACAACAAGCGAAGCACTTCTGCAACGCTGTCCGACTAACGAAGAAATTCAAAGAATGTTTCGCTAAAATGAATTATCGCTCTCAAAGCGAGCGCATGTTTATCGATCTGCTTGGTTCTCGATCCTTGCTTGTACACCAAGTTGATCCTGTTCAGTTCTACCGCAGCGCGTTGCCGCAGTCGGGCGGAATATCACAGAACAATGCAGTGCAAAGACCGCGAGGTACACCTGATTTACTGGTTTTGTATAAGATATTACCTTATTCGCTTGCGCTTGTTCTGCCCTAATCCGAGCCATCCTCTCCGACTGCGAGCTGGCATGAATTACAATTGTACTTACTTAATACTCTCATTATCATCAGAGGAAGGTGGAAAAAGTTGATTTATTTCATAAGATTTGTGCAGATTGAGATAAGTAGTATACAATAGGCGGGATCGTGCCGTTTGCCATTACCGAACCAGCGGCGGTCCACTGAACATTACGGTATCAGAACAAGTTCTGACTCCTGGGGTGCAACCGATCGCTGTGTGTGTGTCATTCCACTCGCTGCTGTCACGATTCATTTGGTAACACTTGTTAACGTTATGTAATTAATTGTCTTTACAGCAACAATAACAGCGATTACGAAAACGTCGACGGCGATGACCATTAAACCGGATTGTGGGTATCCTGTTGTGACCGGGGCGTATACTATAATTATCACACGAGAATGTTTGCTGCCCACTGATGCCGGTTGTAGGGGGTGTGTTTTCGAGTTTTATTATGCTCCACAGACCGTCAGGGGTCAGGCGGGACAAAGAAGTGAACGACCGATCGTATCGAGAGGGTATCAATAGTATAGGAAACATGAGATACATAAGCCGATTTAAGTACGGGATGCTTTATTGTGCGTCTTGACGCGATCATGAAAAAGCAATTCATTTTCATGTCTACTAATAAAAAGGAGTTTTTGTTTTACAGTTTTGGTTTTATGCGTGGAAGACATTAACACATGATGCGTAATTACAGTAATATCATTGATGAACTTTGTTCTGATGCTTGTTCTATTAAATGGAAAATTAAAAACAAGAAAAACTAATTTACCTTAAGGCGTAAACTAGAATAAATCGAAGATTATTGATTTAAACCATTTCTGTGAATTTTGCTGCCCCTAGCAAAAAGTAAAGTGCATCAAAAGGCCGCAGAGTAATTGCTCGCCGGGTTCATCGCTTCTACGTTTGTTTAGTAGGACAATTTTTATCGCTTTTATCAGCCAGTTGTCAACCCAGGTTTGGCCTTGGACACAAAGTCGAAATAAATGAAAGATTATAGCTTTTTAACTGCTGCTGAGAATTGTGGTACCTTTGCCCAACTCGGAAGTGTGAATCTCCAGAGACTTATATGAAGTCTTCCCGTAAGCAAAAGTAAGCAAAAGGGGAGCTCCGTGGCCGCAAGGTTACAGAGTCCGCCTTGGTGAGCGGGTGGTCCTTACAAAAGTTCACATCAATGGACAACGTAATCCTAATTCCCTAACAAAAAATAGCGGGTGGTCGTGGGTTGCTAATCTTAGTAGAATCAAATTCATTTATTTAGTAGAATAAGGCCATTTGGTTGCCAAAGGACTTTAGCATGGGTTTATTTTCAGGCTTCCCACCAAGTACCTTTCCTTCAATCTGAATTCTACAGTGCTCCTGTTGACTCTCCTTCTAACAAAAATAAGTCCCTGGTATAATAAAACTGGTGTGAGTAACGTATGAAATTTCTCTCCAGGAAATTGTAATAAGGTGATATTGTGAGGAGGGCAGGCCCGGATTTGAGGGGGGGGGGGCAAAGGGGGCAAATGCCCCGGGCCTCCCGATTCAAGGGGCCTTTTTTCTATTTTTCGCTCGTCACCTCCCAGAACGTTACCTCCAAAAGTTTTAAGAGAAGAGGGCCTCACATACAAATTTACCCCGGGCCCCCCACCGTCTGAGTCCGGCCCTGTAGGAGGGACAGAGGCCCGGTATAGTAGAGTAGTAAGCTTTAAACGAAAAGGTGAAAACTTACACACAAGCACGGATAAGAATGATAAGCGTATCCCTAACTTCAATAGTGATACTGACAATAATAGGAAGTGCGGATTACAGAAAACACCTGGGCAATATCACAATAGATCTAATCTCTGCTCGCAGTGATGAGACCACACAGAAAATAAAGCAAAAGTAAAATCAAAGAACTTAATTAACTTTAATCTTACATATTTTTCCAGTTTGAGTTCTAGGGCAAAATCTGTGTTAATAAAAAATACAGTAGTTAGCATCTCAAAATAAAAAAATAATCGCAAATTTTCCAATAGAAGACCAAAGCAGGAACAAAGAAAATCCGTTAAAAAGTGACCGAGTTTTAGATTTCCTTTATTCTTGTAGCAATCGAATCCTGATCGAAAAATTGTATGAACTTTGTTGGATGTTCCTGTTTTAGATTTTCATTTTACACTCTCACGAAATGTGAGGTCTTTATTATTTCCAAAATATACACTTCCCGCCTGAATATTGTATCACTCCCCATTTCACATTAACTGGAATAAATAAAGAGATATCTCATATTTCCTAAGGCCTACAAATATACGGTCTTCAGCAAACTTGTTCATGAAGACAAAGGCTTCTGGTTGGTGTGGAATTTCACCGTTATGTGGTGCCAGTAAGCATGAAATTCGTTGCATTTTGTTCTTAACTTATGTCATGGCTCCGATCACTTTGAAAACTGCTTCTGTCTTCAGCAAAGTTGTTAAGGGGCCACCCACATACCACGTGGACAGCTTGTTGGAGGGGGGGGGTTGTGGGATGTCCACGGTCCTTACAAAAAAAAAGAATTTATATGGGCATTTATATTTTGACATTAACTAACCCAAGGTTGCATATTCAATTTTGGGGTGCTTTTTCGCCTCGTGCCAGTAGATCGTTCCACAAGTACAATTTTGAGAAACGATGTATGACAAACTTGTAGTCCCTAAGTAGTACTATAAGTTTGTCGAATTGGGAATGGTCTAACTCTAATACCTGAAGTTTGAGAGCCCATGTTCAGCGCAATATTCAGCCAATATTCACCGTGAAAATTATGATTTTCACCGCGAATATTGTCTAAATAGCCCACTGAATATGGGTTCTCACACTTTAGGCTTAACAGTTAGAGCACTGCTTTCTTTGACAAACTTGTAGCATTACTTAATGACTGCAAGTTTGTCGTACATCATGTTTCAAAATTGTACTTGTGGAGCAAATTATCGGCACGCGACCAATTGAATGAAATTGACACCCCGAAATTGAATATGCAACCTTGACCATCCTCCGATTTCAACTTCCTAGAAAAATGCGGTCTGCAGTAAAGTTGTTTAGAAGGTCAATGTGCGCTCAATCGTCTCTTTGTATTCGTATTTTGACTTTTGCTTTTTCTGCGATTCTTACTTTCCAAAATGTTGCGGTATTCGGTTGGTGTAAATATTATATCAAGACGCTCGAGCAGAATTTAATAAAGTTTATAACAATCAAAAATTATGACACATTTTCGTCACATAGTGGTTCAATTTCTAACCAATGTCCATAAATCAAAAGTCCATGACCTCCCGAAAAATTTTCATGATGACTGCAGCTTTCGAAGTGGACGGATTTACAAGATAAATTTAGTTCAAAATACCTAAAACTTAATGCACACTAGCGCCATGATACACCTGAGCAACTTCTGGAACTGAAACCCACAACTTTTTAATTGGTTGGATTAAAATGTTGTGGGTTTGTGGTCGAGTTTCGAACCAAAATTTGCATAAACCTAAAGGTCTTAAGGTTCTGAACAACTTTACTGAAGAAGGAAGCTTTCTAAATTCTCGGATTCACGAGATAAATCAAATTCAATGATACAGTACATTGAATTTGATTTATCTCGTGAATCCGAAAATTTGCACCCTAGCGCCACTTTGCGGTCGAATTTTGTTACCATACTTTCCGCTGATCACAAGCTCATGACTTCGTGTACAACTTTGCTAAAGCCTCCAGCCCTCTAGGTTGTGGGAATAATGATATAGAGTTACATAAATTTGCCAATTTTAGGTGATTATAAACTTTTTGGAGTGCTGTCAAATTCAAACTGAGTGTTGCAATACTTAGTGAAGCGATTCCAAATTTGAGGCGAGGTCTGACACAACATACGTAGATATAAATCTGGGACTGATCAGATATAAAATGGGGAATAAACAAAATCAGGATTTTTGTGCAGTTCGTGAAACTGTACTTTGCGCTTACGCAACGCTTCTTGTTTCGACGCCATTTTTTGACCCCGAATAATTTTTCTGAGGGGAAACGTGTTTTCCCCTCTCAATAATTGTATGGCGTAGGCGCCTCTATCTGCATTTTCAGAAATTTCAGTGTTCCTGATAGTTGTACTTGCTATTTTTAATCTTTAAATTTTACAAAATTGCAGTCTATGCTAGTTACTATAAAGTTACTATGCTACAACTGAACTTCACGTCAATGAAGAGAGATTTGGTAAACAAAAGTTTTTGGCATAATGTTTCTAGAAGCTTTACAGAATTCAAATAATAATAAACCTCGTTTAATAAATAGACATAAGTAAAATGAATCGAATATAGAAAATCCTGAGTTTTATTTGGCAGCAGTCAACTATTTAACACGGTACGGAACTTTTACTTCAAAATCAGAGATGAAAACACAACAGTTTAGTCGCTAAAGCTGTTGTCTGTGTCATTTTTTCAATACGTTTCACTGTGTGACTGGTAAAATGGGATATGTACGGGTGAAGTTGCGAGGTTTGACGAAATTCTCCAAATCACGGCAGCAAACGCGAAATGTTGTCTGCATCTAAGTGATATCTTAACAACCACCGATCCCACGGAGTAGAGATGGATCCCCACTCAATTAAACGTCGCCGACCAAGCCACCAAGTGGAATAGTGGACCACAACCCTCAACAGATAATCGTCTTCGATTCCGAAGGATTGTGGTCAGTCCTACGCCCGATTATGCCGACAAAAGTAGAACTCCGCGTAGAAAGCAAATTCGTATTCCGCTACGTGAACAAGTACAGCCGTAGCAAGGAACAGAAAACATTGCAGCTAGGAGACCTCGCCTAAGAAGAACGGAAACTTGCCGAAGAGCTTCTGTGGAAGATTGCTCAGAAATGGCCTATTCAGATGAATTGTCTATCCTTGTTAAGTCGCAGGGACCACCTGAAAAATGCCACCAATATGTTCACCAATCCAGTCTGATTTATAGCGCATGCTCCTTTTTAGACGACCGTGGGATTCGGAGAATGCGCTACGCCAACTTCGAGGCTGTCGTCAACGAAATTCGCCAGAGGTTCGGAGTCCCAAAACTTAGATCGTTGGTTGAGAAGATCATTGATTGAGAAAAGCTGCATTTGGTGCCGAATTGTTAAAGCTGCTCCCAGGTCTCTTTTCATGGCGCCTCTGCCCGAGATGCGCCTAACCCCTTTTATTCGTGCCTTCACCTATGTTGTACTGGATTATTTTGGACAAGTTTACGCTAAAGTTGGTAGGAGTTGGTCGTCCCTTTCACCTACCTCACGATTAGAGCAGTTTATATGGAAGTGGTACATTCTCTCAGCACGGAATCATTCATAACGGCCGTGCGTCGTTTTGTGTCTCGCCGTGGACCTCCGAGGGAATTTAGCACGGACATGCCACATATTTCCGAGGCGCAATTTGGGAGCTTACAGAGGAAATCGATCGGAAAAATCGAGTCTTAACCGGGACATTCACAAGGATATTCATTCCAAGGGTGTGCTCCATATGAGAAGCGCATGTGAGAGGCTTGTTCGATCGGTCAAAGTTGCAACTGGGGCAGTTTCGAAATCAGCTCGCAAACTGGATGACGAAATTCTAGAAATTGTCATTCTTGAAGCAGAGGTTATAGTCAATTGTAAGTCACTCACATTCATATCACTCGAGTTAGCCGAACGAGAGTCACTAACGTCAAATAATTTTTGCTGGGCAGTTCCTTCGGGTCAAACCACTAGTAGACGATCGATCCATGCTCATAAGGAATTGAAAACTGGCTCAGTGCATCTGTAATGAGTTCTGTCGACGATGGGTGAAGGAAAACCTAGCAGTCATCATCCGTAGGTGAAAGTGGCTCGAGGAGTCCGAGAATATGGCAGTTTGCGATCTAGTGTTGGTGGTTGGTAGGTCGCGGAGGAACTAATGGCTACGATGGCGGATCGAGAAAATGTTCCCGGGGAAGATTTCGTCAAGTGTTGGTGAGGACTTCAACGGGGGTTTTTCGACGACCAGCTGTTAAGTTAGATGTTTTGGACGTCATCGATGGTGGAAAACTTATTCTAGTGGCTTCCGGATATCCAGGCTCACGGGCGGGGGTATGTGGTGACGGACCCCTCGTTGAAGCAGCGCTATCCGAGCGCTACGCTAGTTAAACTAGTGTAACAATCTATCTTAACCTGACTTAGCTTAAAATCATTCAGGATCAATTGGAGAAATCGACGACTCACCGCGTTAACCTATAAATAGTCGGTTCATCAAAATAGTGACTGAATTCAAATTGAAAATGATGAATACGCATATTGAATTATCTAATTTTAGCTTGAAGCTAACCGCAGATAACATTTCGCGTTTGCATTTGAGATTTGGAGGAATCCATCATACCGCACAACTTCACTGGTACCGAGATAAATTGTGAGCCATTTTTTTTTATTAACCTATTATAATAGTGGGCCACCCGTCAGATTGACTGCATTTCTTTTTACATAAATTGTTATTTATGAATACTTGTGATGCAGATTGGCTGGATAAGATGTTTTCCGATGGAAGATTTCTGAAAATCACTCGAGTTTTCGCATAAACTCTGTTAATCTGGCGTGTGGTCGACTATAGGAAAGAAGTCCACTATTTAATCTAATGTTCAAGTTCAACGAGAGACTGAACTTGGATTGGTGTCTCTTGGAGATAGGATACCGAGAGCTGTCATACACTGGTTAAAAGAAGTTTTGAAGGATCTTTTTTTTTTGTGTAAGTATTTGAATGCATCGGCTACCACGGCGTTTTAATATAACATAAAATAACCTATGAGTCATAAGGGAACAATGAGTTAGCCGGACAAGGCTGGTAAGATGGACCATTGCTTATTTTTATATAAACTATTAATATTTTTCGAGCATTATTCATGCCAGTCGAATTTTGTGCATTTCGAGGTATTAAATATATTGAAACAATAATTAGTGGACCAGATTTAGGGTAAACTAACCTGTAGTGGACCCCTTTACTTTTGTACCCTGTAGTGGACCACCCGTCAGATTATCTCAGTCTCTCTTAGCATAAGTTGGAATTAATAAATGTTTGTGATGCAGACTGGTTTGACAAGATGTTTCCCGATGGAAGTTTTCTGAAAATCCCTCGAGTCTTTGCATAAAATGAGTTAATCAGGCGGAGTTGTCCACTGTAGGAAAGTGGTCCATTATAGGTTAATTTACCCTACTCAATTTATGCGGAAACTCGGGGGATTTTCACAAAAACTTCCTTCGGAAACATCTTATTAAGCCAATCTGCGTCAGAATCTCGAGAAACATTTTGGTACAAATTTTAGTTTATGTTAAGAGAAGCTGAGATAATTTAACGAGTGGTCCACTATAAGAAATGGGTCCACCATAGGTTAATTTACCCTACACAGTTTTTCGTCGAGGTGGTCTATCAAAGGAAGTGGTCCATCTTAGGAAGTTCTATCCTATCTAAAAAATATTTGTTCGGCAGAATTACCTTGGATGGGGCCACTTCCATTAGTAAACCACCCTAACGAAAAACTTTCTATTTTCTTGATATAGGATAAATGAACCTATAATGGACCTCTTTCCTGTAGTGGACCACCCGCCAGATTAACTCAATTTGTGCGAAAACTCGAGGGATGTTCGAAAAACTTCCATTAGAAAACATCATTTCCAGCCAATCTGCATCAAAAACATTCATAAACATCGATTCATGTTAAAAAAAATGTTAGATGTTTCCCAATTAAAGTTTTCTGGAAACCTTTCGAGTATTCATAAAATTTGAGTTGATCTGACCGGTCCACTAATGGACAAGGTCCATCCAAGGTAGTTTTATCGTAAATTCTAATTTAATTTGAAAGAATAAACGGTTTTTCGTCAGGGTAGTTAACTGAAGGAAGTGTCTATTCAAGGTAGTTCTACTCTATACTGCCGGTACCCGGATAACTGTCCCATAATGTAAAACAACATGTTGAGAAAACGGCGATTTAAAATTATCCGTGAATTTTCGGATTTCCAGCAATTACATCCAGAACCAATGACCATAACAGTTTCATGGCACCACAAGTTTATCGTTGAGAACAAAAAACCATGGATGGAATTGGTTTTACGTTATATAACTTAAATAAAAAAACAAAATGGGACAAAATATGCGGGTACATTTCAAAAGTACTCGAATGTTTTGTCCCATCACATATAAATTCAACCAGCAACCGGCAGTATCATTGGCAACGTAGATTGTACTGCAGAAAAACAACATTAGTCTAGTTAATTAAATAAAAATAATCCGATATACACTAATCTGGAGCAAAATTATATGTTTGCAGTTTGTACCACTATGCAGTGGGACTGTTATGCGGGTACTTTCAATATGGGACAAAAACAACTTGGTATTTTTTCCATGTTTTACCATACAAAAGTATCAATTTTAATTTTTTTCCAGAAAATATGATAACAATTAAGTCGATTCCCGATGATAACTCAAAAGTGACCAAAATCAGTATGGGACAGTTATGCGGGTACCGGCAGTATACTACTTGTGAATTATGTAAATGATTCCGTGTGCACAGTGAACGGTAGGGTAAATTAATCTTAAGTCGACCCATTTTCGATAGTAGACCATTCATCAGATTAACTCAATTTCTCTAAAACATAGGGTAAATTGCCCTGTAATGAACCCCTTTACTTTATCAACCTATGATGGACCACCTGTCAAATTAACTCAATTTCTCTTAAAATAAATCGGAACTTATGAATGTTTGTGATGCAGACTGGATGGACAAGATATTCTATTACCGTTTAGTGGACCACTAGTCAGTTTAACTCCATTTCTTTTAACATAAATCGGGATTTATGAATGTTTGTGATGCAGATTGGCTGGATAAGATGTTTCCCGATGACAGTTTTCTAAAAAAAAATTCCTCGATTTTGCGCCGATATTAAGTGGTCCACTATAGGAAATAGGTCCACCATAGGCTAATTTTATTGAGTTAATCTGGCGAGTGGTTTACTACAGTAGAAGGGTGCAATATAGGTTAATTTATACTAAGGCTGATACATATTTCGAATTCTTTTTATGTCAAAGGTTCTCAAAGTTAGCAGAGGGGGTGGCAAAAAATAAATAACGTCGAGACGAAAAAAAAAATATCTTTGATCAAAGTTTGTGTGCAAGTTACGACGTTTGTAACTTGCACTCAAATAAACTTTGAAAAATAACACTTTATTATTATTATTATTTATTTCGTTTGCCTTTCGACGATACTCTCGCTGTCACCTGACTTGTTTGTTGCCAAATTAAGCATTTATGCTGTCGGAAAATCAATGAAATGAACAAAATGGTTTGAGCTTTTTTTTTTCTTCCCCTTCCAATATTCAAGATTTTTGAAGGGGGGGGGGGGGTTGACATAAAATGAAAATAAAATTTGTAACGGCCTAAATCAAAATTTATAAATGTTTCTCGTGATTCTGATGCAGATTGGCTGAATAAGATGTTTTCCGGTGGAAGTTTCCCGAAAATCCCTCGAGTTTTCGTATAAATTGAGTGAATCTGGCGAGCAGGCAACTAAAGGTCATTTTACCCTAATTTAAAATCATCATATGAAGTAAATGTTTGCATTATTTTATGAAAAGCTTTAGTCAATGTCGAACATTATGAACATCGTTGGTTGAAATAATGTGTTTTGAACAGAACAATGAATGATTTCCTTGAGGTGGCCGTCTTGCCCGTCGTTCCCTTATTAACAAAAGCAGCCTTCTCGTGACAGTCATGCAGATGAATATGTGACTATCACACTAAATTCGAGCTCTGTTGGACTGGTTGGACTAATTTGAACATTTGTCCTGTCTTTAACATAAATTTCCAGGTGATAAGTACACAGTAAAAAATTCTAATAATATGTGTCACGTAAAATATTTTCTCGTTCAAAGTTCAGTTACTTCTGACGTAAACCACGATTTTGTTTGAAAATTATGTGCAATATCATTTAAAATTGCGTGGAGTTTAATGGAAGTTTCTGTCATAAGCGATGGAGGCAATTCCCAACATGCGATTCGACATAAAGACTTTATGTCGAATCACATATAAAGAATTGCCTCCATCGGTTATGATAGAAATTCAATAATTTTCCACGCAAATTTCAATGATATCGCACATAATTTTCGAACAAAATCGTGGTATACGTCAGAAGCAACTGAAATTTCAACGAGAAATAATTTTACGTGACGTGTAAAATTCAGAATTTTTTACTGTGTAGTGTAACAGAAACATGATTGATCATCAAAAATGAAGCATTCTCAATGTTCCACCGAAAATTTGTATAGCAAGTTATCTGTCATATAAAGCAAGTTATCTTATCAATAGTGTTTGGCAGATATCTACATTTGTCTATTGAAACATCATCCGTATGCGAACAGCAAAACAGAACAAAGAAAGACACCACGACGATATGTACCGATCATTGTTTAAATTTGTTACTGAATCATTTTACAGTGATACTACATAAAAACAGACCTTTCATGTCTTTTCCTTTTTTTTCTACACTTCCTTTCGGCTGATCGTGATGTCCCACAACCGCACGGTGACGACACGGCTCGGCATGGGTCGGCTTTGGTATGTTGCATTGCGAATAATGACGACAATCTTTCCACACCTTCCTTTTGCTTTCAACTAACTACTGGTAGTGCTTGCAGCAACTACTACTGCTACTTTTACGATGCATCCTGCCGTCAAACCGAGGCGAACTGCACTTACAACCCGATGATCGTGACTCCCGGCAAGCAATGAACTTCATTCTCAAGGTTGAAATAGTTTCATGCTATTATCAATTATTTTGTTACACATTTTATTACAGTTCTCCACGGTTGGGTGGTGGAAAAATGTGTATTCCTTATTCGTGGGATTCATGTGTAAGAAGATGATGATCTTTGATTGTGAATTGCGCAGTTGATCAATAGGTTTACGGATGTGAAATGTGATACAATGCGACCGCAATTCGAACTGGCTTTGCGCTATCATTTTCCGATGAAGTATAAAATGGGTTGAAAGGTCCAAAAACCTTTTGAATTAGCCTCTTTTGGGAAAGGTATCGAATTAATGATTGAATCAACTTGCATTCGCATTCGCATTTCTTTGAGTTTTTTTAACACAATTTTTTTTATATTTTTTTATATATGAAGTATTTGAAGAAATCGAGAAAAATCCTTGATTAACATGGCGATCGTGCCGGTTGTTGGATGAGAAGCGTTATTGATTAATCAACAGACCAAAGAATCCTTCTGAAGTAGGAGAAGACAGTTTCATTAACCCGGAAGGCAATGGCATCGGTTTTCTGGGATGCGGATAAAAATATTTCGAGCTTAACAAAGGAAATGTTGGCAAATAAGTATCTATCTTTCTAAATTTGCTTTGTTACATAAGTTAGTCAGAAGAATCCTAAAACTATTCTCGTAATGTAAAGTAATATTTTTGAGGTACGCAGTTGAGCCAATTTTCGTTTTTAGCCAATAAAATAACCCAAAATGTAGACAGTGCATTATTTGAAACTTACCCACTCGATAGTCGATACCTTCCAGCGTCGGTATGGTAGAAGTGCTTAGCACATCTGGCGATAACGTGACACCGTCAGTTACTGGAGTGCTTTCGTTACTGCTGGCACTGCTGGTACCAAAACTGCTGCTGCTTGTACTGCTGCTACTAATGCTGGTTTCGGTACTGTTGTCGTCAGGAAACCGAATCGGCATTCCGGTGCTGGTGGAAATGTTAAACATGGAAGCGATCGATTGCAGCGAACTGGTAATGTTCAGTGGCGTTGTCGAACTGGCAGCACTGATGCTTCCGGTACTTGTACTCGAATCGGTCGTCGTCGTTGTCGTTGTTGAGACGGTAGAAATTATCGTCGTAGCCGGTTGTTCCGAAGAGATGCTCACGTTTAAAATATCGTCCGTCACCGGCAGCAGCATCGGCGTGGAACTAACCGCTTCCGGAGTGGATTCGTAGCTTTCGAAACTGGAACTTCCTTCTTCACCGGATTCTTCTTCGCTTCCGCTGCCCTCTTCAAAGCTTCCATCTTCGGTTACGGAGTCAGTTACCGGTTCGACGGTAGTAGACTGTTCCCAGTGGAAGGTCTGCGTCGTTGAAGGCTCCTTCGGTGAGGATGTCGTGGGATCGTATATTTCAATTAGGACTTCCGGTGCAATCGTTGAGGTAGCTGCTGTTAATGAAAAATTGTTAAATTTACAGCGATTCTTATTAAAGCAATGGAAAAAGTTGGTCAGAACGTGACAGTTAACAAAAAGAACTCAATTACCCTGCGAGGTTTCTTGTTCTGTAGTAGTGCTTAAAAGCAGTGTGCTTGTTTGGGAGGCTAAGCCTGTCTGAAGTTGAGTAATGATTCCGTTTAGAAGTGAGGTGGAGATGTCAGTGATCGTAGTGTTATTGTTAGGTTCTAAAGGGGCACTGCTTGTGCCTGTACTGCTTGCTTGCTCACTGGTTAATAGCGATGAAGCGGTGGATGTCATTGGAACTGTTGACTGGGTTGTTGACAAAGTGGTTGTTGACCTCGTAGTAGGTTCAGGAGTTACAGTTGAAGCTGTCTCTTCATCTAGTGGAGTTGAATCTGGACCGGAGCTGCTAGTAGTACTACTGCTAGTCACCTCCCGAATCGCTTCGGTAGTAGTGCTGGTGCTGGCCACAGTAGTAGTGGTGGTAGTTGTGGTTGGTGTTGTTCTGGTCGTTGTCGTTGATGTTGCTGTGTAGGGGGCGCTACTGGTGGGATAACTACTGCCCGCAGTGCTGGGTTTTTGGCTAGCTACAGACGAAAAATTAAGGACGACTTCTGTGGGTGACGATGTTGTGGCAAGTTGTGAATGAGAGGTGAGCTCATCGATTAGCGTATGGTTAGTTTCGTCATGAATGGTGTAAATGTATGCGGCTTCAGGAAGTTGCGGTTCATGCGCTGGAAGTGCAATATCCTCCGGCAGCGTTGGTAGCGTCTGATCTATCAACGTGACGGATGATGATGGTGATGATTGCGTACTCGAATTGTGATTAAACGTTTGATTTCCGCTGGTGGCAAGCACCTCTTCGGGGGTTAGTGTATGAATCAGTATCCAACTATTTGAGGTAGTGGGACCTGCCGGCACTAATGAATGAACAGAATTAGTCACTCGGTTGCTATTGGCGAATGAAGATGATTAGTCTGATGTTGTCACACTTGACTTACCTGGTTGTTTCTCGAAGGGAACGTCATCAATTATACTAGACCAGGTAACTAAACCGGATCCGGCTGTTGTTTCGTCCAGAAAGTTGTGGATTTGCGACGTCTCCGGTGGATAATCAATATCCGCAGGTGGTGTTATTCTTCCAGATGTCGTTGTGCGGGGTTCACTGGTAGTCGAAGTTGTTGGCCTGGTAGTTGTTGTTGTTGGCCTGGTAGTTGTTGTTGTTGGCCTGGTAGTTGTTGTTGTTGGCCTGGTAGTTGTTGTTGTTGGCCTGGGGGTAGTTGTTGTTGTAGTTGTAGTCGTAGTTGTTGTTGGAGTGGTGCTGCTGGTTGTTGAACTCATGGTAGTTTTTGCAGTCGAGGGGACGAAGGTGGTGGAAATTTTTGTTGTAGGAACAGTGGTACTTGTAGTAGCATTAAGAGTGGTTGTTCTAGTCGTTGTGGGCTTTTCTGTTGTCGTTGTAGTAGTTTGTTTGCTAGTCGTCGGAGGAGTTGTGTTAGTTGTAGAAGAAGTAGTTGGTTTGGCAGTTGTTGTAGTTGTGGTAGTAGGCCGGCGATAGATTGTTGTTGTTGGTGTAGGAGTGGTTGTTTCTGTAATTTTAATTGTAGTGTTGGGGTATCTACTACTAATGCTACTACTCATGCTCGGTCTAGGTCTCAAGGATGACGAAGTCTCAACAGAAGTTCGCTCTGTCTGAAGAGTTGTTACAAGATCTTCGAGCAGATGATCTAGCGATGTTGCAGGCACAGTGACAATTACTGATGTTGGCCGTGGTCTTGGTCTCGTAGCTCTGGTGGTATCAGGTTCAACTGTAGTTGTTATGGTAGGTCTTAGTCTATTTATAGGTCTAGTCATTGGAATTATTGAAGGAGGAGTCGTTGGTCGTCTTGTTGTGCTCGAAATGGTAGTTTCCTTGGGCAATTGAGTAAATGTTGTCGTTGGTCTTCTCGGTGGCATGGTTGTACGTGTCACGGTAGTGGAAGTTGTGGTGGTCGGACGTCTAGAATAATATGTCGTCGTATCCACGGGTGTTACAGGACGTCTCGTTATCGTTGACCAAGTAGTGAGGTTCCTTTTATTTTCTGGTAAGGTAGTAACAACAGTCTTTGGGGTGGTTAGTTGAGGTGTTGGAGCACGCGTGTTATTTCGACTTGGAGCCGGTTTGCGAGTTTTAATTGGTTTTGCTGTAGTCGTAGTAGTAGTAGTTGTTGTTGTTGTGGTTGTGGGAGTAGTTCTCGGTGGAAGCTTTTTAGTAGTTGTTTTGAAAGTTGGTGCTGTGGTCGTTCGACGATTGTTGGTTATATGGGTAGGATTTTTATTGTTTTGGACGTATTGGAAAGTGGAAAACTCCCAGTAATCCGTTGTAGATGGCAAGTCATCCTTTAGCTCTACTTTCATCGTTGTTGTTGTTGTTGGTTTTCTCGTTGAAGTGGTTGTATTCCTTCGCATCACCTTTGTTGTTGTTCGGTGAGTGGTCGTGGACGAAGTGCTGATCAACTCATATCTCGTTGCGTTTTTGGGTGCCGCCGTCGTGGGCAACCGCGTTTCAGTGAGCGGTGGTTTTTTATTGGTATCTACCACCGCCGGTGGAAAGTGCTGAAAGTGCAAGCCGGAGCTGTGATTATGGTCTATACTGTTGTCCGTTATTTCATGGTTGAACAGTAAGCTATCATCCTGAAAGTTTGAGGTCTCTCTGTTAGCCCA
Source organism: Wyeomyia smithii (assembly GCF_029784165.1). NCBI lineage: Eukaryota > Metazoa > Arthropoda > Insecta > Diptera > Culicidae > Wyeomyia > Wyeomyia smithii. Next base: position 78,351,890 of record NC_073696.1, read on the forward strand.
CAATTTTGAAGCTACTATGCTGGTACTTACTTTAACCTGGCAGCAGGAACCGAAGAATATTTTATCGATACACACTCCCAGGTGGGTTCCGTTCGCTTTGAAGCAGTCAATGGCAAACATACAGATACCTTCAGCGCCCGTGCTCCGCACCACGCAAGGTAGATGCCGCAGGTTTCGGCCGATTGCCACTGGAAGAAAGACGGGGAGAATTTGCATAAGTTGATAGTAGCATAAAACAAGCTTGTAAAATTCATGATTTTAAACTTAAGACATCGAATGATTTATATCATATTATCAAATTATTAAATTAAACATGCTACTTGTCATAAAACTGGTTCCGACTACAGCTGGGTGACTTCATTCGGAAACCAAAACGGGTCGCATTTTGTAACGGGAAAATGTTATAACTAAGATATGCATCTCGTTATCGTTTCCTGTTCTCATGGAATCGCATATTCAGCTCGACGCAAAGCTTAAAACCAACGAACTGGTTTCATTGCAACAATGCAGACTTTCTTAAGTTAGAACAGCGTTAAATAATATTCGACAGGGAAGAGATTGAACATTTGTTATTAAATTAGCTATAAATCGATTGACTACTCATAGTAAATATTTTTTTGTAGAGTAAATTGAATCAATTCTTGATTATCAACAAATTCATGAAGGTTATGATGATCATTTGTTCAAGATCACAATATAATAGCATAAATTTTGTTGTGAAGAAAGACGGAACTGCAAAAGAAAGCTTTAAAATGTATAGATTTATTTGTATTTCATTAGCCACTACTGACTAAATATTAAGCTTTTCCATTTCAACGCTAGGCAGCTAATGTGGTCGCAAATCGGTTATAAACTTGTTTGAGAATCACGCTAGCACGAATTTGGATATTTGTAGAACGATTGTGAACACAACCTTTTCGTATGTATAATCTAGAATTTTCTCCGTATATTTTTGATTGTTTTTTTTCAGCATCATTTTTGATTGTTATAAGTTTTTTTTTAATATATTCAAAAACTAATTACAGATTTTTCTTCGAAAATTTTGTTTGGTTCCACTCAATGGCGTGTGTGTCACTCCTTTCTCCTTGGGTGTCACCCCACCAGGTTGCGGTAAACTCATCTTTTCATCAAAAATCGTGAGAGTTAGCACGTTCGTTTTCAGTTGCGCTGAATTTTCAATCTCAAATTTAATCAATCTCACGGATGTCACCCTTTTGAAGGTGACACGTATGAAAATGTTCTTCACCACCTTCAGCCCGTAGGAACTTTCCAGTTAACCACAGTTATTCGCCTTCAAAATAGTACGTATATGCTGTTTTTGTTCAACAAATGTGAGTTTTTATGATATATATGAGTGCGGATATTGGAATCAAATCATTATTATACGTATGAAAATGTTGACTGGGTACTGAATGCCACATCTTTTGCACTGGACTGCCACCTTCGCCTTCTTGGTGACGGAGAGAACATTATCATCCGGCGTGGACTTAAACGATCAGTGGAAGCATATCCACGACTCCAGTGAAACAAGGTAAGAGGTGATAAAGATGTCAGTGGAAACCGCGCGTAGTGGTGGAGGAAAAGAACCGGGCTTACGCTAACACGTTGGAAGCAGCAAATCATGTGACACGTTAGATGCGAGAGAAATTGTTTAATGTTTATTGTTTATTGGACATAGGCTGCCAGCTCGTTACCACTCTCAAATCTAGATACAATAAATCTTTGCGTTTAAGTATATTGTTTTCTGTTTTCTCAAATATAATTTAGGTCTTCTTCGAAACACTTCTGGAGTCATGTTTATACAAATTACGTCCTCCAGTTTATTAAACTAGTTCATAAATCTGCTGGTGGGTTCGTGTTGTGTGTAGTTCTTCGTACTCATTGGAGGATCAAAGACCCTCCGACGACGAACAATCTGTTCACTGAGTATATTGCAGAAGAACACTATATCTGTGATCTGGTGTCTACTACTTATTATTTCAAGATCTACTAGACAGCAAAGGTTTTTATATTCTGGTAGTTCACCATTCCATCCGAGGTGCCTTAAAGCGAATATTACGATTTTACACTGAACTGATTCAAGTCGTTGCTTTTGTACGCCATACTTTGGTCACCAAACCACACTCGCGAAATCCAGTTTTGTTTTGAAAAGACTTAAGTAGATTGCAAGAATAGCATGAGGGTCCGTAAATTCTCGTCCGAATCGTCGTGTAAGTGCAAAGAGTTGCGTCGATTCCTTTACTACTCTATCGATATGATCGTTGAATGTGAGAGACTGATCCATTGCCACACCTAGGTCTCGAACATTCTGTACGCGCTGTAAAATGGAAGGTCCTAACATGTAGTCAAACAATATCGGACGAACTCTTCGGGTGTACGTTACAACAGAGCATTTACTCGCATTTATCTTGAGTCCATTTCTATCAATGAATCTTCTAAAATTCTTCAGATCCTCTTGAGGTAGTTTGCAATCTTCGGCGATTTTAATTGGCAGGGAAATTTTCACATCATCTGCGGCAATTAGTAGGGTAATCGCTCCATTATTCATCTCAACAGCTTGGTGCACCTATGTTCATCTTATTTCTTTCATTTGTTCATTTTACCGTCAAATTTCGACAAATTTTTGAAAGTAAATCTGTTTGCTTCTCGATTTTCTCAAGTGGCTGAAAGTTTTACGTTGAAAATATGGTAAAACTTGACGATAATTTGATCAAAAAGGCGTGATGAGATGAATATAGGAACTGAGATGAATATAGGAGCGGTTACCCTACTACTGCTCGATTAATGAAATTTGGCAATTTATTCATAACCATTACAAATAACAATGGACTCAGGTGGCTACCCTGTGGAATACCTGACTGAACACCAACGCACATTAAATGCTCTGGCTTTGCACAACAAATATGTCAAAAGGATAACGCAACAGTTGCGTAATAAATACATTGACAGAGATCGAAATCAGAATATGTATAATACACACAAAATCGTGGTGTTTCGGGAGACTTCGGTTTTGGGGCGCTCAAAAAACCGTTGGTTTCTTTCGCGAGTCGGTGTGTATCAAAGGTTCGTGCATCTCTAATAACCGTGAGCAACCGAAACCGCCAATAGCGAGCCTTGTTGCATCCGAATTTACTGATGCTGGTACCAGTAACGTGGAACCGAATGCATATGAATAGAACCAGAATCGTCGTTAAATGCAAAATGTTTTAAACAAATCCAATGTCTTTTTAATTGTTATTGATTCGATGATGTTTTTGAATGACCGGATTCATGATAGTGAATCGATCAGTTCATATTTGCATTAACCTAGTCAGTACCAAGATCATTAGTATTGATTACTGCTTCCAGATCGACTTGAACTGTCCTACAGTACGGTCGCATTTTACCAACAGCTCGAGGCTAAGTCTTAGACTACCGAGAGATATTGAAACTTTGTTTTTCGCTTTCAACAGGCAATCTTCTTGAAAGACTACCTGTTGAAACGCAACGTAATAAATTTGTTTTTAACGTTAACGAGTGTTTAGTAAGTAAATTTGGTTTGAGATATTTCTAATCAAATTCTATAGTGAAGTGAAAGTGTAGTGAAGTTTTCCAGTTATGCCTGGAAAAAATAAAAAAGCTCGGTTTGATGCGGCTTCAAGGAAACGTGAGGCATCTCCTCCAAGTGACACTGAAATTTCGACTAACAGGTATGATATTCTTTCTTCCGTTGGGGATCAAGAAATTCAAACTTCTCAAACTGAGCATAAAACCGTTATGAAGAAGGTTAAAGTTCCACCTATTGTGGTATATGTAGCAAATTTTAAAGCATTTCGATCAGAGCTTTCATCGTTTCTGTCGAATGTGAAAGTTAATTTTCAAATTGGCCGCCAAGGCGAAATTCGTATTTTGGCCGAATCTCTTGATGGCCATAAACATCCTTTACAGTATTTGACTGAAAAGATGTATAAATTTTACTCTTTTGATGCCAAAAACGAGAGACCGTTTAAGGCTGTTTTGAAAGGTCTTTCAAATGACCAAACTATTGAGGAAATTAAAGAATGTTTGTCAGAATCACTTGGTTTTGCTCCCAACCAAGTAATTTTGATGAAACGAAAGGCAAATGCCAAAATTAATCAAACTGGAATACACCAGGAAAATTACTTAGTACATTTTGATCGTACCAAAGTAAATAATTTGAAATGTTTGGAAAAAGCACGTGTTTTATTTAACGTGCGAATAAAGTGGGAAAATTTCAAGAGACATGGAGAAATCCATAATCTTACTCAATGTCGAAGCCACACGAAAGATATCTGCCCCGTGAAAGAGACCACTAATAGTTTCAAATGTGTAAATTGTGGGGGAAATCACAAGTCTAATTTTTTTAATTGTCCTGTAAGGTCAAAAATTATTGCTTCTAGACAACGTAGGAATTCTAAACAACCCGTTGTCAATGTGGGTAATCAAAAGACTTTCAGTACTGTTCAGGCATCACCAGCACTTTCATTAGCAGGTGTGTCTGTAGGTATTAATTTAAATTCAGATAACTAATTTCAGACAAAAAATCCTGTTCAGGCAACACCAGGCTGTTCATATGCCAGTGTCCTTACAGGAAATATTTCAAATTCAAACAGTAACAAACCACTCGTGTTTGGTGCTGAAAAGTCAGCCAGTATTGATTTAGGTAGTCCAACTCCAGAAAAGATTGAATACCTACAACAATCCATGCTGCAGCTAATGTCCGTTTTGTTGAACTGTAACTCGATGTACGAGGCTGTTCAAGAAGGTATAAAATTTACAACTAATATTGTTATGAAATTGAATTTCAGCAATGATTTTAAATAATGCTGTAAATTTTCTAAATTGGAATGATCGCTCTTTAAAAGCGAAAGAGGATGAATTTTTCAATTTTTTAACAGTCCACGATGTACATATTGCAGTTGTGACTGAAACGCTTTTGAAGCCAAATATTAAACTAAAAAAGAACCCAAATTTTATAGTTCATAGGTTTGATAGAATTGATGTTGCCGGTGGAGGAGTTGCAATAGTTATCCACCGTCGAATAAAACATCGTGTTTTACCCCATCTTGAAACCAAAGTTATCGAGAGTTTGGGAATTGAAATTGAAACAAGTATTGGCATTTTATTTATAGCCGCAGTGTATTTGCCTTTTCAATGCACTGGTGAGCGAAAAAATTATTTCAAGGGAGATTTGCAAAAACTTACAAGAATTAAATCTAAATTTTTAATCATCGGTGATTTTAATGCGAAACATCGATCTTGGAATAATGCTCAAAGCAATTCCAATGGAAAAATATTGTTCAATGATTGCTCGGCTGGATTTTATTCAGTTTTATTTCCAAATGGTCCTACATGTTATTCTTCTATTAGGAATCCATTTTCAATTGATTTGGTACTAACAAATCAAAGCCATTAATGCAGTGATTTATGCTGACTTTGATTCTGATCATTTTCCCATAACATTTTCTATTTCTCATGAAACTATTTTAAATCCCACTAGATCTGTGTTAAATTATCACAAGACTAATTGGGATAGATATCGTTCTACGATCGAGGAAAATTTGAATGATGATATTATTTTACAAAATAGTGATGACATTGACAGAGCATTAGAAAATTTTAGTAGCTTAATACTCAATGCCCGGAATTTATCAGTTCCTAAGGCAAGAGTGAAATTCAATGCACCAATTATTGACAGTGAACTTCAACTTCTTATACGTTTGAAGAACATACGGAGACGTCAATATCAAAGATCTCGTGATCCTGCTTTGAAAATTATATTTCCAGAATTACAAAAGAAAATTAAACATAGATTCACTCTCTTGCGAAATGAGAATTTCATGAGAGAAGTTGAACAACTAAAACCTTATTCAAAACCTTTCTGGAAGCTTTCGAAGGTTCTTAAGAAACCCTCGAAGCCCATTCCAGTCCTTAAAGATGGTGATTGCATTTTTCTAACGAATGAACAAAAATCTCAAAAACTTGCTCAGCAGTTTGAGAGCGTTCATAACTCCAATTTGAACGTAGTAAGTCCTATTGAAAATGAAGTAAACCAAAAGTATGATCAGATCACCACCCATGAATTTCTTTCTGAAGAGGTATTGGAAACAAACTTGCATGAACTTCGCACGAACTATTCTCAAAAAATTCAAAAACATGAAAGCACCAGGAGATGATGGGATTTTCTATATCCTTATTAAAAGACTTCCCGAAAACTCTTTAAATTTCTTGGTAAAAATTTTTAACAGATGCTTTGCACTAGCAAATTTTCCTACGAAATGGAAAAATGCCAAAGTCACTTCAATTTTAAAACCAGAAAAGAATCCAGCTGAGGCATCAAGTTATCGACCAATTAGTTTACTTTCCTCTATTAGCAAACTTTTTGAAAGAATAATTCTCAATAGAATGATAACACATACTTATGAGAACTCAATTTTTGCAAATGAGCAGTTTGGTTTTCGCCATGGGCATTCCACTACTCATCAGTTACTTAGAGTAACAAATATGATTCGAACTAATAAATCTGAAGGCTATTCGACTGGAGCAGCTCTACTAGATATAGAAAAGGCATTCGGCAGTGTTTGGCATAAAGGTATAATAGCTAAAATGTCAAATTTCAGTTTTCCGCTTTACCTTACAAAAATGATACAAAGTTATTAAACTGACCGCACTCTTCAGGTTAACTATCTAAATGGTAAATCTAATAGATTGCCTGTTAGAGCTGGTGTACCTCAGGGGAGTATCTTGGGCCATCAATCTTATATAACATTTTTACTTCTGATCTTCCTGATTTACCACCAGGTTGTGAGAAATCTCTGTTTTGTGACGATACAAGTATTTCCGCAAAAGGAAAAAGCCTTTGTGTTATATGCAGTCGGCTACAAAAAAGTTTAGATATATTTTCTTCATACTTCATACTACTACTCATACTAAGATGAACGGTGTGGTCTTAAATTGGTCTGATCAAGTTAATTACTTAGGGCTAATTTATGATAAGAATCTTACTTTCAAGGAGCGCATTGAAAATATCCAGTCAAAGTGCAATAAGTATATCAAATGTTTATATCCTCTTATCAACAGGAATTTTAGACTTTGTCTCAAGAATAAACTGTTAATTTACAAACAAATTTTTAGGCCAGCAATGTTATATGCAGTTCCCATTTGGACAAGTTGTTGTACAACCAGGAAGAAGACACTTAAAAGGATTCAGAATAAAGTTTTGAAAATGATTTTGAAGCGTCCTCCCTGGTTTAGCACGAACGAGCTACATAGGCTCACTAATGTAGAAACATTAGAAAATATGTCAAGTTTTGTTCTATTCCTTTTTTTTTTCCTTGACAAGTAGGTTTAATAATTTTCCTACAATTACATTAACTTAACTGTGAAAGCTAATAACAATAACAATAAGCTAATTGTTTTGAAATGTCACCATTTGTGGCAGCACACAATACTAATTCTGAATAGATATTAGTACATAAATAAATCATTACAAACATTCCCCCTCTATTAAAAAAAAAATTGATTACTGCTTGCACTGCTTTAGCGATAGCAGCATTCTGAAAAATATTACCGATACTGGCACCCGTTGATGCTTCAAAAGTGTTTTGATTTTGAGCTGTCCAATACATTGAACATTCGATAGAACACTAAATGCGTTATGAACAACACACATTCGGTGTAGTGGTTCCGAAACAGTACAAAGAATGCTCTGAAAAGACGCAATATTGATGTGGTTACGCACAGTCCAACTTTTGCGAGCAACAACTCCCCATTAATATTGAAATTGGTTGCGGCTCGCAAAGAGCTATCTATTCTCACCACATCAAAGGCCATGCTCATGTCCGTATAAACACAGTCGGCTTGATACCCCTTAGATATATAATTCGTGACTATAGAGGAGAATTCACAAAGATTAGTCACAACCGATTTTTCTTTCCAGAAGCCGTGTTGTACAGTTGAAACGCGCTCTCGAACTCGTTCGTTCGTAAAGATGTGAGTAGACTAGACAAATCGTTCGAATAACTGGGTAACAGTGGACTAGTTCTTCCTTGTAGTTCTCCTCGTTTGAACGAGTGCCTTTTTTATGAATTGGGGTTATATGAGAGATTTTCCAAAGAGGTAGAAAATGACCGGATGACACCGAGAAGTTGAAAAGATAAGTGAGAGGTTCAACGAGTTCATCCTTGAATTCTTTAACCAACTTGGCTGGAAAACTGTCTGGTCCAGTTGTCTTACCAGAATTGACGTAACTCCAGCAGATCGGTGGCAGGTTCGACTGGATTGTCCACTTCTTCGTTGTTACCAATTCGATAAACATTTTTAAAATATTCAGCGAAAAGTACGGCGGTTTCCTGTCCCTTGTATGAAAATCGGCTTCCATACCTCATAACCTCTCGTATTCCGTTGTTTCTACGTCTATCTGCTATCACGCCATCAAAACTGTTTTAGGGAGGATTTCTCATACAAATATACTTAAACAACCCTTCCAAAACAAACATAAATCATAGTAGGTATTGTTTTGTAGACAACATATGCCCATTGACACCTTTCTGGAACATTTGAGCTTTATTAGGACCATTGGGAAAATTTCCGATTCAAAAAACCCCGGATAAAATAGCCATTTGTCAATCTAAACCATATAAATATCATTTGAACCTCAGTTCACACTGGAATTCGAATACTATACCAATGGAAGCTTTATATCTTGATGGCTTAAGACGAACATGTTTCAATTATAAAAAATATTCCTTGAAAACTATTCACGTTAGATGGATTCTCGAAGATATCTTATAAGAATAATTATTCTTAATATACTACGTCTATGTCTATGTGTACTAGGGTATCTTTGGCAAAGTTATAAACTATGTTTAGCCTAAATCGTCAACCTTTTCCTTCTAAGACAAATAACCTCTTATGTTATTGAAGACTGCGAGCTAAAATTGTGATTTGAATGATTTTGAGGTATTCTATCTGCTATCACGGTGTTCCAAATACCGTTATTATAAAATAAAATACGCCATCAAAACTGTTTTAGGGAGGATTTCTCATACAAATATACTTAAACAACCCTTCCAAAACAAACATAAATCATAGTAGGTATTGTTTTGTAGACAACATATGCCCATTGACAACCTTTCTGGAACATTTGAGCTTTATTAGGACCATTGGGAAAATTTCCGATTCAAAAAACCCCGGATAAAATAGCCATTTGTCAATCTAAACCATATAAATATCATTTGAACCTCAGTTCACACTGGAATTCGAATACTATACCAATGGAAGCTTTATATCTTGATGGCTTAAGACGAACATGTTTCAATTATAAAAAATATTCCTTGAAAACTATTCACGTTAGATGGATTCTCGAAGATATCTTATAAGAATAATTATTCTTAATATACTACGTCTATGTCTATGTGTACTAGGGTATCTTTGGCAAAGTTATAAACTATGTTTAGCCTAAATCGTCAACCTTTTCCTTCTAAGACAAATAACCTCTTATGTTATTGAAGACTGCGAGCTAAAATTGTGATTTGAATGATTTTGAGGTATTCTATCTGCTATCACGGTGTTCCAAATACCGTTATTATAAAATAAAATACGCCATCAAAACTGTTTTAGGGAGGATTTCTCATACAAATATACTTAAACAACCCTTCCAAAACAAACATAAATCATAGTAGGTATTGTTTTGTAGACAACATATGCCCATTGACAACCTTTCTGGAACATTTGAGCTTTATTAGGACCATTGGGAAAATTTCCGATTCAAAAAACCCCGGATAAAATAGCCATTTGTCAATCTAAACCATATAAATATCATTTGAACCTCAGTTCACACTGGAATTCGAATACTATACCAATGGAAGCTTTATATCTTGATGGCTTAAGACGAACATGTTTCAATTATAAAAAATATACCTTGAAAACTATTCACGTTAGATGGTTTCTCGAAGATATATTATAAGAATAATTATTCCTAATATACTACGTCTATGTCTATGTGTACCGGGATATCTTTGGCAAAGTTATAAACTATGTTTAGCCTAAATCGTCAACCTTTTCCTTCTAAGACGAATAACCTCTTATGTTATTGAAGACTGCGAGCTAAAATTGTGATTTGAATGATTTTGAGGTATTAAGGGTTTTTATCGCTCCCAAGTTATCGTGAAACAGGATGCATATATCGTTAGTTGAATTAATGATTGGCACAATTCATTTTTTTGGCTTTTGGTTGCAAACGATGCCTCAAAGACCCGTTCCAAAATTTGCAAAAAATCAGATGGTTGCCTCAAACCTCGAATATCATTGAAAAGATTAAAAATTGAGGTTTAAACTTATACAAATAGCTAATAATGTGAACATAATAGACCAAAAAGGCTCAATTTAAATGAGAGGTCATGAAATTTGAAGTATTCGTGGCAATGAAAAAATACATTTTTCGACATTAATCTCATAAAACGTTAGTTTTATATCCCTGTCTAGTTACTACATATACATCTCAATGTTTTTTTTTGTAAGATTTGGACCACTGCGACCATTATTTTGATCTTTTGTGGCATACCTCTTCTTTAACATTTCAATGTTGAAAGAATTTGTGTGCTACTTCAAAGTAAGTATATGCTCCATTCATCTTGTCTAATAACTAAACAAAAATAAAAAAAAAGGTTTAGACAACATGTTTTTCATTCGATTCTGCTCCTGTTTCTAAAACGAAGTTCGTGCATTGTTCGAAAAAACATTACTTTTTCCCAAATATATCCACGAATATATATAATAAATAATATTGATAGATTCACCCCAGAAGAACAGATATACCTCTTCGAAAAAAAAACCTTAAGAATCCTCGTCCTCGTTCGCAACGTTATTCTTATGCTCCACCATGTGAGCTTACCGCGTACTGACAAATTTTCGTAAAAACGGATTGGACAAAGAAATCATCATTGAGTGACACGTCTGTTTGTCTGTGGATTCACTATAGACCTTTTTAGGAACTGACAGGTGTCACCGATTCTGCTGATGTTGATGTTGCTTTAAGGTGCGGTACGTAGCTTTAGAATTCCAGTGAACTAAGGTGTCAAAAAATAATGTTCGTTTTGGAAGGGTTGTTCAAGTATATTTGTATGAGACATCCTCCCTAAAACTTTAAAAGGCTTAACTGAAAAATTGGTCCAACGATGATTTTCAAATTTGGTTCAGAAGTGCAGAGCAGTGATACAAACCAACTGACATTAACAGTTTGGATGGTGTATTTAATTTTATAATAACGGTATTTGGAACACCGTGGCTATGAAAAGAGGTGCGTCCACGGGGGGGGGGGGGGGCGGCGAGCTGCTTCACCAGGCATGACACGAGAAGCTACCGGCTGTAATTCCGGCAACATTGGACGAGGTGCTAAAAGCTTGCAGAGAGCTGAAGAACTAAAAAGCCGCTGAAGAGGACGGCTTACCGGCAAAGCTTGTCAAAGTTGGGAGGGAGCGCAATTTACCCGATTATTATGAGGATTTGAGGAAAACCTACCTACAAACTGGTTGGTCCTATCTATAAGAAGAGACATAGACTCGACTGTAAAAATTATCCATACATACCCCTTTTCAATTCCGTATATAAAAATCTCTTATATCCTGTCCATAGTTTAAGCTCGTTTTAGGAAGCCTTTTTTGGTGAATACAGTTTTCGAGCGGGACGATCAAAACGAACCCGATTTATACCTCGCGACGGACTCTCGAAAAGTTTCATGAACTTCAAGGCGGTGTACGATTCAGTGTAACGCAGTGAGCTGTATCAGATTATGTTTGCACATGGTTTCCCAAAAAAACTGCATTGGCTGAGTCGTCTGGCGTCTTTTCTGCTGGGGAGAACGAACGAGTTGTAAATCCGGCAACCTTGAATTAGGTGATAAAAGTTTGTAGAGAGCTCAAGAACCACTACTAAGCCGCTGAGAAGGACGGTTTACCGGCCAAGTTTTTAAAAGGTGCTGTATAGTGCAACCAGACCATTATGTGGTTTTGAGGAAAAACTATTTTCTTTTTTCCTATATAGACTTCCTCCCTGCGACCAGAACCGTTGATCCATTGTGAGATATGCCCGGATGTCTGCTGTATCTGGCACTTTTATTATTAGCAATACCGCTATTATGAAGTGGCATGCTTTTTATTATTTTTTATCTGTGCTTGTGTGGAATGTGATATTACCCTCCCTTTTACACGCTTACTGTTCTACTATACCGAGGCTCGTTCATCCTGCCAAACATCACCAATTATAATTACCTGGAGAAGTTTCGTCGTGCATCCTTGTGGCCAGTTTTATTGATAAGAAAAATTTATTTTAGTTAAGGGGCCATCCACATACTACGTGGACAGCTTTGAGGGGGAAAGGGGGGGTTGGCTAATGGCCACGGTCCATACAATTTTTTTAGAATTTATATGGGCAGTTGTCCACTGAGGGGGAGGGGGGGGGGTCAAAATCGTTAAAAAATCTGTTCACGTGGTATGTGGATGGCCCCTGAGAGAAAGTCATGCAAAGGTATTGTAAATTACAGTGTAGAGGAAAGGGAACTGGTCTGAGAATAAACCCATGCTCAAATACTTCCTGACATCGAATGGCCTGGCTCTACTAAGATTCAAACCTCGACCATCTGCTTGACAATGCGAACTCTGTAACCTTGCGGCTACGCAGCACCCAAAAACTACCTACAGACTGGTTGGAAGGACACATATACCCCATCTATAAGAAGGAACATAGGAGCGACTGTAGAAACTATCCTTGCTTAACCCTGCTCATTTCCGCATATCAAATTCTCTTCTGCAACCTGTTTCATACACTGAGATTGTTGCAGGAAGCCTTTGTTACGGATACCAGTGCAGGTTTCAAGCGGGACGATCTACAACGGACCAGATTTTTATCTTGAGACTGACCCTCGAAAAGTTTCGGGAACACAACCTCCAGACACATCATCTGTTTATAAACTTCAAGGCGGCGTATGATTTAGTGAAACCCAACGAGTTGTAGAAAATTATGCTTGAATATGTTTCCCCAGCAAAACCGATAAGGGTGAGGTGTAGTCGTTGGCGGTTTCACATCATTCATCAGGACAACGCGTGAAGTTTCGGACGCGTAGGTACGATGGTTGGTCTGAAGCAAGGTGACGGCCTCTCGATCTTATTGTTCTACTTTGAAAGGTGTTACCGTAGACGACATCTACATTATCGTAGAGCTGTGGAGGAGGCCTCAACGGCTCTCAGAAGGTAAGCTACAAGAATCGGAATTACCATAAACACTGCCAAAACGTAGTACATAGTGGCTGGCAGAGAACATGATAGCCCTGCGGGCGTTGGTGATGGAGATACTTTCGAAATCGTTGATAAATTTCGTTATTTTGGTATCCTCGTAATGTGTGAGGGCTTATCACGGATTGCGTAGCCAGCTTAGGTACGGCCCCCTACACAAAATTTCTGCTCTACAGGACGCGCATCCCTCCGGGGATGGCTTGTGACAATATATTGGAAATGTTTTTACTATTTTTTGCTTTTTTTTTTTACAAGTTTTTCTGTGATTGATTGTACGTAGCACGTGTATCAATAAATATTTCTACACTCACAAATGTAAATAGAGACGTATACTAGCATCTAAAATTATTTTTTCATAAATCTATTCTATATGATAGGATATACCAGGTGACAACTTAAAAATTTACATTTTTAGAGGCTCTCTTACTCCACAACAAACACGCTCAGAGTGAAATGAGAGTATGTATATGAAAGCTCTCTTCCTTATCGTTACCCCAGTTTTTTTTTGTTTTGTTCATGCATACCCAGCTCTGTTAAAAATGGCGTCGAAACAAGGAGAATTCCACAAGCGCATTGTACAGCTCGCTATAAACTGCACAACAATTTTGGCAAAAAGTTCACGGTAAACCACTTTAAAAGCGAAAACTTCCGGTTTCTATTGTGTATGTGTATGAAACCTGAACTATGGGAAGGTAGTGGAAGACCGGCCAGGGTATTCTACTAAAAAGGATTTATTCCTTCATGTCTAACTCATTTTTTTTTGTTCACACAACATTTATTTGACACGGCAAAATACAAATTAATGTTTTACGGAGCCAATTAAAATGTCTTAATCATGGTTCAACTCTAGTGGTTTGGCTATCACTCAAAATGTATATCAGAACGAATGTTTGAACAAAATTATGATTCCATTTCTTTCAAAACACTATACCGATGAAAAGTTTGAGTTTTGGCCAGATAAAATATCATATTATTACATCAAAAAACACAAACGTTTCTGAATAACCACTCGACTCCATTTGTACCTCAAATACGCAACCCAAAAAACCTACCTCAATGTCATCCAATCAAAGATTTCTTTGAAATTTTGAGTTACTTCGGTGCAGAAATAACTGGAGATTAAGGAATTGCGATCAGTTGATTGGTATAATCGAGAGATGCATTCGAAAAGCGGACGGCCTTCGAATGCAACGCTCTTATTCCGGTATCATGAGAAAACTTCGTCAGAAGGCCTTTCTCAAATGTCCCATATCATTTGAATCATTTTGTCTTCAAGTTCATCCATCTTTTTTGACAGCAGTAGAAAAAAATTCCAACTTTTTAGTTGTCCCCCGTTACAAAAAGGTTTCATGATATAGAATAGAAATGCAGCCGAAGCCGTCATTCATCCTACTAAAGTTCCAATATCCGAATATTGTTGACATTTCACTAGAGTTGCTAATATCAAACTAAACAACCGGAATAATGATGACTAATAAAACCTAGCAAAGCAACTCGCTGTGCAAGTTTAGTCGGTCGAAACAAACAGCTAACAAAATAGCACTAGATGACGCATTGCTCTCCCGGCAACTTTCTCTGCTGCAGAGTAAAATGTCAACAAGAACGAACCCGCCGTGCAAATGCCTCAAATATCTTTCGTCGCCGCATCCGGCCACCATCATCGTGGGCCCTCATAACTAGTATCGCCATATTTATTACTTTTGTTGTCATTATCATTATTTTTATTATTACACAAGAACAATCCATTCGCAGAGCACCCTGTGTTGTGCTGTGGTCCCCAGACAGAAAGAGCCCGCACAGGGAAAGAAAGTAAAGTGACCCACTTATTCGTTCACTTTTACCTTCGCTTTCTCCGCGCACCGGTACAAACATGGTAAGTGCCGGCGGGAGTCCCACATTTTTGCTTCTTTTTCCCGGCTATCTGCATGCGGTGCCTTGAAGGCCTTCTTACGGGCAGCATCACGATTCCCTTGGGGAAATGGGCTGGTCACGTGAGCTGCGGGATTTCATCTTGCGCCGAATCCTATTGTGGGATGAAACTTTTTTTATCTTCCGTTTTGTTTGCTTCCCTCAATGGAATATGCTAATCTGGTCCGCAACTGTCCCCGAATCAGCAACAAACAAACAAATGGCTATAAACGTACTCAAACGTGACGAAAGGCGGACCCCGGGTTGATTGATTGAACGTTGGAGTTGGCTGCCGTTCGTGACAATTAAGATGCAAATATGTCGAATAATTGAACGATATTGACCCATTTTAGCGGAATATAAAATGCAGCAATGTAGTCCTTGCATTGGTGAACTCGGTGGAGATGCAACCTGTGGGCGCGACACACTTGCCATACAGGAAAGTACTAAAACCAGACTGAGTAAGGCTTATTTTGCTCATATTAAAGGCTGGTGTTAATGCAGTATTTAACCATTGCGATGAAACGGGAAAAACCTGAAATATTGTCGTGATGTAGTCCTCGGCTGCTGTCTCCCTTTAAGCTGTTGCCTTCACTTTCATATTTATTTATTTCGTCAAGCAAATGTAGACTACAGTTATAATAATACAATGTTTTCTTATATTCTATACATTATTTCCAGTAGTTAGTCGTTTTTTTATTTGATTTCTGCCCATGGTGATGTCGATATTTTCGCAGTGCTGGTTATAGTGACGCATCATGCGATTTATTGGGCCATTTTTTGAGTAGTTTGTTCTGTGAGAATTTTCCGAAAATATTTTACGATTTCTTAATTGACGACTGGGTGCATAAAAATTTAGTTGTGATAATAATTGAGTAGATTGCACGCGTTGAGAAATAATGTCATTGATAAAATAAAGCATTGAAAGATCGCGGCGTTCTTTAAGTGCTTGTATGTCTATAAGCATGCAGCGTGCTTCATATGATGGTAAGGGAAATGATGTCCAATTTAGCTTACGAAGCGCGTACAAAAGAAATTGTTTTTGGACAGATTCAATGCGTTCTTCATGTGTGGCAATATAGGGATTCCATACAATGCTACAATATTCCAGAATTGGTCGGACGTATGTAATATATAATAGTTTGATTGTATATGGGTCTTGAAAATTGTGGCCGAAGCGTTTCATAAAGCCCAGCATACTATTTGCTTTGTTGATAATTGTATTATAATGTTCTATGAATGTGAGTTTGGAGTCTAAGATTACGCCTAGATCCCTAACGATTTTGCATTTTCCTACTGGTACCTTTCGTTTACACGTCATTCGGTTGACGAATTTGGCATACTCGCGCATTAATCAGCAAAGCGGAATCCGAATCGGAATTCCGTCTTGTTTTGCAGGGAATTTGCATACTATTAGTAGACACGTTGAATGAAATTGAAAGAAGTCAGTGATTGAACGTTGTGTGTAAAGGTTGGTTTTCCTACCAAAAAGTGGCCAGCACCAATCAATTTAAGGCTGTAATTCGTCTCAAGCAATAACAATGCAGCCATTGAACAGTTGACCTCCAGCATTGAATGAATATAATCATCTACGTGCGAAATGCTGCGACCCCACTCGAAATCTCTTTTCACACTAAACACTGCCGATGTGGTTCGAAAATATTCAATTAAATCTGACAGCCGGCGGGCTTTTCTCCGCAAACAATGGGTAATTATTAATCGCCCATCAGCGGGAGCTAACACCCCGCCCAAACAATTGCTTGTGTGTTTCGAACGAGATGCAAGCTGCTAACTGGGCTGCGCCAGTGGTGGTGAAAGTTCCGGCACCCAAAGTCGGTTTCCGCTGTTTAATTACGAAACGAAAGTGACAAACCTCCTCCGCACCTGGGTTCCTGGTTTTGACCGAGCACCGGATTCAGGTTAAATGTTGCTAAAAAGAATATCATTTCTGGTTTCAACAGCTGATGCTTTCACTTTTCTGCCGAATGCGGGTGGATTATAACGAAACGATTGTGTGACGGGGCGGCTCACGGCGAAAAGCGAGAGTTTGGATTCCAAAATGTGGCAGTTGTTGCACGGAAAACCCGGACCGGTGGATTTCTAAAATAATTGAATCACTTAAGTCGAAGTTCAGATGGTTTAATGTCCAGTATAGTTAAACAACTGACTATAAGTGCAGTAGTTGAGTACATCTTCTTAGTGAGCATAGTCCAGCCTCACGTAAATCTTGTTCCACCAAGATTTGTCAAACTTATGTTGTGGATCCGGCTAAAAATCGAAACTTTATCCAGCGTCAGTTTAGTAATTCGGTCCTGAATTTGGGAGCAAAATTTTTCAGCAAGCAATAAGCAAGCACAATCTTGGTGAATGAAGTAATGACAATACCTCAGAAAATGTCCAAATACACCTGAGCGATGAAGAGTAAATTTTTCTATTATATTATAGTTATATTATATTAAATTTTCATATTGAATATTTTTATAATTTTTTATTACTTCACTTCATGTTTTCATAGTGCAACAACATAGTGCGGACAACTGACGTACAATACAATACCATGGGTCGCAGGAATAGAAATCATTTTTTCATCCATCTATTCGTCCATGAACAAAAATTTAGAAATTTGGAAAATTCTGTTTTGCCAAATTTCTATGAACAATATTGCAGATTTGTTCAGGCTTCAACTGCTTCCAAAAATCCATAACTCAAATCACAGTATTCTCAGCAGTTTAGCAAATATGAAGCACTTTTTTTGTAAAACATTTGAACTTCTTTTAAATTTCAAGATTTTACGGATAAATAGCTCAATACTGACGTGAAGACAAAATTTACGGAAAGGTTGGATCACGCAGATAATAAAAAATCAAACAAGGAATACACTTTCTATATTTAACTAGCGCTAGGTTTGCCAGTAAGTTTCATTTGGCAAAGTATAAAAAATAGGTTATTCTTTGTGACAAAGGGCTATTTTATCATTTGTATTCCATTACCACACTTGAGGGGAGCTGCGTAGCCGCAAGGTTACAGAGTTCGCTTTGTCAAGCGAATGGTCATGGACTCGAATCTTAGTAGAATCAGGCCATTCGATGTCAAAACTGGACTTGAAGTATGGGTTCATTCTCAGGCTCCTCACCACTTACCCTTCCTTTACGCTGAAATTTATAACACCTTTGCGTGACTTTCTCTTAACAACACATAAGTCCCTCTTATTAATAAAACTGAAAGGCCAGAAAGACGCACTACGAAACTTCTCCAGGGTATTATAATGGGTGATATTTGGCAAGAGGAACGAGCATCGGTATAGTAGAACAGTAAGCGCACACATCACATTACACACAAGCACTGATAAACAATAATAATAAGCATGCCACTCCTCAATAGCGGTATTGCTAACAACAGAAGTGCGGGATACAGCAGACACCCGGGCATATCTTACAATAGATCTACGATTCTGGTCGCAATGAAAAAGTCCATACAGAAAAAAAACACACTTATTTAACATTCATTAAAACATGGTCGTCTGTAGGAACGTTTAGAATCAGTACCGTATCTCTAAAAATCTATTCTACATCTCTTCGTAGAAGAATTTCTCATCGAGTGCTGCTGAAATCACCAGGGTTTGATGAGAAAAGACAGAGACACAAACTCCTAAATACTGAAAAATAGGCTAGGTCGATCTTAAATCTTTATTTGTGGTTAGTTTTTGTCGAAATTGAGACATACTTTTCTGGACCTCGAAAACATCACTTGATCCGTTCGAAATCCTAACATTCTCAATTCATAACCTGGTATGAATTGAGACTGTTAGGATTTCGATTCAGACTTCGGGCTGAATTTTGCGGATTCCACCGAGTCCGATGTTGAAAACTTCCTTGATCTAACTGCGAACTTAGAAACTGATGAATAGATGGTTTACTATGTTTTCGTTGGGGTCTTAAAATCATGACCATGAATGTTATTCCATGACCACTATATATTATTTATAGCCTTATTGTAGAACATTCCGATTTTCTAGAAAATTATTTTCAAGTTGCCCAAACGTGATTCATGAAAAAATGGCTAAGATAGACGCAAGGTGTCTTCGTCAAAATTTTAGGATATCTTAAAACAACAAACTTTGTCGAAGACAATATGCTTCTATCTCTTACAGATTACGAGCAATATACAGTTTTCTTTGAGGAAGCGTTAAAAATCACAATTTTCGTTCTAACTTGTTTCCCAGATTTTTCTGAATTTTTAAACCTTCTACTAAGTTATCAGCCATCCAAAAATGCATTTGTTTTCTGAACGTTGCTATTTTTATCTCCCAAAATAAAAAAGTTGTAACATGTTTGTAAAAATGCATAGCTTTCCATTACATATGAGCAATTTTCGCTGAAACTAGGCCACTAGGTGCACAAGGTCTTTCAAATTTGATATAAATGCACATAGTTATTAGAAATAGAGAAAAAATGATAATGCCATTTTTGTTTGATCGAATTTGTTGACCCCTTGGTAACCAAGGGGCGGAACAGTTTTCAGAAAAGTTGAAATTTTTGCAATTCTTGATTCTATTTCTAATAACTATGTGCATTTATATCAAATTTGAAAGACCTTGTGCACCTAGTGGCCTAGTTTCAGCGAGAATTGCTCATATAAAAATGACAATAACTCAATCTCCCAATGAGATATCGAGGATCTTTTGTCATGTAAAGTTTTGTCTTAAATCCTGCTTTGCAGTAAAAATTTCAGATTTTTAAGAATTTTTATGTAGGATACTTCTCTCAGGAAGTTCGGCTACATAGGGAAGTGAAATGAAAATCTAAAACCCGAAAAATAAAAAATATGTCCAATTTCAAATGCCAATAAATCAGTTAGTATATGATGGATTTCCTTCGTTCTTGCAGCAATAGCTTGGAAAATCTTCTAAGATTCTTCCCAAAGAATATCATTGTTATTTTATTATTCAAACTATTGTACTATTGAAAATAGTCAAGCCTTGTCAAAACGAAAAATTCGACCTCTGATTGGTCGTTGCATGATTGCTTCCCAAGCACAGTCGACAGAATCATATACCTTTCAATTGAAAATATGCCATTTGGCCTATAAAAGAGCCTGTTTCAGCCGAAGCCGCTATTAATAGTTCTAGACAGCGACAACAGCAGTCATCCCTAAGCAGCAGCAGTAGCAGTGCAGTGGATACCAGCGATAGTGGATAACGGCCACAGCTGTTGCGTAGCAATGGATAGCGCACTAGTTGCAGCGGATCTCAGCATCGATGGCAGCTGGGCCAGTTGATGCAGGGGCTGCGTTACCAATGGCAGCGTATAGCGGCCACAACTGTGGCATGGCTACGAATGACGTAGCAGTTGCAGCGGGTTTATCTGATCATGAAGCATTTATGCATAGGCTGACCATACGTACCGTTTTGAACGGGACAGTACCGTTTTGAAGTAGAATACTTCTCTCAGGAAGTTCGGCTACATAGGAATGTGAAATGAAAATCTAAAACCGAAAAAAGAGGAAAATATGTCCAAATTCAAATGCTAATAAATCGGTTAGTATTCGATGGATTTCCTTCGTTCTTGTAGCAATAGATTGGAAAATCCTCTAAGATTCTTCCCGAAAGAAGATAATTGTTATTTTATTATTCACACTATTGTACTATTGAAAATAGTCAAGCCTTGTCAAAACGAAAAATTCGACCTCTGATTGGTCGTTATATGACTGCTTCCCAAGCACAGTCGACAGAATGATATACCTTGCAATTGGGCCTATATAAGAGCCTGTTTCAGCCGAAGCCGCTCACAATAGTTCTAGACAGCGACAACAGCAGTCGTCCTTCCTTAGCAGCAGCGCTAGCCCTGTGGTTGGTCACTACGTCTCAGGAGCAGCGCGGTTCTTCTCTGCGTGTGTCGCCATAAACAAATAATTGAAGGTTAATTATTTTCTGGAATCAACACAAGCAGACATTCTGTGCGGGGCGCAATCAAATTCTGTAGTAGTTGTCTAATTTTTATCTTATTTTTTAAGATTTTTTAAAAATCATAAGCGAATTGTGGAATAATTCGTCTGGAGAACATTAGGGAATGGAAAAACTGAACTGAAAGGCGTGTACCATTTCGTAGCACCTTTCGGCTATAAAAGAGTGTTTCTGGGAAAACTAGCTACATTCATTAGTCGGAAGGTGAGCTGGATGGACCGTTCACAATGTTGACAGCAGTAGCAGCAGATATCAGCACTCAGCCTGCAGTAACAGAGGATAGCAGCGGGTTGCGCCTGTGGCTGCCTTCAAATTAAACAAATCACTTGCTCTGTGGTTGGTCACCACGTCTCAGGCCTCTGCCAGGCTGAACGCCAACGCGAGCGATCGGGAGAGTATTTTGCCGTACATCAGCCGGCACTTCCTCTAATGGAAAAGTTGGATCATTTTGTTCAGAAGAATATTACTGTCGGTAATATTACAGAGATGCGATTGCATTATATCCGATATGGAATTGAACAATTGTTCTTTTGAGGACAAATAAAACACTAAATTTGAAGAGTTAATAGCTTTGGGTACCAGTAGAAGTATGGTAATAGCCTCAGCGGTAGGTGCAGCCGGTACTTCCCTGAGGCCGATGAGGAGTAAATGGAAGCGGCACGGCGATACAGTTCGGGTGTGCTTAGACGCGCGTCATTTTTCGTTGTTAGTATCATTCCCCACATGGAACGACGCGCTTTCGTACGATAGCGGCGGTATTAGCGGTAGATGCATTTGCCAACACTTACTCCATTAAAGCCGTGTACAATTTTCAATGTGAAAACACCTTTCTATTGTGTTGGCCGTGCGCATTAGGCCTCTGCCGTGCTAAACGCGAAAAGCGGCGCGAACCGATTCGCCCGGCCGTAGGTTAATGTACAGCCGTAAGTAGAGTTGTGTAAAAGTGTTCTACTTCAACCTTGCGGTCGTGGCTTTGCACACAACCCTCCTGTGATTTTTTTCGACTGTTTTTAACCGTCCCGTCTTTTTGACATTTTGTACCGTTTTCGGATACTCCTTGAAAAATCTTAAATAGAGCTTTGCATTGAAATTTCCCCAAATGGAAAATAAGTTTCCAAGCAGCCAGGATTTTCTGAGTACGTTTTGTGCTTTCCTAACAGTTCCGCACCACTTGAAGGACATCCCCTATCGTTAATTGATGAAAAGTCGCGATTAAAAATTGATTTGTTAGTCAAAATCTCGATCATCATGTGACAAATTTCAGGAACTCATTGCAAAAAATCACACTCTTTGGTATCGGGCAAGTTCATCAAAGCAATGAATAATTGCTTGTATGCTTTGGTTGGTAAACATTTTCAAAAATCAATTTTATCATGTGTCCCGTTTTTTGAACCCAATTGTCCCGTTTTTATCCCGAGAAAATCTGGTCAGCCTATTTATGCAATGATTTAATGAAAATTGCAATTGCAGCATCGGCCTTTTTCAAGGTTACTAAATTTTTTGGAAGTGATTTGATGCTGCTGCAAATGCACAGCAGTGTGAAGTTTATTACGATTTGTTGATACTGTGTCTAACAAGCGGTATATACGAAACAAATCCGATTTCAAAATGACTGACAAGTAAACAGCCGGGTTATCTTTCTTGTAAAAGTATTCTACTTCAACTTTGCGGTCGTGGCTTTGCACACAACCCTCCTGTTTTTTTGTTTGTGTTTTGAAGGATTTTATTTAAAAGTTATGGGAAAAATTAACTTTTCTGTGATGTTCAATGGGCTCTGTGAGTCAAATAACTGAATGCGGTGCTGAACTTAACTATGAAAAATATTCAAAAACAACCCCACAAAAACGAAAAAAGTCAGGTTTTTTTACGCGGGAGATACGTACTTCGTATAAAAAACGCGTAAAAAAACCGCGGTAATACGAGAATCCGCGTAAAAAAACCGCGCTGATTCAAAAATCCGTGTAAAAACCGTGTTAATTCAAAAATCCGCGTGAAAAAACACGTTATTTTAAAATCCGCGTAAAGTAGTCCAGCAAGAAGGGCTTTAGAAAAACCCCGAGACGCTCTAGAACCAGTATTTAGAATTGTCCTCTTTGACGGTCATTCCGGATCTTTCGGTGGGCGGAGGGTATTTTTTGGACTAAGTCTTTTACTAGATAAACACTTAAACGTTTCTGGTTTCAAACCCACGTTAATTCGGATTGTGCCATCCAACCCGTGACTTGTCAGTCATCTCTTTCGGGTCAGAAGTCTAGTCTTTCTTGGTTAAGTATTCGAGGAAACTTATTCAAGAAAGTTTGACATTTTGATCGTCCTGAGATGGCTGACAAACAATAGGTTTGTATGGCACAATCTCACCCCCACTTATACAATCCTACTCCGGCTTACGGTATTTGAAAAAAAAAGTATTCAAAGGCAAAAAATGTCAAACACGTGCCTGCATAAAAATCGTGATATTATCGATAAGTTTCCATCAAAAGACTCCAAGATTGTTTATATTTTGCGTTTTAACATTTATTGAAGCAAAGGGCTCAATCTGGGCTGTTCGAATTTTGGTTCGTGATGTACAAACGGTGCGCGAAGTCAGGAAGAGCCTAAAGGAATGTCTGCGGGATCAGCTATCAGTTTCCGGTCGAACTATTTGTAGCCGCACAGTGCTCGGAAAGGACTGAAATCGGGGCAAAATTAATAACTACTAAGAGTTGCCTCCTATATGAACGATGTCTTCTCGAATGTTGATCCTGAAACTATTGGCCAACTTTTGGTAATGGCTATTTAGTTAAAAACTTCACCGCTAGGGCAGTTCGTCGCTAATTCCTCAAGGAAGCAAAATAGAAGGGTATTGTCTAAAGAAAGTTTGAAGAGAATAGTATTTTGGGAAGCTATTTCTTGGATATGAAGTTACCTGACGTATATGAAGGTACCTGACGTATTTTTTGAGAAATTTAACTTTCTTATTTTTATTGACTATAATGCAAGTCGAGCTGTTTTTATTTCTATTTCAAGCAGTAAATGTGCAGCTGACGATTGAAAAATGTACTAACTGGGGAAATAGTTAATTAGAAATTTACGAAAAATATAGTCCAACAACTTCTAATCTCCGGTCAGATGCGTTTCCGATTACACCACCGCAAGACGTATAAGACGACCTCACTAAATAGCTATTTTGTATCGCTTGCACACTTTATCGCACGTCATCATTTACTAAGTAGAGAGTATTGTTTGATGGCTGGCTTTTGTATCGTAACTCTCACGTCACAGTGGGGTTTACTGCATCAGTAAGAGATCGAAAAGTGCCAGTCTGTTGCCGTCTCTACCAACGGTAATTAAGCAATAAATCTTAAAAAACATGATTTACGCCTACTTATAGCATGTCGAAGAGGACAACACCGAAAAATCTCGAATTCCACGATCCAGATATATCAAATAAAGTTGAGGTATGCGTTACGGCTTTTAATATTCAGGTAGTTCGAACCTTAATTTTATGAGTGGTGCTCTAAGCTAACATTGCTTGTTAAAAAATGGCCGCTTGCGTGTCGCACGCTCGTTTTTGTTTTTGATATTGTGAACGTTTAGGAGAAAATTGCCCAGAAAACTTGTTTGTTCCTGTCTTCATGAACACGAGGGAACATTTTAGTCTTTGAATGAGCGCGGGCATCGGCGGGGAAACCATTTAAAACTTTAAACTAAAAGTTGAAGTGCCATGCATTTTAACATAGTTGTTTGTAGTGGGCTTATTTCCATAAAATAATTCAAAAAAGGATATCTGAAGTTGTTAGAATGTTAGAGTAAGGCCTTATCATCCATTCGAAACCATTGTAACATTTACTACTACGTCTGCATTCTGTAATAAATCTCCTGGGTAAACAACGTGAAAATTAAGAAGTCGTGAGTGCACAAGAAGCCTACTTTCTCAACTAACGAAGTTAAATATATGACAACATTAATAATCCGAACTTTCTGATGGTTTTTGGCATGTAAAGAAGCGGCAGTCCCGTCCACTGGTCTCAGAGCTGCAGGCAATGACACAGCGGCAGCGGCTGAATAAGAAGTTAAGTCGATTGTCCCGGTGAGTCGCGACGTGGCGGTGGCGATGGAAGACGAGACATATCGAACCCTAGATGGCAACGACTGGCAAGACACTTCGTATTCCCCAAGAGAGACATTTATAGTTTGAAATGCCTGCCAGAAGTTGCGTCATTTACCAAGAAATACCTAAAAGGCGAAGACGCGGTGTTCTGGCCGAACCTGGCCGTTGGAGGAGATGGAGCGGCTGAATATCGATGTGGTACCCAAGTCGACGAACCCCTCCAAAGTCTTCCAGCTACGTCCCATCGAGAATTTCTGGCTGAAAGTTTCCGCTTGCAGCCATAAACCGCTTAACTATTCGACATCATCCGTGGTAGTGCTGCAATACCCGTTGTAACTCTCTCTCTCTCTCAGGCATTTTTTGTTCCTCTTCTGTAGAGCCAAAAACACAACTACATCCATTGATTAGGATTATTGTTGACCCATATTTTATTTGGTACTAGTCAAATATCCTATCACAGTAAAGGTGTAATAGACATTGGTTGACAATGCACCCGATCCCAGTTCTAGAAAGTTTAATACTTCACCAGGATCACTTTGCCGGATTTCTAAGGGTTCTAGCAAGCCCTTTCCAAATAACAACATCCTTTTATTGAACAGGGATAGTCAACGTGGCTCTTAAACATGAGCCTGTCGTCGACTATAACTCCCAAGATCTTCAAAGATTTCTTCGTTCGTTCGTTCTTGAACGTTCTGGTGACGGAGGTTCCCTGGCCATTTTCAAGTCTACGGCAATAGGACCAGTCTCTGTCGCTTCTACCACTCTTAGAAGAGGCAGTTATCCCGGCACATCTGTGTGACTTTTTGGAACATCCCGGGGCTATCTTAATGGCTAAGTTACTTACTTTCAAATAGTTGTCAATCACGATGAGCTCCTCATTAGTACCCTCTTCCTCAGCCTCGGTACGACTGCCGTCCATTACGGATTGCATGATCGGCAGAATGGACGACCATTCCTGCTCTATGCCTGAGACACTAGAAAGAGTCCTTTTATGATTCGTTCCAGCATTGCTGGTGATTGCTCGGTAGGCGTCAACACATCTTTTGTGTTGGCCATTTAAGCACTCGCGCAAAGTCCCTCAAAACAAGGGGGCTTACTCGCCTTTCTTCCTCGCACTCTTAAGCACCGATCTTGCAAATCCTCTGTACTCTACTCTATGTTCTTCGGTTCGTGCACGTTGCATCTTCCATCTTGTACGGAGGCACGCACTGCGGAGGTCCGCTATAGCGTCAGTCCATCAGTACACCGGTGACTTTCTATTCCTAGGCTGGTGAGCTCTTGGTATAGTGGTATCAGAAGCTTGCGATAGTATGGCTCGGACACTCGGACGGAGCATACTACCTCCCTCGCCAACTCTCCTTATTGCCTCCTCGAATACTCTTCTCTGCCTCACGTTGTGGTTTACCTTGGAACAAATTATTTGTTTCTGTCCAACGGTTCAACGTCGGTTGGTGTCTACATCAGGAAAAAATTGCTACTGTTTTCCCCTTATGAAGACACCAATCGGTGCTGTAACGTTGGACAGAAACAAATAATTTGTTCCAAACTAAAAGACCGTTTAGCCAAAATCCCCCATATCAACAATACGTTCGATTGCCAAATTTCATTATATGTTGTGGAGAAAACCACCTGGTGGTCGCTATTGGTGTAGCTATCGTTGTTTTCCACCAAAAAATGATAATGTTCTGGGGCGTGTTTTTCGTGGGGTAAAGTGGGAAGTCTCATGAAAAACCATTGACAGCATATTATTGCATCAACAGTCTTACATCAACATCCTGCGGGAAAATTTAGAATCCAGACGGGGTTGGAAGGGAAGTTTGTATTCCAGCAAGACAACTCGAAGCATACCGCTGAGAAGATCAAGTCTGGTTCTGGTTTTGTTGGATCAACCCGCTGCACCTTAACTTCATTGAGAATTTGTAAGCGACTCTCGATGCATTTGGTTGCCAAAAATGAGTTTACCAATAAAAATAACTATTTTAAAGCTCAGGATCCACAACACCTTAATATCCTGGCTGGAAGCATGCTAAAGCACCTATAGCAGGTCCTGAATGCTCAGCGAGGAGACTTCAATCGATGAAAAATGTTTTTAGCTCTATTTAATCTTTTCTGGAAGCTCACTTCACACCAGGCTTGTCGTTTCTGCTTAGAGAATCACTAACGTGAAGAAAAATATTTTTCAGAGAGCAGCGAATCGTTTGTATCTAAAGAACTTGCAATAAACATCGCGGTGAAATTGAAAAAAAATCACCCCAGAGAAATGATAAACTGGAATGAGCTTTCTCACTCGAAAGGACACAACAGAGCTCACTGCAGTGCTTTTACAGTGTGTCTTTTAAGCAGTTATCAAATTGGGGGAGCATCTAGGTAGGAAAGTTGATTGCGTTGTTTGCACTGCATCTCGAAACTAACAAAAATTCCAGCCGCCCGTCACGCATGTTTGCTCTTCGAATGTTATCGAATTCATCTCAGCAGTGCAGTGAGTGGTAGGAAAGTCAGCGTAGGTTATTTTCACTAAGTAAGTCTAGTGAATATGAGGAGGTCCATAACAAACAGATAAGGGAAAACCTTTAAGGTCCAGTTAAAAAAAGTGAAACTTGAACTTGCATTTTTGTTGGTTAAAAACAAATTTGCACTTGGTATATCCGAAAGTGTTGTTTAAACAATAATATCTTCTTCATTCTTCAGTTTGTTGGCTAAAATAAAGCGAATAACCAAATAACCATAGAACAACAATTGGCTGTATTGCTTCGTAAACTTGATATTTTATTTGGATTGCATAATAAAAATTGTATCATAATGTGGAATAAATCATGCCAATGTGCTGTAAAGCAATACATGTCATCATTATGAGGCTACGATTATACAGGAAGAACTAGCTTCTACGCGGAGCCTCGGAAGTAACGTCTTATTTTATGACCCTAATGATGATGTGAGAGTTCACACTGATTGTTATTAATAACTTCTATAGGGATTCCGATGAAGAGCTATGACGTTGACTTAGAAAGAATGCACTATCTTCTATGTGAAGTTCATCTTTTGTTTTCCCTCCTATCTAATCCTGCATAAATCAAAGCTTTAATCACGGAATGCTGAGGACTCTCTGAACAAATTGCTCTAAAAAGACAACTACGCTCTCTTTTGCAGGAGAACATAAAACCAGCTGTTTTGAACCATTAATATCATTCGATTGTGTCAACTGAACTGTTGAAGCTGGCCTTTTTTTATTAGTTTTACTGCTAATGGCATTTGGTTTTTTGAAGAGCCTCAGTGGCGGGCTCTGTAACACTCTTCTAGACACAGCCCTTGATAGGCATAACCAAATCAACACATAAAGTGTTTCATAAAACTTATTGTTCTAGCAGAGCCATGAAGCAAAATATTTATGCTTGAACTTGACTTTGAGAAGGGCACGATAGCCCCGCCAAGAAACAGGAAAACTGCGAGCATAAGGCAGTAGCAAATAAAAACCGTGGCAAGCATAACCGCAAAATCGCTTTGTTGCCCCTGTCCGACTGTGCGCCAAACGTGGTTCTGAAGCTGAACCTCAGGCAACTATAGGTCTAGTATAACATGAACAAATAACGCTTGCGGATTGAAGTAACATGGATGATACGATGCAAATAATAATCAATAATGGCAGACTTTTTGTACTAGAACAACACCAACCGAATGGGATGGTAGTAAAGGTAGATCAGAGGGCCATTACCGTAGCAGCTCCCCACATCCACACCAACCCCAATGTTGAAGCACAAACCGCGAAACCAGTGGCTTTTGACGTGATCGCGCTCGGCCATGCCCTGCTGCGAGTCTGCGCTGGTTTGGCAGAGTTGGCCCCTGCGACCGAGCACGGATTATGCAAGGTTTAGGGGCAAAATATGGAACCGGACGACGAGACAGCTGATTTATGTGATCTTGACAGTGAGCATCTTGCCTACACAGAGGAACTCGATCTTAAATTAGCATACAGTAGTATCATTACTGCGGCGTTAATTAATATGTTCCCTTTTTGTTCAACGGATTGATGTTTTTATGCGTTACTCCGGAGTCAACAAAATTATCGATGTTAATTCAATGTACAACTGGTTCAACAGCACTTTGTGCATAAAATTGGAACAAATAACTGACAAAGTGTATCTTTTCTTCTGCCCAAATCGGCCCACACCCCGAATGCTTTAAAGTAATAAATCCGTCCGAAAGTCCGTTACTCTTGCTTCTCTTGCGTGGAGCCGGTCGTTTCACTTGTTTTCCATGAACAACAGTTCTGGATTAGCCCCAGCAGTATAATGGTTCAAGGCGTCCCGCGGTGAACGGTTTCCTGATGCACAGAGTTCATGCGAAACAAAACAGCCAAAAGGTCTAGACTGACTGGCCCGATGGTCAAGTACGCGTGTACCGTAAACTAGAACCGGGCAGCGGGGACCAGTTTCAGTCACTACAGAACGATTATGCAATATGATCACCGGTGGGCAGGTAACAAGCTAGTTAGCAGTTGCTTTTCAAGTTTAACGTGGTTGCGAAGCGATACAGTAACGCGTGAACATTGACCCTGGATGTTTATTTAGGAAAATAAAGTGGACTTCTTCAAGAAACATAGATTGAGGTTATGGCATAAAGCCATATTTCTATAACCGTATATAATTCAGATCTTTTTGTTTGGTTTGTTTTGGTTCATTTGGGACCCACTGATCTGAGTTCAGAGAATTGAAAAAAATGTGACCCGCAAAATCTCACGTTCAAGGCTTCTCGTGCACAAAAAAGTGAAGGCAGTTTCTTTGATATTTCTTTTTTTGGATAGCTAATCAAGAACCAATTTTTGCCTAACGATTGCGTCATTTAGTTAGCCAAAAACAACAGCAAGAACGCATTTGCTATTCACAATTCGTCGCACCGCTAAGACACACGAACACATCTCTTCAACAACACCGTGCAGTCTGTGTGTCTTATGATCGACAGGATTTCGATGCAGGCACCTGCTTGAATATCAATCAGAAAACATAAGTCGTAAAGAAAACGCCATTCGCGATTCATCCTCATCGCCAGGTGTCCTCCACAGGTCAATGACTCTCCTTCGGCTGGTTGGACGTACTGCCAAGCTTGCGGATCTGTGGGTGATGATTTTCCAAAAAAAATCAACATCAAAAAACCGTGCTCCATTAGCAGAAAATTTGACTTCACACCTCGCACACCTTACATCGGAACTGGGTCAAACCGAACTCGTCGTTGGAAATTCACTTTCATTTCATGAGCTTGAAAGCAGGTTTGCTGAGTGGGTTGTGACGCCGGCGGTACCGGGCGGGAGTAGGCGGATGGATTGTTTATTCACTGCCAAGTACGGTGGCCAAGAGGGGCAGGGGGCTGCGACGGACATGGACAATCTTTCGAAAAGGAATGAACCACAACTGACTAACGGTGATTCGCTTGACGGCAGGCGTGACTGGCGTATTCATGTCCCGTTGTCACCCGCTTATTTTATTGACTAATTCTTAGCTGTATAATGGCTTACTGGAACCAACAAAACGGCTAGGCTATTATTTGTGACGGTTTCCGTAGTGTGCCGATGAGCTAGAAGCTGACAGATATTTAAATTATTATTATTTTAACCGGTTTTGAGCCATTGGCCTCTGTTAAAATAATTTTGGAGACATAAGTGGCCTTCGTGTTTTCGCAGCATCTTTGGTTAATCAATCGAAAATGGAGTAGACAAAAATCTAGGGTTTGGCAGATTGAAATCACTTGGAGCTGAACTTGGAGAAACACGTCTGGGAGTTCATCTCTCTTGTTATGTTACATTTTGTGTTCAAGAGGAACGCAGACGTTCCTTTCTGTGAAACGAACAACATCCAAATAGTTTCGCAATAACGCTCATCATATTTTTGGTGCTAACTAAGCGTGGCGAGCTTTGGGTTGAATTTATATGGTCAATAAACTAGCGTTTTTATAAATAAAAAATAGCGACCACTTACGCGCTGATGAGAACGGATGCATCGGGTTCCCGTGAGCTGTGCTGAGCAGATTGCTCAGAAACACTGTGAGTGAGGTCAGCAGCAGGGCGTTCGTTGTGCGGGAGGCAGTACATCGCTGATAGTTCCGTCTGTCTGTCCCTCGACGTGGCTTACTGGACATCTGAAATAAACAAGAATGAATGAATAATTATCTTTTCGACATTCACTGGTTTCTATGGGTTCTTAGAAAAGTTGCTTGCAGAGAAATACAAGCCTATATTGTTTTATCAAAAAGTAGAGTTCTTCACAATACAATTAACTCTCTAGTGCTCAATGCTGACATTTGGCGGGCTTCAGTCAAACCTCTAAAAAGTTTCAATAAATACTTGAAAAGTGTTTATAATGGTACATAGTGATTTTACCGAAGTCTGCCTAGAAATAAACTTGGGCACTAGAGCATCAAATCATAGACCCCAGTGTGGTTCAGAGTATAATGCTCAGCAGCTCGTATTCGTACTTCCACGTGGTACTGACTGGAATAAGAGCAACCAAGGGAAGATCGGTGAACCGGTTAAAACTTGGTCGTATACTTACAGGGAAGAGAGCTGTTCTCTCTGGAGAATAGCCTGTCTGAGCGTCTGTTACCCATGCCAGAAGCGGCTCAAACAGCGACTGATCCGAAGCGGACGGTTGAAGAGTGAAATGTGGTGTCTCGCCAGCTAAACCCAAGATGGCGTCCCCGTCGCGAGACTAAGCATCCGCAGCTCTAGTGAGGCAGCATGCCAGAAAACACTCACGAACACTCAATAAGTGAATACGAATAGGAACCATCGACGAGGTGACGAAATAAGGACGACGATCGAAAGCTCGGTAGATGAAATTGTAGATTACTGAACGTCCTGAGTGGCGCCCTGTTCCTGCTGGATCAGCGAGAATACAGTCCTTTTATCATCGTTGTGCTCCAGCTTTACCGGAAAGGAGAGAAGGTACGAAGCAGTTGTGGCCACAGTACTATCAGAGCGGAAATCGCCAATAAACTGGGTACTGGATTTATAGTGCTTGGCAGAACACCATTCTCAACGTGTACTCCCTTCACGAAGCAAGACCCGATGCACAGAATGAAGCATTTTACGTGCAGTTGGAGAAACTCTATGACAGCTGTCCGCGTCGAGACATCAAGATGGTCATCAAGGTCATGAACGCTCAGGTCGGAAGGTGAGAAATGTACAAACAGGTGATCGACCCGCACAGTCTGCATACCGAGACGAACGTCATCGACCAGCGATGGGTTAACTTGGCAGCTTACTGAGAACTGGCAATCCGAAGTACTTTTCTTTTCTTTCCTCGCGAAGACATCCATAAACTACTTAGAGATGACCTGACCAACGCAAGCAAACCAAATTGACCATGTTCTCATAGAGAGCTGGTTCTTCTCTGACATTACCATCGCGGAGCGAATATTGACTTGAACCACTACATAGTAGCAGTATGCTTGCGATTAAAACTGACGATCGAGTATAATGCAACATATAATCGAGCTCTGCGGTTTAACATCAAGCAGCTCTGGGACTCCCAGGCTGCGAAAGAATGCGCGCAACAGCTCTTAGCAGTACCTACTACCCACGGAAAAGGGGCTTGGCGCGTCACCACTCGAAGACGCCTGATGCAGGATTCGCATAGCTATCAGGGAGACAGCAACGGTCACACTAGAAGTGGAGGCACCTATCGAAAGAAACGACATGTATGACGGGAAATGCGAAGCAGCGGTGAAGGGAGAACAAGGCTAATTACAAACGTGCAAGGAACGACATGACCACGATTCTCGGACAAAAGGAAAGCCAGCAAGAGGATTGTGAACATGAGGAGTTCGAGTAGCAAAGGTTATGTGCCGCAAGCCGACATGTGTAACGATGCGAATGGGAACCTTCTCATGAATGCCAGTGAGGCGGTCGACAGGTGGAAGCAGTACTTCGACGAACACCTAAATGGCCATACAGCAAGCAGAAGCGAAACGGGAACGATCACGTACCTGCCCTAGCCTGCTCATGAAGTGCTGCCAGACGAGCGGATGAAGGGTACCGTCTGCCCCATTTATAAAAAAAAAGGATAAGTTGGAGTGCCGCCACTTCCGTGACATCTAGCTTATTAATGTTGTCTACATAATACTGCCGCATATTCTGTTTCGTCGTCTATCACATTTGTCCAGAAGGTTCGTGGGCCAGTACAAGAGTTTTGTGGGATCCAGCGCAACTACGGACAAGATCTTTACAATCCAACAGATCTCACAGAAATGTCGCAAATGCAACATGCACACACATCACACCTTAATTGACTTCAAAGCGGCCTTCGGTACAGTAGATCGATAATAGCTATGGCAGATCATGCACGACATTGGATGGTACAAGTGATGAGCTTTGTGTGTGTTTTGAGGATACTTTCGGGCCCCCATGAACTGCGCAGAGGATTAACACAAGGTAATGAGCTTTCCTGTTTGCTGTACAACGTCACCCTTGAGGGTGTGATTCGGGAGGCGGTCATCGACACGAGGGGCATGATTTTCACAGAGCCGGTTCAGCTTCCGAGCTTGGCGGATGACCTCGACATGATAACACGCAGTTTCGCATCGGCAGAGGAAACCAATGCCTGACTGAAATCTGAATCTAGATAAATCGTACTGCGGATGAATGCGTCGAAAACCAGCCTCCCAACTCGAGTCTTTGGCTGGTAATCGTGCCTATTGCTCACTTCGGAAGACACTTCGATCGAATCAAGTGCGCGAACACACGAAGTTGGCGTTGTACAAAACCCTGATAAGATCGGTAGTCCGCCATGGAATCGAAAGAAGGACTTCAACGGAATTGAAGTTTCGAATGGAAGGTGAGGCGGACGGATGACAGAGACGGGCGAAGACACATGAACCATGAGCTGAACTGTTGGTCCGATGTTTTAGTTCACTTCGAAAAAGTTTCAAAAGAAAAGTAGCAAAGATTATGCTAGGGTGCACAAGAACAGGCTCAACTCGGCATTACGGATGGTGACGTTTGCATTAGAAAAATGAACGAAAATTGCCGAATTTGGAAAGATTTACCTTCACACGCACTGACGAAACTACCCATGCAGCGTCAATCATAGTAACCCATGAGTCAGCAGAAAAAAAAAATGACAGCTCTATCAGCCGAACGCTAACCGTGATGGCGAAAACAGTGAAGCTACTCAATTCAGAAATGTGTGCGTTTAAAGATCGGTATCCCACCGCGTCGAAAAAAGACGTCGTGCGGCACTTTATGGACGCCAAATACGCCCGTTCCAGCATCTACAACATCTTGGCATTGTTGGTGGTGGTGATGGACGTTGAGACATATCTCACCCTGGATGGCAACGATTGACGAGGCACTACGTATTTCACTTCCCCAACAAAGGAAGTGGATCCGATGTGAAGTTCATTTCACACACCAAGTTTCTCAAGAAGGTATTGCTGTAGCTGACAATCAGCGAAATCGGCCTTCCGGAAGTTGCGTCGTTCATCAAAAAAAATATCATAAGAGTGAAGACGGATCTGGTGTCGGCCCACTACTCGAGGCGATCGTTGGAGAAGATGGAGCGGCTGAATATCGATGTGGTTTGGATAAGTTTAGGTCGGCGAACCCGCCCAATATTCCCTAGCTGCGTTCCATCGTGATTTTCTGGGCAAACTTGAAGCGTAATATATTCTCCAACAATTTTGTCGCGAAAACTGAGGAAAAATTGATAAAATAAACGGAGAGCTATGGCGAGTATTCCGTTTTACTCACAGGAAACCGCTCGCAAGGGCGTAGATGTTTTTTAGGTAAGCTAATATAATTACCATCCATGGGTAATTTTTCAAAATCAGTTCTCTGTCATGTTATGTTCATCACCATTCGAAAAAAGTCGAACGTTTAATACAAACGTAATCACAAAATATTTAACTATGAACATCAATTCTTTCTAAACTTTATTCTAAGCACACAGAAAGGGAAATTTGATTGCTACGAAAACCGTACATAACTGTACGTATCAGCAGACAATTGCGAGCTGCCAAACAATGCATTATACCAAGATGTTTAATATCAGTAAGCGGTGGAACCATAAAAAGATCTTTAGACGGACTTTTGGCAATTAAAGGTTTAGATTCTAGATTTAGTATAAATTGTAATTTTGTATACCAAAACTAAAATAAATGTAAGCACAAAAAATATCAGTTGTATGCGGAACGATATTGTAGATGTCATTTCATGCCGTGAGAGCATCGCAAATTGATTCTTCAGTACAAATAATAGCCAATAAAATTTACTACAAAGATCGCACACAACCGTACGCGTCTGCAGGCAGATATAAAACAATACTATTTATAAAATGAAAGTTCTTTCATATCGTTTTCTCTGCCAGGCTATTGAATCCAACGGTGATTCATTTTCAACCAAATGAACTTGTTCTCAGCTGAACCACCGATATTTTTGCCAGAAGATTTATTCAAATGCGATGTCATTAGGCTGGAACTATTCAATAGGCCGTTATGTTGAAATTCTAGCGGCTACTCGTAAATTATTTATAATGGTACACTTAGTTTTATTTGCAGTTTTGGAAAATTGGCCAAATGAATCACGGAAAGAGTGCAATATAACCTAAGTCGTTCATTGTTCGTGGCTTTTATTCAAAGTAATTTCAAATTGAGTCTTTCGCATGAACAAAACTCGAATGTAAATAACATAGAGAGCTCCGGTTTCCAGTGAAATTTCCAAATATTTCAATGTTTAGTACACGTTTGAACTCTGAGTCATATCTAAACTGAACCCGATTCTTGTCGGTAGAATAAAGGGTAAAAGAGTTCATACAAGGCCGTAAGAAACCTGACGATGGAAGGCTAAGTGGGGCAAGCATATCAAAACTGGTGAAGTAAACCCCTTAGAAGAATATAGTGGATAATCGTCTACCAAGTCATGGCATCGGTTTTTCAGGAATGCAATGTAACCATAAAAAATGGCCACATGATGCGAAGCTTGATTCTCCTCACTTTAAATATGCTATCAAAGTCATTGAGTATCACTAGAAGAAAAGTTTCAAATTAAAAAGAGACTATGTTAAGGGATAATGAAATGCATTTAAAATTTGGAATATATAATTTGTTGAATGAAAAATTTTCTACGAATTTAAAACGAACCGTAATCGATAGATCCATCGTTATTCGTTTTTGATTTGTTAAAATCATGAATTCAATGCAATAACCGGCAAGACACACACAATTGTCAAACTGCTCAGCCATGAAATATTGCGGCAAGTGTAAATGTCAAAATGCTTTATTCTGTTGCTTGTACGCTAATAAGAAATGGCTGAAAATTATCAAGTTGACTACAATTTTTTCTCTATTTATTACTCATTTGTAATCATATCTATAAATAGAATGTTTCGGTTTATCTTTTGCGGCGAGCTTTCATTGCTTGGTTAATTGCTGTAAATGAATTGACTCCAACATGTCAATAATCTATAACAGAAAACAAAAGATGTTTTTAAATATTTTTCCTGCAAGTACAATTCACTCGTCCCGCAACATATTCAACGTATACGTAATGTTGGGGTGGTCCCGCCATCACAGTTCCTTTCGCGGCGAGTATTTACGGCATGACTAATGACCCGACAACTGGGAGGTCCAGCCAGTGATTGATTGGTTGGCTCAGTGACTCTTGAATCATCCCCCGGGTTCTACGTTCTGCACAAACGATGATAATTGTTCAGTCGTAAACTCGGTATAAAGTTAATGATGCTGCATAACCATAAAATTGGCATGGGATGCTGGCGAAGGATGTGAAGGATTAATTCTCATTCTTGACGATTAAATGCGTCTCATTGCAGCCCGCCAGAAGCTGATGACGTCCTGATTGGGGTGCTGAAGAACGGCAAGTGTGAAATAGTTGGCTGTAATTGATTTGTGAATTAGTTAACGAGCTTGCTCGGGGGATTCTCTCGACGTATGTCGAGGCAGGAAGACTCTGATGAACTGACGGCATTGCATAAAGGTCAAGAAAATGTTTCCGATGGTTGGAGGGTTCGTTGTGTATGCTTGCAGCACGCAAACAGTTGCCCTCATGCGGTAAAAGCTGCTATATAATTATTTTATAAGCTAGATTAGAGGATGAGACCTCGTTGATATGTTTTATTCGTGATTGTTGTAGCATGTTTATCAATAAACGGAAGTGAATTCCAACTCATCAGCAAGGGAAGTCGTTGAATTTACCTTTTTACCAATCTGACGACTTTAAATAGTGATTTATGAACTTCCACTATCAGTTTTTGCTACCGTTTAGTACTCATGCTGTAACACTGCTAACTCGGTTCGGTTCAGACGCGTGTGCATTTATTCCGCTAGCTTCCGACGGTTATGTAACGTCACAGATCGTTGCTTTAAAGAGCAACGGGTTTCGGTTTCATTTTCATGCCCAGTCAACCAGGACACTGCGTGGAGTGTGCCACTAGCGGAGATGTGCTTTCAATTGAAACGGATGTTCGCACCTGCGAGTCAGAGGTGGTGATTAAAGAAAGGTACGGGAGACGCGTATGCAATTGTTTTACCTTCCGATCCGAGTGAAAATGTATGCAGAAAGTAATAATTATTTTTTGTTTGTTTTCAGTGGTCGGATTGAGATACTCTAATCGGCGTTTGTTTTGATATAAATCTAATTGTTGCGACATTAATATATCTTCGTCATTAATACATTTTCGTCATTAATGAATCATTCTCAACTGTTTGGCCAGTCAATCTCATGTGGTTTTCTCAAAGAACCTCAAAGATGGTGGGAATTATTAGTGCTGCAGGTGTCAATAATTAGCTCAAAGATATTGTCCGGCCAGATGTTGAGAAACATTTCGTCTATTAAACCATTCTTAACCAGACAACTGAATTTTGATTCCTTTAAAAAAAAAAGGTACAAGAAGCATTGAATCGTATAATTATTACGAACGGTTAGGGAATAGAGCGATCTTACATTTGAAACACATTTTCTACCAGTTGTGTAACGAGCTTGTAGTTAACGTTAAATAGGGGTTCGAATTAAAGCAATTATGAGTGGTGAAAACTGGTTTCTCTCCACGGAGAATCGATTAACGCTACATTGTTGAACGTTATATTTTTTCCCAACACTCGTTTTTGGTTGTTATTTGAAACTGATTAATGTTTTTCTTGATGCTACATTTCGGCTTAGGAACTTGACCTTTCAATTTTTATTTAATCACAGTCTTCGCGGTCGACTGTCAGTCTACAATACAATTGTGGGACTAGCGCTTGTGGGATCTTACTGATCCTATCAGTCTCTCTCGAGCGGGATTCGAACGTATTACGACTGCCCTGTTAGACCAACATCATACCTCGAGACCAACTGGAAGTATTAATGTTCAATATATACTAAGCTAAGGTAACCAGGGAATAAGCTCTATTTCTTCCTTAAGAAGAACGAAGAACTCAATTATGTATTTAAAGGTTTGCTTATTTTTCATTGAAAAAACATAGCTTAAAAACTACGAAAAAGATTAAAGATAAAATTTTGAATAACTGAGTGTTTTAGGACAGAATAAAACCTAACGTCAAACTGGTTATAATGGAAAAACGCGAAATTTTTTCTGAAACATTACTCGTTATAGATCTTTCAAATTATATGAAAAAGTAGAAAAAGGTAAATACTACAAGGTATACAGCCCTAGGGGTTGTATGAAATGGTGACGTAGGACTAAATATATAATATATGCTAAACTAAATATTATTATATTCTGCGCTAAACTGTTCATAGGTAGCACTACCGTTTATTTTTGATAGTCGTTATTTCAAAACTAATGATAGTAGTAGTTGCGAAAATTCTCATAACTCTTATCTTCAAGCATCTATAGTTCTGAAAAGAACCGATTCCATAATATTCAGTTAGAAATTTGTGCTACAGAACGCTGAAAATCGCACCATGAATATTTTGTTGGCCGCGCATAAAATTTGCTCTCCGCTGTGCCCTCCAGTAGCTGTGCCAGCAAAATATCCTGCATCGAACGATGGTAACTGTTGCTGCCGTATGCAAAATAAAGGTGTAACATGTTCCGCAGTGCCTGGAAGTTGACTCGTATGCAGTTCTCGTTTCTCAATGTCGCGAAGCTTTAACAGCTGCACCGCACTCGCTATTGTGGAACAAACTAAACTGAAGCTGAATTTTCCACACGCAGTCTTTTGTATCGAGTTCAGCGTAGATTTTTACCATTAAGGCGTGGCCACGTAGCTTATAGAAAGAAAGAGAAACAAACCAATACATCTTCAATACTACTGATTGATTTTCATAAGCATCAAAAGAAAGTTTTTGCTTTCCCGATGCGAAAATCACTCTGGTTCTTAGATTAACTAATTTTCGTTTCTTATGTTCGACTGATAACGGTGTTCGAGTGGGCACAAACATACAATTAAACCGGAAAATCACTCAATTTAGCAGTGAAAATTCTTGAAATGAGGGTTATGTCTTATTGTGATAAACTATTCATAGGCAACACTACCGTTTATCTTTGGTGCGCCCTGGTCGTTATTGTAAAAATGATTATTGAGAAATAGATGGACATTTCACACAAGGAGTAGTTGTAAAAATTCTCGTAACTCTTATCTTCAAGCATTTATAGTTCTAAAAAGAACCGATTCGATAATCTTCAGCTCGAAATGTATGCTATAGAACGCTGATAATCACACCACCACCGGTAGCATCGATTATTTTGTTGGCCGCGT
Organism: Wyeomyia smithii; assembly: GCF_029784165.1. Lineage (NCBI taxonomy): Eukaryota > Metazoa > Arthropoda > Insecta > Diptera > Culicidae > Wyeomyia > Wyeomyia smithii. The sequence goes on from NC_073696.1 coordinate 78,391,842, forward strand.
ATAAAATTTGCTCTCCGCTGTACCCTCCAGCAGCTGTGCCAGCAAAATATTCTGCAGCGTACAATGGTTATTGTTGCTGCCGTGTGCAGAATACAGGTAACATGCTCCGCAGTGCCTGGAAGTTGACTCGTATGCAGCAGTCTGCCCCTGTTTACATAGTTGACGTAAGAGCCAAAATGACCAAAATGCACTTTTTCATTGATTCAGCTTCCTTTCCCTAAGATACATACACTACAAACGAAAAGAAAACTATTTTGTTCAGAAACTTTTGAGAAATATTGGAAAAACCTTTTGGCGTAACTGCCAATTGGTTGCAAAAACTGGCGTCACTCCATACAAGGTGCAATTGTCTATGTTAAGTCATTTTATTCAACTGTCTAATTACTGTCTGTTTGCCTCCCATGGAAAGGGGAAAAGGGAAAAGGGGGATTGAAGTCTTGTATTGTACATTAAATATTTTTACAAACACTCAGCCTCAGGAAGGTCTAAAGTCACCGTGTCCTTTCCCCCTACTAGTGGATATCCGCATCAGATGAAATAATTAAAACGTGTGTGTATATTACGGTGGGTAAACTCAATCGATTTGCCAGAACGTTTCTATGGTTCTATTTGGGGCCCCAAACAATCCTTACACTACCGGAAGTGGATTGAGCGATAGCCCTTTAGGAAGAAACATGCAAAAAAGTTTTCCTATACTAATTTTCATACAAATTTATGTACATGCATATGTAATGCACCAATCAGAGGCACGAGTAATCCATATCCGGCAGGTTCAGCATTGTCTGGGGGCTTAAACTGAACCATAAAAAAAACTTTGTCCTGGCTCTGTGCTGTCAAGTTTGCATTTTTCCATGTAACGATTACCCACCTTAGCGTAAATGTAAGTCTTGATGCATGTGTTTAGGTGTGTATGTGTGTGTGTGTTTGTATGTGTGTTTGTGCGTTTTTGTCTAATTGAAACTGCCGATGGACAATAACTGACGTTTGACCGAAACACGATTGATAAAACTGAATCAACTGCGAAGCAGAGTGGGAAGTAATTGAATTTTTCACGCCAACTTATGCGAACAATCTGCGAGAAAAATGCGTGTTTATTCGCATAAACTGGCGTAGCGGTTTTTCTGGAACAATTACCACGGCAGACTCGCTTAATCCATGGGGCCTCTATTCAAACATCAATCTTCATAAAGCTGACAGAATATTTCGTTGAAATTGTATCTCAATATAATGATTTGGGTTAAAATAACATAAACGCGTTTTTCTCGCAATGATGGTGTTGGTTGTTACGTCAACTATGTAAACAGGGGCAGAGCTCTCGTTTCTCAATGTCGCGAAGCTTTAACAGCTGCACCGCATTCGCTATTGTGGAACAAACTTAACTGAAGCTGAATTTTCCACACGCAGTCTATTGTATCGAGTTCAGCGTAGATTTTTACCATTAAGGCGTGGCCACGCAGCTTAGACAAAGACAAACAAACCAAAACACTTTGTTGAGTCAAAAAATGTAGGCAGTGGAATTTATTTCGTCCATGTTATTGTTATCTGTGCTTGGGAAGCAAGCCAAGAACAAGGGAAATGTATGGGAAAGCATGACCTTGGAACTTTTCACCTTTTTCCACCATTAAGCAGTAAGGCAACAATGTTGAACATAATATCAAAAAATTGTTACACATTTTATCTATCCACAGACATATAAATGACTAAGACGCATTAAGTCGTTCGCTTGCTATAACCGTTTGAAATCTGACGCAACATTTGCCAGTTTCATTTTCATTTTCACAAAGTGTAATCTAGTATAGAAAACAAAGACGTAGTCCTACGTCAAAAATGTTTATGGGAATGCTTCTCTAAACAACGTGCTGTGGCTGGTTCCGTCGCTTTAGAGACAGAAATTTCGATGTTGACGACTGTCCGCGTTAAGGAAGGCCAGAAAACTTCGAAGACACTGAATAGGAGGTATTGGTCGATGAGGATCCATTCCAAACGTAGGATTAGGAGTTACCCGTCAAGCCATTTCTAAGTGATTGATTGCTTTGAAAATGTTCTGTAGCCAAGGGATGTTAATCGTCGTATTGACGTAGAATTACGTCTTAAGGTAATTACAGGGGTACAAATTTAAAAACCGAAAACAACGAGAGCGTCACGAAGATTGTCCACAAATGATTAAAAATCAACTTCGTTCTCAGTTTCCAACAGATTTGCTTTATACTTAGAGCAATCGATTAGAAAATCAACTATGCGTCCACGAAAATGCGGTAAATTGTGATTTTGTGATGCCCATTACTATACTATTACAAAATGTTGGGCTATTTTGAACGCTTGTTTCGACCAATCAGATCTGAAACAAGGCCTTCTTCTCTAGCACAGCTGACGCCAAAGTATACAATCGTTTTGATTTAACAACCGATTTGTACTGTTGTTGTGTAACTCGCTCTAGCCCATAATGACATGCCTACCGGAAGTTTACCTATCAGTAGTTACGTATAAAAGCTACCATGCAGAAATTTAGTCTTCACTGTATAACCGATTACTGCAGCAAAAGGATGGTTGACTCTTACTGAGAACTGGAATTTTACTAGAAACTGGACTCGCAGCCGGCAGAGCAAAAGCTGATTTTAGTGTAGGAAAGGCTGAGCAGGCGACTCATTCAAACGCAGTGTTCCACAACAGATGGACCAACCGGCGGACCGTAGCACTGCACAGCATTACTAAACATGTTCGGACATGTTAGTAGTTTCGTCCGGAACTATCGCGTTGCGTTTGTTTTCAGACTTTTTGCCACTGCTAATAGCTGTGAAGGTGCCGGTACTATTTGCAGTTTGTCTGGATCAAAGAATAACAAGAGAACTAGAGTCATATCCAATCAACTAATTAAAAAAAGAGAATTATCACGGAAACTTTCTGCCTTATACCGTTAAATTGGTTAACCCGAATCGAGTGTATTCCCAAGCCTACTGCAAACGATACATTGACATGAGAAAGGCCGTCGTAATTCAATTTGTGTTATAAACAACTTCTTCAACTATTTACACCAGCAAATAACTGCTCCAGCGGCAAAAAAGGAAAACCCTTCATCGCATCGCGACGGGTGATGGAAAATGGATTCATTACAACAATTCAACGAAAAGAAAGTAATGGGGACGGCCCAATCATGCTTCTACTCTGTCGGCTTGGCTGAACACACACTTTGCGAAGGTTGTGCTGTGTATTTGGTGCGACCAAAACTATCACGGTTGAACAGTATTGTGGCGATTGGGTCATTTATTACGTGAAAAACGGTCTCAATACGAGCAGAGGCACAAAAAAGTGGTTCTACTGCATGACAACGCTCTGCCTCATACTGCCAAAGTCGTTAAAACTTACGAAGAAACGTTTCAATGAGTGGATAAGCTCAAAAGATGAACACTTTTATCGTAACGGTACACTAGCTCTATCAAAGAGATGGGCCAAAGCTAGCAATGGGCAGCACTGCAAATGATTTCAAAGTAACTGTCTTTAAAAATAAAGTAGTATTTTTTTTAGAAAAAAAAAACAGTGAGAGCTTAGTTGCGTACCTGATAAATTTTCAAAAGTTAACTTATTCGTTGTTGAAAAAATATAACTCGAATAACTCAAATCTTAAGAAACACAAAAATACAATATAAAATCACAGATAATGTCTTGGATAACTTAATGTTTCTACGACGAAATTACACCTAATCAAAACACTTTTTCATTCAATTAATTAATTTAATTTAAAGAATAATTTAACTTTAAAAATACAGAATTTATCCCTATTTTGGGCAATAGTTGAAAAGGTTACAAACGCAACAATAAAACACGTAACGTGTCGTGTTGCGGCTTGGAAGGAAGACAATGAAATAGTTCTCGTGTCGGATGGAAGCAGATACTCTTAAAATCTGGTCCGTGTTGCATGTTGCCGTAGTGCGCCTGGGGTAAAATTCTGTTCGTGGTGACGTTAGCTTGTGGCACCTGAGCGAAATGTTTAAGAATACACTCGGTTGAGATCAATCGATTTGATGGTGTAAAGCAGGTAATTCCAGTAATAATTGACTTTCAACTCTATTTTTTATTAATTGGTTTGTAACCTTGAAGAGAAGCGTTGTTTAATTGATTTTAAATCATTCGAGAATAATGTGGAAAGTTTCTGGAACACAGTTACATGTAGAGCACTAGGGTGGCAATGCGATGTATGGAAAAATCGAATTTTAAGAACCGACCATGTACATTTTGTTTATTTACCAAAATTAATAACCTGTGCAAAATTCCAGCTTAATCAAATATGATTTAGGGGTACCTCAAAGCGCTCAAAATTTCAGTGTTTTACCCTCGAAAATTAACATTCCTAATAAAATATAGTGTTTAAGATGCCTAATAAACATTACAATGATTTAACTGTGGTTAGGTAAATCATTTTAATGTTTATTAGGCATTTTGAACCAGATTTTTTATTAGGGATGTCTATTTTCGAGAGTCAAAACAATCATGTCCGATTGAGCTGAAATTTTACACAGATAATTTATTAGGCCAATAAACAAAATGTACATGGTCGGTGACATAACCGATTTCGCTGCCACCTTATAGAGCGTGAAAATTTGTGATCGGTTGGTCTTAGTTTTTACTAAGCTGGGACACAAACTTTTTGCTTTATCGGAGAATGCCTTCGTTCTTCGGGAGAAGAACAGCTTGCATATTTTTCAGAACAGCTTCCTGGGCTATAGTGACCATTACGCAGCACACAATGAATTCGACCTGCCAGGAATTTAAACCCAGCATAGGACAGGACTTTGTCTTTCCCTCGACATTGCCTCTTTCGCGACCAGACATTGTAACTTTTGGGCTTCAAATGGTGAGTCGACAACTTTGAAGGAGCGTCAAACTTAGCTCCGGTCTTCACAAGTTCCTATCTCACGCCTCCACGAGTCATATGATACAATAGACTACCAGTTAAAACATGGACACAACTGGTTGGCCTTGCCTGGGCAATGTTGTCATCCGACAATAGCTAAGTGAGAAGGTGCGACGCGATCGTTGGCGCGGTAACCATATCTCGGCGGTAGAGGAAATGCTTCGCTAACCCGAGCGTCTGTCCACCAATATGGTGCACAGACAGCGTCTGATCTCCATGTTAGGAGCGGCTGATTAACGTCCTAGTGTCAGCGTGGGACTCTAATCAGAGCTGACACGATGGCCCTCCGGCGAGACAGGGGGTTGGGGAAGGCCCAACAAGCCGCCCCGAAAAACACCAAATGTTGCAAATATCGAAGAAGTTAATACGGATCGGAACAACCGGCACAGACCTATGCGACGAAATAGGGACTACGATTGGAAACTCGGTACATGGAACTGCAGATCGTTAGGCTTTCACGGCTGCGACAGGATCATATATGATGAACTAAATCCGCGCAACTTCGAAATCGAAGCACTGCAGGAACTTTGCTGGTCGGGACAGAAGGTATGGAAAAGCGGACATCGAGAGGCTACCTTTTATCAGAGCTGTGGTACTACCAACGAGCTTGGGACGGGCTTTATAGTGCTGGGTAGGATGCGCCAACGCGTGATCGGGTGGCAGCCGATCAGTGCGAGGATGTGTAAGGTGAGAATTAAGGGCCGGTTCTTCAACTACAGTATCATCAACGTGCACTGCCCACACGAAGAAAGAACTGACGATGAGAAAGAAGCGTTCTATGCGCAGCTGGAGCAGGTGTGTGACAGCTGTCCGCAACGGGACGTTAAGATCGTCATCGGTGATATGAATGCTCAGATAGGACGGGAGGCAATGTACAGACCGGTGATAGGGCCGAATAGCCTGCACGCCGCATCAAATGATAACGGCCAACGATGTGTGAACTTTGCAGCCTCCCGCGGTATGGTAGTCAGAAGTACCGTCTTCCCCCGCAAAGACATCCACGAAGCCACCTGGAGATCACCTGACTTACAAGTGGAGAACCAAATCGACCACGTTCTAATCGATGGTAAATTCTTCTCTGACGTCATCAACGTTCGCACCTACCGCAGTGCGAATATTGATTCGGACCATTACCTTGTTGCAGTATGCATGCGCTCGAAACTTTCGACGGTGCAAAACACGCGTCAAAGTCGCCCACCGCGACCAAACATCGGGCAACTACGGGACGCCGAGGTTGCACGGGAGTACTCGCAGCAGCTAGAAGCAGCATTACCAACGGAAGAGCAGCTTGGCGCAGCTACTCTTGAAGATGGCTGGAGGGACATTCGATCAGCCATAGGTAGTACTGCTGTAGCGGCGCTTGGTACTATGGCTCCGAACAGGAGAAACGACTGGTTTGACGACGAGTGCAAACAGTTAGTGGAAGAGAAGAATGCAGCACGAGCGAGAATGCTGCAACATCAAACGAGGGCAAACGTGGTGCGCTACCGACGCGCACGGAACAGGCAAAACTCGGTCTTACGGAAGAAGAAGCGCCAGGAGGAAGATCGAGATCGCGAGGCGATGGAGGAACTGTACCGTGCGAATGACACACGAAAGTTCTACGAGAAGCTGAACTGTTCCTGCAAAGGCTATGTGCCACAAGCCGACATGTGCAGGGACCTGGGCGGCAACCTTCTCACGAACAAGTGTGAGGTGATTGACAGGTGGAAGCAGTACTACGATGAGCACCTTAATGGCGATGTAGCAGAGGACGACGACGGAGTGGTAGTAGATCTCGGTGTACGCCACCACGGACCAAATATCCGCGGTACGGCAGGTCCTACAGAAGTGCCGTGAGTATAAAGTGCCCACACATCACACATCACTCATCGATTTTAAATCGGCATACTACACAATCGTTCGAGACCAGCTATTGCAGATTATGCACGATTACGGCTTTCCGGATAAACTGACACGGTTGGTCAAGTCGGCGATGGATCGGGTGATGTGCGTAGTTCGAGTTTCGGGGACACTCTCGAGTCCCTTCGAATCTCGAAGAGGGTTACGGCAAGGTGATGGATTATCGTGCTTGCTATTCAACATCGCTTTGGAAGGTGTGATACGTAGAGCTGGTATCGACACGAGTGGCACGATTTTTAGAAGGTCTGTTCAGCTCTTTGGCTTCGCCGATGACATTGATACTGTAGCACGAATCCTTGAAAAGATGACGGAGACGTACATCAGACTGAAGGCTGAAGCCGGATGAATTGGACTGGCCATAAACGCATCGAAGACCAAGTACATGAGAGGAAGAGGTTCCAGAAAAGACAGTGTCAACCTCCCGCCACGAATTCATATTAGCGGTGATGAAATCGAGGTGGTAGACGAGTTCGTGTACCTGGGCTCACTGGTGACTGCTGACAACGACACCAGCAGAGAAATTCGTCGACGCCTTATGGCAGGAAATCGTGCCTACTTTGGACTCCGGAGGACACTCCGCTCGAATAAAATCCGCCGCCGCACAAAGTTAACCATCTACAAAACACTGATCAGACCGGTAGTCCTCTATGGCCACGAAACCTGGACTATGCTCGTGGAGGACCAACGCGCCCTTGGGGTTTTCGAACGAAAGGTGCTGCGTACCATCTGTGGTGGAGTGCAGATGGAAGATGGATCATGGCGGAGGCAGATGAACCACGAGTTGCATCAGCTGCTGGGAGAATCACTCATCGTTCAAACGGCGAAAATCGGGAGACTACGGTGGGCTGGGCATGTCGTTAGGATGTCGAACGAACCCGGTGAAAATAGTACTTGGTAACAACCCGACTGGAACAAGGCGACGGGGCGCGCAGCGAGCAAGGTGGCTCGATCAAGTGGAAGACGACCTGCGGGGCCTCCGTAGACGACATGGCTGGCGAGCTGCAGCCATGGACCGAGTTGAATGGAGACGACTTCTTCGAACAGCAAGGGACACTTCGGCCTGGAGCTGACTGGTAATGTAAGGTAAAGTAACTTCCAAATTTTATTCAACGGAATAGCAATGTTACCAAGAATAAACGGTACAGCGATGTGATGATGAAAATGATTGTCTTATATACCTACAGAGAGGACTAACGCAAATGCCAAGGCGGCGCAACGTAGATGATAGAATGAAAAAAATCGAAAAAGGGGAGTAAGTTAAAGAATGTGTACAAGGAAATGTTGGATGTTGGATGTTTAAAACATTTTCGATCGTCCGCAGTCAAAAAAAAAAAGTCCACGCGGTCAAAAAATGAAACGAACGAATATGACAAACGGGTAACGCAAATGATAAAAATAACAAATCCTGTAATATTCTTGAAATGATAAAAAGTACAGAATTTTATCATATTCTGTTATCATACACATGGATGTTCAAAAGTGTGTTTTTTTAAAGCATATTTAAAACAAAATTTGTTATTCAATTAACAAAACATTGTACATTCTTACTAATTCTGATCCCCTTACCCCTGGAAAACCTCACAAAATTTCCTCTAATTTGTAATAATCAGTATGTCATTTTGATAGGAATTCAGATATTTAAACTATTAGAACACACAGTTGATACAAAAAGTTCGTCACAAAATATGAAGATTTGTTATAATCCTGATATTTTTGACTGATCGGGAGTTGAGCGACCAATCAGAAGTCGGAATCTGCGTTCGATAAGGCTTGACAATTTTCAATAGTACAATAGTTCGAATGATCAAAGGAAGAATGCAGGAAATTGGTTGGAATCTGACTGAGTTTTAAACATATGAAAGTAGATAATTCTCGTGACACTCTTGGTTTTTCAGTTTGTACTCCCATCTCAGAATATTGCCGTAAGACGTAATTCTACGTCAAAAAAGTTCGTTTCAATTAATTTGTTCAAAAGAAGTTATGTCCGATAAAAGCTTAACTCCGACCAGTAAGAGGACACCGAAGTGCCTAAGTTTACTCCTTCAAAGTACTGTAAAAGTTCATCATTTCGAGTGCAGACTCGAAATTCAATTTTATCAACATGGTTCTGAGATAGATTCAGTTTTTGTATCCAAATATTAAATGACTTAAGTTTTAGACATTCCACGTTGCTATATACGTTTAAGGTTCTATTATATCTTCAGCATTTTAAAAGTAAGTTGTGAAACAATACTCACAGAAAACTGTGCTAAGACATAATAATTTCTGAAAATAATAGTTTTGTGCTAAAAACTCATAAAATTTTATTAAGATTTTCACAGCCATTCTATTTAGTTTTGTTCAAAGCATTGAATTTTGAAAATTTAAACAGAGGTTAAAGAAGGATTTCTAGATTCTTTTTTCAACTCTCTCATTTATGTTAAGTTACGGGAAATACCTATATAAGCGAAACAGAAACGTACAGTCCTATCGAATCGACACGATCTAACATACACTGACTTCGCTGAATAGATAGAATCATGTACGACGATGGTTTAACATCTGTGCATTGAAAGTATGTTTAATCGCAATCTTCCGAATGATTGATGCACAAAGCCTTCCCATTCATCGTCCACTTCCGGACAGTCGACAAATTAGCAATTGACGGTTCCGCCAACGAGAAGCTGAACATTTATCTGCTGCATTTCAATGCCGCGATGTTCCTGCTGTTTGATATGTTTCGAGCTGCTCTTGTGAACACTAAGTTCCGTTCAATTTATTTATCCGCAAGACAGACTCGTTTCGAAACAAAAACCGTAGCATAACTCTACTGACAGTAATTATGATCGAAGCAGCTGTCAAACGCTTTTATATCCCTTAATTCAGTAAGACTGAAGCAAATCTCAACCGGAGGATTGAAACGATTAGTTTCTTACCCGGTTTCATGACACCTGAACGACCAGCAAGTAGCAATTATGCTTGATATATTATCTTTCGAACGATAATTTCCCCGCTGTGTGAGTGATTAACGCTTTCGATCCTACCAGTGGCTAACGCAGCCGCATAGTTACTTCGTAGGGATCATCACTTTAACACCACAGCAACGGCAGCAGCTATCGAGATGGATGGATGGATGGTCCTAAGCGATCGGTGAACCTGTTCTGATACTGCCGGTTGCCGCACTCTGCATCGAGAGCCGGATTGCACTGGCCACTCCCGGAGAAAGGCGACTTGTGAAAGGATGAATGCAGTGGAACGAAGGTGCGAGATTCAGATCGTGAAACAGGTTTCCAACATGTGAGGAATGCAATAATAAATCATTCCTGAAATGGGTCAAATTTGTCAGCCTCTTTTAGTATCGTCAGCTCAAGGATGTCGACGATTTTAATAGCAGTTCGGTGAGAATGCTTTTTTCTTTCTTTCAAATTAGCGATGAATCGTGCGATGAACAAATCAATGCTGTACGTTGAAAAAATTGTGTTCAAAATTGGGATTTCGACAAGGAAGTCATAACATTTAATTAATACATATTTAAAACAACACGGAAGGGCCAAATTGTAGGACTGACCCACAGCCCACTAATCTACGCAGCACATCTGTAAAGTTCATTGCGAAGAGTTCAACATTATGTGAAACATAATCAAGGTGGGAAAATTCCACCGCTTTTCCCTTTGATTTCTTTATTGTTTACCACCGGCAGCGGGTCGTAATCCACATTTGCATAATAATTCTTTGTTTTTATGTGGCGTTTTTTCTTGTGTCTGCTTCTAAGAGTTTGAAGTTTTGTTTTCTCTAGCAAAACCATGTACAGTATAAATGTCGGTGACCGCATTTCTCAAGCCAATTTTCTCCTTCGCTGGTTCAAAGTATAGCAGATCGTCTTAGCAATATATTTTGCCGTTAATTAGTTCCAATAAACCTGATTGAAAAATGTGTGTTATTTGAACGTGACCGGCGACTCTCAGCAATTAGCAGCTAACTCAAACCGTGCTGGATGCACGGGTTTTACCTCTAGTTTGGAACAATACCGAACACGTTCTCATCGCGATCATCCGGTGAGCCCGCGGTGGAAATGTGGCATTCAATGTAAATATAAAGCCACCGACAGCCGTCGGCTGGAGGCGGCAGGAGGAAAAAATCGCACTAAAACGTGGCTCGTCGTCGATCGGTCCGCGTGCTGCGTGGTAAGCGGCCTTTCGAAGTAGGTTCAAGTTGAAGGCTGTAATTCAGCTTTTTGCCGCGATGGCGCGTCTACTTCGGGTATCTTGATGCGGTTCGTTGGCTTCGCCGGCGATCTTGTCAATCTATCGCCGTTTGAAGGGGAAACAATGTAGGAAAATCGTTACGTCCGGATCGGAAAGCTGCGTATTTCTGTGTGATTGATCAAAAAAGCAGAACTCCAGTAGGAAACGTGGGTTTTTATCATGATATTTCAGTTCTTTTATCCGGTTGCATGATGCATCATTTATGATGGATTTGCGTAATCAAATTTAATCTCAAGACACAGATTTTTTTTCATTTGTTAAAATCCAAGGAAAATGAACAGCTTATTTACAAATAGACTCTGACAAAGTAGACAATTCGTATTATATCCGACAATGATGCATTTGATTGATAATTGCTCGATAATCAAAATTGTTACACGGAAAACAACTCAATGTACACCATTTCTCAGAAAACTTGAAATATGAGCTGAACCAGTCCATGATAATATAGAACAACCAAAAAGCGGATAAATTCTATGTGGCACGGAAATAAGGGGCTCTGGTAGCACGGCTATCGTATACATTCTTTATGAGTTTGCTTAGGGGCCGTCCACATTCCACGTGAACACAAAAATCGTCATTTTAGACCCCCCTCTTGTGGACAAGCGTGGACATTCACCAACCCCCCTCCCTTTTTTTGCCACGTGGATAACTTTTTTAAAACGAAAAGTCGAAAAATGTTTATTTCTTTGGTTTAGTTAGTGAATAAACAAAAAATGTTAGCTAAAGAATGATAAAATCAGCACAAAACCACCTAGAGCATTATAGCCATAAATGAAAAAAAATCCCATCAAAATTCAGCCTAAGAGAGCCAAGAAATGTATTAATTGAACAGAGAAAGGGAAAGCAAACGTCGTTTTAATTCAGAAGAAACCTAAAGAAATATAATCACAAATGATGGCCCCTATTACAAAAGACGAAGCGAGTTACTCGTCTGACCAATTTTGGTTTCGCAGATTAAAATTAAAATTATAATAAAAAGCGCAACTATTGACCAGAAAAAATACCAAAACTATATCAAGTTTTATTTTAAATGCACAAAAACTCGTAAAAAACTAGTAAACGTAACATCTTAAAAAACACTTAAAACATCTGAAAACATTTTTTAGAATATTAAAACATCTGAAAACACTTCTTTCAGAAAAAAAAGATAATTTCTGAATTTAGTTCAAAATGTCTAAAAAACGTCATTGATGTCTAGAAAAAGCCAATAATGGAAATAATAGTTTATGGCGCTGTATTCAGACAAAAAAGAACAAAATCAAATCAATAAATCAATTCTATGGAAAGGATAAGGTCAAAAAGAAAATAATTTAAATTCAGCCAAATGGATTTGACAAAATGACAAATTTGGCGAAAAGTGGATAGATGGATGAGACTAAAGACTAAAATTTCCCCAAATTGAGCTTTATTGAAAGTGCCTCAAAGACCTCTACTACTGAAAAAAGTGATTAAAAAACAAACATATCTTAGAAGTCAAATTAATCGTAAATAGAGCTGACAACGACTCTAAAATTAGAACAGCTGTAGATTTTATATTGCAGGTTTATTTTTTTTGACAGATTTCCCCTTTTTTGGAAAATATCGTGTCCACGTAGACATCATAACTACTCCCTCTCCCCTATTGTGGACAAACCCCTACCTTGGACAACCCCCCCTCCTCCTAAGTTGACCACGTGGAATGCGGACAGCCCCTTATGATGTTGATTTTAAGTGCGTTATGCCAGCAGTTCTATGTTTTCTGTTAGAATTCTATTCATAACTTGAGTTCTGAAACTTCTCGTGAAATGGTCTATTGTCGTGTAGGGTCGTATACGTTTCGCTCGACCTGTGAATGGTCGTGCTTCGATTTTTCACTTTTTATCGATAACGTTCGTGATTGTGGTAGATGAGTGAACGTGTGGATGATCTGTTTGGATGACTTTATGGGGTGAATGGTTGTAGAAAGGAGCGACACCACTGTGCAAACACTGCAATGTTGTTTTTTTTTTCTTCATATATAGTTTATTTGACACGGCACAAATACAATTCAATGTTTAACGGCGCCAATTATATCTGGTAGCTTACTTTCTAAAGTATCTTAATAACTAAAAGCAAATTTTTTATCCTCGCTGCCGACTACGAGCTGAAACTAAATCTAACTTAAAGCTAGAATATTTTGCATTAAAAGCACAGGTTTGCTGTTTGATGGTTTTCATTGCCATAGGTAAGCAGCATATTAAATTTGTTCCGCTGCTGGGCCAAGATATTACGGACTGGCATATTGGGTTGTTTCCATCGGGCCTTGAGAGTATCGTGCGGGTCTGATTGCTGTTTTCGGATCCGGGGTCTTAACGTGTTCTTGTCGTTTGGTTGGATGTAGGCGGAAGGGGATAGGACTAAACTGGGGCGTGGATGGATTTCAGGAAAACGTATATAAGGGACATGTAGGATAGGTCACGGCTCGCCAAGACATCACGAACAGGAACAGCCGGCTGCCTACCTTCGGCCTGCAGGGAAGCTATTAATCTAGACCTGGCGTCACGGTGTACAGGGCATGACCAAACAACGTGCTCTATGTCGTGATAACCTTCACCACAGGCACAGATACCACTTTCCCCGAGCCCAACACGACGGAGATGCGCGTCAAATCTATAGTGATTGGACATAAGCCGGGACATCACGCAAATGAAATCCCGACCTACATTCAACCCCTTGAACCACGGGTTCGTCGACACCTTGGGGATTATGGAATGTAACCACCTTCCCAGTTCCCCCTTGGTCCAAGAATTTTGCCAACTAATGATCGTATTCTGACGTACAAATGCGAAAAATTCATTAAAGGCAATTGGTCTTTCATAAATATCACCGTTTGTTGCGTCCACCTTAGCCAAAAAGTCCGCTTTCTCATTACCCGGTATCGAGCAGTGAGAAGGGACCCACACTAAGGTAATCTGAGTAGATTTTTCGGATAAAGCACTCAGATGCTCCCGTATTTTCCCCAGGAAATACGGAGAGTGCTTAACATCTTTCATCGATCGGAGAGCCTCAATGAAACTGAGACTGTCCGTAAAGATGAAATAATGGTCCGTGGGCATTTTTTCGATAATCCCTAGGGTGTACTGAATTGCAGCTAATTCTGCGACGTAAACAGAAGCAGGATTATCGAGCTTATGGGAGACGGTTAAATTGTTATTGAAGATACCGAAGCCAGTGGACCCATCAAGAAGTGATCCGTCAGTGTAGTACATATTGTCGCAGTTGATGTTTCGATATTTATTGGAAAAAAATTTAGGGATCTGCTGCACGCGTAAATGATCCGGGATTCCACGAGTTTCTTCTATCATGGATGTATCGGAAAACACAGTAGAATCAGAAGTATTTGATAAGTCGACACGATTTGGAATATTCGAAGAAGGGTTAATATTTTGGGACATGTGATTGAAATACAATGTCATAAAACGGGTTTGAGAATTAAGTTCGATTAACCTTTCAAAATTTTCAATCACGGGACGGTTCAAGACCTCACATTTGATTAGAATACGAGAAGACAGGCTCCAGAAGCGGTTTTTCAATGGTAGTACTCCAGCTAAGATCTCCAAACTCATCGTATGGGTCGATTGCATGCAACCCAAGGCGATACGCAAACAACGATATTGTATTCGCTCCAGTTTGATCAAATGTGTGTTTGCTGCGGAGCGGAAGCAGAAACACCCGTACTCAATAACAGACAGTATCGTTGTTTGGTAAAGCCTTATAAGGTCTCCTGGGTGGGCTCCCCACCATTGTTCGGTTATTGTACGAAGAAAATTCACTCTTTGTTGACATTTTTCATCAGATACCTCACGTGACAACCCCAGGTGCCTTTAGAGTCGAACCAGACACCAAGATATTTGTGTACCAAAACCTGAGAAATCGTTTTACCCATTAATTGTGTTTGAAGCTGAGCAGGTTCATGCTTCCTAGAAAAAACTACTATCTCAGTCTTCTCCGGAGAGAATTCGATACCTAGCTGTAAAGCCCAAGCGGACAAATTGTCCAAGGTATCTTGCAATGGTCCTTGCAAATCGGCAGCTTTGGCTCCTGTAACAGAGATTACACTGTCGTCTGCAAGTTGTCTTATCGTGCATGAATTTGCCAGACATTCGTCGATGTCATTTACATAAAAATTGTAAAGGAGGGGGCTTAAACATGAGCCCTGGGGAAGACCCATGTAGCTAATTCGAAAAGTTGCCAAATCGCCATGCGTAAAATGCATGTGCTTTTCGGACAACAAATTGCGCAACAAATTGTTCAAAATTGGAGAAAATCCTTGTCGGTGTAGTTTACCTGCAAGAATGTCAATAGAAACGGAATCAAAAGCCCCCTTAATGTCCAAGAACGCAGACGCCATTTGTTCTTTGCGAGCATACGCCAGCTGAATATCTGTTGAAAGCAACGCAAGACAATCATTCGTCCCTTTGGCACGACGGAAGCCAAACTGAGTATCTGATAGTAGACCATTTGATTCGACCCAATGGTCTAAACGACGGAGTATCATTTTTTCCATCAATTTCCGGATACAGGATAGCATTGCAATCGGTCTATAAGAGTTGTGATCAGAAGCTGGTTTCCCTGGTTTTTGGATGGCGATAACCTTCACTTGTCTCCAATCCTGCGGTACAATGTTTTGCTCCAGGAACTTATTGAACAAGTTCAACAAGCGCCTCTTGGCATTGCCGGGTAGATTCTTCAACAAGTTGAATTTGATTCTATCTAACCCAGGCGCGTTATTGTTACAGGACAGGAGGGCAACTGAAAATTTTGCCATCGTAAAAGGTGATTCTATCGCGTCGTGGCCCGGAGACGCATCACGAACAATATTTTGCTCAGGAACAGAGTCCGGACATACTTTCCTGGCAAAATCAAATATCCACCTACTTGAAGACTCCTCGCTTTCGGTGACCGTTACGCGATTCCGCATTCTTCGGGCTGTGTTCCAAAGAGTGCTCATCGATGTCTCCCTCGACGTCTCGTTCACGAACCGACGCCAATATCCGCGTTTCTATGCTTTAGCCAGGCTTTTAAGCTTGGTATTAAGCTCCAAATACCGTATATAGTCGTCGGGTATACCTCCCTTCTGGAAGGCCAAAAACGCGTCGGATCTTTGCATGTAGACATCGGAGCACTCTTGGTCCCACCACGGAGTGGGAGGCCGTTCTTTGATCGTTACGCCGGGATATTTCTTCGTTTGGGCTTGCAACGCGGCGTCGAGAATCAAGCCCGCGAGGAGGTTGTATTCTTCAAGTGGTGGATGATGTTGAATCGACTCGACCGCTTTTGAAATCATTTCCTCGTATAACTTCCAATCGACATTCCGTGTGAGGTCATACGGAATGTCAATTGGTCGCATGCGAGTTGACCTGTTTGTAATTGAAATAAGAATAGGCAGATGGTCACTACCGTGAGGATCGAGGATTACCTTCCATGTGCAATCCAACCGTAGCGACGTCGAACATAAGGATAGATCCAAAGCGCTTGGGCGCGCTGGAGGTTTCGGGATACGTGTCATTTCACCGTTGTTTAAAATAGTCATGTCGAAGTCATCGCAAAGGTTATAGATTAAAGAGGAGCACTGCAATGTTGTTGTAATAACTCATTTTAATTCATGTTTTCAGCCGCAGAAAGGAGCACAACTACAACTATTGATATGTCATGAATCAGTCTCATAAACGTTCAGCACTTTCATTGGAAACACAATATGACGGACATTTTTAATATGTTTTTCGAATCTATTTTTTTAATTTTTACTACGTTTTCTACATTAAAAATTTGAATATTTAGAAGGCAGCCAACCGAGATCTTCATTGCATGCCCTAGAACTTCTCATTGTATTTTATAATTCATTTTTATTAATCTCACAATGTACATGATCATATCTATATTGTTTTATCCTATCAAAGTGAACCCTGGTCAAAACCCCACCCCTTCCACAAAAACCTTTTCTTTGTTGGTCTTTGTAGGGATGCAGAGGTATACTTGGTCTCTAGCAAAGCAAAGTCTACATTTTAACATGCCTTCCTTATTGTGGGTTCTGTGTGGCGTTGGCACAACTCGAAATTTGGAATTGAAAAATTAGCATTCAGAATTGCCCTTATCAATATCAGCAAGTTAAAATCTCGACTTTGGAGCATGTTTTCGATTTGAATTCCAAAGACACATCAGCTTATAACTCAGGTTTTTTTTTTGAATATTGAAACAGGTCTTTGTGAAATAAAACTTAACCGTTTTTGGCATCGTTGAACGTCAAAATTTAAAAATGAAAAAAAAAATTGAGTTGTGTCGGTGTCGCACGAAACCGACGATATTTCCACACTGTAAGGAAGTAGCCAATGATGTTATTGGTCTATAAAAAATCGGGTCATTGGATGATGCACAGTTAGAAGGAATTACCACTCTCAGTCGTTCAGTTGATTCATTGATTCATTGATTCTCAGACCAATCACGGAGTAGCAACCATTGATATGTATAGTCAGAACTAAGCTAAGCTAAGCTAAAAGTATGCTTTTAGAAATTCAATCTTTAACAGCAAATTGCACTCTTTTTGCTGCTAATAAACCTGAGAACCCTTCAGCTGAATCTATTTCAAAGTAATTTTTATTAAATCTCAAGAATGGAATCCGGAACGAAAATTTATCTACAGGCAAAATTTTAACTTAATACTTTGAATGGAATAACGGAAAAGTATTAAACTGATATCAGAGTCGGAATAACCAGGGCCGGATTTGGACACTGGGGGGGGGGCGGTGCAGATTTGTTTGTGAGGCCCTCTTTTCTTAAAAGATTTAGAGGTATCGTTCTGGAAGTTGACGAGCAAAAAAAAAAGGTCGCCCTAGGACTAGGGGGCCCCTTCAATCGAGAGGCCCGGGACATTAGCCCCCTTTGCCCCCCCTCAAATCCGGGCCTGGGAATAACGGATAGTTCCCGTGATTCTGTGGTTAGTAATGTCGGTCGGCTATCTCTCTCATACGGTTGTGATGTCGGGTTTGATTCCCGATCTGGTCGAGGATCTTTTCGAGCTGGAAATTTTCTCGACTCAGCACTGGGGCACGGTGTATCGTTGTACTTATTCTACAACATGCAAAATGTGCCAAAAACAATATCGATAACGAATTCTCTCAACTAATATAGTTGATCGAGACCGCATCAGCCTCCCAGGCTAGCGTGCGATATTGTTGTTGTTGGAATAACGGAAAATTTCCTCTTTTGTTACAAATTTGTTACTTAAGACCAATAACATGACAAAAGCTGCCCGTTATTTTCCATCATATATGATGCAAATCTTAACGATAACAGAGGTTTCATATGATATTGGAAATTAGATTATTTGTTTACTGAAAAAACTACACTAAATGATTTTAACTAACGCAAAAATCAAATTGACCTTTCTTGATTTGAGTTAAACTTTGAGCACATATCTCAGAAAACTAAGTGTTTTCCGCTTGTAGCAAAATTATTTATACTCTAGAGTGATTCTCTAAGAGCTCGAATGTATTTTTGTACAGGTTTTATTCACAACATTGTAGCTCAAAAAACTTTTGATTGCACGCAAAAAACTGTCTGAGAATTAAATGTAGGTAACAGGTGCTGCCTTGTGAAAAATATAAACTGTAAAAAATGATTTTTTACTGCAAAAATATTTGAATAAACATTAAATTTTAATTAACAAAAAAAAAAACCTTTACTATAGTGGACCATCCGCCCGATTAATTTAATTTATCCGATAATTCGAGGGATTTTCAGAAAACTTCTAAAGTGAAACATGTTATCCAACCAATCTGCACCACAAACATATATATTCCGATTAATGTGAAGAGAGATTAAATCAATCTGACAGATGGTCCACTATAGTTTAATAAAGTAAAGAAGTCCGCTATAGGTTACATTACTCTATCTGTACAAAGATTCAGTCAAATCGAAAATGACTCCAGTAAAACATAATATGTAACGTGTTAAATAAACTTTTTAAACAACAATTAAAACTGACAAATAGAATAAAAAAAAACATTTTAATAGGAACTTTTCTTTATCAAACTGCTCGGTACAAACTCGTGCAACTCTAGGGTAAATAATGTAGGACTCCTTTTCTATAGTGGACCAGCCACCAGATTAACTTAATTTATGCAAAAACTCAAAGAATTTCTAGAAAAATTCCATCGGGAAACATTTTATCCTGCTAAACTGCATTAGAATTACGAGAAACATTTATGAATTCCGATTTATGTTAAGATGAATAGCGTTAGACTGACGATTCACTTTAGAAAATGAATGATCTCTTTTGATGATTTTGCAATCACGTACCTTGGATGGACCACGCTCTTTAGTGGACCACTCGTCAGATTAATTCAATTTAGGCGAAAACCCGAGATATTTCCAGAAAACTTCCATCGGGAAATATCTTATCCAGCTAGTATGCATAAGAGTTACGAGAAACATTTATCAATTCCAATTTATAGGGTTAATTAACCTATAGTGGACCCTTATTTGTAACCTATAGTGGACCACCTGTCAGATTGAATCAATTTCTTTTAACAAAAATCGGAATTTTTGCATGAATTGAGTTAATCTAGCGGGTGGTCCACTATAGGTTAATTTATCCTATGATGAATAGAGTTAAACAGACGATTTACCCTAGGAAACGCATGCGTTCTTTTGATAATTTTGCAATCATCTCCGGCAACCCTGGTCACAATGTAGGAAAGAACTAGCTTGGATGGACCACTTTCTTCAGTGGATCACTCTGACGAAAAACTGTTTATTCTTTTGACATCAATTGAAATTTAGAGTAAAACTATCTTGGAATACCAGACCACGTCCTCCAGTGAACCACCGGGCAGATTAACACAATTTATGCAAAAACTCAAGGAATTTCCAGAAAATTTCCTTTGGAAAACATCTTATCCAACTGTTCTACATCAGAATCACGAAAAACATTTGTAAATTTTAGCTTAAGGTAAATTAACCTATGGTGGATCTTTTTCTCATAGTGGACCACCCGCCAGATTACTCAATTTGTGCGAAAACTCGAAACTTCCACCAGGAAACACCTTATCCAGCCAATCCGCATCACAGACATTTTTTAATTTCGATTTAGGATAGGGCCCCTTGCATGGACCACTTCCTTCAGTGGACCACCCTGACGAAAAACTGTTAATTCTCTTGACATAGATTTAATTTCGGAAATGTTTCTCGTTATTCTGAAGTAAATTAACTGGATGAGAAGTTCCCCGAGGGAATTTTTCTGGAAATTACTCGAGTTTTCGCATAAATTAAGTTAATTTAACTAGTGGACCACTAGAGGACGTGGTCCATTCAAAGTAGTTCCACTATATGTTAAGAGAAATTGAGTTAATATAGCGGGTGGTTACGAGTTGATCCTATTCACAAGTCGTTGGTCATTTTGCTTGATGTTAACAATGACGTTTTCGAGGAAAGTGAGCAACAAACTGGTTTTATGGCGTTAGAAGATTTTGGAAACTGTGACTTCGATGCTCAAAATAACGTCATTATGTCTATCGACTGGCGGTAGTATCAAATAGGTGATTCAATTGATGTGGATGTGTCTATCTTCTATGAAAAACTGTTGGAAGTTCTGACTGAAAATGTCCCGCGTATACGAAGACGTCCTTACAGTGTTCCAATGCGTAAGTCTTGTTGGACAGCTGACCTTTGCCGCAACAACAGAACCACAAAAAATTGCAACTCTCTTCGTGATATGGAAGCTGTATATAAAGAACACCTTGCTGAAACGTATAGAGAAGAACATGAGGCAGAATCCGAAGTCTTTTTGTAACATGTCAAGTCTTTGAAGGCGAGCCCCAGGATACCATCCAATGTTGAACATAATGGAACAAGTTCTAACTCCAATTACGAAGCGACCAACTTATTTGCCAATTTCCTTGTCAGTGTTTATAGCACAGTGACACCCGCTTTGCATCCAGACTCCACTCAGCGGGTACCAACGTATTCCATCAATCTCTCAGTATTTACTGTTTCAACTAACGAAGTTCAAACAGAACTCGAACACATTGATCCGACTAAAGGAGCCGGAGTCGATGGATTACCACTACTGTTTCTGAAAAATTGTGCATCTACATTGGCTTTTCCTGTTGCTTGTCTCTTCAACCTATCGCTTTTAAATAAGACTTTCCCCGATATCTGGAAATTTTATAGAACTGTGCCTAT
Source organism: Wyeomyia smithii (assembly GCF_029784165.1). Classification (NCBI taxonomy): domain Eukaryota; kingdom Metazoa; phylum Arthropoda; class Insecta; order Diptera; family Culicidae; genus Wyeomyia; species Wyeomyia smithii. Next base: position 78,413,100 of record NC_073696.1, read on the forward strand.
TCATAAGTCAGGCAGCACTCATCAAGTGGAAAACTATCGTGGAGTATCAATCTTGTGTTCACTCGAAAAGGTATTCGAAACAATGATTCAAACTGTATTCTACAGAGCTGTAAAATCTGTGATATCAGAGCACCAACATGGGTTTATGCAGCTTAGGTCAACAACGACTAACCTAATGTGTTACATGAACTACTTATTCAAAGAAGTCGAAAACAGAAAGCAAGTTGACTCGGTTTATTTCGACTTTTCTAAAGCGTTCGATGTTGTTCCACACAATTACGCCATTGAAAAGTTCAAGCATGTGGAATTTCCAGAACATATCACCGAATGGATACACTTCTACCTCACAATTCGAAGAACATCAGTCTGTGTTAACTCAGCGTACTCCAGAGAATTCGTCATCACTTCAGGTGTGCTACAAGGGAGCGTGCTTGGTCCACTTATCTTCAACCTGTTCGTAAATGATGTTTGTTGCCGAATGAGGTCTCCGAAACATATTTTTACTGCCGATTTCAAACTAAACCGAATAATTTCATCCGAGCTGGACTGTTTAGCCTTGCCTATCGTTTTATAAACTAGCTCTTTTTGTGGTTTTGTGAAAATGGAATGAACTTGAATGTTACTAAATGTAAATTGATCAGGTTTACTCCTTGCCTAGATGCAATCAATTATCCATACCACATCAATAGCATTACGTTGGAACGGGTCCAGTCCATTCGCGAGATAGGTGTCACAATAGATTCTGAGTTGCAGTTTCACGATCACATTTCAATCATTACAGCTAAAGTATTTGCAATGCTGGGGTTGTTACAAGGGCAAACATCCGACTTCACTGATGTCTATACTCTAAAAACGCTTTTCTGTACCTTGGTTCGCAGAATCCTAGAGTATGCGGTTGCAATCTGGGCACCGTATCAAGTGACTTTTACTGCTAAAATTGAACGAATACAAAAGAAATTTGTGGACTATGCATTACGCAGACTTTCATGGAGGGATCTTATGGCTCTACCACATTACTCAGCACGTTGTATGCTTATCAGCTTGGACACTTTATCGACTCGTCGAATCAAGCTCTAGCGGATGTTCATTTTCGACATCATCGAAGGGAACATCGACTGTCCGGAACTGTTTCAGCAAATCAATTTTAACATCCCTCGACGTAATCTTCGAAGCTTTTCAGCCAGCAATCTTCCTGTACATAGAACTAATTACGGCTATTTCAGGCCATTTAGCTCCAGTTAAAGCGCATACAATAATGTAAGCAGTTTCTAAGATTATGGTATGTCGAAAACGTCTTTTAAAACTAGGATTAAACACATAGTTTAGTCTGTACCATTTTACACCGAAGACGAAGAAACAATAAAAATAAAGAGTTTTTTGTCGGGGTGCTCCATTGAAGCAAGTGGTTCATCCAAGGTAGTTCTACCCTACAAATGTTTCTAGTGATTCTGATGCAGATTAATTGGGTAAGATATTTCCCGATTAAAGTTTTTTGAAAATCCCTCGAGTTTTCGCATAAATTGAGTTCATCTGACTGGTCTGCCATAGGGAGGGGTCCACTGTATTTGATTTTTTCTAAACGGAATTTTATCAGAATCAAAATTGTTGAATGATTTGCCAACGGTTCTTTGGCCGGTTCCGGTTGATTTTAATTAACTACCTGCAACATTCAGTTGATCAAATATGCTATGCATCTCCACGGTGTCTCTGGTAGAAAAAACTTATCCGAAAAAAATTAGTATCGCTCTTATACTCATCATTCGAAAGCTCATGGTGTCCCCTTTAATATGCTACTAAAATTGAAATGTTCTATCGGCGGGTCCAGAACAATTTTTTTTCAGACATTTTTTTGTAATTGAAATGGGAAAAAAAGGTGGAATGGGAAAAAAAGGTTTAAGTGGGGTAAAAAAGACTCAAAAATTTTTAGTCCAAAAACTGCTGAAAAGACAAAAAAAAGCTATAACTTTTTGTTCGCTTAATCGATTTCTCTGAGAATTGATCTGGTAATTCTTTCCTATAAAAATATACAATGTCGGTTATTGAAAGTTGCTGTCGAGGTTACATAATTAGATATTGGACGTTTTCAAAAAGTGCACCGTTAAAAAAATCGATTTTTACAAGGTTAAGGCCATCATTTGAACCTGTTACACAAGGAGCGCAACTCCATTTTGTACCTACATTTAATTTGCTGGCTATAACAGGCTATAGCTCTATAACATCCCAGTCTCAAATTGGTTTAAAAAATTGACCTCCAATCTCGGGTTCGGGTCGGGCTCGGGTTTCACAGCTTCGGGTTCGGGTTTCCCAAAAATAAAATTTTCGGGTTCGGGTTTAATCGGAAAAAAAAGGTTTCGGATTCAGGTCGGGTTCGGGTTTCAACAGAAAAACAAAATTCGGGTACGGGTTTGAAAAAAGACAAACCCCAGTACTTCAAACATTCTTAATGGTACAATAAGCATACCGAATTGCAGAAAAATCGATGCATTCTACTCAAAGTTACAGTAACATTATGATTTTAGCAGCACCTGGACGTGGACATTGCCATTTCACCAGGCCCGGAAACAAGTGGGGGGAGGGGTAGGTTGCAAATGCTCCTGGCCTTCCGACACGAGGGGTCCCCTGGTTCTAGACCAGACGTGAATACAGGTTGGACCTTTTTTTGTTTTGCTCGTCACCTTCCAGCGTAGCGTAAATCATTTCAGCTAATTTTTTTGAGAAAAGAGGCCCCACGAAAATTTCTGTCCCGGCCCCCAACGCCTGAATCCCGCTCTGCATTTCACCCCACTAACTCCTTCCACAAAAAAACTAATATGTACAAATTACTTCATGAATGAACAAACCCTGGAAATTTAAGCCCGATTGGGGGACATCGATACAAAACGGAGTTGCGCTCCTGACACAATGGGTTTAAATAATAATTTAAAACATGTATGAATAATGGAATTTCTCGGTCGTTACTAAAACGGCGCATTTTTTAATTACATCAAATGAAAGCTCTTGAGTTGCTCTATAAAACGTATAGCTTAGATACAGGGTCTAGTTTCGTTGACAAGCAAAACAGAGTTGTAATAATCACCATTTTTTGAAGAAAAATGCAAATATCCCATAATGAAACCACGACAGAAACTCTTAACAACCGGCATTTTATATTTTTTTATAGGATAGAATGTCGATTTTTGAAGAAATCAATCATCAATCAAAATCAATGTAATCAAAGTCACAACATTTTATTTGTTTTCAGCTGATTTTCGACTTCAAATTTTCAAGGGTCTTTTTACCCCACTTAACCCTTTCCAAAAAATCTGATATTATGTAAAGCTTTGTTTTGATATATAAACAATAACAACCCTGAATATTGCAGTACGATCAGACAACCCTGATAACTTTTTGTATTTCTGAAACTTATTAATTAAATTCTATTTCACTAGTTTTTCAATTACAAATATATGTTCGAAAACAAATTGTTCTGGACCCCCCGATAGAACATTCAATTTTGGTAGGATATTAAAGGGGACCGCTCAAGCTTTCGAATGACGAGTATTAGAGCGATACTAATTTTTTTTAGATAAGTTCTTCAACCAGAGACACCGTGTCTCTCATTGTAATTATCACGTTATTTTTATTTATTGCAATATTATAATTTAAACAGCTCGAAACCTTCCGGTTTCGTATCATTTCCAAAACATCGGCAGCGCGATGCACAAAATATTCCCAGGCGGCCTGATCGCATCGCATACCTGAATCTCGAGTTGAACGAACGGACACATTTTTGGCCACTTTACAGCGATACGCTTCAGCAAATCACGGACCTTTCCTTTATGGCGGTCAGTTTTTTTTTCGCATGTATTAAATGTGCAATCTGTTTCTGCCCTAAGACGGGGTGCAAAAACAAAAAAATCTAGATAGAAACTAGTGGCTAGTGTTTGGTTCTGTCAGTGGAAACCTTCTTTTTTCGCTGCTCCGCTGGTTTTCAGAATTTATTTGTTCGGTAGAAGGCAGCAAAATTAACTTAAAGCGTGACGAAAGAAGCTCTGCTTGTAGTTTGTCTAACTGGTAGAATGTGTAAATTTACTAATCCAGATTAATGTGGGGTTCATCGCTTGCGCCGGCGTTGCTGTTTTTAGTCTGCTGACTGAGGTGTGATTTTTTAAAAATCATTTTGGCTAAAGTATAACACTTCTTGAAGTCCACAGGTGGTAAAATGCTCTACGATGTTTGCATGTAACTAGATCCGTGTTGTGGAGAATTGGCAGAAAATTTATACTTTATTCAGAGTAGCAAACGAGTTTGGGTTGTGACTTTCAACAAAACTTAATGACAAATAGCAGTAATCTCACTTTTTTAGAACCGTGAGAACTTTAAATGAAAAAAGTCAATAACAGCGTTAGCGGCGTAACACAAGACATCCTTGAAAATGGTTAAGAAGACATTTAACATGTCAGCTCGCCATTATAATTCGTTACCAGTACAACTCACCTTGACAGCTTCTCTCGAACGATGACAACGTTTTTATCAGCGAAACTTGAACTCGAACTCGAACGTCTCCACGTCCAGCTTGGGCCTCGCATGCACCTGTATGATTTCCCTAGCGTCGTAAAGAAGCGCGAGCTAGACTTTTTTTGCTGTTTTCAAACTGCGCTTGTTCGACCAATTCTATGATACGCTCCACTGAACCCGTTAGATCTGCGCGGCAATAGCCACCGGATGCTCTGAACTGGGGCCTGACTGTGTTCCACTTTTTTTTCTTTCTCAAGAGCGTTGGAAACGCCCCACACTCAGCATAAAACGACAAAGAGCAATTCAGAGCGATCGGGCATACGGGAAGAGGGGGGAGACGAACGACGCAGAGACAGGTGGCGGCGATCCCGATTTATCAACCCGCCAGAGAAGGCCTATTTTCATTAGTTTCTCTCCGGTTGAAGTCAGCGAAGGTACGGCGACAGGAAACCGATTGGTTTTCTTTTCTAGCACGGATGTTACTGATGCTGCTGATGATGATGATGTGTAGTTCGCGGGACAAATCTCAGCGGTTAATGATGCAAATTACTAGCGTTATTACTACAGACTTCGATGGGAAGCTGCTGTGGGGTGGGACAACGATTACATACACTACCGTTAGCGATGCAAATCGGTATCATTATGGAAGGACTCTTCGCTTGTCGAGTTTCACGTTGCACATTCGATATCGAACACTTTAAGCCACCTTTCTAACTTATTTAGATTGAAGCCTCTTGAAACCCGCAGTGACGCGGTTCACGGAACACTCGAAACAAGTTTCGCTGGGAACGGATGAGAATCGATTTCTGATCTTTGGAAGCACTTCAGTCAGCGCAGCGCAAGTTTCGGATATCACCACGGATTGCCACTACTAAACCTACGTGATCGCGACCGAAATTATCTTGCCAACACACTTAACCCTGGCGTTGTCTACCACTCGACTGCCAATGACACTCAATGTTTGACTAACACCATTATCGGCGTGTGTTTCTTCGCGAGATGCAAAGTAATAACGAGCGAAAGCCAACCGAAATTTCACTTTTTTTCTCTACCCACCACCGACGTTTGCCGCGAACGAGAGCTCTTGCTTACTCACTGGTGGGGACGCGTCATCAACGTTTCAACATCAACGGTTTCAACGGCGTCGTATTCTAGAGAAACTCGCGATGCTGCCAAATTTCACTGCGTGCACCGAACTTTCCTCCCCGTGCCAGACCGCGATCCGAGTGATTTGTCCGATCGATCCGATAGCAGCTGGTCACAAGAGCGCCGATTGCTAAATGTTGTACGATGAACTAAAACGATACGGAAAAGGAAGGGAAAGCATGAGTCTCTTTCTGGCTTGTCTGTGATCGCCTGCGGATGCAGATTTATCAATTCGATATCGGTAAGTTTTACATTCTCGCTTTTCGCTGCTGCTGCTCTTCTTCTATGGAATCTTTTTCTTTTGCATCTAGGAAGATAGAAGGATGAAGTGTGTAATTATTTAATCGAACATGCCTCAGTGCAGATTCACGTGTTGCCACTCTTACCGAATTTGATGGCAAGCTGCGCGAAACATGATGATCTCTTCGTCGGTTAATGATTTGCCAATTTTTTTGGCACAGTGGTACGTTGTGGATTTTTTTTATTGCTGTACGGCGGTGGATTATAACCCAATGCGTGTTATGGAAACAGAAATTTATTAGTTACTTGTTATAGAAAGTCGCCGTTCTGATTGAATTTCAGTCTGTTAGAAAGATAGACTACCACAAATGTAAACATAATATTAGTAAATGTTGCAAAGGTATGATATTGTTTATTAATATTTACTTTTTCACACTATTGCCGTTTATTACCATACTTTTATAAAAACATTCAATTTCCTAATATTGTCAAATCATCAGACAAACAGACAGACAGACAGACAGACAGACAGACAGACAGACAGACAGACAGACAGACAGACAGACAGACAGACAGACAGACAGACAGACAGACAGACAGACAGACAGACAGACAGACAGACAGACAGACAGACAGACAGACAGACAGACAGACAGACAGACAGACAGACAGACAGACAGACAGACAGACAGACAGACAGACAGACAGACAGACAGACAGACAGACAGACAGACAGACAGACAGACAGACAGACAGACAGACAGACAGACAGACAGACAGACAGACAGACAGACAGACAGACAGACAGACAGACAGACAGACAGACAGACAGACAGACAGACAGACAGACAGACAGACAGACAGACAGACAGACAGACAGACAGACAGACAGACAGACAGACAGACAGACAGACAGACAGACAGACAGACAGACAGACAGACAGACAGACAGACAGACAGACAGACAGACAGACAGACAGACAGACAGACAGACAGACAGACAGACAGACAGACAGACAGACAGACAGACAGACAGACAGACAGACAGACAGACAGACAGACAGACAGACAGACAGACAGACAGACAGACAGACAGACAGACAGACAGACAGACAGACAGACAGACAGGCAGACAGACAGACAGACAGACAGACAGACAGATTGATTGATCTTCAGATGAATTTTTGTGGGACGCTTATGGTATTTATATATCTATTAGAAACCTGTTTTTAGTTCTTTGCGAAAATAAGTTGTTACTTTACGGATTTTCAAGGGTGAGTGTTTATTTAGTTATTTAAATATTTTTTAAACTTTTAGCTAAAGTTTTATTAGCTTCGCCCTCATTAACCTTCTCTGGCTCATTAAGAACCGGTCAAAGATGACCTTTTTTGATGAATACATAGTCCTCATGATATCGAAGTGTAGTGTAAGAAAGTGTGACCGGATTCTATACAGTTTGTTAAAAAAGAATCAGTCTAGGGTTTAAGTGAAAAATGTGTTCGTGAAGTTTGATTTTCTTTTTAAATATTTGCAACGGCAGATGATTAGAACTTTTTCACGTCATGGATTTTTGATGGATATTTAAATAGCATACTCTTTTTACATCATTGAAATTATTTTGTTAACCAGGTAAGCTGTGCTGCAAATTATTTTTATCATCTTGTGCCAGATACCACTTTCTTTCTTTGTGAAAATTCATCAGCTGTAACTTACACACCTTAATGCTAATAATAAATTGACCATTTTAAATTTGGCATATCTGTACCGAGTGATCTTTCTTTAATACATTTTACTACGTTTATTTTTTTCCCCCAACATATATTGATATCCCATCAGTAACCCATCCGGACACAACTACCGTTCGAGCGATGTTCTTCTAACAAGCAGCCATTTTGACCTCGATTCGAACCAGTATCTTGGAGTGTGCATACCAGCATCATCCTCGAACACCGTGGCCACCTGTTTCCCTTCAGTGTTGTTAGGAGGTGATGGCAAATTGCCAGATATTCTCGCAATTACAGCGTACTCGCTCGATGACTTGCATCGCCCAGTCAGTGTGCTCCGGTTTCCACCGGCCAGTGTGAAGTTATTTAAAACTTCGCTCCCTCTCCCTGTCTCTTTCTGGCTCTGCATTTCGCACATTTTCCACGCCTGTGATGATGCTATTGCTGCTATTAGTTTGCTAGTTCGCGATCGGCTGACGAGAACCCATTAGACTCGCTTTGAGCGTCGAGTTACGAGTTTTCCAGTTCTTCACATGCGGCTGCTGGCTGGTCGGAAAGCTGGCACATGGAGTGCGCTGTGACGGCTCCATTTCTTTGTCGAAGTCCCAACCGGTCAGAACTGCTTGGCCGGGCTTTCTTAAACTTGTGCAGGGACTTGGACGTGTTTGTGTCTGCATATTTCTCTACTGCAAAGCACTGCCGTGCGCTGATGAGTGTTGGAATTCATAATTAAACTACACCATGGTTAGAAAGGAGTATATAAATAATAAAAACAAAATAGCAGAAAAAGAACCGTCAGACTACGCGCTAGAAGCATGAAGTAGCGTAGAAAAACGGTTGTTTCCACTAACGGTACGACCGATTGGCGATCGATTGGTCCTATGTGCGTTGGCCGTAGCCGTTTACGGTTGCCACCGGTAGCGGACCAGCGGAAGATTGTTTTGACCGATGTCAAGAGCACAGTGCGTCTAACATTTCAGTCTGATCATCATTTTAGTCTGGCAAGTGGGAAAAAGAGTTCTTTGAAACCAGAGTTTAATTAGAAATGAGACACTCAAATGATCTTTTACCTACAGTTTGCTAGATTTTAGGTCAATTGTTTTCAATTAACATACTGGCAAAACACAATCCATATGTATTAAAATTCGATTCAAAATCATGGAAACATATGATTAAACTATAGTTAAGTAATTTATTTATGGCCAATTAGGAGCAAGTAAATTCTTATCAAATTTTTACCTAGCTTTATGTTCAAGAAAAAACGTATACATGATATACCTATTTTTTACCATTTAAAGCAGGAAACTGAACATCAAGCACCGTAAGCAATTTTTTACCAATTATTGAACAAACAGGTGAATTTATTTAGAGTTATAAAAGACGCAACTGATCTAAACTAAATACTGTTAAAGCGTTTCCAAAGATCGAATAAATAGGGGGGTAGAAAAAGGAAACAGTAACGTAAACCTTTGATGGCGCTGGTAATGAAATTAATTTTCTGATGGTAATAAGCCCAACAAAATTTCAAGGCCCTTTGTAGCTTTAACTATTTTGACACGTGTGTAAACCCGATCGATGTAAGACTTTTTTTTTGTGATCTTGGTGTAAATTAAATTATAAACGCACAATTTCCCTTATATTTTGTTTTACTAGACAGGCGTTGATGAATTTCTTAAGATTAACTACATATTAGAGTAAGAACCCCACAATTCACCTACCTATTAGTACTACACACTTAATTAACAGCTGATCGAACTCAGCGAATTTTTCAACAAATGTCAGTAATATTTTTCGACAAACATTCAGCAAATATATCGATTTACCTTGAAACAGCAGGTATTGACTTCTGGTTTGCCAAAGTTCTTAAAAATTCTGCCAAAAACTTGTAGAGCATTTCGCTGAATTTATCAGCTGTTGATTTCTCGGCAATAAAATCTAAGTGTGCATCATATTTTAAACTCATGTATACCCATAATATTGAAATTCGTCAGTTTTATCAATTAAAAATTGCAAGTTCCAACAATTCTCATTTTATTTTTTTTTGTTTTTTTCTCTAGACTCAAACATTTTTCGAACTAAATTTTTTTTAACAACGGCTTTTACCCGTTAACATTCAAGTCCATTAAGCAGACAATGTGTGCAGTAGGGAAAGCGAAAAATAAGCGAACAGGAAATATGCTACAGATTTGGCAAAATATACCGCATCCCGACCGGTTTTGAACCCGCAAACTCCCTGTCTCCGGCATGGTGTTTTGACCAATTGAACTAAGGGGGACGGTGGTACTGTTCCACAATCTATATGCGTATCACATTCCACTGTCGACTTATTCTATTGCTCATTCCTAACTACACACACTGCTGTGCAGGCGTTATTCATAGACTGAAAGGAATGTCTCATCACACAGAAGAGTCAGCTGATGCTGATAACTTTCTAGTCTTGTGTGATCGAGACCAATGTCAGTCGTGCTTGCAAGTGTACACAACAACGGAAGGCGCTCCGTAGAGCTAAATTTTGTTTAATGGACTTGAATGTTAACGGGTAAAAGCTGTTGTTAAAAAATAGAAATTTGGTTCGAAAAATTTAGACTTTTCTGTATGTGATGAGACATTCCTTTCAGTCTATAAATAACGCTTGCACAGCAGTGTGTGTAGTTGTTAGGGGTGAGCAATAGAATAAGTAGGCAGTGGAATGTGATACGTATATAGATTGTGGAACCGTCCCCCGTAGTTTAATTAGTCAAAACACCATGCCGGAGACAGAGAGATTGCGAGTTCAAGTCCCGTCGGGATGCGGTATATTTTTCCAAATCTGTATCATATTTCCAGTTCACTTATTTTTCGCTTTCCCTACTGCACACATTGTCTGCTTAATGGGCTTGAACATTGTTTTTCAAATCGTATGCCATTTTGGCAATACGTTTATTTTAATTTCCTTTTCATTAAGTTTGAACTGTAGTTGAAAATTAGGATGATTTCGATGGTTTTTGTTGTTTTTGGACTACGACGAAAGGGTGAATCGTGAAAAGCACAAGAAAAAAGAATTATAATGATTTTGCTGAAGCCTGTTGACGATGAAGGTCGGCTTTATGGTGCCTTCAGATCAACAATTCGGCCAAGGGAAAAGATAAAAGAACAAACTATAGACCGTTCCGATGATTATAAATACACTTACGATCAACCGTCATTTGAAATAACGTGCAGTATTCAACCAAACGTTGGCTGCGTCCTGTTGTTTACATCCAAAAGAAACTGATGCTGTTTTTTTTTTCTAACATTTAGTGCGAAATTTTGAAAATGCGTGGCCTTTCTCCCGAGCAAAGATAGCGAATTGTGCACAAATGGGGCACCGTGAGTGGTCTTTCTATAAGAAAATTAGCCAGAGAAGAAGGTATAAGTGTCGGAGCAGTTCAAACCGCATTGCGGAAGTATTGTGAAGAGTGCACATTTACTGATGCCCCAAGACGTGGTAGAAAACCCGGGCCTGTTGATCTCACAATGGACAAAAAGGTTAAGGAATACTACAAGCGGCATCCTTCAGTATCAGTACGAGATGTGGCGAGAAAGCTTGGAACCTCGGCAAGTAACGTTATGCGTGCCAATGGAAGAATGGGTCTGCAGACCCGTCGGAAACAGAAGCAGCCAAAACGAAATCCAAAACAAGCTGAATCTGTGAAACCGAGAGCTCGGAAGCTTTATGACAAACTTCTGACCAAAAAAATGGGGTGTGTTATCATGGATGACGAAACCTACATAAAACTGGACTACCTATTAGACTCTGCCAGGACCGCAATTTTATACATCACCGAAGGAAAAGGATGTCCCTGGACCAGTGAAAGCCATTTACACCGAAAAATTCGGCAAGAAGGTAATGGTTTGGCAGGCCATTTGTTAATGTGGGATAATATCTCGTCCATTCATTACGAATGACACAATGAATGGTAAAATTTACGTGAAAGAGTGTTTGCAGAAAAGGTTGTTACCCATGGTTAAGCGGCATAACAATCCTCCAATCTTTTGGCCTGATCTTGCTGCCTGACATTACTCTAAGGATGCACTAGGGTGGTTTAAAACAAATAATGTCACATGTGTCCCAAAGGAGATGAATCCTCCAAACTGCCCTGAAATTCGCCCTATTGAAACTTTTTGGGCTTTGACCAAGGCAAAGCTGAGGAAATATGTCAAACCAGCGGACAATGTTTAAAAAAAAATTGGCTTAAAGTGGTAAAAATGGTCGGAGAACACACTGTGCAAAAGCTTATGAGTAGTGTTAAGAGAAAAGTTAGAGAACTCGCGTATCCTACGAAAAATAATCCCAACTTGAATTGAAACTGGAAAGAAAACATTTACTATCTATATTTCAGAATAAAATGACCCGAAAAATCCTGTATTTTTTGTTTTATTCAAGAAAGAAGATGTATTTATAATTTTCGGAACAGTCTATAGTTTTCGTTCCAACCAGATGAATCTGACAATAGAAGAAGAACGTATTATTGAAGACTGGATCGTTGAAGTGCAGCGAAGAGGTTATTCACTTTCAATACAGTTTAGGAAGACATCTAACTCGTCCGTAAACGAGAATACAAGCCGAAGTTAAGCCGTAACCTAGCGTGGGATAAATTTCGAAATGAATTTGATTTTGGGGAAACGGATGAGGAGGGAAATCTATAAAATTCTCGATATCTGCGTAAAAATAAGCCTCATCAATTTAAAAATGCACGTTAATTCTTAATGTCGCGAAAAAACCACGATTTGCCAAATCATTTCTGCAAAATACTTTCGAAAAATAATCAATAGCAGTGTTATTAACACTAGCGAATCGAGATGAATATCAAAAAAAAATATGAAAAGATCCGAACGAATCATTGAATGTGTTTAGTAAACTTATCAGACACTCTGGACAAGGGTCATTCTATACGAAGTGACCACAAAAAAGCACAAACTTGGACACGACCATCACAGATTTTGCTCAAAGCTGGGAGAATTATTCATCTACCGTCACTTCGGAAAAATCCCAAATTTGGTGTCGATTGGAATACCCCCCGCTCTGTGGGACCCCCCCGTTTATTGCAAAGTCACGCATTTTTTGTTCTAAATCTCTTTTTTCTTTTTCATACAACTCTTAGACTTAAGATGTACGAAAAATACTGATAGATGGTTTTTGAAGAAAATAAACCAAGGAATACAGAAAAAATATAAGTTTTAACCGGAAGTGTTGCCAGATAAATTATTTTTGTATTTGAAAACTAAATTTACATTTTTCGGCAAATGCCGCCATTTTTATCATGAATTTTAAAATTTCATCGTGTTCCTTGGAAAATTTCACATATGAAACATCTATCATCTCGAGGTAATATGAGCCAATTTCGAGATATAACATTTTTACGAAAAAAGTTGTAAACTTCGTTTTTATTTTTTTTTTTACAATTTATAGACGTAAGACACCCGAAAAATAGTGATAGATGAATTTTAAAGAAAATGAGCCAAGGAATCCAGAAAAAATATTATTTTCGACCGGAAGTGTTGCCAGATGGATAATTTTTGTATTTTGAAACTAAATTTACATTTTTCGGCAAATGCAGCCATTCTTTTTAAATTTAATAATTTCGTCGTGTTCCTTGGAAAATTTCACATAAGAAACAATTATCATCCCGAGGTAATATGAGCCAATCTCGAGATATAGCATTTTTACGAAAATTGTTCTGAATTTCGTAGTTAATTTTTCGTAAAAATGTTATATCTTAAGATTGGCTCATATTACCACGGGGTGGTAAGTGCTTCTTACGTAAAACTTTCCGAGAAATACGATGAAACCATCAAATTTAAAATAAAATTAGCTGAATTGGCCGAAGAATGCAAATTTAATTTTAAAATCCATAAATAATCTATCTGGCAACATTTCCGGTCAAATACAATATTTTTTCTAGATTCCTTGGTTCATTTCCTTCAAAATTCAACTATCACTATTTTTCGGATGTCTTACGTCTATAAATTATAAAACCAAATAATTACGAAGCTTACAACTTTTTTCGTAAAAATGTTATATCTCAAGGTTGGCTCATATTACCTCGGGATGATAGCTGTTTCTTATGTGAAATTTTCCACGGAACACGATGACATTATCAAATTCAAAATAAAAATGGCTGCATTTGCCGAAAAATGTAAATTTAGTTTCAAAATACAAAAATAATTTATTGGCAACACTTCCGGTCAAAACTTATATTTTTCCTGGATTCCTTGGTTTATTTACTTCAAAAATCATCTATCAGTATTGTTAGGACATCTTACGTCTATGAATTGTAAGAAAAAGAAAAAAGAGATTTTTGACAAAAATTGCGTGATTTTGCAATAAAGAGGAGGGTCCTACAGAGCGGGGGGTATTCCAATCGACACCAAAATTGGGATTTTTCCAAAGAGACAGTGGACGAATAATTCCCCCAACTTTGAGCAAAATCTGTGATGGTCGTGTCCAAGTGGCATGTACACTTCGTATGGAATGACCCATAAACGATTTAAAAATGAAAAGGAAACGGAAAAAATAAATACATGCCGCACAAAAATTACTATTCTGGGAAATCCACGTGAAAATTGCATTCAGTTAGTTTGAAAAAAAAGGTGTTTCCTAGCGAAAACAATCATAGCTTTTACAGAAATATTAAGCAAATGAATCAGTTATTTCCAGATTTTTTTTTGTGTTGCAAACATATTTTACTTCACGGCCTTTTTTACCGCTTCACACAATGATAAAAAAAATTGATCTAATGAGTTCTTGGTCACAGTTTTAGAGGTTTGTAGCAAATTCTAAACAAAATAGGTGACTTCTTAAAAATTTTATGTTGGATTATAAGAGGGTGAGAGGGTCATACGGCGGCAAATATTGGAAAGTTGGGGGCGAATGTTGGTACTCTAACATCGCAGTATATATGAGGTTTTTTTCCGCCAATCGTTCCTTTCTCGGTTGAAAGAAATAGAATTTAACGCATATTAAACTAGCAACGCAGATTAATCTGTGATTTAATGTGAAAGTCTGATAAAGTACGCGAATCCTGGAGTCACTATCCTAACAAATTTACTTTTCAATTCCACAGCCTAATAGAAGTACATAAATATTTTTACAAAGATTGTGAACAGTAAAGGTTTTCAAGCTGCTTCCCTGAAAAACTTTAGAATAATTTGTGAAGCTGAAAGAGGGTAACTGCGTATAAAGCCGATATAAGTAAAATACTGAAAATACAGTTCACTGAATAGCTGCTGCAAACCACGCAGCGTTTGAATGAACATGTGATTGCATCGTTCCGTAGCGGATGGCGCCTTTTTTTTAGTGTATCAAAATTATTCAATTGGAGAAGCTTTTATTTTTTTGCCCCTCGGCAGAATGTTACTAATAGTGATGAAAACTTTGAAATCTCGTATTTTTTCCTTAGTGTTCGTTTTTTGACTGCAGACGGCAAAAGCAGCGATCGAAGCGATCTTAATCATTTTCACATCTGTATCTTTTTTTTATTTTCGCCTTTATTCCGTCGGTTCAGCGGCCAATCACCAACGCCCGGGGAGGCGACTCCACCCAGGACCCTTACTTACGACCCACTAATCATCGGACAAGTGCCAACGGATTTACTTCCTCATGCAATGGATGGCGTGATCCCAAACATTTTTCGCCTCAGAAAATCTTCCGGTGTCCACCAGGATTGAATCTAGACCAGTTAGGTTGGTTGTGAGTGGATCACGTCACCACACAACCAACTCAGGCCACCAGCGTGGTTGGCGGAGATGTTATCAACTATGCTAGGGCCCCCCTCGTCTTTATCTTTATACTGTGTTCATATTGTCTTTATATTGTGACACGCCAGTGGCATTTTTAAACTTATTTATCACACGATTTCGAGTTGTGTAGCTGCATTAACCTAGATGTTTGATTTGTATAACACATACTAAACGACTCGATAACAACCACGAACAAATTTCAAACAGAATTTAAGCTAGCTCGATAGTTAAAATTTGATCGTATTTAGTGAAAAACAATTTTAGCGTAACTTTATATTTGCTTGAAATCAATCTAGAACTGCAAATTTTGATAATTTGCAAGTTAAGAAAATTAGGCCTTGCTTCAAGAACGTGTGTGTGTGGCTTTAAGAAAGGCGAATTGTAATTTGTACTTGGCGGAAGGAACGAAACAATTCACTTTGAGCCAGTGGCTAGCTCTCGTGGTTGAATAGTTGACGGAGGACTTAGCGTGCAACATTCGTCTTTATACCTAAAAAACAACGCGCAGCTCAAACTTTTTTTTCTTTTCTTTCATAATACCGTGTGCATGGCCCTGCTCACTTGTCGTTGTTTGATTGTATTCAAGACAATCAAAAACAATATCGCACGCTAGCTCTAGGGGCTAATAGCGGACTCTTTTAACTAGATTAGTTGAAAGAATTCGTTACCGATATTGTTTTTGACACATTTTGCATGTGTAGGATAAGTACTGGGGCACGGTGTTCAGCTCGAAAATTTTTTTTAACCTTATCGCGAATCGAAGTCGATAATAAAGGGTGATTTTTTAAAAATTGAACGCATAAAAATAACAAAACTGTATGATATCAGTATTCGAGCCGATAAATTGGTTTATGCCATTTACTTTTTAAAGATAATTTCATTCAAATGTTGGCCACGGGTACGTTTTAAATGGTCCATACGAAAAGTCCAATTTAGGGTCGCTTTTTCGAGCATTTCGGCTGGTATCTCGCGAATAACGCGTGTAATGTTGTCTTCCAAGGCTGGAATTGTTGTTGGCTTATCCGCATAGACGAGAAACTTAACGTAGCCCCACCAAAAATAATCTAGCTGTGTTAAATCACATGATCTAGGCGCCCAATTCACCGGTCCATTTCGTGAGATGAATTGCTCACCGAACTCATTTCGCAATATGTCCATTGATTCGCACGTTGCTCCGTCTTGCTGAAACCACATGTCAACAAGACCCAGCTCTTCCATTTCCGGCAAAAAAATCAGAAATCATCGCGCGATAGCGAGCGCCATTGACCGTAACATTGCGATTTTGATCATCTTCGAAGAAGTACGGACCAATGATGCCTCCAGCGTGTAAACCGCATCAAACCGTGCATTTTTCTGGGTGCATTGGCGATTCTTGTATTGCCTCTGGTTGCTCTTCGATCTAAATGCGGCAATTTTGCTTATTAACATACCCATTTAACCAGAAATGAGCTTCGTCACTGAACACAATTTTGCGCGAAAAACATTTTTCACAGAGGACCAATAAAATTTGATTATTTGCAAGCGTTGTTCAGGCGTAAGTCTGTTCATGGTGAAATGGCAAACCAAACTGAGTACATTAGACTTTGACAGCTGTCAGAATTCCCGCGTGAACTGTCAAATCTGAATACACGAAAAACCAAATAGCAAAGAAATCACCCTCAATAAAACAATCACATGGGTTTATTTCATCACATCATGTATATTTTAAAGACGGTTTCAGTTTAAATTTAATCTCGTATTTTTCGTAGTTATGTTCCTACCACGTGGGTGGTAAACGTAGAAGAAGATGCACAGTTAGTCCCAAGGTCAAAGTACAACATTTGCGTTACGTTGATGTTAATTCGACAGAAAGTGTATGGACTAACTGTCAAATTGCTGCAAACGCAGCCGCAACGTATCACATGTGCCTGGGCCTTTGGGCTGCTAACTTCACGGCCTGTACCCGCAAATTACGCGGTTGTACCTTGCTTCGGAAGTGTTGAAATTGGAGGGGAACGCTGCTAGAGATAATATCCTGCAAGTGGCAATTCGTAATGACGAGAAGCTGAACGAGTTTCTATCCGGTGTCGCTAATTGCCCAGGAAAATTCTTTTGAATATCCAAGCTGTGCTGCTTTCGAAGAAAATAGATAACAAAACATTAAACCCAAACGTCCTTTTAGGGACAAGCACTTGTTTTCAATTGAAGCAGTTAATGAATTTTTCATATCTCAGTACTATACAGTACACGTGAGTTTACTTTCAATAGCATGAATCAACGCAACTCTTGAATCGGCTATACCGAAAAAGTCAATTGAAAGAATCCTGCCTGCAATCAGTTTTTTGAATGAATGATCCGTTTAATAGAAGTTTTACAAGCTACAAATCAACCAAATTGTTTGTCGGGAAGTGTGCTTATTCTACGTCAGTTATGCGGTGGTGGATACTTAACACACCGATACTTAACACGCACCGTTTTTTTTTGAATAAAATTTAAAAAGTAACACTTCTCTTGAATGAAGATTATTTGGCACAAAATCAGACAATTTCACACAACTGAAAATGCATGGTTCCTTAATAAAATCAATAATGTGTAAAAGTGATTTCTTCGCCATTTGTCTCAGTTTGATTCATCAGATATGTCAAATTCGTTAAATTTGCATATCCCACCTTGATTTGGTGCACTCGAGCTTCATTGACCTACCGGTGTCGAAACATAATAAGTTAAGAAAAATGAAATTATTACCAACTTTTGACAAAAATCGGTGCAATCTTCAAAGTCGCTGAAATAGTAATTAGTATCGAACCCTTTACCACCTGGTTGTTTTATGTTTTCCCAAATGTTTTGTTAAACATTTTGAGTGCGTGTAATTTTATCCTTATGTACGACTTATTGTAACGTATAATATTCAACATAATGTAGGCCCTGAGGATGATCCCATAAAAGAACCGAAACGTCGGTGCAAACCGAAATATCAAAACCCGTTGTATTGAACATCAATCGCAGTCAAAATTAACTTCAGCAATTAAGTTAGTTTCAAGATTATTTTCATTTTTACAAGTATATTTAAATTTTCACGGAGGGTTAGCCTCAATTGTGGAAGTAAATAATTCCTCGCAATTTCAGTTACACATCTTTTATTGTTGATTGGCAGCAGTTGTGATTGATCACACGACACAATAAACTAACTATTTCGATCTTACGGCATATGATTAGCGCCACTGGCTCGATGTAGGGTCGTTTTATATTTTAATTCCATAGTTTTAGTAATCCATATAATGGAATAATTCAATTCAAAAGGTGTATTATTTGGAAGAACAGAGGGTTATAATTTGTTTGAAAATATTTTGTTTTGTTTATAATTGTACCAATTTTTACATAATTGGTTAAACATATAATTGGATTTACTGCGTTTTTTTCAGAACATTTAGACAACAAAACTTTTGTCAGTCATTTTCTATCGCTTTTAGATGATTTGTGTTTATTCAACAGCCAGCAGACATTTGTCTATTTATTATTTTTTCTTAGTACTAACGCGTTGCAATAAAACTGAATTTTATGTTCGACTCATGCTTGTTCTAAACTATGAACAACCGAAATTTATGTGGTCTGTAAAATTTCAGTTCAAGTTTTTGTGCATCTCGTGGTTTGATTTGTAATCGTTTCTAAATCAATTTTCATTCATTATTAAAATAAAAAGACATTACAACGAAATGTCTCTAGAAAAAAAAAGACGCAAGCTCCATCATCATCACCGGGAGTACCCCTAGCACTGGGTTAAGCAAATCTTCTCTCGCCTTCTCGGTGCTCAGAGCGGTGAGTGATTTGATGGACCAAACAGGTTTCCGGAGAAGCATTCTAAACTTCTATTGAATTTGGAAATCTGGTTCTAGCCGAGGTCGGTCAACCGGTGAAGGTCGTACGTGGCAACACTTTCGATTTTCTTTTCTCTCCCACGATTCATGTAAAGCATGAAAGCTGGCACCGGAGAGGGAGGGAAAGACAGAGGATTAATTTCACTTCGAAATGTGCCTTCATTAGCAGGTTATGGAATTTCAAACGTGCATCACTTGTGAGTGCCATGATAATTGGCAAAGCGTTAGATGTTCTATTTTCAAACAGTTGGAGATCGTGCAAATTCAGGTGGACCAGTACTAAATTTTTTTATTTCTTGGTTGGAAATAACTAGTAACTATTTTATTTTTAATTGCTGTTAACTATTCCAGGTCGTACAACAGATTAATGTGTCAATTAGCATCTCCGTTCCAGCCGATTTATCTTCTACGCGTTATCCTACAAACGGTACCGCGGCTAATCTGTTGAATCGATTCGCGCATGTCTACCCTAAAACTGGTCTTACGGAAAGCTTCTCCAGTTTGTCAGATGCAAATTCCAATCCACTTGCGGTTGCATGGAACGGGCAAAGTAGGTACTCGTTTTTCGTTGACAATCAGTCGGTCGGTCGGTTGGTAACTTGAATAAAATGGATTCTTTTAGAGGGAAAGCAACCCAGTGACAGCAGCAACAAACACACGAGCCCAGCAGGAAAGAATGAATGACCTCATAACGATGGACATGCGAGAGTCTTGCAGCGTCGACCGATGGTGGCGATCGCGGTTGCGGTGACGGCGGCGGAGAATGCGTTGGTCAATGGTACGAACGGCTTCATCGAACGCTCACCGAGTGCCACAGTGAAATGGGAAGTGGAACTGTTGTTCGGAAGGTAGCATGACTAGCGGCAGTACACGTAACCTCAATTTCAGGTGACTGGCGGTATCATCGTATGAGGAATCCCTCATTCCCTATCGTATCTTCAGTGTGATTGATGTACATCGTTGATTGGGTTGTAGCACAATAGTTATGTTTTAGTTGGTACGATGTTAGCAACTTAAAATATTCAGAGTACCACTTGTGTCATCTATGCATGCACCAATTCATTGTACCAAGAACATCATCATATATAAACAATTGAAAGTGGATATGATAACCTCAAAAGCGCTTTGTATTTCTCAGGTTGAAAACAAACCTTTTGTTTGGAGAAATTAACAGCAACAGCCAAACGCCTCTTTGTTATAAGATTCGGATCCTACAACTCAGTCGTCATGTGCTAGAATTCTCAGCTAGAAATCAAATAGTCAGTTTTACCCTGTTTCACAAAGAAGTGAATAAGTTATCTTCTAAATTTTTTTCCGAACTATGTTAAGGTATTATATTATAATTATATTAATTAGGTCCATTTTAATACTTTGATCTTATCACTTTTGTAATGTTTGCTATTATTAAAATTAAGTCTCGCAAAACAGTTATTGATCTAAAAGTTTATAATACAAGCAAATACATGTTCTATGCCCCATAACCAGAACACGCGTATGCTTCTTTGTCCTTACTTTTCATGAAAAAAAGTAAACTTATTTGTGCAAATTGGAGCATAAAAATACACACTTTTTCCCGCAATTAAACCTTTCTTCGCCAATTTTCATCTAATCAAAAGTCCAATAACAAGGTGTTTACAAAGAGCCCAGTGTCCACCACTCGAACAGAAGCACATTTCATTGTTCCGTTCAACTTTTGATCACATCCTGTGTACCATGAAATTTTCTTTATTCTGTCTTGCATGAACTCGCACGACAACGTTGGATTTGCTGACATCGTTCCTCAGTTCGTTCGTTGGACAAGATTTCATAGAAGCTGAACAATGACGCTTTCCTTCTTCTGCTATTTAATGAAAGCCGCCCCACGGTACGCGCGATGTTAAAGGTGTGAAAATAGTAGCTTAAGGGCCAATAATAAAATAGAGAAAGCAGTAACGTGGTCATGTTTGGCATTCTCTAGACAAGTCTGAGATGATTATGAAAAAGCTCCTCGCTTAGAGCAGTTTGTTGTTAACTGAAGAATCATTCAACCATGTTTAGGCGTCGCAGGATGTAAGCCGATGGATGCTGCTTAACACCTTCACTTGTCTGAAGGGTTAACAACTTATACACACTTGATTTTACCCTCAAATGCCATACCAAATTAGTCTGAAATTTCACTCAGCAATTGCCGAATACAAGTGAGTTTGCTCGTTAAAACCTAAAACTCACGGCTCCGAGTGGGTAGCACTAGACTATCCGCACGTACATTTCCGCAGTGTCGGTGTCATGGAAACACGTACAGATTACGGAACGCCATCGATTTCACTTTCGCCCTGTCTGAGTAGCTATTACTGAAACTTTTCATTAGTCATGCAAATTCCGCCTCCTAAACGGCATCAAATTGTTAAACATATGCCTATTCACTCGATGAGTTTTTAATCTTGAAACTGCAACGCAAATCCAACCCATCGAGTGAAGCACTCAAAGTGACGCAGCCAGAGTCCATCGACAGCGCGGGTAAAATATGTAATCGCTGCCATCATCAAAACATACCGTTCGCGAAAAAAAGTTGATTGCTCAAAATTAGAACCGCTTGCCGGCATTTTTGTCTGTATTTACTTTGCCCAGTGTGGTAAAACTGTTCGCTTTGGCCACTGTTAAAACGGGAATGGACGAGAGAATTTTTTCACTGATCTCGTGTATGATTCTTCTATTTTCTTACCCGCTACTAATCACTCCACAGAACATCAACCATTTTAACCCGTAACCCGTTCTGAAGCATCATACTTCAGCGAGGAGCTTCGTAACAGCAAGTCATAATAATTATAATTATACGATTCTCTCTGTTCAGCCTCAAACAATCGCAATCGGAAGCTGCTTTATTAATACGGCGAGAGGCTTTAGTCGTTATGTTTCAGTATTGATTGCATCACCGTTTTTTTTTTACAGAATCGAATCACGAATAACTTTATTAAAATCCTGCTAACAAACGTTCGGTCTTGTCAAAATGGTTCCACTTCCGTCGTTGACGAAATTAGGTTAATTGATAAAGCAAACAAGATCGCTTCGCACGGGTATTCTGATCTTCATTATAATAAGCCAAATTTGCGGTTCTGGGGGTGTCCACATACTTCACCCGCATTATATATGCACACAGATACAGGTATCGGTACCTGTACCTGCACCTAAACGGCAAAAGAGAAAGCGAAGAATATTTAATGTTGAGCTGCTTTGAGCGGTGCGTTGCTTACGGGGTCACAGTCGACTGAATGAATCGAGAATAACTGGATGGATAAAATGAAAATCGGAAGTATCTATATGTAACTTATATCGAAAATTTGTATACTGTTCTATGTGAAGATAGATTTCACAGATTGTATTTGTGAATTCAAAACGGTATCTCGCATAGTTAGTTCGATTGTGAGCGAATTAATATTATTATTATTATTAAATTCTTATTTTGTAGAATAAAATACTACAAACGATACGTCGTACCCTAAAAGTGATAAATGGTACTTGGGTCGTTATATTTTACATTTTTCCAAAAATGTCACCACTAACCAAGGACTAATTCAATAATTTACGGCATACGGCCGCGTAAAGGCCATGTAGAAAAAAAATCTTATCTTTTTAAAACAAATGCTTACGCCAAACAGTTAGTGGCTTAGAGTAAAATTATCTCAGGAACACGATGCAATTGTCGAATTTGAAATCAAAATATACTTATTGGCCGAAAACTGCAATTTAATGTTTCAACTATAAAAATAACATATCTGGCAACACTGCCAGGCATAATTGTTATTTTTTGGATTTCTCAATTAATGTTCTTCAAATTGCATTATTCAGAATGTCCATAATAATGCCAGTTTTGAAGATATTAGCAGAATAATAATAATAATAAATGCAATAACTCGAGTTTTGCTCATGATACCTCGGGGTGATAAGTGTTTTTTATGTAAAATTTTCTCATGAACACGATAAAATTACACTGAATTCTGTTTTCACGCGACTTTTTTACGTAATTTTATTTTACACGATTTTTTTTACGCGATTTTCTCGAAATTACACGATTTTCTTGAAATTAAGCGATTTATGGCATGGATAACACTTGTATATGAACCAACATATAACACACACACATGCATGCACATACATATGGGCAAAAGT